>NC_041807.1:26568345-27207512 GCF_900964775.1 Scleropages formosus | reverse complement strand
ACTACTATTGATACAGCTTTTAGTTGAAAAAACCTGTTAAGATTTAATCTATAATTACTGTCCTAAAGGAAAATTGTTGTTTTTATATGTCTGATACAAGGTATGTGATATAAAGAAGACAGTATTCATTGAGGGGGGATCTGAAATGTTGGGAATGATTTAAAGCCTGAGAGAGAGAGATATGTTGGCATTTACCCAGTGTTGCGGAGGTGGTTTAGCTGGGTACTTAAGGTTGGCATGTTTGACAGAATGTCAGCAGGCAATTAAGCTGGTCATTTCTCTAAATATGTAAGAGATGTACTGTATATGTTAATGGTTTGACCCTCGTGTTCCATGTGAAGTGAACATTTTATGGCACCGGAAGGCACTTGCGAAGAGCCCGCATCTATTTATATCAGCATCTGAATGTACTTTTTTCCTTAATCTCATCTCCCTTGCCCCCCCATTATTGTAACACACACCCTTGTTTTTCCTTCACGCTTCCTTCTTTTCCTGGTTTATGTTATTGCACATGAGATGGTGCTTTCCGTGCCCCTCAGTGATTAAATTACAGGCTCGGCGTGCACCGCGGTGCTCCGCCAGTGTGCCACTCCTCGGCACATTTGTACACAGCCATCACGCAAGCCCGAGTGTGAGGAATTGATGTGTGGAACAGGCAGGTGAAACCGGTCATGGCGTTTCTCCACAGAGGCCGGAGCGCGATCGACCTCTGGGATGACTACCTGCACAAGGGGCAGCCGCCTACTATTAATTTACCGACAGGTAGTGCAGTCTTGTCAGCATTATTGCCACTGAGAGGTGTGTTGTCAGGCGGTCAGTTCTAGGGAGGGCTCGCTTTTTCATTATTCCTTTGAGAACAAAGTCAAGCTTCACCGAGGAGGTATGGGAAGGTATGGGAGGCAGGTCTTGCCTGGAGAGTCCAGTGAGTTTTTCTTATCCTTCATGCCAATGGGTTAACAGCAGAAAGCTGGACATTTGCAGTCGGCGCATGCAGCACACCGAACCAGGCCCGTTAAAGCCGCTTCCATCTCCACCGGATACGCCCGGGCACCACTCCGCAGCTGAGGAAACAGATAGATTTGTGTTTGTTTGTTTGTTTTTCTCAGAGGCCTGTCCTCTCATGTGTAATTAAGTAGGGGGTGGGGGACGCCGGGCTTTTGCACACGCAAAAGCAAGCTGTGGAGACGACTCAGTGAGCCGGTATGCGGTTACCGCGGAAGCGGGCATCCGTGCCCAAGCACTGGCGTTGCACTATGAATTCCAATTAGGCCTCCGTGGTGCCAGTCACCGCTCTCCAAAGCCTCCCACTCCCACTCACCTGGATGCAGGGCGAGGAGCTGTGAAATACATTGCCTCACAAAGACTGAGTTATTAGACTACGTGCCAAGAAGCAATTTATTTTAGTTATTTTAGTTGTACGATGCTCAATGAGTTAGAGAATTTTTAGAAAAAAATTGCCACTGGTAATTCAAACTGGTAATGGTGATTTCAAATCAGGCTTGTTTGTTATTTTTTATTCACGTCTTGTGTTTGGTCGCGTTATTTTTTGAACAGACAAGGTGGGCAATGCTCCTTAGAAAAAAGATAGCAGACTTTCCAATCGGACACCTCAAGATACTGGCAAGTTCCCCCGTTTATCTTCATCAGAAGCCCAGCTTGAAGTATGCCCAGTCAGCGGTGACCGCTTTTTCATCCTTTTGAAGATAATAACTTTAATTCCAACACAGAATTACATTTTCTCTTCTTTAAACACCACAGTAATCTTTGACTTCTAATGCCATTGAATTACTAGATCCAACGGCGGGAGTGATAACTTCCCTGGCTCCAGTCAAGAGCGTTCATCGCAATCGTTGCGTGTGGATATTGGGTGCACTGTGAGATCAAACAATGTGCAGAAAAAAGTAAAGTCAAATTAACCTTTTGGAGACCTACCAATGCAATTTTTTTTTTTTTTTTGTGCAGGAAAAAAATGGAGAGGATATACATCAGTTGTGAAGAAGTGAGCTGAAATAATTCCCTTATTTTCTCCAGGAGGCTACAGCTCTGGCGAGCATGTAGGATTATTTTTTTGTGACCTGACAGGGCTCTCCAGCATAACCAGAGCTGTAACTTGTGTCTGGAGTTCTGATGCACGCATTTGAGCCTTGAGTGTTTTTTCGTATGTGATTGTTTCTTAAGCCACACATTTGTTGACACATATGTGTGGAAAAAAAAAAGACTTGTCTTCAGATAAAATGGAACAGTGACCCTTTCCTTACATTTATTCATTTGGCAGATGCTGTTTTCCAAACATTAAGCTATTTGCAATTATTTACCCATTTATACAGCTTTTATTGGAGCAATTTAGGGTAAGTACTTAGCTCAAGGGTACCACAGCTGGAGGTGAGACTCAAACCTGCAACCTTTGGGTCCAAAGGCAGCAGCTTTAATCACTCAGACTGAATACAGAGCTCTAAATTTCCACACATTTTATATCCTCACCCTACCAGCTGTCCCCTTACCTAACCCTACCTTACCCTACCTTACCTGTCTGTGTTAATCCTCATTTCCCTCATGTTGTTGCTCTTTTTCCAATTGGAACCTAAATCATTGCGGACATATACTTTTGTCTTTTATTTTTATTTTTGTCAGTAGGCTTTCAACAAGGACATTTGTTGTGGGGCAAAAATTGCACGTTGCATTATGCTGTTTTATCAGTTTCCACAGCAAATTAAAATGACTGAAATCTCTAGACAATCTAAATACATCATAATGAAACACATTTTCTTTTCCGAGCGCCCAGCTTAATAGTACAGTGTTTTTCTATCGCAAAAGAACCGCTTTGAATGGTTGCTTCTGCAGTAAGTAACTTTTGAGCAATGTTTGGTACCAAGTCCATTTTTACAGGGTCATATTTCTATCACATCAGTTTCCCAGTACAAATCTGTGTTTTATGTCTAGCGTATTTGAAAGTAATGCGTATGCCTGGCTTGTCTGGTTGCATTGATGGAATGGAGTAATCCAAACCCAAGGACTTGACCAAAGGTTATCCCATCAGCGGCTCACACCATGGGCTTGGTGGTCCACAGCAGTCGCGTGCCTCCGACAGAGCATCTCCAAGGCTCCAGCATGTCTCTACACGTTTCAGTGGACAGCATGATTCACGTTGCACCTGCTTCCTGAGCTCCGTTTGCCCGGTGTCCCAGCGATTTTGCTCCCAGACTGTTTCTCAGCACCGTTTTAGCTGCTGCAATGAGTGACGCGCCCTCGTGCAGCTGTGCTCACATGATTTGTGTCTTGTCGTGCTGGTGGCTTTCCCTTCATAACTTATTCAAAGTTCATACTGCTGAGGCTCTTCTTTCTAGGTATTCATACCGTTTCATTTTGATTAATTTTTCCTGGAGGAATCATTTGTTTAGTTTAGTTTCTTTTTTTTGTCTGTGTGTTTTGTTTTGTTTCCACCCCCTTGGTGCTGCATTTAGAGGATTCAGGGATTTTGATAGGAACTGAATAGTAGGTTCTGGCTCTTTCTCTTAGAACATTGCCAGTCCACGTGATCAGGAAAAAGCAGCGAAAGAGGATGGAAAAACACTCCATGCAGACTGGAGCCATAGATTTGAGGGTCACTGAGGATGTGGAAGTAAATGTAACTTAAATACATTGTTTTGTGCTCAGTCTAATGCATTTTTGACTTTAAATGTTGCTTCTCCAACACTTTATTCCCATTCAACACGGCAAAGACGGCAAACTGTATTTACTGGGAAAATTTCTAGGTACCGGAAAGATACAGCCAAAAGTATAATAATTAAGTGTGCCCAGCTGTCTCGATTGACAAGGGGCTATGAGGGTATGAGAAACTGGTCTCGCAGTGGCCGCGATGGCCTGCTCTAAATCCCTTTGAAATGCTCTGTGTTCATCTGGGAGCTCCCACTTTCAAACACTTCCACTCAACAAAGTCCCCAACCAAATAGGAGTCCACAGAGACATTGCATCTATGGTCAGGGCCTACATCAACAGAGGAGGTGGCATCTTCCTTTAGTGCTGATATCTTCCCTAATCACAGCAGAGGTCTTTAGGTAATGTACATGGGGTGACCATGGGAAAACTGCTGGCAGCGATTATCATGCAGCTGTTGGTGGCTTTTGGTGGTGAGGTGCCCACCGCAGATCTTTCTTTCACACAAATCCTGTCCCTTCATTTTTCCCGTACAGCTCAGGGCTCATGCTGTGGACATGAATGGCAACAAGGTGGAAAATCCCATTGACCTCTACATCTACGTCATCGACATGAATGACAACCGGCCAGAATTCCGGAACCAGGTCTACAATGGATCCGTGGCTGAGGGAGCCAAGCCAGGTAACTCTAACCAAGGGCTGAGGAAAACAAAAGATTCATGTCTTATTTGTTGGATAGCTAAATGAATAATGCTCCGCTGATAATGTAATGCATTGCATAGAAGTGGCAATGTCACGCCTACTGTGCACTTGCGCAAATACTGAGGGCTGTAAAAATGTGAAACACTGAGAGAGGGTTAGTCTTGTTCTGGACCCTTTTCCGCTCCTTTCTTTTATGTGTGTCGGTGCTACGTGAGATACAGGTGTGGAGCAAGTCGGAGTCTGCAAGCCTGCCCAGGCCACATGGCTGATCCGATGCTCCCTGGAGCAAAGGTCCACCATGTGCTTTACCCTGAAAAAGCTCAGTGAGGAACAAGTGCACATCGCCTCTTACATTGTTCTTGGAGCCACGGTGACGAAATTCCTGCCACAACTCAGGACAGCTCAGTCACAGGCCCTCCTCTGTGCGCAGGCATCATTAGTACCTTCCCCTGCTGTGGACGATTTAGACGCCCGTTTAAGAAGCGAGGCCATTTCAGGGCATTGTATTAGCGTCACCGCAGTTAACGCCAGAGGCTGTTTAAAAAAAAAAAAACCTGCACCAGCACTCCAAGGTGTTCCAGTGAGTCCCCAGATGAATAATTGGAGACAGAGAGGTGTTGCAGAGGAACCAGAGCAGTGGAAGTAAAAGAAATGAGAGATGCTCAGGGATTTAAGTTCCCTCCTTCCTTTACCCTTTCCGCTTGTAGAGCTACTTTTCACTTCCTTGACATTAGCACAGAGGACCACCCCTCTATGTTGATCTTCTTCTACCTGTACTGGGGGGATCATATAAGACTCTCAATGACTGGAGTCAGGGGGTCTTGTGTCCCTTTTGACAGATGCTCCCTCTTGTATTATGTGCATCCCTGCTAAAGCGCCCCCCCAAGGATGTGGATGTAGTTTACACTTTAATTGGACGTTTGCTCCAGGGCCCTCAACGGGAAGCTGAGCTTTCAAATGCATCTGCCTTCTTCACTGTTATTTCTCCCTGCAATGTACTTGTCTTGGAGTTTCTGTTGACTCATGGAAAAGTAAGTTTGCAGCTGGGTGACTTTAAAAGAAAAGAGTTGGCGAAGATAACGACTTCCATCATAATTTTCTCTTGCATCATGGCTGATATAATACTAAAAGGCTTGGTGAGCCATCAAAAAGTGTTTGGTGCATCTTATGTTTTCCAGTGCTTCATTTGAATAAGGACTGATTTTATCATCCAACACAGCCGTTAATTGGCACAACAATGCGTGAAAATAAACTAAAAACATCTACCCTGTTGAATTAGATGCTGTTAAATAAAAAGAGAATGTCTTCAGTGTTAGAGTTGCACTTAACAGTGATTAATATCACTTAAAGCCATTAAATCCCTTTTGATTCATGTTTCTTCTGTGACTGGACCTTAGTTATCTCACCTGTAAACATTTGATTATAACTCCTTTGTATCCAAAAGATGTGGGCTTCACTGGTCGCCAGCAGACTGTTATCATTCTCATTGTATTGTTGTGTATTACACATTTTTATTATCATATTTTTAACAACCGAAACTTGGGAATCTGTACATTTCCGCAATCATTTCTGTTGTAGGGAATTAAAACCTATAAGCAATTATGATTCTTTTGCCACACATGTGTGTACACAATGTATTTGCTGCCTGAAAAAAATAGAAACTATGATTATGATTTATGAATCAGATTTTTTTTTCGATTTTTAAATTTTCTAAACTCTTTCATTATTCAGAAATGATTCTTAGATTTTATCAGAGAGGCATCCTATGGCGTCTAAATCTCTTGAAAATTCGAGTACTAGCTTTTGCCTTTAATTTTTAACAGGTATGCTAATTAAAATTTAATTTGAACTTCTGATCACACATTGCTCATTTGTACACCAGACAAAGAAACTTAAACAAAAGCATTTACAGTGTTTAGAATGTTCTTCTTCTTTTTAATTTACAGGTTTTAATAAAAAATATATACAAATGTCAGTGCAATCTGCAAATCAAGGGCAAGTTGAATAAAAAATTTGAATTAACACATTTCTATTCATTCTACTGACAAATGAATAGATGAACTCTCCCAGTTGCCTAACGCGTTCTTTAATTGCTTTTTTGTTACCAGTGAAAACACACCTTCACGGCTCTGCACATTTAATAATACCGTATTCTAACCACCAAGTCACGAATTTGCTTTCCGGAACAACAACAATTATCTGCAAACGGACCTGCATTGTCCCTGTTTAAATGGACTGCCTGGATCTCACCCTGTCTATTTCAGGCCATTTCTGTCCCTGTACCTCCAGACGCCGTGTCCTTTAGGCGTATCTCTCTGTAAGCGGGGCTTGTCTCAGGCACCTCATTCTGCTGAGCGTTCATCCTCAGCTCCAGATAAAACCCTTTTAATCTTATCCCAGGGGCCTTTAAGGCTGCCAGTGGACCGTGGGGTTGTGGTACAGCGATCCGCATACGTAGGGCTTAATGTTACAGTACAGATCTCTGGGTGTACCCCCCAACTCGCGCGCGCACACACACACACACACACACACACACAGTTTGGTTTCAATAACGTATATCTGCTTCTCAGCCCATTTCACGTTAACGCTGAGCGCACGAGAGTGACAGGAGAGGGAGATTAAAAACACTGCTATGAGTACACACTTTTAGATTTGTCATCCTTAAGGGTTTTTTGGTCCAGGAGTGCCTCCGAAGTGTGTCTGGGAAACATTTAAAAAGACCACTGCATAAACAGCAGCTTTCATTGTTCGGAAAAGTTCTTGCACAGGGGATGAAGAGCAGGAGGTATCAATCAGTTTAATGAACGGACGGAGTCATCCTTCAAGTGCGGTTTGTTGAGGAAAAAAAACGGACTTGTTTTGGTGCCTGTGAGATGTATACCCACAGGGACCGTGATGTGAGAAATCCAAATGAACATACAGGATTGCTCCTCCTCTGAGAATTAGCCCCATCTGCTTTCTGGCACCTGGTGGCACAAGTCCCATGTGCGGCAGCCCCATCAAGGAGGCAATGGTTTCTCTCATAAAACCGGCCGGATTGAGAAATAAAATCAAGAGGATGTTTTATCGGTTGTGAGATTTGTGAAAGTTGGACAGACATTTGTCACAACCACTGCGAGCTTATATTTAGCGGCATTCGTAATTTTCTTTTTCTAAATGCATCTACAGATGGTAAATAAATATGTTATGAATAATAAAAAAATTCCAATGCCACTAATGGCATTTGGAAATTAGACGCAGGTTTTCCCGAAATATCTTCAGTCCTTTGGTTTTCAGTGTGAGTAATTTTACGGCTCCTGGTTTTTACAGCTCCTTTCACAGTTTAAGCATGCAGTATATGGGCTGTGAATCCTGCTTATTGCAGGAGGTTGATCAGGGGCTGTATCCGTGGTTAAGTGAAACCTCTCCGTGCTGTACCGGGCATGCTGTCGTGTACGAGAACAGGGTGCACCTCTTTCGCTGCTGTGCCCCCCGCCCCGTGAGAGAGTTGCGGTGCTCCTCAGAGGCTTCTCATGCTCCCCCACCTACTTCTGCTCTCACATGTCTGGGGAGCGCTTGCCCGGAAGGGTAGTTTGTGAGGCCGATATAGGCCACGGATAATCCTGGCACCTTCCTCAGCTTCCACGCATGACATGCAAATAATAAAAGTTTAAATTTTGAGCTCCAGCAATTCCAGTGGAAAGCCAATTACAGAGCCGAATTAGTTTTCAAATTAAAGAGTCATTTAAAGGACTGAGGACTTAATCCTTTAAGGCACGGCTGTGTTTGCTGCTCCTCACCTGCCCAAACAAAGCGCATGCTCTAAGCCTGTTACGAATTGGGCTTAATGAAATTAATGTGGAGATGTTGGATAGACTGAGATGTTCCATCCCCCACTTCTCTTACAGCACCGATGGGTCACGCAAACACTGATGAGAATCCAGAGCTGAGTGTTGGATTTTTTTTCCTATGTGCCCCCCCACCCCCTTCCTTCCATAGGCGAGTGACAAATCTTGCTTTGAAATTTAATGATGTTTGAAATAGAAGTTGCTGTTACAATTATCCTGCGACAAGAGTTGTCACCAAAATGATGGTGCTATCTCTTGCAATTAGGGTGCAGTGGAACAGGCGAGGGAGAGAGCGCGAGAGCGGGGGTTGTCTCTACATGTCCGAGCCGGTGGAAAATGAACCCCAGCTCAGGCGGAAGGCTAAAGGGGTTGTGATAAAGAGTGGCGTTTTCCAGAAATAAGGAAGGGTGGACTGCTTTTCCCACCTTAATTCCCCTGGACGAGGGCCCAAGCCAGCTGACAGGCCGCATCCCGGCTCCAGGTTCCTGGATGACGCCAGTTCATCACAGTTTTTTGCAAAGCCTTGCAATGGTTCCGGGAAGATATTTTATTCATAAACACCTGAGCTCACTGCTGACTTCCTTGTTATTTTCTGTGGCCATAATCTTTTGTCACGCACAGGAGCGGTGGAGCCGATGGGGCCGTCAGCTGATCGCATCGCTGATAAGCCAGGCAATTGCCTATGGAAATTGAACTGCTGTGCTTGTACGCGAAAAGGTGGTGGCAGCAAGAGACAAAATAACTTAAGAGGGGTATTACTCTATTGAATACACCAGAGGCAGAGATGCATTTTTATTTCAATGTTATTAATACTGCTTCATTTAATTTTTTTGTTCAGCTTTGAAATTTGTTTTTCATCAACGTGCTCCTTACTTTTCATCCCCCTGTTGAAATGGCCCAAAAATAAATTGGAAATAGATACAACACGTTATTTTTTGCCACAGTGTAGAAATGTTTTTGTAAGCTGGCTGACCAGTTTAATTATGAAAAACCAAATATAGGAAATTGAAATGAAGATCTATCTGGAATGCAGCCGTGCCAGTTGCCACATGTCTTCTGACCCTGGGAAGATCTCGTGCTTGAGCAGTAAATGGCAAAACACAGAATTTTCTCTAATCCTATACTGATCACTGTAATAACCCTTTAGCAGGGAGATGTGGTGTACGCTAGCTAGTCTGCTGAACATGAGTGCAGAAATGAGCATGAAGATTTAATTCAACATCTTGACAAAATTCCGAATGCTTCTTTGCGAAAGTGTTGGAAGCGTTCATCTGTTGTTCTCACTGTTGACAACAAAGCTGTCATTTCTTGCTTCAGAATAATAGGTCTTTAAACCAAAGCCCAGATTCAAAACAGATACACACATACTGTTAAAAACTGACATGTAGCCATGTTTTTGATCTGTGATATATAATTCCAGATGACAGATCTTCCAGAAATGCATTGATCATCTTCTCAGTAATCCATGCTTTTAGTCTGTTTTTTTTTCTTCATATGAATCAAGTTAATGATATGTAAAATGGAGAAATTGGAGAAATGGTATGCTACTGTCAAATTCCTGGAAAATCCATATTTATGAAGTTTGCATAACTAGATGTTAATACAACAGTTGCTAAGTTTAACTTGCCATGTGTTGGAATGTAGCATCACAGCATTATAAAATTTGCATCTGTTATAATTATAACGAATCACTCTGTTTCTCAAAGGGGGGTGCAGTGGCACAGTGGGGCTGGCTGGGTTCTGCTCTCTGGCAGGTCTAGGGTTTGAGTCCTGCTTGGGGTGGCCTGCAACAAACTGGCATCCCGCCAGCCTTATGCCCTGTGTTGCTGGGTTAGGCTCCAGTTTGTCTCAGGACAAGCGGTTGTAGACATTGTGTCTATCTATAGACTCTGTCTCTCTCATATTGCACTTCGAACTGCTCTTGTGTGTCTTTGTACGTGTTCGTGTGTGCCTGACACCATGTTTCGTCCTCTCTCTCTTCAGGCACGTATGTAATGAAGGTGACGGCCAACGATGCTGATGATGACACGACGGCCAATGGGATGGTGCGGTACCGCATCCTCTCACAGTCCCCACACAGCCCTATCCCCAACATGTTCACCATCAACAGTGAGACGGGCGATATTGTTACGGTGGCTGCTGGTCTCGATAGAGAGGTAAGGATCCTGTGGAACTCTGGGACCTGACCATGGTCTAGAAATGAGATCTGTGCATCCCATAGGGCTCTGAGCCCTCCTCTGAGTCTGTAGTGTGAGTTGAGTACCTCATGAGGATCTTAGCCCCATCCTCTGCCTGGAATGTGTTTCTGCTTGGTGCTCTCACAATGAGGTCATTGGAATATTTACACAATGTCTTATGGTATGGTATTATTTTAAAATGACCCGTTATACTCTATATGTTAGAACATTTTCAATATATTTCCCATGAAAAGCATAAGACTTTTATTTTACATTCATTCATTTTATTGAGCCTTTGAATCATATTCCCATGGGCCATTGTCACAATGTGTGACTGAAGTCGTCTGCGTATCTAAAGTGTACTGAGAGTGTTTGGCATTGTTTTCAAACTGTCACTTCTCGACACCCCCTAATATTATTTTCTTTTATGTCAGGGGTCATTGTTGAAATATGCCATTGCCCTGTCACTTGAGACAGAACCATTAGCAGTATGCCAGCCAAAGTCCATTCTGCATGTCAATACACGCCCATGGCACTTGTCAGTTTGTCAAGGAGGAGTCACCCCATTGTTGCAGTCCTGCTGGCATTTTCCAAGCGCTTCCTCATGTGTAAAGAGTGTGAACAAGAATATGTAGTTGTCATCAAAGGAATGAAAATAATTGGCTTCTGGCAAGGTTTTGTAAACCCTTCTTTTGGTTAAGGCAGAAGGAGTTACTCACAAAGCCCAGCAAAATGCTTTTCTTTAAACAAGTGTTAATTTTGTATCCTTGGAGCTTGAGAAACCCTTGTGGTGTTTGTGTGTAACATGGAGTGCAGAAAGCTCCCAGGTTGATCCAGTTTCAGAATCTCTCTGCCCTATCCCTCCATCCCAGCAGGTCTTCTGGCAAACAGTACTAATGTCAAATGTCAGATATCATTGACTGGATGAAGGTGGGGAGGGGAGAAAACAGGAAGTTCAGTCTTAAAATGTGGAAAGAACAGAAATTCAGTAGCACCCCTCTTCCTATTCCATCATACACCTGCATGGTTTGCCTCTCGAGGGAGCCACCCTCCCCCATTTTTTAGCAGATCTTAGGAGGGCGGCCACTGTATCGCTGAGCGATGCGGTAATGAGCCACCCTGACATTTTTACCACCCCCATCTCCTTGGCGGGAGGCTACACTGGGACTCCTCAAATGTCAGGAAGGGATATTTAAACACCTTAATGTTTACTGGGGCAGCCAGAGTGCTCATGAGCCTGACACTCCACATAAGTTGGCCCATTACAGCCTTTGTTGCAAATCCCATTTTATTGGGTGCATGGTAGTCATTATTTATGCAGGGTTCCCACAGAGGTGTCTCGATTCCCCCAACAGGTTTAGAATTCTCACGCAAACATCTCCCTGACAATCTATCCAGCTTATGCTGCACTGGAGGACCTCACATTGCCGCTATGGCCTGTGTGTGTTATGTTGACTTTCCAGAGGTATTGAAATGTGACTGAGGCTGGGTCATCTGGTCCATTCCCTGTCTTCCTCCCCAGCAGGCAGTGTGCCTGGCTCCAGCACACAGAAATGGGTGAAATAATTGCGCAATTGTAAGCATTCGTACAAATGGATTTCTCTAGCACGCATCCTTGATTCCAATTACGATAGGGCCTCGGGCATCCGGTGGGTGTGTTTGCCCAGCTTTGATCACTAATGACAAGAGCTAGTAAAAGGTCATCACCACCCTCCTCAACTCCCCCCCACCCCTTGTCTGATATCCAGCGGCTACAGAAGCAAGTCCTGATGAGGTGCTCTACCCAGAAGCCACCTCTCTCTGCCATTACATCATTACAGCCTGGGGGCATGAGAGGCATCTTGGTGACAAATGGACCTCAGACCATACTGGAGTCCTAAGCACAGCCTCCATGGAAATGTGTATATAGCTTGTGCTCATAACCAGCTACTCCGTCTGCTGTCCATTCTGTATCTTCGAGTACAGCCGTGCTGGCTGTGACCCACACCATGACATCAGCTAAGTCTTCAAGCTCTCAGGCGTGTTGACGCAAACAAAACGGGGTGGTACAAATAAAGGTGACGGGTTTTGCCGTCCCTCTCTGCTGTACCCGTCTCGCCTAGATGGGCTGATTGAGTCCAGATCGCCGCTTTTATCCTTCCTGTGCTCTGATGTGTAGCTGATTTTTGAAAGTCTCCCTAGCCACCCCCAAGGCTTTGATTGCAAGCGGGAACATTTTGGCACGCTCATTAGCGGGACCTTCTGTAGATGGAGCTGCTAAACTCTGATCCCAAAGGCGACTTTATTGCTTCTGTGAACTAGTGTCATATTGGGCTGGTTTGTTCGCACGTTACGTTCGTCATGTGTAGCATAGAACCTGTTGAACAGTGCTGAACAGTGTAGGTCTCTGATGATCATATCAGGAGTATCTGAGCAGAGATTTGAGCACAGTTTGACATAGTGGGTGCAAGTGTACTAGTGTAGATTCACCACAGTTGGTTGAGATTTACTAGTTGTAGAAAGACAGTATCAAATGAGCATATAGTCCATAACTGTTTTAGTTTGCTCAACAATAAGATTTAGATGTCCTTGCTTTGATAAAATTTGGCACCTGTTTTTAGTCATCAGAGACATGCTTGTCCACAAAAAAAAAACTCTGAAAACAGGAGGCAAAGTCTGTTCAGTCCCACCTCAAGTTAAGTCCTGAATGATCTGGTTCACAGCAGCAAGGTTTTGCTTTGGTGCATGGCCATTCGATAGAGAGTTGTTCTGTACGATCTCCCTGGAGGTGTTCACAAGGGAGACGCTAGTCTGATCAAAGGTTTTTGGCTAAGAGCTAGTTCTACAGTAATGATGTTTCAGAGCAGTGGGCATGGAGTCCAGGTCTATCAGAGTACACTGCAGACACATACCCAGACAGACAGAGACAGCAACATGAAGAGGCACGCACATACACACACGCTGTCTGAAACCGCTTGTCCCGAGCGGGATCGCGGCGAATCGGAGCCTAACCTGGCAACACAGGGCATAAGGCCGGAGGGGGAGGGGACACACCAAGGACGGGACGCCAGTCCGTCGCAAGGCATCCCAAGCAGGACTTAAACCCCAGCCCCACCAGAGAGTGGGACCCAGCCAAGCCTGCTGCACCACCACACCCCCGTCTTGAAGAGGCAATAAAAAGCGAAAAGTATGGTAAAGCAGAGTGGGAAGGAAATGGCTTCACAATTGCCACCTTTGTTTTCATCCCCATCTCTTATCAGGACAGCTCTAATCCCTTCCCTGTTGGCCCAGATGCAGAGCTCAAGCTGTAGTACACCTGCATGTCTACCAACCTACAGCCAAAGATAAAACTCGCCCCAAACACCAGTGCACACTCTCTCACACCTCTGCGTGCGCGCACACACACACACACACACACACACACACACACACACACTCACATAGTCATGCATATCTGTTTTCCTAGGCTGTGCATCTTGTTCACCAGCTGCACTCAAAATCCAGTCAAAAGCTCTTACTTTAAAATGCACATCAATCAAAACATACACTGGAAAGGAGAAGCAAGTGGGTTTTATGAATGCTTTTAGGTTTCTTTTATTTTAAAATGTACTTCTAAGCTCCGTTTCTGCTTTGTGGTCCTGAAAATGCTTCTGTGGATGTGATTGTGTTATGTAAGAGCGCTGTGTTTACTGTGCCCGTCGTTGCACAAGGCAAACAGTGCTGGTTGTGTTCAAGGCTTTGGCCGTGGCCTCCTCACACTCTACTGGTCCATGTCGAGATGTTCTTGGGTGAACCATGTCAGATACGTGGCACATCCTGTTTGTCACATTGACGGGGTCTGCCACTGACAGCAGAGGAGAGGGAGTTTGTCTATGAGTTGGAGGTGAGCATAATTGCAAACTTGTCTAATTAGGCAGCATTTTGTAAATGCTGCAACTCCACGTAGACAAAAGTGTCAAGGGGTGTCTCAAAAAAAAAACATGACAGACGGGGGGGTGCAGACGGTTGGTGGGGGTATGTGTGTGAAGGGGTTCGTCTTCCATACCAGCCTCATGCATTTCTCTGCTAATCCCCCTCACCAGCTCCTGAAGCCTAATTGGAATATTTACGCAACAATTAGCAGGTGAAGAAGACACTTCAAATGTAATTGGGAAGCTCAGGGAAGAGGCTCATTACTGCAGCGGCATCCAGGTTGGATCGCTGCTGCATGCCAATTAAGATGTGGTTCAGGGGTCCTCCAAGCATCAGCCCAGTTCCTCTGCTGTCTGCTTGAGCGTGTCCGCTTGGGTCGGTCAAGAAGCAAGGTGGGCACGCAACACTGACCACAAAAAGTCAGCCGACACTTTCCGAAGCTGTGAGCTTCACTAGAGCTTCATTGACAAAATGATAGGAACCCACATGAAATGAAGGTAACAGATGGAGCTACATTCTTGGAAAATTGGTAAATGTTTTATTAACAGCCAGTGGTGACTCCCAAGATCAAAATTGGTTGAGTGTTCATGTTTGCCTCATTTAATGGAGGGCAGTAGTATTGATGCTAATGGAAAAATAATTACAGTTTAGATTTGTCTGGAATGCAATTACATGGGTGTAATCTATCATATATCATATTTTTAAGACAGTCCAGTACAAGAAGAAAATTGCAGTTATCATTACTAAGTTCTGCAATACTGAGTATTTTTGTCTATGTATATGCTGTGTTCATGCGTACAATGACGAGTGAATGAGCAGCAGTCGCTCCCTCCATCAAAGAGTCCATTTTTCCAGCCCGTTTTAAAGGCCTGGTGGTGGGGAGAGTGGGGTTTAAGCATGGCTGTTGCTCTTCATTACTTGCAGCTTTCAGGGGTACTTTGCTGCAGATCTTGTCCATTTTAGGTCCAATGCGCTTGTGCTTCTTCGCCTGGTTAGTGAATCGATCGGCACGTGGAGCGGGGGAATTGGGACCTCACGAGCCTCAGAGATGGAGTGAAATGAGCTAGCGTGAAGGTTAAATATTCCCTGAGCCCTAGGTACAGGGACAGGCAAGTAAACATGTCCGCATGCAGAGCCTTGCATGTAGACACAGCGCTGAACATGCACTCGAACATGCAGGTACTCACCAGCAACCAGAGTCAAGAGGAGTGAGTACAGAGAAATGAGTGGCAGGAGAGTGATTTATCGTGCAGCGCAGAAGGAGACCATTAGTGTGCTGTTTAAGAGATCTGCGTGTGTCTGCTTGCAGAGGTGCTTGTGTATGGGGTTCTGGTCGAATAAGCGTGCGCACATCAGCGTGAGAACAGGCCGCAGTTGATTCGCCGCGCCTGTGACTCAGATTGTAAGTGACAATGTAATTGCTGCGGTCAGTAGCTGACTGACAGACTGGAACGTAGAAGTCCCATCCGGCCCTCTCAGAGCGAGAGATTCTCTCTCACACACCTGCAATCACGCACAGAATGGACAGAGGCGCACGTGCACACCTGCACACACAGACCTAGAAGGTGCACATGTAAACACATTTATTTAGGCATTCATCTGCACTTTAATTTTCTCTTTCGCGCGCACGGCAAACGGTCATCGTAATACTTCTTTTGCCTTCCATTTAATACCCCGCCATCGCTCGGCTTAAACGCGCATTGCGGCCTGGCCACACGCAACAGTATGCGGAACGTGAACTGCTTTACTTAACTGCCCAATCTTGTGATTGTTTTTGACACACTCCTGTAAAATCCCTTTATATAATAAAGACTTTGTTGGGATTCTGCTGCTGAATCCCTCTATTTACTGCCCCGCAGTGAAGCACGTCTGCTTTGTTAACTCCCACCGCCTTTCTACTCGACAGATTAAAATCCTGTGGCTCGGGGCAGTGGGAAAATCGTATTTTTGTTCTTGCAGAAAAGATTGCTTATTTCTGTGTGACCCGATTTAACGGCAAGTACGATCAGTGGAGGAGATCTATAAAACTCATTATGCTTGCACCCTTTTGTTTGCAGCCCAGTTAGCCAAGGTACACTGAGAGGGATTAGGAAGACGTCGATGTGAAACTCTGTGCCTCAAGTCGCTCGGGGAAGTGGCTGCAGGACTCTCTGGACCCAGTGTTCCGTCTCTGCACTCCATCATACTGTCTGCTGTCTGTCTATCTCTCTGTCTCACACACACACACACACACACACACACATCATACAGACTCATTGCACCCGTAAAAAATGTACGCTCTGCTTTTGACGTTGCTGCAAAATAACACATACACGTCGGACTTCTGCTCTCTGACATCACATACCCTCACGCGTGCAGGGACACCTCAGTACCGTTTGTCGGGAGCACTTTTTAAAATGCACCGAGCAGCTCACTGCTCAGAAATGTTAATTACACGGCGGCTCACTCTGAGCCTTAGCCTCAGTCGCAGCCCACTGCACTGTACCCACAGATAATCTTAACATAATTCCCACACAGGATGCACGCGTGCCCTTATTCAGCACTTAGCACCAGTAATCAGCTCCTCAGGTCACAAGAATAAACATGAAATTTAGTTAATTTCATTCTTCTCATTTCCTTTGGACCTTTGGTGAGGCTGCTGGTGACTTTTTGTCATACTATTTGCCAAGGATGGTGGCCTAAGGTAGGCAGCATTGAGTGTTCTTTTAAAAGCACTTTTTAGATCGGGTTATTGTATTACACATATAAGTGAAGTTCTGTGCGTGTGGTTGCATCAGCCAGCACATAGCTGACATTTCATGCTCAAGGTCTTCTCAGCATAGAGAGCAGGTGGTGCTTCAATCTGTGATATTTCGTGTCTCCATGGTCTCCGCGCTGACACGATCTGATCAAATCGGTGACTCTGTTCTCGGTGTCAGCTCCTCGCAGTTGCCATGTCTACCTTGTGGCTTGTCTTCCATGCTCAGCAACGCCAAGTACATTGCGGTGGATGTACCGACAGCAACACTGTGGAGGTACTGATAGCAACACTGTGGAGGTACCGACAGCAACACGGTGGTGGTACCCACAGCAACACTGTGAAGGTACACAATGGCATGCTGAACTTGTTGGACCCCTGTTAGGCTTTGAAGATCTTGTTTTTATCAAGTAGTTAGGAAAGGGTGACAGTGGATGACATCAAAAAGACTCTCTAGATGAAACCACAATTTTACAGTTCTCACCTCAGGTTAATGGGCTACATTTTGGATAAAAAATCCACGGTGAACCGAGAGGCTGATACCACTGCCTTTGGAGGGGCACGCAGGGAAGGTGGCCTTCTTTATAGCCCTTCCTTGACACTTGGCTTGAGTTCCTTTTTTTTTTCCCTTGTTTATTCTGTGTTTGTCACATTATAGGCCCAACAGTCCTTTCATTCCTCAAGTGAATTGCACACTCCTTTTCCACAGTTCACTTTTAATTGCCTCAGTTTTTTGAGGCTTTGTATAATTTATATTTGAAATTTGGAATATGTATATGCCACATCGCGCATTGTTTTATCAGGCCGTGTGCTGGTGCCTGGTAGAGTAAATTGCTTCATCTGTATAAAGCCCATCCCCCCGGAAATGCCTTCAGATGTGTCATCAGTGTGAAGTCCCGACAGTGGTTCAGCCAGCCTTCGCGACAGGAACGCCCTGTGTTCTGTGCTGGAGAGCAAGGCGAAGAAGGGGAGAGAGAGAGAGAGAGAGAGAGAGAGAGAGAGAGAGAGAGAGAGAGAGAGAGAGAGAGAAACCAAGAAACTTCTAGGCATTTTCTGTATTAAGGAACTAAGTAATGTTCATTCAGCCTCAATAATATTTTCAATAGAGTATTTCTTTTTAAAGTGCCAGGGCTTCCATTAAAATGACTGATGACGGCGCCATCTCACGGGCTCAGAGTAGGGACAGTTAGGCTATAATAAATGGGTCTGGCGCTTGCAATGCTTGCCCGCAACTGGCGGGTCTTCCTGTATAGACGTAACGCCCACATCGCTGTAGTCTCCTCACAGGACAATGCGCTGGATGCCGCGCTCGCCCAGCTACGTGTAAGCGTGTTTGTGACAGTCCGCAGCATGGTTCCAAATTTCCAAATGCACGTCCCATTGGTGATTGCGTAACTGGACACAGGATTCTACGCAAGTTCTAATATTAGAACCCATCCGTGCTGAGTTTCCATCCCTGCTGAGTTATTTAATGGAACATCATATCAGTGACGAAGAATCAGCTCCTTCGCCCACGATTTCATGCTTGTTTTCTCTCTAATCTTTCTGCCATAGCATGTGATTTTATCTTAATTGTGATTATTCGCTCATTCACGTAGAACAAACATCGGCCTTTTGAAGCTAAGGGCAGAGTATGTGTGTGTGTGCCTTCTCTTGCAGAAAGTCTCCCAATACACCATCATCATCCAGGCCACTGACATGGAGGGTAACCTGAACTTCGGATTGTCCAACACCGCCACCGCCATCATCTCCGTTACAGACACCAACGACAACCCACCAGAGTTGACAGCAAGAACGGTGAGTTGGCATCGACCCACGCACTCTTGTTCCAGCCACAAGCCGGGCAGTGAGATCTTCATGACATCTCGACTGAGAGTGGTGCCTAATGGTATCTTAAAGGCAAGACCGAGGCAAGGGACCTGAGCGCCTGTTCTATACTTAACAGTGACACTACGGAGTGTGTACTATTGCTAAACAAGGCTTCCAAAATTGTCCAAGGGTGAAAAACACTAACAGTAACAACAAAAATCATTGTTCTTGTTCCCAGGAGAACTCCTAATAATGTCTGTCTTGGTGAAGTGTAAAATATCTCAGTTTCCCCAAGGAGCCCACTTGCTTCAGGTTTGTTTATAAGCCTGTTAGGTTTCTGAAATTGATGCTACTTTTTCACTAATCCCTTTCTGACAACTTTTTTTTTTTTTTCTGGGTTCAAACGCAGGCTTATAAATGACTCACTGGGTAATTTGAGCACCCGTGCAATCTGTCAGTCACAGGAGTGTGGTGCTGCGAGCGGGGGTACTACGCTCGGTAAACAAAAGAGATGGCAGCTCTACCCTTCTTGACTGTGCAAATTGCTCATCAGCAGCTCTCAATAGCCAATTGCTGTGCCTCACTGCAAAGGGTGGAAGCACGGCTAAGTCGAACAGCTCTGTCAGCCCTACCTGGTCACAGTCAACGAGAACAAGAGGCATTTTTTGCGAACTCACTTGGCTGTTTTCTATTTTGGACCCAGCGGGGCTCGTCACAGAGAGATGAGTGTACTATACGATAACGGCAAACGGGAGCAATCGCGGCACATGTGACAGTCTATCTGTCATGCTGAGAAGACGGCAATATGCATTCAATCAATGATGATGATCATTGTCATTGTCACCATCGCTGTAACGATAGCCATAATGATTACGATATGTTTACGAAGCCTGTGGTAAAAGGACACAGTTTGCAGCACACAATTTTTTAAAGTTTAAAAAAAAAAAAATTGCAAACAAGAAAAACATTACTGCAAATGTTGCCATACGTTATCTGGTCCATGTTCTTTCCTCTTTTGCTTTTTTTTCTCCTCGCTAAAGATAAAGTGCCTCTGTGGTGAGTGCTCCTTAGCTGTGCCTGTCCTTCTGGGTGGTTAATGGGCCTCCCCCGAGCCCGCAAGGACTGCGCCGCTGATGTTCCCTCCCAGAGCAAATGATACCTATTGCAGGGAGGTGGGAGCACACTGGAAACGGCAGCATCCTGTTGATAGTGGGGAATGAGAAAACTCAGAGGGTAATTTGTTATCGCCATGGATTAAATGAGACAGGCGAGCAGCGCCCAGTGAGCGAGGTGAGCACCACCGAGTGCTTGGGGCGGAGTGGGGTACGTGAGCGAAGTAGGGAAGGATATGCTGAAATTCAGTAAGGGAATAGGGAGGTAGCACACTGAAAGAAGATGAGTAGAATGTGGGGGGGGGGCTACTTGGTTAAGCTTGTTTTAGTGAGACAGAATGGATGAAAAAATAGAAGAGTAGGAAATATTATCGTTATTACAATGAAACTTAATGTATCCCCACTAACCCCTTTGAGTTCTTTTGCTAACACTATTTTGTCCTGCCGATATCTTACAAGTTGTTACCTCACTGATAAATATGGAGGAGAGAAAATCCTGACTGGTTAATTAGTTCTCGTGCGTTAGCAAGAGAGGATGTGAAGCAAGGGGTGTGGGAAGTCGCGGGTTACATTGCTGTTTCGATAGTTGTACAAAGGCGGCGGAAAGGAAGTGCTGAATGTTTAACAGAAATGAAAGAAATATAGACACCCAGAGAGCTGGCTGTGATAATGAAGAAAGGAGGGGAGGGAGAGAACAGAGCAAAGGAAGGTACTACCGAAGGGTAGAGTGCGGAGAAAAGAAAGGACATACAGAGTATAGTATAGGAACAAGGGCAATGTAGAAAAAAATCCATCTCCTTTACAGGTATAGGAACTGTTACAGGTATAGCCATACAGCAGCACAGCCACTAAGTTTTTCACCGAGTGCTAAGATGCACTTTAAAGTCCTTTCACGGAAGGAGTTGAAGGCCCAAACAGTGACCCATGGTCCGACAGTTATATTGGGGAAAGGTATTTCTGTGGGATTGGTTCTCTCACCGAGAGCACATATGGGTGAAGAAGATAGGAAAGGCCATTGTAAAGCTTTATTTTACTGTGAGAATGTTGGGGTTCCAGAAAATGCTGACAGAAATTTAATAGACACAGGAGTACCGAATAATGGGATGTTTATCACAAACTGGTCTCTGCCGGTATCTGCTACTTTTTTATAGAATTTAACAAAAATATGAATGAATAGTGTATGTATTGTTGGAATATATAAATAAATATTGAAATGTTTGTGGTTCTCTACACATATTGGCACAGAGCTGTTCATGATTTTCAATGATAAAGAAAACAGGAGTTAACTGGATGTGTCGTTAGCACGTTTGCGGGTATGTATAAAAGAAAGAGAGTGGCAGCGCACGGAAGGTGGTACAGCCTTCTACTGACTGAAGCAGATCTTCCGGTGGGTTTGCCGTGTTCGGTCTTGCTTTTGCTGGGGTCCACTCACGTCGAATGTCACCCGTGCTGGGACTTATGTTGAATCCCACTTCTTCGGGGCTTCACTCGTGTTGGGTCTCTCTCATTACTCACTGATGTTGGGACTCATGTTAAGGCTCCTGAAGATGTTGAGGTTCACTTCTAACTGAAGTTTTTGCGCTGCTGAGGCTTATTCAAGATGGGGTTTGTTTATAGAAATCTTAGAAATCTTGTGTCTTCCTACAATCCCACACTGGGGACATGCCATCAACTGCTGAGGCAATGGATTGTCATTTGACAGGCTTGTGGTGTATTTCAAGAGAGGCAGATACAAAAGCAACTCTTATTTCCACCTCTCACACCACATTGCAAAGCTGTACCAGACTTGCTCCTCTTCCCTGCAAAAGGCTCCAATGGGAAAAGCCAGCTGTCGCTCAATTCCAGCTCTTCTGCCAAGGTCACGCCAGTTGGCATGGGCTACTGGGAATCACGTGTACCATGTCCTCTGCTTGTGAGTTTTCTTGTAGTCCATGGTCTTAAACTCGTACCACCGAATACCCTTGTCCCAGTGTCTTTAAAATGTCTCCTCTCTGATTTTGCTAAAGGAGAAAGGCAGGGAAGAGTGGATAAAGGATAAAGGGGGAACAGTTCCCGTTGTACTAATCCATCTATGTTTCATACGGGAGAAGTATTAAAAAAATGAGGTTATTAAAACCCCCAGCTCTGTACATTAACCTGATTAATCAATCTGTGGGAAGGGTGGTGTGCAGGGGGAATGGGGGGGGGGGATAGGGCCAATGTGAGCGTCTCCTTTCATTGTCTACTAATTGTAAGGATAGACTCCCGCTAAAGAGACAGAAAAAGCACATAATTGGTATACTTTGTCCCCCAGGTAGAGGTGCCCTCAGCCAGAGTTAAGTGGGACAGATCCCAGAGCAAGTGTGGCCTCCCACTGGTCTCCCTCATTAACCCTGGGCCCTCTGTCCACCCACCCTCAACCTTGCGCCCCAGGGATAGACCTCCCCTGATTAATTCAGCTGTTTATGCACATGCTGGCACTGGGGGAATCAGCTCACAGGCGTGAAGGATCTCATTAACAGGTACACTCGTTATGTGACTGGCAAAGTGGAGTAGGGCAGGGCCGGGACTGCAGAGTCTCCATTGTGTGCACCTTGACCACCACTGGAGGAACCAGTCAGGAAAAGTCCATGATACCGAAGCACCTCTAAGCCCTGTAATGCTCCTTCCTTTGTTCATTCGCTCCTTCTTACTACTCAGCTCCTGTAGCCTATTTGCGTGCCGAGGCAAGGCCCAAGTGGAGGGAGTGGAGGTTTGGATGGGGGTCTGATCAGCGGTTGAAGCGTGAAGGGGAGATAAGGTGCTTAGTGTGGGAGCTCTGGCAGCAGCAGCTGCATGCAAGCGGCCCTGGGGGCCATTAAGGCTTCATGATGATGAATTAGAAACTCCCTCCAGGTGCACATTAGTGCTCATCAGCTCGGCCCCAGCACCGCCACTCATACGGTGAGTGTGGGGGGGGGGGTCGAGAAGCCTGCACTTGCTCACTACAAAAACCGGCTAAAGACCACCAGCAAGGACTGCTGACTCAACCCCATGTGGATAAAGGGAAAATTAAAAGCATTGCTGGAGGGAGGGGTACATGCAGGATGCATACTGTCATACGTTGTTATCCACAACATAACTGATTTCTGCTACTGAATTCAAACCATCATGTTCACAGAGAGATTGTTGATCTCACTAATGCTAAAGCAATTCTCTCACTTGACAGAATAGAAACAATTTAATTATGTGTGTAGACTTCATTGCAAAGCTTTGTGAAGCATGTGCTAGCTTGCTACATCCCACCCATTGGCGCAAATCTCTAGCTTCCCTTTTCTCTTCTGCAGGCATTCAGATGCTATTTTTTAAATGTCTAAATAATTTAACAATTTTTGCCATTTATCCCAGAATAATTTTCCTTTTGCTCAACATTCTTCTGCTTGTGTTCTGGGTCAGTTGGCAGCACTGGGAGATGGAACGAGTTGAATATGAGCACAGCTGTGAGAGTAAAAGGCACTTAGTTAAGGTGTACCTGGTTGATAGAATGTTATTGCCATTGAGACCTGCTGGTAAGGAGTAGCTCTAGATGTTGCAATGAAGTACAGCCATGGCCTGCCTTCCAGGGATACGGTTCATGCGCAACTGGTCCCCTCCTCTGCCTGCCGTGTAGCTATTAAACAGAAAATCACTTCCATCCAAGCTTTTCTTATTTGCATATGACAGATCTGATGAACATTACGTTGTACTTTTTTAATGTACGCCTCCTCAGAATACAGAAAAACACAGGCTGATCAGTTGATGTAGCCTGAGGGTGTGAAAGAAGAAGGAATGCTTTTAAAGTACTTTTGTCTGTGCTCATGCATATTTATATGTTATGACTTTGTGAGTGTGTCTGTGTGTTTTTAAGGGGAATGCAGCTGGGTATATCCTATTCCGCTTAGCTGTAGTTAAATGCGGTGTCATAGTAGCGTGGATTCAGCATGTGGCAGCTACATTCCTCTACCGAGGGTGTTGGGAGAGGAGATGATGAGATTTTGGATTAAACCATTAGGCATAATTAGGGATTATTATCAATGCTTAATGGGATAGGCAGTCAATAGTGAGGAAACCCAAGTAGAAACCATAAAAAAAAATTCCACATTAACAAAAATCAGCAAACCTCAAAAGCTTTAAAGCTATTAAGAGTCAAAATGAGGCATGTGTCAGTTCAAGATAATTCAGCGCCGTGAAGTAGGCAGGTAAATTGTGAATATTCATGTCCAAGCCGTTGCACACTTGTCCGCTTGGGGAGGAGGCCGTAGTGAGCAGTAACAGCGGGCAGCATGGGTTGGCAGCAGAAGTGTGGCACACGCACACGACTGCCTGTGCTATCAGGCACTGGAGCCGTATGTATATTCTGCCAATCCATCCTTCACACCTCGCCGGAGTACCATTATGCTGTTAGCCACTCCATAAGAATGAATTATGTCAGGCAGTCCAGACTAATTGCTGTCAGAGGGGGATGAGGGAGCTGGAGACACATTAGAAAAGGAGCATTTTGTCAAAGGTAATTTTTTCCCTCGCTCCTCTCTAGCGACAGAGAGTAAATTTACCATGTGCCCGTGGAGTCCCATGTAACCCCAGAGATATCGCTCACAGATCGGCGGCCTGGTACTCTGCTGCTGGCAGGGGTGTATGGGTTTAGGAGATGAATGGGCTTGCCAATATGGCCTCAGGTTCTATTGACCCTGGATTAACGTCACACTTTGTTTTAACCTCCTCACCACCACCACCATCCAGCTAGTACCACCTCAGCCCGCTTAGCACTAGTCGAAACAGCCGCTTATAAACAGTAACTAATTTTACAACCTACCAATCAATGGACCCACCTGTTAAAACCCACCCTCAGTGGTTGGTCAAAGCATGACCTGACCGGCGAACACCTTGAATGATTTTCAGAATTGTACCAGCTTCCGTATGATTGATGTGCCCAGTCGTGACCAATTCAAGTGTTACACGCCTAGCAGCAATCCCGATGGGGATCACCCAGCTGTGATGCCATCCTTCATAAAGGAGCAAGTCCTGTGAAATGCAAGTATTTGATTAACTTGTAGTTTATGCAATCATATCCTCAACGCCTTGAGCTTCTTGAGATGGAATAATAATTCAGTACTGTTGCTGATTTTATTTCACTTCGAATTGTTGCCAAGGCCATGAAAAGCCCAAATAGAGTTGAGCGATTTGCAGGATTCACTAGATGAAACCTTATTTAGACAAGTTAGAAAACCCAAACATGGGCTGCACAAGCCCTACAGCTGAGTAATAAACACTAATAATAGCACAGTAGGCTTCCTGTGTTGAAAGTTTTTCATGTAAACATGATGAGTAATGCAGTCCTGGCACACTCTATTAATAAATCACACTGTTTGCTAGAAAGACCAAATATAAAAATTATCATCTGATAAGCTAGATCATTATGTAAATGTATTTATATGCAATAAATCTAAACAAAAATTATTCTTGCAATATAATTTTATGTGGATTTCTTTGCAACGTTATTAATGAATTATTCAGCATCCCTTACAGTGCTTCACCTAATTTTTTCTTCCTTTCTTTTTCCATCATCTCCAAACCAAAGCACATATTTTGTTGAGGGATGAGGGTTCAATAAGGGCAATAGGTGTGTTGTCAGTCATTAACCTTAATATTTGTTTTGAAAGGGTTGTGGTGGCATTGCGGGTTTGATTGGGTCCTGCTCTCTGATGGGTCTGGGGTTTGAGTCCCGCTTCGGGTGCCTTGCGACAGACTGGCATCCCGTCCAGGGTGTGTCCCCTCCCCCTCCAGCCTTACACCCTGTGTTACCGGGTTAGGCTCTGGTTTGCAGCGACCCCGCTTGGGACAAGCGTTTTCAGACAGTATGTGTCTGTATTGGTTTTGAAACTTGGTGTTTACCTGCACGCTGTAGAAATATGGGCGCTAAGGAAAGAAGCACAACACATACAGAGTGGTAGCAGTTGTTAAATTAACCCGCTCCTTCAAAGACACTCCATAGTTTGTGAGCTGTGGAAGCAGATGGCGAATGCGGTAGAACCCCACTACGGAACTTGGACTGCGAGGAGGCAGATGTGGGCTCTTTATTCCCGCACACCGTAAGCATCTTTCCCTTTACAAGTCCTCCATCTGCACTTGGCCGTTTTCACCCTTTTGGAGCTCTTTTCCATTCCTCAATGTCTGAACTATGCTGTTCTTCATGACTTCAAGGGGTTAGTTTGCATTTTCATTTCGGCACGTGTATCAAATCAGGTTAAGAAAACACACACACACATATACACAAGTTACCCCTTTGTCGCAGCAGACTTCATGTTAGATGCCTATGGTAGATCTCTATAGGGAAGCCTATGTTACAGGGCAGGATAGGACGATTACACTGGTGACAGGTAAGTGTGACCCTGTGGCTATGGTGATGCACCCACTCCCTCTACTGCTGTCCAAGCGACATGCTCAAGTGCCACTTTTCTTGCACACTTGCTGACACTGACACCAAACTGTAGGCTTTGAAGATAAAGGTTGCAGTTTTGGTTCCATTCCTAGGAATTCCTAAAGAGACACAGGGGGAAAAAAAACCTAATTTTTGAAATTTGCAATCACAGAAAAGCATGAGGGGAAAATGAAAATGTTGCGTGAGCATTAGTGCAATCTCGCGATACTTTGTCATCGTTCATTTTTTTTCTAATATATCAGCTTATGGTTCAACATATTGGATTTTTAAATGTGTTTGGAAAACAAAGCTGAATTTACCCGGGAAAGTCATAAGTACATTTTGCAAAACAATGTTTTTTACACCCACGCATGTAACTGGCAGTTCTATCAGTCTGCTCTCCACACTTGCGAGGTGTGGTAATCCTCACGTGCACAGCTCTTTAGTTTCTGCAAGTTTTCCCAGTTATTTTACTTTGCCTTAGTTTCACACCGTGATGAAGCACCCTGCCACATACCCCCCCACTGCCTTTGCCACCCTTCCATGCTGCCAAGAAAGTGACAGGGAGAAGACTGAACGATCAGCAGCCCAGAGAAACGCCACACTGCTCTACAGAAGGGAAGAGGCAGCTTCCACCAACGATTAATGGGAAAGTTTGGACTGATTTTTTTTTTTTTTTTTTTTTCCTACGGAGAGTGACAGCGAGAGATGCGAGCCCGCCTGCCAGCTAGCCCTGATTGACGATGGCAGGCCCTGCAATGTAGCGCTCTCAGCCTCCCCCACCCCCTGTGATATTGATGGCTGGGACGTTGCTCACCGGGCCGCTGTCTTGATGACACTAATCAGTCGAAAAACCAACCTTGCGTTATGGCTGCTGCATAAGGCAAAGATGCGGATTATTGGAAATCTCTCTTTTTCACCCCCACACTCCATAAACCTTATATATTAGTGCTCGTGCATTATGATGGAGGAATCCATGTGTAAAAGCATCAAACCAGTTATTATAAGCATGTCATGGTGTGATAAACAAAGATGTTATTGAAAATTAATCACGCCATTTGAAAATGCATATTATTCTCGAAATTGTTCAACCGTTAGAAGAATGCTACCTTCAGGCAGTAGTTAATGAACATATAGCACATGATTGAGCTGTGAAAATCACATTGTAGACATGATTTAAACAGGTGGAATTATAAACTGCCTATAATATATGGAGTTTCACCATTTTACACATAACAGTATGATTGAGACACGACTGACCAATTTTCTACAGTTATTCTTAAGTGTTGCAATAACTTCAGGTGATCTTCAAAATGCAACCTTTTGAAAGTCTCATTTCTGTCGTCGTATGTGCCACTTAGGCACAGCTGAAGTAGCTGTAAACATATATAGCTTATTATGTTGAAGTGCAGCAGTGCATGTAAAATGGCATGATTCGTTCTCTATAAAAATTGAGTCATTTAGTCGTCACGATTTTTTCCATCATTCACGCCCCAAATATAAAACAATGATCTGTACATCTTCTGTTTCTGAATAAAATTTAATCTGTTTTGATCTGTCATCACTTGCAGCATTTTCCCAAGTATTGAGTGTCAGAACAGCACTGCAGTTTGTCTACCCGAGTCATCTTTTAAAATCTTCAACAGATGGGCAGATCGACGCAGAGACATGCAGATTGCGGCAGAGATTGTCGAACGGACTCATCCATCCACGGATGGATGGCTGCGTGCATGCAAAAGAAGATAATTTGATTGATAGAAAATAGTGAGGCTATTTCTTAGGCCTACAAGAGTCTATTTTTTTCAGTCGACGTCCCAGCCCCGAAATCTTTGATGAAAAATGTATTGTTCTGTTTGTAAAGTGCTCTTCATTTGATTGAAGAACTGAATGCGGAGCAGTTAAATAAAAAGTACCTCTGGATTTGGAGTCTCAGCATCTTGTCACAATAACAGTACAGGCCTATTAAAAATATGTTTATCCTGGACTGAGCACCGAGGGGAAAGAAGAAAAGGGGGCACTCTATCTCTGAATATCTGCCTCTCTTTCTCATATCATTACCAAGAAATCATCTTGAGAGCAAATCTGTCCGTCTTGCGCTGATTTAATTAACGGCCAAATGGGGCCTTTTCTTAAAACACATGACTGTGTGGCCTGGTCAGTCATGCGTTGGATTCAAGGTCAGGCTTGACTACATTTAGTCTTCGAAATGGTAACTGCCTCAGTTATCGTCTGTCCGTTTTCAGTAAGTGCTTATCCAGCCTGGGTCATGGTGACTGTGAGCCTAGGAGCGGTGATTAACACGATGCTTCTCTTTTTTCGTTCTAATTGTACTCATTGCAGACGAGTGCATCTAAGGGAAAGGAAACACAGCCTGAACCCTTCCAAGTTGTGAAGAGCAGTTGTGGAGCCAGTGCAGTATCCACTTAAATGGTGTCTGTTCTGAAGAGCTTACCCCCGCTGTCTTTAAATCCAATTAAGAAGTTTAGCAGGACCACCCTGGCCTCCACTCTGCCTCCAGAGTGCGATTTCCTAATTTGACATTTTGTACAAATGCCGATTTTTTTTTTTTTCCTTCTTTCACCGTCTTGGAGGTTTAAGGTTTTCAGACCATGTCTCTGGCAGGAACGCTCTTTGAAATCCAAGACAAGAGGATCAGCGGCTTGTTCACGGCTGTTTCCAGCAGCTCCTTGCTCAGCACACGGTCCCCGGGCGCTCTGTGATTAGCGTGGCGTGGCTAGGAGGGACGGGGGCTGGCAGGTGGAGGGTAGGGGATGTGTTGGCCAACCAGAACCAGTCTGCGCAGCAAGCTGTCCTTCACTCCACTGATGGACACAGATGATTTTTTTTTTTTTTTCTGCTGTCATTTTGCTTATCAGGACAAAGCACATGTATTTTGCAAAGGAGAGGGATATCTTAAGACCACTTCAGCAGTCCTTCGACAGTTGTTTAAGCCTCGAAAGGAAATCCTTCTCTTGTCTTTCTGAAGAACTGATGCTCTTCGTGCTCATGATGGAAGGGGATAAAAGACAATGTATAGAGCGTATCGTAGGCTGTTATATATGTCACAGTTACAACATACACACATAGTATATTTATTTGCTTATGTAATGTATGTATATGGAATGTTGTATGTATACACACACACACACACACAGAGTCACACAAAAGAATCTACATATTTAATTTGTTTACTGCTTACATCCGTTTTGTTGCTGCGGGGGTTTGTATTCCATTCCAGCAAGATAATTAAGCTATTATTGTGAACAGCGGTTGGCATGCACTCTAAACAGTTTTAGCACTGCAAGCGGAGTGGGGCTTACTGTCAGATAATGAAATGCGTGCGGTAGGTGTTGCTGCAAGGCGCAGCTCAACTTGCTGAGCAGGGAGGGTAAGGAGGCAAGACTCTCAAATGAGCCTGTGCTCATAATTAGCACCGGACTGAAAGCGTGACAACATCCGTTTTCCACACTGACTGCACAATAAACCTACTGGCTTGGAGCACAACCTGCAGGTTGTTGGGTTTGAGTCTCTTTAGGTTTTTATTTGAGTCATCTGATTCAGCAATCATCTGATCGCATTACATGATGCAGGGAGTAACAGAGTGGTTAGAGGTGCCACCTTGCACTTGAAGGACGTGGGTTTGAATCCCTCGCTCTTTCTTTCTGCGCTACCTTCGAGCACAGTCATTGCCCTGAATTGCTCCAGGAAATAATTGCTCAGCTGCATGAATGGAGGAATCACTGTAAATAGCTTCGTATACAGACTTAACGCTCTGCAGCACTTTGAAGAATGGTGTTGGCTAAGTAACGGTAACCATCGGCCATCTTTACAAGAAGTTTAACTTTTCATTACTTTTCTTCCCCCTTTTCACTTCGTCTGCAGTTCTCCGGTGAAGTTCCAGAGAACAGAGTCAACATCGTTGTTGCCAATCTGACAGTGATTGACAGGGATCAACCTCACACGCAGAACTGGAATGCTGTGTACAGAATCATCAATGGAGACCCCTCTGGGCACTTCACAATACACACTGACCCCGTCAGCAACGACGGTATGGTTACTGTGGTGAAGGTAAGCATCAGCACGTGATGGTGTTTATGGTTGGTTTTCTTGCGTTTGGATCTTTTCAACTGCGCTGCAAATGTGTACAAACTCATAAAGTGCCATTTATAGTGCAGTTGTAGTGCAGGTTATTATAATTTGAATCTGGAACACGATTCCAGTAAAAATTCGGGCTGATTAATTGAACCTAGAACAATTCATCTTGGAACACCATGGAGCAGTTTATGAAGATTTTTATGCCTTGCAGATTTAATATTTTTGAGACACATTACAAAGTGGAACAATTTCCAGAGATAAAATAAGTTGCCTTTACTACCAACAAATGTTCATCCATCTCTAACCAAAGGCAACTCAGAATATTATTTGGGTCTCAACTACTTCACCTGTTGAGTTATATGAAGTTACTAAAATGAACATTTCAGAATCATCATTTCAAACGCGCATTTGCCTCCAGTATTTCTGAATACGAGAGCAGCCTGGATAGTGTTCTTCATTTGCTATTAAGTTGTCAGTAATTATATACACACAGCAACAGAGTCTGAGATAGGAGGCGAAGGCTCATCCTGCACGACCCCTGTCAAGTGTAGGGAAGCTGCAATATGATGAGGCTCGCATCGGTGGGAGGTCCCACCACAAGGGTTGGTTCTGCTGAGGCTGTAAGCAAGGGACAAACACAAAGAGCGCAGTGGCAAATTGAATATTGATTTCTCAATTACAAACGTGTTCCCTTTTATGCTCCCATAATATTTTACCTGCTGCCATAAATCCCACCACATGCTGTGGAGTCTGTCTGCATATACAGCCTTTCTGGTTCCAATGATCTGTGTATCTTGTGAACAAATTACAACTGCCATTCTTGCTAGTGGGTCCAAAAAAAAAAAAAAAAAAAAAAAAAAAAACACTAAAAACCTGTACTAAAACCTTAGACAAAAATACAACCTCCCAGTCCCACCCCTCCCCAAGTCAAACATTGATTTTCTGCTCCTCTTTGTTATCTTGAGATGACTAGATTTATAATCTCTTCTCCTTGCCCTGCTGCAAAGATTCAGCGGGCGGCTGTAAACTGGAATAACAACCCGAGGGGCTTTATCAAGAGATCATGGAATAAGAGACAGAACCCTCGGGAGCCCAGAGAAATAGGCTGCAGCGTTTACCAGTCGAAGATGCCGAGCCGAGTGCTCGGGAGGAGCATCTCAACCGGAGGGTGGGGGGGCTTGTTACAGTAGCACCCCTCGCAGATCTCCCAAGGGCTGCGCGGCGTGATCATACGCCATTGCCATCCTCATGTGTTCGCCTTGCGGTCCCACCCGAATACCGAGGAGATGTGCGCGCAGCTCTGCGATAGCGCTCAGCAAGGTGCGTACTCACGCAGACAGCGAGTACTCGCACGTGAAGCGTGAGTGGCAGTGAAAAGAAGCCGAGCGGTACAAAACTACGCTGCGTCGCACAAGTTCGGGTTCGTACAGTCGATCACGTCACACATCAAGCATGTCAAAAGAGAACGTTAAATATGTCTGCAGTTCCATTTGTGACGCTCATGTAGGTGTTTAAATGTAAAACCTCATTTTATACTGAACATTTTTTTCTGGATATTCAAGCCTTCGTAATATTCTTTGCTCGAAGGTTTGTACTCCGAGAACCTGCGTGTGGTTGAAGTGCGGATATAAAGTGCTCCTGTCCTATTTGCTCGAGGGCATCTCGAAACGTACCTCAAAGTCGGCGAGTCCGGTGTTCATTGCGTCCCCGAGGGCTCCGGTCACCGTCTGGATGATCTCTCCTTTCCTCCTGCGGCCAGCCAAAATTTACATGTTGGCTGTTGTCTCACACCTCGCTCCCTCTGTGCCCCTTTAATCAGCAATTAGAATATGCAAATAGTAATGTCAGATGAATATGGAAGTGACGGGAGACGGCTGAGGTGAGGGCCCGTGGCGTGTGCTTGAGCAGGTGGGGGAGGGGCGGGCCAGCTGTGTCCACGCACAACCCCGCCCCCCCCGGAGCCCTCCTCGGGCCTGGGGCCAGGAGCATTTGTGCCAGTGTCTGCTAATTGCAGACTAAAGTGGGTACAAGCACTCTTTCCCCCACCAGCCTCCTTAAGCCTCCCACCGCGCTGCGGATCAGAGCGCAGGGCTGTGATCGGTGTCCGTGTCCCCGGAGCGCCGCCTGGGCACTCGCCACACTCCCACACTCGCGTGCTGCTACCACCACCGCTGCCCTCCTCGACGTCAGTCCTGTCGATTCTGATCGCACATCACACGCACCTCCTGTTCCGTGTTGCTTTTTATATCTCCTCCGCTGTCCGCTGCGATCAGCTCCAAGCTGCTAACGCAACGTGTGCACAGATGTGCGCCAAATTGTTATCGTCACCTTCGAAAAGCCCAGTCGAGGTGCGGATCGTAACTCTAATTATTGTCTGCCTGCTAACAGGCTGTGTGACGTGCGTTGTCTTCATTTGAACTTGTAATCAGAACATCTTCATTAAGGCTGCATAAAACTGTCATGTCACCTTGTCTGCAAGGGACAAACCTACTGGTCCCCAAAGCCAAGTGACACTGTCCATTCTCCTCACCCTGAGTGTGTAGACACAAGCTTGACACTTCTGTATGGGTGGTGAGAACAGATTACGGGTCATTTTAAAAGGTATTGAGAAATTTAAGTGACTTTTTCCCTCTGGAGTTTTAATCACCGCTGATAATACATCAATTTCTTTTTCTTTCAGAGCTTGATCTTTCATCTGATTTTGCTTTAATTTGCTTTCCTTCACTTAATTCTTCATGGACAGTTCATTGTAAAGTCTCTTAGCCCTGGCTGTTAACCTTTATGTGTTCTTTTGTTTCATCAACCTGCTGTGCCACTGCTGCTCTCACAGTCATTCTTTTCTTTCTGTGCACTTTTTTATTTCACTTTCTCTTGCCCTCTCTTCGCATGCTTCTCTCCATGCTCCTCATTTGCTCTGACCATGATGTTGCCTTCTGCTTCTCAGCCAGTGGACTACGAGATGAACCGGGCCTTCATGCTGACAGTGCTGGTGTCCAACCAAGCCCCGCTCTCTGACACCACGCAGTCATCCCAGCAATCCACAGCGGGGGTCACCATCTCGGTGGTGGACGTCAACGAGCCGCCTTTCTTCCCCTCCAATCCCAAGCTCATCCGCTTTGAGGAAGGCGTCCCTGCTGGCACCACCCTCACTACATTCGCTGCCAACGACCCCGACCGCTTCATGCAGCAGATTGTCAGGTTGGGTTCCTTTTTGGAATCTCTCTGTCTAAATGGGTCTATGTGGTGGCTGGAAAACAAGCAGAACCATCCTATCTGCATCATGACCTCTGTAGTCTCAAACATAGAGGTCGTTGTTGTTTTGGGGTTCATGGGTGGACCTTAGGTCCGATGGGTCATTTCAAAATCTGGGATCGGTGCTGGGAGTGCCAAGCGCCCTGTGTCTGCAGGACAGCTAAAGGCAATGCAGACACATGGAGCACATCTCCCTGTGAGGGTGGAGCAGCTCTCACAGCCGAAGGATTTGTATGCAGGTACAGAGGCCTTGAATCAGGAATGGACGTGTTTCCCGTTAGTGTTTTACTACAGACTCACTTGCTGCTGTTTTGTGTAAACGGGGGTGCGATCTTTTCAGTCCAGCCACCCCCACGCTATGATTTAGATTTTTTTTCCCCATACAGAAGTACAAGAACCAGGACATTTCCTTTATTATTATTTTTTGAACTTCTTTGTTTTTCCCTTTTGCAATTCTTGAAAGCTTACGTAGCTTTGTATAAAACCTAACTGTAATTGTAATTTTACCAATAATACCATTGATCAATTATTACACGGCAGCTGATGAAAGTATGTCAGAATCCCAATGGACAAAAACATTTAATGAAGGTTCATTTATTGGATCATTATTGGAAAAAAGTGACAGCAACACCCTGTGAGTTAATCGTTCTGAGGATCTAAAGGGTTAAAATGTACTGAGCTGGACATTTCCAAAAGGCAGGTCAGGCTTTTCTCTCCTTAATGATTGTTTCCGATGTGAAGCCTCTCATCTTCAGAGTCCAAGAGAAATCCACCATGCACCACCACCCACCCCCACCATACAGAAATACATGCACACAAACACATACACACCCTTTTTTTTTTTATAAATTACTGAGGGAACTTTTCAGTGACACTCAATTTAATCGAATAAATGATTCCTAAACCCTCTGCAATAAAAAAACTAACTCATAAAAAACTTCTCTCATGGGAACATCACTACGAGGTATGTTTTTATCTGTATTTACTATCTTTAGCATCTTCCTGAAAAATGTCCCTACAAAGTTAACAGAACACACACGCAGACATAAATCCAGTGAGCAGCAGGGACAATTCATTGCTGGACAGGCCAGCAAATGGTAACTCTTCAGTATCTCTTGGTTCAAAAACACTGTTAATGCAGGCACCATATAGAAGTGGACAGGTTAATACATTAATAAGTAAAATAAGTTTCGAAGAAGAGAACTCTGCCAGAATAAAGTGTCCCTGATTTAGCTCCTTGTGACTTTGACCTGTTCTGGCAACAGCCCTCTGTCAGAGATGATCTCCATGGGCTGGATGTTCTTCACAAAGTCCTCCAGCCTGGGTACCCCTGTCATCATGAGGACACTGACCACAGGGCCTTGGGACAGCTAGATTTGTTAGCAGCTAATAGCGCATGTGAGTTATGTCCACGTGGGGTGAGGTCGCTGGTCTGCAACCAGCCAGTCTTCTACACCCCCGTCTCTCTGGACAGAAGAAGGCCTAGACAAATTTACAAGTTAATTTCACAGAAAATGAGAGTAAATTGTGTGAACATTTTAATTTTGGAGTCCTTGGCCTGTCCTGCTGGGTGCTCTGGCTGGTTGTAGGTCACAATGTCCTTAGGTGGCGCGTGGCAGGTGTCGCTGCTTCCGCTCCGCTTCCCCCCGCCGTTTGCTACCTCCTCCGTCTGTGCATTGTCAGGTCAGCCACAGCATCAGCGAGCCTCCCAGTGCACACTCTGTCTGCCTCTTTCTTTGCTTTTTGACTGAGAAGAAGAGTTGTGTTATGTTTTCTGCTGCATGTTTTTTTTTTCTTTTTTTTTTTTCTTTGCTAAGGTATGAAATGAATTTGTTATATGAATGTAAGCTGCAGAGAAGGTGGCACTGTGTGGCTTCATTAGCAGGATGCTTTTAATTGCTTCTAATTATCCTTCAGGTCAAGTGAGGTGCACAGACTGTATCAGACACTAAAATATATGCTTGAAAATAATTAGCCGTTTTCTGCATCTCTTGAAGAAATAACGATGTGTGAAGAGGATCTTTAATTTCAGATTGATCCAAAATAATCAAGGAAAATATGGCTTTCTTCCTTCTTGACATTACCTTGACTCGATTTCAAATGAAAAGGCAAAATAAACACGTCTAGACTTCCTTGACGTGTCATTTTGCGGTTTGACTCTTAAGTATCTGGATCTGTCAAGCATTTTCCAATAGATTGTGAACCCCGTAACCTCTGGTTTTGTGTTTGTTTGGATCCGTGTTCTGATGGAAAGTTTGAGTTTTCTTCCCGCCTTCCCTTGGCTTGAAGGATTCGGCGCATTTCTCAGCCTCTGCCCGCGAGAGCCCCCGCTGTTGGGCTTGACCCAGATCAATGGCTTTGTCCGACACGAGGAGCTGGGAGACTCGTGGCGGGGGGTGGTGGTGGTGGTGGGAGAGCAGTTTCAAAAGACAACAGAGAGGAGGGGAGCAGCAACAGACAGGATGCAACAGAACATGACGACTGCCAGTCAGACCCAGGAAGGGCTATAAAAAATGCATGTCTGCACCGGACCGCAGCCTCTGCCGAGTGCTCTGGGTATTTATTTATGCGCTTTGTTCCTATCAAGTGCAACAGCTCGTCAGTCTTGTCTGACAGGTTCTGCTTAGCCCTCCCCGTCATCTAATAAACTTGAACGGTAAAGGTCAGCGGAACACACAGAACCTCAATCCCCCCACTCTCTGCACGGGGATGTGAATGCCGGAATGCCGGCGGGGTGGGCACTGGCGGGGTTGGTGCTCGAGGGGTGGCTGTGTCCGTGGGGGGACGGGGGAGGTGAAGGCTCACCACTGGCCTTGCTCATTAGACAGACTCCCTTGTCAGGCAGGGCTACGCCAAATGAACTAAAACACACAGTGCATGGGTGCCAGCTCCACAGCATATGGCGGCGCTATTAAAAGCTTCAGCAAAAGGTCAGTCCTTTTTGCATTTCCCATGCTACTCAGAGCAGTTTCCCAAATCCCACACAAAGTGAGGAAGGACACAATTTCACACCAGGGACAATAATATTTCACTCACGCATGCATTATTAATGCTTATTGATTAAGCGGTACGACTCATGTTCCTTGAAGCTGCATAGGAGAGAAACGTCCTATATTCGTTGGTGTTGTATGACCGAGAATCCCCCAGCCTTGCTTTGACTTTCTGGCCCACTTTCTAACATTTGACCGACACATCCTCTCCAAGAGGCTTCTCAGGGGAACAAACTGCAACGCTGGTTACTCAGCTGGAGTTGTGACCGAAATGCTTAGGCTGCAAAGCCCAAGAAATGGGCCTTTGCTAGGCTGAAGAGCAAAGGAATATTTCTTAATTGCTTTAATAGATCTCCATGAATAATAAATGAAATGTCAGTCCATTTGAATAGCCTTGTATCAGTTAAGTGACAAAGGAAATGAGTAGCAACAAAACTGACCGCTAGTACATTAGGCTCATGTGGTCAGGTTCACCTCTTCCTGCTAAAGGTAACTCAAAATTCTTTTTGTTCAAAAGATCTCAACAGTCATTAAAAAAGAAAGCATTTCACAGCGTTTGATCTGACTGACTGTAAGTGTGTAATCTTCAATGGAGTATTGTTCTGGTTATGGTAGTACTATTTTTTATTGATATCCCAAGGTGTAAGACTAATTGTTGAAGGAAAAAATTGCTGGGATATTATGATTTGCTAGGAATTTCTGCCAGAGTCCAAAGCAAATTTTTTCATGGATTATTTCAAAATTTGCCTTTATGAGTTAATTATTTTCAAACTCCTTGTACTCTGTGTGGATGATGGAAGCTTGATTGGAATTTAAACGAATCAAGGGAATGGGGTCACCGTTTCCTTCCACGCTTGCAGACAGGTAAGCAGGCAATAAACATAATACATATATTTTATGAGCAGTTGATGCAAGTTTAATCTGCCTGGGGAGCAGAAGCCCACAGGCCAGACTATTTTCCCTGTCAAACAGCTTTTTTTTTGGCTTTCTCTTTACTGCATGGGGGCTGAAAAGCTTGGTATTCTTCTGGAGCATTCTGGGCACTCAACATAGCTTTTAACTCTTATTGTTACATATTCATTATGAGGCAATGGCTGATGGCAGCTGGTACCTGGAGAAAGGTGGGCAGTCTGGCACGGTGAATTGGGACTGCAGTGGCCCTCTGGCGAATTGCTCCAACCGTTGGCCGTGTCCTGTTACCTGTGTCCTCCATTAACAGACATGGACCATGTGACACGAAGGATGTCATTACAGCTCTGTCTGGGAAAGGCCTTCATTTATTTATGCATTTCAGTTTTATATTCTCTGCATTCATAACTAGTTTTGCATTTATGTATACAGTTCCTGAATCCATAACTAATGCTGTGGGAAAAAACACAAATTCCAGTGCCCTATGCCCGATGGAGATGGTAGTCTGTACTGCTCCGTTTTTTTCCATTTTTTTAGTAGACTGAATTTTCTGTCATTGCATTGAACTTGTACAGCCAATTAAAAACAGCACACATTCTCCTGCGTTCTGCAGGAATGTCAAGTTGTATGTTTCAGACAAAGAGTAAGACACTTTAATTAACTTTCCTGCAAATCAGACATGAGTTGGAAATTAATTACAGAAAGGGCTGTTTGAACTGAGCGAGGATATGAAACGATGAGAATCTTAGACCCAGGATTGTGCACGCTGACCGATTATCTATCCATTTGTTTCCGAATACATTAACACATTAATATGTACACACAAGATACCTCCTCATTCACGATGGAGAGAATTGGCATGTGCTGGAGGACCATTATGTGCTAATATGCTTCATGTGAATTTTATTACATTTCTCTTAAGTACTGTGTAGGGAACTTAATTAAAGTGCCGTCTTAAATAGCGGAGGGCTGGCACTTGGGGATTACCCTTGTGTAATGTGTTTTATCACCCCAGGATGGTAATCCTGTTTTAATTCTTCTGCAGTGGAGAAAAATACAGTTTTGTTTTCTCGTGAACAAAGGGGAGGCAGAGCGGGGGTCAAAGGGCTGGCCCATACTCCCGCCCTCCGATTGGTCAAGGCATGTGTTCGCTGGCCAAACACAAACCTCCGTTCCGCTTTGAAAAGCACCGCAGGTCGATGCGTCCAGCCTCTGCCAGGCTGCCACTGAAAATGAAAGAGTGCATTAAAGCAGGGCCAGGTTGTAAAACCTTCCACAGTCCATCAGAGAAAGAGAACGGCTCCCCTGGTGCTCGGTGAAGAGCGAGAGCCGCAGCCGCTGGGAAAAGAGCTTCCCACCTCAAATGGCTCTCCCACAAGCATGCCTGAGCAGGAGTACAGCACTGTGGAGGTGGTGTGCATTGGGGGCTGTCTGCTGCAAAAGGCAGTAAAGTGCATATAGCTCTGCTCATGGATACTAAACTTCCACATTCCTGCACTGCCATCCCTGTCCTCAGATCTTCGGGTCAGATCTGTGTTTGGTGTCATCCGCTCGGCGTCCATCTCTGTTGGGAGATACCAATGGTCCTCTCTGTTCGTGATGGTGCTGGACACACAAGCTGGGGCTATTTGCGGCATTGACCTCTGTACTGCCTTACCCTCAAGTGTGGGATGGTGGGTCAGCGCTGTGGAAGAAGCCATCGTCAGTGACTCTGGACACACAAGCACATAAATGTTTACGGAGGAGAAAATAAACGAGTTAACTGAAAGCACGGGCTCTCTGGCCCCGGTGAGCAGCCAACAGGGCCAGCGAGTTCCCCACAGAAGGCAGATGAAATCTGTCCAAATCTGCTCAAATCCCCCAGATGATTTCTGTTCACCTATTTTTTATTTGCACTCACTTTGTCCTCACTGTGCCCCTGTGTGTTAAACAGAGGAGGTAATTGGTTCCAATCAGTTGTACAGAAGAGCAGAAAATGAGGGGAAATTGACTGTTGGCTGCAGGCTGATGAATGGAAGTCGATGGGAGTTTGAACAGTGTGAAGGTCACACTTTTTATCGCTCCTTTTTTTCTAGCAAAGGCTTAATCATTGCAGATGGTGTGTGTCTATGTATGTGTATTTGTGTGTACGTGTGTGCTGCAGAGACCATCTTAACACAGGGGAAGATTGGGACCCATTCCTGTTTAATCTCACTGAGATCTACAACAGCCACGCAGTAACTAACTGTCATCTGAATCTCATGAATATTAATTAATATCAAGAGTTTAGAGGGATATACTTCCATGTAAGGTTAAGGACTCTTCAGAGAAAACTGGTTAGTGGGGTCATGTGCTGCTGAATGAGTCCTTCTAGAGGAGCTCCTGAGAAGAACAGAGGAAGCTGATCTCCATCATTCTCTACCCTTCCCCCCAGGTACTCCAAACTGGCCGATCCAGCCAACTGGCTAAACATTAACGCCACCAATGGACAGATCATAACCACGGCCATGCTCAACCGTGAGTCCCCCTTTGTGAAGAACAACATCTATGAGGCCACTTTCCTGGCAGCAGATAACGGTAAGCAGGAATGTGTGTGAGCATGCATGTGTGTGTACAGCATAAGCATGCGTGTGTGTGGGTTTCTTCAGGTGTTTTGCTCCCTAGATGTATGCCCACTGCAGTGAGTCCTCCCACGTCCCCCACCTGCGATTTAAATAATGAAGCGGCGTTAGAGAGGAGAAGTGCATCACTGCCATACAGGATAAGGTATACAGCATCTCCAGTGTATTTATAATGTTGGCATGTGGAGGAATGACCTACCCATTCCGAGAAAATGTGTGTTTTCTTTTAAAATCTGCGGAGTAAAAGGCATAGTAGAGTAAGCATAATGGCATCAAAATCAGCTCTGTGCAACCACCTACATGTTTTTCACAGTATGGGAGGGTACAGAAGTTGCTTACCATTGCTTTGTTCTGCCCTGTCTTTGGACTGTGGGAAGTGTCACACAAACATGAAGAATGCATGCAAACTCCACACGGACGTCGCTGAATTCCAATCCACGTCCAAACAGAGTGCTGCCCTCTGTGAAATTGTGCATCTACCGAGCATTTCCTTTCTGTATATGGCCGTTTTGGAGGGAGTTTGACAGAGGGTTTGCCCCATGAGTAAGGAATATCACCTGTCCACACCAAAAATTCAGTCTACTAAGCCGTTCGTAGCTTATTGATCAAAACATATTATTTTCCTTTTTTCCTCTCCCTTAATTTCAGTCATAGTGAACGAGGCTTTGGCCGTTTGATCCGCACGACTAGAGCCCAAGTTCAAGAACACAAACTTAATCACGGCAAAGAAACAAGTTCCACAGAGCATGCAAACGAGTCACTTTTTTTGATTTGGTTTGTTCTTTTTTCCTCCAGCAGTACCTTATCAGGGTGGCACATTGCATTTGCGTATTTACCTAATGCTGTGTTGAGGTTGTCCATGTCTACGATGAGGAGCTTCCAGTGTTTTGCGGAGATTACACACACTGCTTTTCCAAGCAAGAAACATCCTTGGTCATAAGGAGACAGAAGTGTGGCCACTTCCACATCCCCATGTAGGCGAAGTGCTGCTTTCCTGGTGTTTCCGTTTCTTGGTCCACCATCAGTGAGGGGAAGAAGGAGGGGTTCTGAGAGGTTTAGAGTGGGGGGTTCAGAGCAGGATCCTTTGCTTCTTGTGTGAAATGTGGTTAACTGGCGAATTAGTAACGTGTGTCGGCAGTCTGGGTGTAGTGGGAGTGTCAGCAGCGATAATGCAAAGGAGATTATGGTAATAAGAGCTGGGGGTGATGGCATTTGGAGAGTAAACACTGTCAGAGAATATATTAAAATCTCAGCCATCATTGTTGTAATCCGTTAGGCACAGCCATTTTTTAAAAAAACCCTCTCTTTGTGTCTATAAATAATTTGTTTTAACCTGGGATTTCTATTTTTCATACTGAAATGAGTGTGAAAGCTCAGTGCAAGCACTTGTTCTTCAGACCTCGTTTAGTCAACTTTAAGCAAAAGTTTAATACAGACGCGTTTGTGAAGTGCACACTAACATTATTATTTACTGAGCAGTTGAAAATCTCTAATGCTTACATATCTTCAACAAGCTGCCACTGCCTGCCCAATTTGAGCATATCCAGTGTGAGCGGAACCTTGGACAGAGGGAGAAGTTCACTTTGATTCTGGAAACATCTCGGGAGGAAAACGACAAAGACATTAACATTACATTTACATTTATTTATTCAGCAGACGCTTCTCTCCAAAGCGACTTCCAATAAACTCTAAGTAGTGTTACCAGCCCACACACCTTATTCACCAAGGTGACTTACACTGCTAGATACACTACTTACGTTGGGTCACTCATCCATACATCGGTGAAACACATGCACTCTCTCTGTCACTCACAAACTATGGGGAACCTGAACAGCATGTCTGTGGACTGTGGGAGGAAACCAAAGCATCCAGAGGAAACCCACGCAGACACGGGGAGAACATGCAAACTCCACACCGACAGCATAATAACATAACATAAAAAAAATCACCTTTCATTGAGAGAAGCTGCTGAGCTCAACCCTTTAAAAGTGTTTTAAGGTGCTCTAACTCATGACATTTTCTAAGTAAAAATGCATTCAGTTATGGTTTTACTTACTGACTTACATGCACTTGAAAATGTTTTGGCCTGAATCCCATTTCTGTTGCAGTATTTTTAATCAAAACACGTACCGGTAATTGATATGGAACGAATATCGGTGTGTGACTGGGTAAAGTTGGTCATTTAACACTGCAAGTCACCATGAAACAATGGTGACAGCTAAATAAGTTGAGAATATTAACATCTAATTTCAGAGGTTAGTGCATTGTATTTTGCAGTGTAGATCGAGCAGCAGTATGTATAAATCCATGTCTACTGGCAAGGCGGCACGGTGGCACAGGACATAGCGCTGTTGTCTTATAGCACCTGGGTGGTATGAAAACACGTGGGTTTGATCCCTGCTCTGCCTGTGTTGAGTCTGAATGTTCTCCCTGTGTCTGTGTGGCTTTCCTCCCGGGCGACTGACTCTAAAGTCACCCATGATGTGAGTGACAGAGAGAAAGTATGTTTCACTAGTGTGTGGATGAGTGACTCATTAGGAGCAGTGCATCTATTATTTTGAGTTACCTTCGGTGAATAAGGTGTGAGCTGATAACACTACATAGTGTCCACAGGAAGTCGCTTTGTAGAAAAGCATCTGCTAAATGAATACATGTAAATGTCTACAGCTGAGTGTGTGCACCGCATATCAAATTACACTTTGGAGATTAAAAGTAAAGCCTACTTTATACTCATTTCATTGACTGGCTTCTGAAAAAGGCTGTCTTTTTTTCTCCTGCAGCTTTAAAGAATTCTGTGTGAAGCTACAAAATCAAAATACAATTATAAATATGGACCAAATCAGCTTCTTTAAGATTTTTTTTTTTTTTTTTTTTGCAATTGCAACGTTCACTTTTCAGTCCTAAATAAAACACTTTAAGTTACATACTGTTCATTTCCATCAAGAACCATTCTATCGGGCAGTTTCTCCGTGAGCATCAGTTCAGCATTAGTAGGACTACCGTGAAAGTGCAGTAATCCGAGTTGACCCCCTCAAAGTGCTTTTCGGTGTCAGTAGCGGCTCGAAGCTCTTCGCCATCGCTTCTTGTAAAAGTTAGCGGCTCCACTGTTATGGATATTCCATTGTCTGTCAGAGTTATAATTTCTCCGCGTTGTGTCTCTCTCGCTCTTTCTCCCTCCCCGATTGCCGGGGGGCCTCTGTAGAATCTGCATACATTCTTCCCTCCGCGCCCATCCTGCGCTTCACAAATTGTTGGCATTGTTCTCCTCAATCAATGCAAATGGCAGTCAGATGTTTTTTCCGTGACTCTGGGGCCTGTCTGCTGTGCGTTGTGAGGAAAAATGGCCGCTGTCAGGGGCAGACTGCTGCGCCCTACAGAAAAGCACAGGCGGAGCAATTAGGAAAAAAAGGCGATTCCTCAGAGACGCCAAAAATCGCGGTTCGGTAAAATATTTATCCGGCGCTCCGTTCCGCTGCGTGTTTGTCGTCGATCTGAATTTTCAGGGCAAATAAGCACTTTGTTTGTGAGAAATGTGTTGTGGTTTTCGTTTTATATTTTCGGTCAGCCGTCCAAATGCCAGAACTGATTCTCACATTTTCGTCACATGACGAGTTATTCCAAGGTTCCCTTTTCCTCAGCTGTGCCAGAGAAGCTGCTGCCAGGGGGCTCGGGGAATAAGGCCCATTCTGTTAGACAAAGAGAAGCTCCGTCCAGCCTCGCCGCTGTGTGAAAAGGGCAGGTGGCCTGCGGAGGTGCAGCCGCCTGCTGCCGCTAATCGAGGCAGATGCCTGAAGCTGTCAGCGTTCAGCAGCCAGGGCGAGGTGTTTGAAGAGCGACGTGTCTGATGGAAGCTCCGAATTCTCTCCCTTCTTCATCACCTCATCCTGCCCCCTCCCTGCTCCCTTGCAGGCTCGCCGCCGGCCAGCGGTACGGGCACGCTTCAGATCTACCTGATCGACGTGAATGACAATGCGCCCGAGCTAGTGCCCAAGGAGGCCCAGGTGTGCGAGCGCATCAACAGCAACCCCATCAACATCACTGCAGCGGACGCTGACGTCGACCCTAACGTGGGCCCCTTTGTGTTCGAGCTGCCCGCCTTCCCTTCCAGCGTTCGGCGCAACTGGACCATTTCACGGCTCAACGGTGAGGACCCCCACAGCAAAAGACACACAGCCCTTGTCTCTCCTGTGGCAGATCAGAAGCTGCAGTGTGTTGAAGGGAAGTGATCGGGAAGGACTGGGATCGAAGCATTTGCCTGCCTTCTGATGGAGGCTTAACACGATTGAAACTAAGGGGCTTCCGGTTTTTGATCCAAAACGACCGATGATTTTACACATTGTTCACTGGGGTGATGCAGGTTAAGTACCTTCCTGAGGTGGCCTCCTGTGTCCTTGATCCCTTGGGCTCCAGCTTCTCAGTTGTACCTCAAATAGAATCGGAACCACATCTCTGAAGCACCCGTTCTTGTGTGACCCACAGGCGACTACGCCCAGCTGAGCCTGCGCATCCAGTACCTGGAGTCCGGCGTGTACGACGTGCCTGTGATAGTGACGGACTCAGGTAACCCGCCCCTGTCGAACAGGTCTGTCATCAAGGTGAAGGTGTGCCCGTGTGACGAGAATGGCGACTGCACCACTATCGGAGCCGTGGCCGCCGCCGGCTTGGGCACGGGAGCCATCATCGCCATCCTCATCTGCATCATCATACTGCTCAGTGAGTGTCTGCACCTGCAAGCGCAAACGCGAACGCATGCCCACCTGTGCTCCTGGCCACATGCAGACTCGAAAAAGGCCCAAACACACACATACAGAGATGGAAAATCCATACGTCGTCACACGTGACGCGGCACACAGGCGCATATGCTTCACGGGCATATACACACGTGTTGCAGCACCTCCGTCAAGGCGGCGCCTAGCCGGGCAAAGACCGTGCTGCGGTTCTCTGCAGCACTGCGGACAAGCGCTCCCTCACACTCCACACGGGGTAGCACAAGAAGTACTAGTAAAGGAGGTAGCTGGCACTGTCCTCCATGGTTACACCCAAATCATCGACCTGCACTGTTCCCATAATGCCTCTGATACGGTGCCAAAAGCCCCGCTGTAATTAGTGCCGTGCCCCATTCCCCATCAACAATCGCGGCTGAATTTCCTATTGCCGTCTCGTGCTCCCTCGCCATTATTAAAGAGCAGATGTCCTGCTCCGATAGCACGTATCAATTCATTACTTCGGCAAAATGGAGATTAAGAGTGCGTTGAAAGGGCTGCGTTGTAAGAACTTCCACCAAAGTGGTCTGCAGAACTTCATTTAGATTCTTATCAGAAAATAATGTACCATACATCTGAAAACTGAGACATTTTCCACGGCACTGCTTCCATAATATTGCTCTGCTAACTGAGTTTCTTTCAAAGGATCCTCTCTGTGTATTTCGTGTGTGTACCTTTTCCGAGGCATCGTGTAAGCACGAGACCGCGTGTAGGGGTGATTTTGTTTAGTCTAAAACAGCGGCAGCTGGGGCACAGATACATCTCAGGGTGTACTATGCGAGAGCGTCTATGAGGTGATGCATCGGTGTGCTGGCTGGAGCTCGCTTGTTGCATCCCAGGAAGCCCAGCGATGACCCAGTGGTATGTCCTGTTGCAGCCATGGTGCTCCTCTTCGTCGTGTGGATGAAGCGCAGGGAGAAGGAGCGGCAGACCAAGCAGCTGCTGATCGACCCAGAGGACGACGTCCGTGACAACATCCTGAAGTACGATGAAGAAGGTGGCGGCGAAGAGGACCAGGTCTGTTCCCCGCCCAGCTGCTCTCTTTTGCCAGGAGCCCTTCTTTGGAGATCGTTCAGTGTTCATCCCAGCCTCTTCCTCCCTGTAGGACTATGACCTGAGCCAGTTGCAACAGCCCGAGTCCTTGGACCACATCATCAGCAAGCCCCCTGGAGTCCGGAGGGTGGACGAGAGGCCTGTGGTGTCCGAATCGCAGTACCCCATCCGACCAGTGGTCCCGCACCCTGGTGATATCGGGGACTTCATCAACGAGGTAGGTTGTAGTGCGCGCTGGGCACAGCGGGAGGTGATACATTCAGATGCAAGGATGCAGGATGCCTCTTTGTTTAGCTGGCAATGGATGTATGCACACACACAGGCTGATCACGCTCCACGCTTGCTCAGCCTCCTGTTTCGGCCCTGCGGCCGTGCAGCCAAATGGCACGCAGAGCCGCACGCGTTGGTGTCTTGCCAAGAGCAGTCAGTCTGGGCTCTGGCATTCACTGCGCTGTCAGCAGGTTCTCCTGGACCCGGGCTCCCGCCCACCCCATGGCCCCCGCTGCCCGCATCCAAGCCCCTGGCACCGTCATTCCTAACCCTCCTCCCAGCACTCAGAGGGACTAAATGAGGCGTGGCTAAAACATGGGGCCTGGGAAGCGCGGAGTCAGGTAGCGCGGGCATCTGTCTCCATTAGCCCCCCTCACGCAGGGTCAATAAGGTTGCTGGCTACCTTTTTTCTTGTTTCACTTCTCTTGAAACTCGCCATTGCCCGATCGGGGGGCACAAGAGGAGAATTACAGACAAATGGACACTGTGGACATTGTCGTTTCACTGCATCTGGGCATCCCTCTCAAAATAAAAAATGACATTTCAGAGATCCGACCCCCCCCCCCCCCCCCCTTTCTGTGGCATAAGTAAACAACATTATTGCATGCGCACACTTTTTTTTTTAATAGTGTATGATTTTTTTTTTCATATGATCATGAAACATTTAAGAGAACAGGATGTAAGATTTCCTGTGCCAGCAGTTAACAGATTGCTCAAAGCCTTTAGCTGCTGTAGTAGCGGTGAGGTACATTTCCAAAAGTGGCCATGCCTGGAGGAAACGGCTTATACCACGGGTTGGCCCAGGTGCCCTGTGAGATCAGTATGACCGACAGTCAACTCGCGCATCGCATTTTTCCACAGGGCCTGCGAGCGGCAGACAACGACCCCACGGCACCTCCCTACGACTCACTGCTGGTGTTCGACTACGAGGGCAGCGGCTCCACGGCCGGCTCCGTCAGCTCCCTTGACTCGTCCAGCACCGGTGACCAGGACTACGACTATCTGAACGACTGGGGGCCGCGCTTCAAGAAGCTGGCCGACATGTACGGGGGTGGCGACGACGACTAAGCTGAGCACCGCCGCTGCCGCCGCCGCGACCTGCTCTCCAGTCACAGACAGAAACCAAGCCACACCGTCAGTTGAAACACCAGTGAGGACTGTACAAAGAGGCAGCTTTGTAACCTTTCCCCTCCGGCTGACTTTTATCACAAACTATTCTCTTTATTATTTTTTGTTTCCCTCCTTTTCCTTATTCTTTTGGTGGCAAGTTTTTTTTTTTCCTAGTTTGTTTCAATTTTGTATGATGTTACTTTTTGCTCATCTTAGATGAGAGCTGTCTACTAGCATGGGAAAGTGAATGGCCCCCTTGTTTCCCAGCCCCCCCACCCCACCCCTGTGTACCACCACTGCAGACAGCAGGGAAGTTCTTTTTCTCCATCGCTGAAGAGAGTGTGAAAGGGCACTCTTTATTAACTTGAATTCGTTAGAACAGAAGCACTGTTGTTAAAGAAAGTGCCTTTCTCGGTGCGTTGTATTGGATTCACACTATCTCAGGATCGGTAGCCATTGGAACGGTGTTGTGTGGCACCCCCCGCCCCCATCCTCATCAACGGTCCTAATAAATGCAGTCAGCAACATGGGGAAATTAAAGAGGAATTAGTAATAGTCGCTTATGAATCTGCCTTTCGGAGAAAAATACTCACGTTGGCTTTATTTAAGGAATGAAAGTGCTTTGTGCAAATAATAGTTATCTATCAGTGGGAGCAAATCAGTGTTTTTAACTGGGCCACCAAACGGAGCAGAGGAACTCGGCCTGATGGTGAGGTTAACGTTTCGACAGAAAAGCATCGTGGCTTTGTCCTCTCGAGCAAGTCGCTTCCTCATAGCGTAGAGAAGGGCCAAGTTTGGGTGGCTGTTCATGTTTCGTAGTGCAGTGTCTGTTGCTTTGCACTTCCTGCTCATACCGGCATGGTGAGTGTGTGATCGGCAGAGGAGCGGCCCGTATTCGCCTGCCTTCCTCGTTTTTTGTAACAGCGTGAAATGCATTGAAAAAGGTGAAATGGAGAAAAACAGAGGGTGGATTCTTTTTCTACAGAAAAATTCTACATTTGTGTGTTTTTTTTGTATATTAAGTACAGAAATGCATGTTCCCCCTACCCTAAAGTTTTCACTACATGGCATTAACTGTGTGATCAGACTGGTAATGGGGATTTTGGGAAAAAAGAGACAAGAAAAAAAAAACTATTTCTGAAGTGTTAGGGAATTCCAGGCAGTCCGTGCTGCCTAGCTTTAAAAAAAAAAAAAAAAAAAAAATATTTATTTAATTTTTTTGGGCAGAAAGACACCATCTGGGACTTGTACGTTTAAAGCTTTGATGTCTCAACAGATACTCTGTGAAGTGATCCAATTGTATTCCACACTAGTATTAATGTATTTTAATTTCCTGTTTTGTACCTGTAACTCGTGATGAACTGAACTCCACTGAAAAACTGTTTATGTTGCGCATCAGTGACACACTTGTCATTACTGGGGGGTTGTATTCTTGTACCTTATTGAACTCTATACTGGTTATATGCAGAGAATTTACCCTTTACTCTTAGAATAAAGCAGGGTTTTCCAGCAAACAAATCCTCTCACAAAGACTATGGTACCCATTAATAGCCATTGTGATGACAAGAGCTACACCGCTCCTTGGTGGAAACAAGGAAGACTAAAAGCGCTTTAATTATAGGATATGCAAACCTTTTTTTTTGTGTCTGTGTTTTGGGTGAGGTTCCCATGCGAACTGCTGCAGTAGCCACACGCAACACGTCTCCACGGTCATTCCATCCTGCAGTTCCCTCCAGGAGTAAGCGCACGTGGAGCGACGTGACTGTTTTGCTTTGAGCGCTCCTAATGGGGCAGATGGAGGGCAGGCGCCACACGATGGCGACCGTGGGGGCAGGACCTACACTCTGTCGCCCTGCCACGGCGCATTGTGCTGCCTGATCTTAGTCGGTAGCTCTTCATCTGAATGTGATGTATTCCGTAATGTAGCTTTTTGCCTGTTGGGGGATAACTGTCATTCAAGCTGAGGGTTCTGCCAAAACCCCTCGTAGGCTGCAGTGATTGAAAAGATTGATTATCTTTCTCCTTCTCTTTCTCTTGCTCACTCACTCTCTCGCTTGCTCCCTCCCTCCCGTCATGGTGGTTTCAATTAGGTTGATGAGGAAATAGGGGGGTTTTATCCCACCAGCAGTTTATCTATCAATTAAGCAGATGATTAATCCCTGGAGATAATCTCCTTAGCAAAATGGCCTCCGAATCACCAGTGTGAAGTGGGTGGACTCTTGCCATTAAGTCAGAGGCAGGCTGCTGCATCCAGGCTGCCCCGACCTCCCATCCCTCCCGTTTCCAGTTCCACTTCTTGACAAGTATTGGACAAAGATGCCTTACCGAGCAAGGCAGGGCAGGGAGCGGTGAATGTGTGCCGTGGAGCTCAGCTCAGCTCGGCCCGCTAAAGCGGAGGGCCGGGCCATCTCGTTTTGCAAGGAATCGGCTGCTGCCAAAGGGCGGCCTAAAGAGGCGTCGCGTAGGCGTAGTTCGGCTACCCTGGCGACCGTGTTGTCACAACGATGCCTTTCGATAACGGAGCCCCTGCAGAGGGGGGTCAGCAAGAGTGCGTGGCTTGACTTCACCGTGTCAGTGGCTGCTTAACGGACATGAAGGGGAAAGACAGGCTCGATATGCTTGATGAGTTTTCGAAATGTTGTTTTTCAGTTTCTTTTCTATGACGCAGTGTATTTTAATGCATGTACAGGGTGAACTGTTGTTTTCATATATTATTTGCATCTTTTGAAAACAAGTCATGTCGTGTATATAAACTTTTTTTAAACGATCCTTTAGTAATTTTTGTACATTTTAATTTGCTGTAGACATTCCAGTTCTTCTGTCATTATTTTTCTTTTGTTGTGTGGTCAGATAGCTGCCATCAGTTTCCAGAATGGTATTTGGATTTCAAAAGTTAGATGCAAATGTGACGCCACATTGTTGTACTCTCCTTTTCGAAAGGAGCGGCACGCCGTTAGCGGCACAGACATGGTAGATAATTCACTCCCTGGATTTGTCCAGGAATATTTCAGAGTTTGCTTTTCACCTGTGTGCTGACAGGTCCTTTTGCCATGTTAGCCATGCCATGATATATGTGCAAGAGGCAAAGGCTTTTCCTAGTTCTTGAGTTGGTGAAGTTTAGCATATGTAAGCTGCGTTGACTCACAAACTCACCTGTCCTTTCATTTTAAATGGAGTCTGACTGTCTTGCTTCTCTAGTACACATTGCCAGACTGCCCCCAAAACTTGCAGTTATGACTGCGTAAGCCATACCGATTTCAAGGAGTTGCTTGCGATTCAGTCGCAGTCTTAGTTCTTCTGCTTTGATTATTTTGCCTGTGTTTTTGACTGTACTCAAATGCCTTTCACATTCCTTGAGTTTCTTTGCTTTGAGAGGACAGTAGTGGAATTGATTTAGGTCATTTTTTTACATGCTTTTTTTGTTTTTTGCAAGATTTTATGGTCATTTACATCCTTTTGAAATAGTGTGAGAGTTTCAAACGAAAAAAAGCACACACGTCTGGATTTAGAGGTACTTCAGAAGGCATGCGTGTGTTTGGCCTAAAGCAAAGATGGTGTCTATCTCTCTGTTTAACTGCAGCCTTAGAATCTTTGAGTAGAACCCTGGGGTGTGAAAGGGCATTGCTTAACTTTCTTTGTTGGCAAGACTACAAAAAAATGTGTATTATTCATGCTTTCAACTCCAATGATGGTAATTTTAACATTCACTACGGCTATGCTAGAGTTTACCGTCGGTATGCCTACTGTCATTCAGAAACAGTATTATTCAAATTGTCACATCTTTGAGACACATTAAAAAATTTCCTTACAAGGGTTAATTGTAAGAGCCAATTTAAAATGAGCCAGATTTATATATCTTGTTATGAAGAATAACAAAAGGGAAGCATATGCCAGGCAGACACTGAAGTGTAGGGGTCATGGTTTTCAAGTACCGTTTGATGGATTTAACCAGAGATTGTTTCTTTGTTTTAGTGACTGCAGTCGTGACTTTACAGCACTGCAATTTACAAACAGTGGGGTAAATACAGGTTGTAATAACCGTCATCCCGCTGCTTCATGAACGCTGAGAACTTATATTGGTTACAGATTAAGTCCCAGGGGTGGCTGGGAATATTGTCTTCTTAAGCTTTAGAAGATATTCCATTGTATAAAATGAAAAAGCATAAGTAAATAAGGTCACCATGAGATAATGGTTCTTGGAAAGAAACAAGTAAATGGATTGCTTCAGTCTAGTATGGTAAGTTGTCATACATTCCCATATTTTTAGGATTTATTCATTCGCTTGGTAGAATAACTGAGGTGGGATGGAAGCCACTCTTCAGATGTCCGTACTCGAGCAAGCAGGTCTACACGTACCGTCCTCTTCATATCGCTGCATCGTTGTGCATTTGTGAAGAGTATGTCACACCGCCAAGATCTCCCTCCGGTGCAGGGGGGCAGACAGCTGCAGGCGCTAGACCTACATTACTTTCACATGTGCACGTAACACCGTTCAACGGAGCCCACATGCACACTCATAATCACATGTACGTATGTACGCGCACTGTTCCCCCACGGGTCCCCACTGGGTAGTGCTGGCCTTCAGAAAAGTAGAATGAAGCAAATCCTAGAAGCTCACACAAGCCCACAGAGTGTGCAGAATATCAAACATGGGATTTCTAACAGGGTTGGGTTAGCATGAAGAAAACACTATGGCTCTTCAAGGATTCAGAAAAAAAAAGATGATTGCCCAATTGGAGTCACCCAATGTTACTCACTTTCGTGTGTACATAATGTAGTAATTGCTTGAAGCTAAACGATCAATTTAGGCGAATATAAATGTACAATTGGAGCTTTTTTGCATGTGTCTTTTTATAATGAACAAAGTAATTACATAATAACGATCATATTGAAAATTAAAAAAATAAAAAATGTAGCAGCCCGCATGTCCGTGGTTGTTTTCAGATTCAATTCTGAGGTGTACCATACTCACATTAATAAAATATTAAAAAAAAAAAACCTAACAAACATTAAAACGTATAAAACACAATCATTGCACAGTAAAAGAAGTTACAGACTTTTTTTTGTAAACTGTCAACAGCACAAATATTTTGTATTGTTGTTTGTACCATTTTGTACCAAAAAAAAGGAAAAAAAGTATAAGAAAAAAGGGAAAGAGTTTGTTTTAAGCGTGTTTCTAGTGCCACTGCGATCTTGGTTCCAAATACATAAAGCAGCCTTGCTGATTAATCGTGTAAAATAAAAGCTGAACTGGTGATGTGACACCAGCTCTCCTGTGTTATAAATAAAGTCCCCCTCCTTTTAAAACGTTCGCCCAGTCTCTTGATTTCCTTCCAGGTTCTCCAATAAAGGTGTAAATCACTAGGGATGGTGGAGGGAACAATCCTGTTTGAAATGCCTTGGACAAGTTTTGCTGAGGTGTTTAATCCACTATTTTTAATTTAGTGTTGATAGGATGTGTGTGTGTGCTGTGTAATAGGGTGTGTATATATGTGTGTGTGTGTGTGTGTGTGTGTGTGTATAAATATATATATAATATATATATATATATAAGTGAGACAAGCAACTTCCATATGAGGGCTATGCTGCTGGCTCAGCGATCCTTTCTGCCTTTTGGTGCAATATCGTGAAATGGTTTAAATGAGACACACCAATCATATGCTTCATGTTGGGGAGTGTCTGGCCTTGTTAAGCTAGGCATCTTATTCTCTTACTCTTATTCTTCAGCTCAGGATGGCAAATAAGACATTAAAAACAAGAATAAATTAATTGAAAAAAGTAAATCTGAGCTCATCTGAAAAAAGACCTACAAAGAAAAACTGTATGACACACACACACACACACACACACACACACACACACATTTTCTGAACCGCTTGTCCCATACGGGGTCGCGGGGAACCGGAGCCTAACCCGGCAACACAGGGCGTAAGGCCGGAGGGGGAGGGGACACACCCAGGACGGGACGCCAGTCCATCGCAAGGCACCCCAAGCGGGACTCTAACCCCAGACCCACCGGAGAGCAGGACCCGGTCCAACCCACTGCGCCACCGCACCCCCAGCAACTGTATAACAATTCTTCTTTTTTTTTTTTACGTTCTTATGACCTGCATCTTCTATGGCTGTAACCTTGCCATCACTCTCCTCAAGCTCATAAAAACAAGGGTATCAATAAAGACAAAAAGGTACCGATGTGTCAGAATCAATTACTAACATTTAAGGCGAGTATGGGTGTTGGTGTGGTCTTTCCCAGATGTCCTGTGAAAAGAACAGTAATGCACAATATCAGTAAGAGCTAAGCCTGACTCATCAAGGCTCTTTCGCAGTGTCTGTACTGTACACAAAGTAACAATACAAACTCACAACAACTACTAACTTTTCAAATAAAGAGCATCGCAGTTGTATAAGGAACCTTGGATATGAATAAAGGACATAGCTAGAGGGGAAATCATTTTGTTGGATGCTGTTGGATATTGGACTACTGCTGCTAAACTGAGCTGAACGTACTTTACGGAAGACACACTGCATGCCCAGTCGAGAAGTATTTCTTTCCAGCTACAGGGTGTGATGGTAATGCACTTCCTTCAAAAACAAAGGTTTCTTTACAAACCATTATCCTGAGTATCATAGCGATATCCCAGCAGCTTTCAAATCAAGCAGCTATTGAACCGAACCACTTTGTACAATACCCCAGTACCAGCCACAGTGGAGCTTAACTAGACATCCTCACACTCTCGCCATTCCTGTTTTCAGTAGCATGAGACCCCAGTGTTGGACAACCCCTTGAATTTGTGCACTACCCAAGTCATTGAGAAGCAACCGCGATCCACAGGGGACTGCCGCCGGGCTCCCGGTCTCTCAAGCAATCTTCGGACATGGTTGTTAGGAGCCTGCATGCAGCTTCCTGCCGTGACCCAGAACAAGTCAGCGCGATACTCGGCAGAACCGTGGGGTTGGTAAGGAGCGCTGCCTCTCAGATTCTCAAAGAAGACTGTCAGAGCTGGGTTCGTGCAGGGTTGTCAGGGCATGACCACACCTAGCCTGTGGTGCCAGGGGACCGTGTAGCTCATGACCCACATAATGGATCATGTTAGGAAGGTGGAGTTCAAAAGGCAAGTGCAGAATCCAGAAATCCTGATGGAACTGAACAAAGAGGAAAAACATGGATGCATTAGGTGTGCAAAAGCACTGGAAGGCATTCCTGCTACATCTAGCAGAGAACTACAAACACATAAAGCAAATTCTGCCTAGGTGTTTGAAAAATACTGTTCCCTACTACAGAGGTCATATGATCAACCAGCACTGACAAGTTGACACGTTTTCCTGAATAACTGCATTAGAGGACTCTGTTAGCACAAAGTAGGCCATGTAACAGTCAGTCTCCTGTATTTTGAGACAGAACAAATAAAAACCATTTTCAATATAAATATCTTTTGCTGAGATTTCTAATATTACTATATTTTCTGTCCTTTATATCTCATTTTAGACCATCTACTTTCACCCATTTCCATTCAGATTTGTCACGTGTATGCGTGAATGTGGCACTGGGATGAAGGGTGTAAAATCAAACAAATTTTATTATAACTGCACGTCAATAGGATGAGCGGCATAATACTGCACATATATCGTACTACGTGGCCTCGCACTATGGCTCCCATGTCTCAGCTGATTCTGTCTAATACTGTGAACAGGTGTACAGGTAAGCATAAGTCCACAAACATAGAGAATGTTTGCTCCGTATACAATCAGAAGTCGTGTAGATAACCTGCAATAAAGTGCAGGTATTTATTTTGCAGGGGTATTGTATTATGTCAGAGGTGATACTCTTTCCGCACACTGCTTCGAGACACGTACACGCCCACCTCTCCCTTCTACTCCTACACTATAGTGTCTGTGTGGAGGAAAACACAGTAAATTTTTTCAGAAGAAATAGCCCAAGCCCTCCTCCGAACAGCCTTCCGCTCTCCCCATTCATTATTCATGCATTTCTGTCCACCACTGGGCCATTGATCCTGCATATCCCACCTGATAAACCCCTCATCTCTCTGCCCCCCAGGAGGGGCTCTACAGAAAGGCCCTGGTGTTCTGCCTGACAGTCCTCTGTACACCTTGTGACAGTTACTGAAAACTAAACGTACAAATTTATAAACCTTGCCCACTTCCAGCTCCATTATTTCTGCATTAAAGCATATGTCTGCTTGGAAAAGAAAACTGCTGAGCTATGCTTTTATTAGACATATATAGACATGATGCTGACATGGGCCTTAGCTCTCAAATGTCCTGCACCTTGTCATGTACTGTTCCCATTTACTGTTGCTGTTATCGAGATTTCTAAAAGCATACGCATCTTTTCCGAGCACACCTATAAAGTGTGAATGTCACCAAAACAGCTAATCTTCATTACAGGCCGATCGAACGACTTGCTGATGTTCATCGTCAACCATGCCATTTCAAAAATGACTTCTTCGACCATCCATGCATAGCTCGCCCTTTCTTCTGCATAATTAGATATAAATTAAGGATTTATTTTTTGTCTGAATCACAGCTCGCTTCCTTGGTTTAATTATGTGAAATCAATGGCAAGAATAAGTCATTCTATCACAGAGGCAAAAAATCATTAGCAGGTTAAAAATGTAAGGAACATCCCTCCTTAGAGTCTGACACTTTGAACTAGTCCTTTACTGCAGTTTCATACTGACCTGAGAGAAATGGTTACAGCTTGTTACACCGAAGTCTATTGTTGTCTAAGTAAGAGCTGCGCAGATGGATTTTGGGAGCACCACCAGCTCACTTCCAAGGAGAATCTATGAGCTTCTAGAAGGTTTCTGTTCACCAGCACTACTTTGGACGCTCTAAGAAGCAGCCTTTCACATAATAAGGACACAGTCCTTTAATTTAAATGTTTCTGGTTCAAGGGGCCTTTGTGCAGTGCAAGGGTCTTTCCCTTAACTCCTCCACAAATTATACACATGTATAAATGAGACAAATTATAGGTGATTGTGACATGGGTTTGATCCCCACTCACTGTGTGGAGTTTGAATGTTTTTCCTGTGCTGATACGGGTCTCGTCCAGGTCCATCAGCTTCCTCCCACAGTCCAACAACATTTTTCAGGTAGAGTGGTGACTCTACTTTGCCCTTAGTATGTATGCATGTGTGTTACATTGTTTTTCAGTACGTATGAGTGGAGGACTGTAGGGAGTTCAGTTTGTATTTAATGTAAGTCACCTTAGATAAAGGTGTCAGCTAAATGCTACTCATTGTACGTTGCTTTAGAGAAAACACACACACACACACTGGCTGAAACCGCGTGTCCCTAGTGGGGACGCGGCGAACCGGAGCCTAACCTGGCAACACAGGGCGCAAGGCTGGAGGGGGAGGGGACACACCCAGGATGAGACGGCAGGCCGTTGCAAGGCACCCCAAGCAGGACTCGAACACCAGACCCACCGGAGAGCAGGACCCGGCCAAACCCGCTGCGCCACCGCGCCCCCTCTTTAGAAAAAAAGTATGTGCTAAATGAATAAATATATATTAGACACTTTCACTTTCAAAGGAAATCACCGGTCCCAGGGTTAATAAAACCACACTGTGAAACTCAAACCAGCCAAGTCAAATATGCCACCAATTCTCAGGTTCTTCAAAACTCTTCAGAAGTTCTCATCCAGCACAGATAAACACCATATCAAGTCAGGATTCCAAGGGTCTTGTGCATGAACCTTCTACACCATCTCACATGTTCATCAGTTCTGAACTATGTCACTGAGTCCCTCCCCCAGCTGCCATACCCCTTTAACCCACTAATAAAAAGGGAGAGTAGAGCAGACTTGAAGATGAGTGGTGGTTTTCACAGACATAGGGAGAGTGTGTGAGGGTGTGATCATTAGGATGCTAAAGGAGGCTGTAGAGTGCTCTAGCTGTTCCCTACTATTCTGAAACTCTAAGGAGCGTCAAAGCTGTTCTAGCAAATTGTTTTGCATTTCTGACAGCTTCTCTGGCTTCTTGTTACAAACAGTCTTAACATAAGAGCCCTGCAGGACATTACTCACACTCCAGCAACACAGCTACGGTGCACATATGTAGACATAATTATGCTTTCATGCACAAGTCAAAGTCAAACTAATTGCTATGACACCAGGAAGCAAATAGTTTCTCCCACACAAATACAAAAAACGACCTCCAAGTAAAAGGTTTCATTATAGTCAGTTAATGCAGTGGTTGAATGCCCGTATTTTCATTATTGATTTATTCATCAGAGGACGTCAGTGTACGAGAAGGCAGAGGATTTGCTTAATCTGTTTTGGAGACACACGGTACAAAGACCTGCCCGGCTAATGCAAATCATTCCTGAATGTGCTTCATCAATACCTCCCCCTGAAATATCTGCAGAGAGTTTGATCTCACTAAATAATTTCAGACATTGTCTTGAGATTACACAGAGTAAGGAGGCACAGGAGAGGAGGACACTGTGCAGGATTACAAGAAATGCGCTTTTTCAGCAAAAAGAAAAAAAAAAAACACTGAGAATAGAAAAATCACAGTATTAAAAGGGAAAGAACCAGTAACTGTCACAGTGCCCGTTAATAAGACACAGATGAAATTGTTTTCTTGAAGAAAATGTCTGAAAGCTGTGAAGCATAGACTGCTAAATCCAGTGAAATAGCCAAAATCACAGTTCTCTGTTTAAATCACACATTCTTCTCCATTGGGGCCACCAGCATTAACTGCTATTTATTTATTTCTTTATTTATTTACTTTTTATGTCTGTGAAATGAGGACCCATCTATAGGAAAACATCTCAATAATTCAGAATGGTGAGGCCAGCACAATAATAAGACAATACCATCCACTGCTGAGCATTTAAAGTGCAGCGATGAAAAGATGGCGGAGTTGAGAAAACAGCAGGTGACACTCGGATGCACTGGCACACTCACACTTCAAGTAAGGTAAGTGCTGGAGAGGGGGAAGGAGAAAAGTGAGGAAGCGAGAGGAAAAACGATTCCTGCGCTTTCTCATCTTGTTATTTTTACCATCTGCTGTCAGCAACCGCTGAGGCCCTAATGGCGACTGTTCCAGACAAGCAATCGCTAAGCTCTACACCACTGGTAAGTCTGCACGTTGAAAACCCACAGGGAGACAAATGAAATAAACAAATGTGCAAATAAACAGACGGGGCATCATTTACTTCAATGAATTAAAGTTCAAGGCTTTAGGAAGAGGACAAAGAGCAGAAGGGGAATTGAAGCAAAAGAAGCTTCTACAATTATCTGGCAACTACGGTACTTTTGTGCACTGAGCAGCAGGACCTTTAAAAATTTTTACAGCATAAATATTTACTTTGGTAAGAAATGGAGGAGAAAATACAGTGAATGGAATGAAGTTTGGGAAGGGAAAAAAAAAAAGTGTTGCATGCAGTCTGGTTTATTGAGTGCCGCTTCATTTCTTTAAATTGAGGAATTATGGCCATTAACCATTGTAGGGAATTAGGCCTCTTGATTTCTGGACATGTAATGAGATGTACTTTTCATTAAGGACATCAAGTCACACGGAAATTAAACAGCAATGAATTGCACCACCCTGGCCAAGTCTGTCATCATACTGCATGCAAAGCGCAAACATCTATTTTAAGCATTCCACACACACTGCTACCATTTGAAATGTAAACAGACTCTGCTTTTTGATTCATTCCTTTCACTTATTTTTTCTAATGAAGGATAATTAAATGGGCAAGATCAGAAAAGATTAAAGGTTACAAAGCACACAGAAGCCAGCGAATGCTGAGAACGAGTTGATCACGGGAATGAGGGTGGGCAGGGTCGTCTTTGACCCTCATACAACAGACTGGGGGCTGACTGCACGTGAGCGTCTAGTTTGTGAGCCCATATTAAGAGGCCAACAGGCTATTAACCTTGGAGTCGATACTTCACAGGCTCAACACCTGTTATAAACTCATTGCAGTAAACGGGAGAGTTGGACACATTGTAGATTACCTCAGGCTGCATCTTTAATTTACTCCCCTCGAGCTCCCAGGATTGCCGGAAGAGTGGAAAAAACCACATTGAGGGTATCTTGGCTACAGTCAGGGTTCAACATCATAGCACTTAGTCCTCTGTGGGACATGATGAACTCCTATTTCAGAAAGTACAGGTGAGCCACAGAGATTACTTGATAAACTAAGAAAATATGCAAGGCACAAGAAACATGATGATATCAGTCGATCGCTTCCAAAACCAATAAAATTTTACCAACAATGCAACCTGTTGGCTGTTTCTATGATAACAGATATAAAAACCTTCACCCCTACATTCCCAGCAAGGACCACTAGGTCACCAACTAGTCTTTGTCCTGTGTCCTTTGCTCGAAGGTGACAGAGAGGGAGAGATAGAGAGATGAAATGGCCTGTGGGGGGTCTGCAGAGAGCCAAGCGTTCCTGTCCTTCAAAAAGCCTCATGCAATTAAGTTTCAAGCAGGCATAGCCAGCAGCTGAGGTAAATATCTCTTTTCTGACATCCTTCTGAGAGCTCGACTCATCAATCCCCCATTGCCCCAAGGCGATGCAAAAACAGAATGACTTGTATATAGTATATTGTATTTCTGATTAAATGTATTTGTACAGGCTGTGAAGTGCTTCTCCTTATAATAATAATAATAAAAAAAAAGACTGGAGCAAGAGCGTGTAACAGGCATAATTATGGATTCAGGTTTTCATTGATTTGTGTGAAGTTACAGGTTAGCTGTTTGCTGAATGGGGCATGGCCAGCAAGTGAACCTTCATGCAATGCATTCTGGTCATACCGAAGGCACGGTGGTGGAAGGCTAGAGGGTTCAAACAGTCAAAAGTGATCGCTGTGGAGCCATTTCACCACGTATCGATTGCTATTTCTCCGCAGGAGTAAAATCCAGAAACACAATGATCCTTTATTTGAAAAAAAACTCTTCACAGAAAGGAGGATGGTGAACTAGAATGTTCCACTGAGCTCCTGATTGAATGTTATACTTGCCATGAACTTTCCACTGGAAAGAAAATAACTAGAGGAGTGTTTGCGTGGCTAAACTCAATGGCAACATGTAATGTTGTCTTGGAAGCACTTTATCCATGCCATGATGTGGTCTCCATTTCTCTTCCTTTTTCTTTCTTCCCCATTTCTACTGTTTGGACAGTATTGTTATTAGTGCGTGCTCCTTATTTGTGTCCCTCACTGCTAATTTGTACAATATTCAGTACCATTGAAATGTGTGATGCACTTACTGGAAGCTAGATTTTTCTGTGAGGAATTCAGTTAACGCATTTTGATCAGGAAATGAGCTGACATGTCATCCCAGCTCTTCTGCAGCAGTTCAGAGATGATCTGCATTCACTCTTCATCCCAGTTTATCCCGTACAAGTGCTGCCTAGAGTGCCCTGATGTACTTACACTTTTCACTGGTGCTATTTATATTTATATATATAGCCATTTGTCATACTGCTGTGATCACTATAGAAAATGAAAATTGGAAATCCTTGAAACTTCATCTCTTCTGTTACATGGCCATCAGTCTCCTGATGACATTATAATGACACATCAGCATTCACTTCCCGCTAACAACTCTATTCGTCAAATGTCTAATACTTTGGTCTGTCCTGCACTCAATTCTTTAGAGCAAACATTTAAACAACTGCTGTCAATTTACACCTATACTCTCCCTCCACACAACCTTCTCCATCTTCTTCATCTCTCCCCAGCTATGCTTTGATGAATATGACAGCAGGAAGTTTAATAAATCACCTTGCATTGAACTAATTTACGATTTGCTGAGTTTGTCACCTGTAATGATTGAAATGTCAGCCTGACTTTTGTGCATCGTGACTGTACAAAAAAGTTTAAAAATGAAGATACAGTTCTTTCCTCCTTGGCAAAAAAAAAAAAAATAGAAAAAAAAAACAGAACTATGAGAGTTATGTACTAGAAAGGTCAGAAGTGTTATTTTATTTTTCTGCAGTATGAAATCTGGTGGCAGATTTTATTATTTTTTTAACACTCCTTAGGCTTTTCAAAGAGAAAAGCCATGGAAAGGAAAGAATTATTTTAAATCTGACCAGTTTCATTATAAAATAACAGTAAGCAACATTTATCAAGATCTGTAAACAAGATGAATACTGTGGCAAGATTTTTTCAGTCTGCATTTTATGTCATAGCATTATTTAATGTGACCTCATTAACATCCAATCTCACAATAAAAAGATTTTTGATTTTATGTTTTTACTGCAGTCTTAATAATGAATAAATCCTGTTTTGAAACGCTCTGACTCTAAAAATTTACTTTTAAATACAATAAGACCTACACCTCTTGAATAAACCACACACCAGTAGCACTGATGGATACTGACTCTAACTGAGTAAACCCATCCACATATACAGAAGCCAAGGGCCAAGTCCATGCAGTAGATGTGCGGTATGTGCTATTCAACCAGGACTAAACAAAGAAGTACCACCTCCCTCAATGCTACTTTTCTACATATTAGGCCAGCTAGCTAGTCCTCACCAGGTCTTAAGTGTAGATAAATGTACCCTTCTGTGACAAGTTATGCATAATATATTCTTCACCGTCATTTTTTACTCAGCAAATAAATGACCATACTCAAACCATGTGTGAAAAAGTGCTTTCTTTTGTGCTTCCTGAGCAGTAAGAAGGTAATTTGAACCAAGAGCTGTTAATCAAGTGCACACAATTTTTCGATCATAACGAAATGTTACCGCCTGTACATGAAATCGGAAACTTGATAGCTGGTCTGGAACATTTATGGTGGAGTTAACAGGAGGGCTGATAGCTGATAGTGTAATGGCCAGGGCTGCTGCCTTTGGATCTAAAGGTCTGCAGTTGGAATCTAACCCACTGGTGTAGAAACAAGGAGCAAGGTACTTACCCTAAATTGCTCCAGTAAAATTACCCAGCAGTATAAATGGGTGAATAGTTGTAGGTGGCTTAACATAGTAAGTCGCTTTGGAGAAAAGTGTCACTTAAATGTAAATGTAGCACAGCATTTCAAGAACAAAATATTTCTGTCCTGATCTCAGAGAAGAAACTCTTGTTGCTTGTCAGTCTGGAAAGGGTTAAGAAGCCATCTTTGAAAAATACATTTTAGTGTGAATGACAGCTTGATGTACATCAAGCAAAGGTGTCACTACTGGGAGGGATGAAATATTAAGTATTATTCCCATCATGGAAGGTATCTCTCCAAAGATTAAAAATGGAGGGATGGGATATTATTATTCATTTTGTTCTCACACTTTATGTACAGAGAATGAATGAAGGTCTGAGGGTCAAGGTTATTAATTGCAGCTAAGAAAAATGAAAAAAATAATGTTATGAAACACACAATTGATGGATGGTTTAACATAGGCTGACACTGTCAATACAAAATATTAAATATAAGCTGTGGACTCAAGTGCTGCTTTGCAGACAGTTCCAGGTTTCACAGCGTTAATCCTTTTATCTTGAAAAAGCACATTAACTTATAGATACTGAGTTGAAGTGACAAAGGCAGAACACTGGGCAATGTTAGATGTAATAACAGGAAACAGACAAGCCTGTGCTGAAAGCCATTTGAAAAAGTGAAAAGCGATTCTCCTGCATTCTTCTAAATGGCTCTCCATGTTCGGAAAACAGCTCTTAAAGTAACTAAGCAACCACACAACACCTGGTCATCGAGTTTTCTTTCCTCAAGTGGGATTTGATGTTGACCTGCATCTAAGACAAGTGCTGCATCAGATGTAGCAGAACACATGTGAACGTATACCAAGAAATGTCCTTCACAGAGCTGCCTTTAATTAGACTCTGAATAAATTAAGTCTGACATATAAGCAGCCTATTTATGTCAACACACTGTCAAAAACAAATATTGGTTCAAGTGTAGGGTACTGTTAAAAACATCACTCAGGCTCTTTTAAAGCACAACGCACACACAAACACACCAAGAAAAAAAAATGGAGAAGTATTTCTATATTTACCTATGCTGTCTGGGCATCAGCAGGTAAGATGTGAAATCATTTCAGCGATATGCCTGAAGCTACGGACCAAGAGCTCTGTGGACTACTGCACCTGCCTCTGCAAAGCTTCAACCATTTAGGTTTAAATCTGCAGATTGCTTAATTCGTTTATCAACAAAATTGCAATCACGATCCAAATACAGTTTGGATCTACTGAAGTTTGTGTAATTGTATGGTAGTCATTTATTCTAAATATCCATGGGAAAGGGAGCGGTTATAAAGAGAATTCCAGTGAACCGACTACAGACAATACTAGGAATTTAGGCAGCTCAATTCACCAGGGGTTCCAGCGAATTCCATGAATGTTTGTATTACAGCCCAATCGTAAAACAGCGTGTAGAGTTGACACAAAAGGCTATTCAACATTTATGAGGGAATCATCATGATTCTGGTATTTATGTCTGCAACTGGTGTCTTCATTTATTTTGTCAGATATGTTTGATAAATAATTCCCATCTGGGAGGCTCTGCAGTCTGTGACTGAACTCTTTTTTTAGTGTACATTCTCATACACGGTTGTACATAAATGACATTTAAATAGATAAATACAGTGCATTTCTGTCTACTCAGTCAGCTTTATGACATGGGTCTATAAACATGTCAGATAGATAATTACTTCAATGGTAAGACCTGATGGAAATAGTGTACTTACTAAGGAAGTGAGAGTGGATAACTGGTACTGTAAGATGAGTACCACGGAGTCAAAGTCAACTCCCCCATAGTTTTCCAGGTAGAGAAGAGAACAGAATTGGTTAACACATTGCCTTCTTCTGTCAGCATTTTTGGACTGGGGGGGAACACACACAACAGGGAGAATGTGTAAATTCTATATAGAGCCAGATTCAAACCCACCTCTGAAAGTGCAGTGCAGGATTTCAGCCTTAGCTGCTACACCACCACATTGCTCAAGACTCAGCAGTGGATCGAAATTATATACTGTACTTTTATTTAGTCATTTAGCTTTTCTCTAAATCACCTTACAATGTTAAGCTACTTACAATTATTTACCACTTTGTACAATTGGGTAAATTTACTGGAACAATTTAGCATAAGTGCCTTGGTCAAGGGTACTACAGCTGGATATGGGATTTGAACCTTTGACCATTGGGTACAGAAGCAGCAACTTTAACCACTACACTACCACATGTCTCTTCACAGGGACTTCTTCATAGTGCTGTTAGTTTATTGATACCCGTGGGGCACACGAGTTACCCCCAGACCAGGCTAACGTCACATTCATCTCTCCGCTACACTGTAATAAAGGCCCCATCCTGACTGGTTTCCTAAAATATTGAGTTGCTTAATTATTTTTTATCTTAAGTAGCATTTGGTTGCAATGTGTTCCAGTTCCACGCCAATGCTGTGTGCTAATGAAAACGACTCAATGAGGTGCATGCCTTGCAGGCTTCACCCCCCATAATTGATGGACACTTGGCACGCATGGTGCAGCCGACGATTTGTAGGACCCATAAAAAAGAGATGTCTAGGTAATTATGTTTGTCATGATATATTGAAAGCAGGAACAGGGAGCTAATCAGAATGCCTGACAGCTGTAGCGTACAGATGCTATCAGACCCCTTGTCCAAGACTATAAAATGAAAGCAGGTCATTTTAACAGGTAACAGCTGTTCATGGCTAATTTGTTCAATTAAGGGAAGAGGCTGTAGGCAGAAGTTGTTTCCAAGCCCCAGGGTGATCTATGAGAACATCGGCTACTTTTCTTCCCTTTGACAAAATGTTTGTTCGTACCTTTTGCTCATATGTGACAGCTATGTGAATATCGTGAAGATGACAGTTCCCATTTTCTACCTGGGTGTGAACTTCAGGTGCTAATAAAGTATGTGTGTCATAGGCACGGTAAACTAAAATGCAGCGTGTTTCAAAATATGTTCACTAGCTGAAGCTTTTAAGGACCACTGTTTCTCTGCCTGCATGTGTACAATTGCTGCTTACCTCTCTGCCAGCACTGTGGACAATGTGCAGAACGATGCAAACTGTTGCCGTCCTCCCGCTTGCTGGCACCCGGCCAAACGCTGCTGGCCTCCTGGGCACCTCTGGTGACAGAAGCTGCCTGACTCCTAATGCTATGGCTGTTGCCGCCATGGGACTAGATGCTCAAGAGGAGTAATTTTCCCAGCCAACCCCGAGGCAGTGAGGAGGGTGGTTGTGGGAGAGAGATCAAAGCCTGCGTTCCCCTTCCTGCCTAGGCTGCTGGAGGAGACCCACCTCTTAGCCTGCATCTCCCTGCGGTGAATCATCTGGACATTAGGAGAGCATCCGCTAATCTGAAATACGAGTGCCAGTGTGTAATCCCCTTCAGCTCATCGTGGGCAGGCCAGCCATGTGATCAACACGCTATGCACCTCTTGGTAACACAGTGCTCAAGTGTCTTTTGAAAGGGTTAAGCCTAACACAGGCTGCTCGGTCCACTTTTCACCATATAGTGATATATCTGAAATTGGATTATACTATGTGGTATCAACACACAAAGCAGTGAAATGAATTGCAATTAGTGTTGTACAACATTAGTGCCTGTATTAAAGATAGCAATCACACACACACACACACACACATTGTCTGGAGCTGCTTGTCCCAAGTGCGGTCGCGGTGAGCTGGAGCCTAACCCGGCAACACGGGGCGCAAGGCTGGAGGGGGAGGGGACGCCAGTCCGTCATAAGGCACCTCAAGCGGGACTCGAACCCGAGACCCACTGGAGAGCAGGGCCTGGCCAAATCCGCTACACCATCGCACCCCCAGTAAGATAGCAGCTAAGTGAGAAAATTAATATTTCTTCATGTACATTGTAGAATACTTTTTTGTCACTAACTTGAAAGTCATAAAAATACAAATACCTCTTTTCTTCCTGTCACTGTTCTCAGAAATAGTTTTCAACAATCTCCTGCACATTACAACAGGTCTCCACTATTGTATGTGTATAAGAAGAATTTAGGAATTTAAAAAGATGTCTGATTGCAGTCTGAGGCTAGTGGACGGCTTGCTAATACCATGGGAAAGTGCCCACACACTTGAAAGAAAAATAATCTAAGTTATTATACAATGCCCATTAGATTTCTCAGGATGTTCCTTCTAAAAGGCAGCTGCAATTTCCAAACCCAACACTTCCTTCTTCTTGTGTTTAACAGCTTCCTGTAAACAACACATTTTAAAATTGAGCTCAGCCCCTGTCAAAGCAGACGGGCTGAAGGTGGCACATTAATATTTGCGGGGGACATCACGGGGGTCTGCACAGCTTTACTCCAAACAAAGAGCAAATGTCAAGACCAGGCTTCCTATACGCAGTGGGTATATGAACTACCTATAAAAATCAGGAGTGGATGTGGCCTGCTGCTCACCACTGGATTTTACAGCAATACAACAGTGCCCTCATGTGGGTAGCTAATAATAAAAATCATCTTCATGGTCAACATAAATCAGAATCAGAATCAGAATGAGCTTTATTGCCAAGTATGTTCACATATAAGGAATTTGTCTTGGTGACAGAAACTTCCACAGCACAGACAGAATGACAGTGACAAGACACAGATGAGAAGATAGAATATGTGAATAAAGGATAAAAAACTGTAGTAGCAAAACATTTTTACTTTGCGGTAAGGCAAACGACCTCTCTTTTTCAGTACTGTGTTCATGATAGCTATACAGGGTTTGTACAGTGTGCCAGGGAGAAAAAAAAAAGTCTGCAAAAATGCTGAGAACAATAATGATATAACATAGAATAATGTACTTAAATCAGTGTTTTTATGTATAAACTCAGTATATCGCTTATTGTTTGACCGTTGGCAGATATGTTATGGGAAGCGCTATTTCATCAGCAACATGTCTCCATGCGAATACCAAAGTGATGCATAATTACTAGCTGTCCGTTTCAGAAGCTGCTCTTGATCCTCTCATGTTTTCTGTTAACACTTTATTTTCAACAACATGGTGGCATCCTTTTTAATGACAAGGTACAATTAAAATTTAATCTCTGCAAAATATGATGTCTGAAAAGATAAAACGCAAACGCAGGATTCTTACCCCTTTACCTAAAGAGGTCAGAACTTCTTTGTCAGAAATTCAAATGGTAACAATAACTGCTGTCTCTCACACACCCACATACATAGACACTACACATTCACCATATATTCAAATGAAATTTTTTTCGAATAACTAAGGACCAATAAAATTAAATTAATAACATTTTTATAAGATGTTTATAAAAAAAATAATAATAGCAAGTTGTTTCTTGGCTTATGCTTTATTTATAGCAGCACTCTTTCTGACCCATTCATACAGCTGGGTATTTAGAGTAATTTAGCATATGTACCTTGATAAGAGCACTACAGCAGTCTGGCTTGAACCAGCAACCTGCATTTTACAAGTTCTTAATCACTGTGCTAACAGCGGTCCCTCCCCTAGTTTAAACAAGACATACTTTTAACGTTGCTTTTTAACCTGGCGGTGGTTGATATTGATTTACAATTCTTGATTTGTAATTTGCCTAGTTTAAGTTAGTGTTGCAGAATGTGGGATGCTTGGATTGAAGTGTTAAGTTTAGATTTTTTATGTTTTGCTGGATAATACTTTTTACTTTTACTAATTCTTAATGGTTTGCTTTTTCTTTTTGAGGGCTGGGAAGCCATTTGTGTTTCATTTGATTTGTTGGTTGCCTTACAACTGTGCGTGCCTAACCATGGGGAAGAAAAAAATAAACATCCTCTACATCCGCTCACCCCTGGTCACTCTTTGAATCCAACAAACCTCTGTGTGTCACATACTTGCTTTCAGTTGTACTTCTGCAACAGATTTTCTTATAGATGAGTATATCATTTTAGAGAAATGTACTGAAGACAGTGAAACTGTTTCCCACTAAGAGTATGCCAGCAGCTGAGGGCTCTGCAGAAGCCAGGGAGCACTGTTTTTGGCCACCTCACTCCTGCAGGGAAGGAGGTCCCTGTGGTTGGTGCAAGGTGACCCACGAAATTGCAGCGGAGTCATCTTCTTTATGAATTGTTTTTTCACCCTGGCACATCACTGCTTCAGTGTACATCGAACATTATCTTACCTGAGATTATGTCTTCCCAATTTACTTAGTGTTACCATACCACTGATGCTCAATGACTTTGTTAAATATACACTTGTATCTTGCCAAGATGCCCACGTAAGTGATTAGGGGTATGACCATCAGGCAAATGAAATGCAAAATGTGGAAATCAGAAGTCAGACAGGAACCAAAGGCAGAATTAAATCATTCTTCGTTTTGGTTTGAAAGCCTGACTTTGAATCTCAAATGGCCATGACATTTCTGAGAAACAGAGGTACAGTGCATCAGCTCCGGATGCACAGCCTGGATAATCCATTTTTCACTTCTTTCTGGCTGCCAGCAACATGAGTTCTGCATCTCGCTCTCTCATCTGTGCCGGTTCCTTCTGTAGTATGCATCTCGTGCGCACACACATTATCTCATTAGATACACATCACCTGGAACAGGCAATATTTAAAATTGAGATTGTGCTCTTTGTAATACATGTCCAGAAATATCTGAACTCTTTACCTCTCTCTTTCAGCCATAAGTGCTCTGGGTCCTCTTGGTGAGATCCATGCTGAGGTTCAAAGCAGCACATCACATCACCTTGACGTTTATACACATGTTGAATTAGTGGTGGAACAACAGACACTTTGTGAGACATGGAACCATGCTGTTGGTTTGACAAAATGTTGCTATCCTAATAAATTCCAAAACTGGAGTTATGGGTGCTATTGATATTTTTTTTTTTTCCATTGAGATATGTTAAATTAGTTGGCAGCTGTGTGAGCTGTGTGAGTGGGCCTTTTCTGCTCTTTTTGTGTCTGGTTAAAAATGTGCCCAGGAGGAAGACGTTGCAGAACCAGTGACTTTAACTGTTATAACAGAGCATGCAATGTTCTGTGCACGCAATTCATGAGGTTCTGGTGATTCCTCGTTACCTTTGCTGCTTTCATCAGAATTTCCTGTTTTTGTTCCGTCCTTCTCCAAAATATTCAGTATGGTCAAGTCCACAAAGAACCTGAACTGTGGACAGACTTTACTGACCTGCTTATTCCAGCTATCCTTCTTCTGAGGATAAGAATACAAGCATGAATCCTCCATTCAGGTCCTGACAGAATCTTATAGCCTCACTTAACCCTGAAACCCATGACTAAGGCAGAATAGGGGCTGAAATCAAACCAACAGCCTTCGGATTCACCTTGAAGTTGATGTTCTTCTGATAAGCAGTCTCCAGCTCTTTCTCAAAAACATTCAGCTACTGGTGTTGAGCAGTATGAGGGATGAAGCCGATGACCTCAGTTCCCAGCTCTTTCACTCCACGCTTCTTACTTGCAGACAGCACATTGAAGTAAGTAAATTACATTCAATGTCTTCAATGGCTGTATGTGGGCATCTGGTCAGGATCAAGAGGAGGGTGAGGCTACATCACTAATGGCTTACACCCTCCTGTGCAGAAAAAGGGTGCAAAGGAAGGCTTTGCAAGACTGTATCCACACACCTATGAGCTGGTGACAAGAATGCAGGGAGCTCCTCTGGCAGTTGGACTCAGGCCATTGAGGGTGTGTCATTGATGACACCATTGTCACTCCATAGAGAGAGCCCCTCACAGCCCATTTTCACCAGCCTCGTCAGATCACATTTCCTAGGACTCAAACCTGTCTGATTTAACTTAGTCATCACTTCAATTAGCATAAACACCTCTGGGACTTTTTTACAGTCTAAATAAGACTGTTGTGCAGTTGGTATCACTGGTGTCTCAGGTCTCCTGGGTTGTTGGTTCATGACTTTGGTTGGAAACCTACTGTGTATGCGGGGAATCTGCCTGCTCTCCTCATGGTTGTGCGGGTTTCTTCCAAAATACCAAACCCATGTGTGAAAGATTGAATAGTAAACCACTTCTGTACCTGCCCTTACCATGAAAACAACATGAGTGGTCAGCAAAAGTTGACTTCAACTTTATTGCATTTAATCTACATTAAAAAAGACAGCCAAAACATCCCAGAAACTTTAAGAAAAGAACTGATGTTACACGTGCACTTGCAGATACCACGCATCTGTTTTGTTGACTATTTTAGACACACTTTCATTTAACTACAATGATAAATTACTAAACTTTTATTGTTATAAGCAGTGCCTACCATATGTATTTTGAAAAGGAAAACTCAAATAAGGATGGTTCTTACTGAAACCTGCAGAGGAGAATATATCAGTCAGGGTCTCAGCAGGGGCAGGTGAGATCAAAGCATCCAGAAATCAAGCAAGGTCAACAGAAAAAGGTCAAAGTCAGCAGGAAATTGACCAACCGCCCACCTATCAGAGTCACCTGTGTATAATAAACACACTGTTTACACTACCGCCCCTTTTCCTCACTTTTGGTGCACTAATGATAGCAAGTCACAGTGTTCATTGGAAGTCACTTTGGAGAAAAGCACCTGCTAAATTAATAAATGTAAATGCTGATTGATGATGAAAAGTCAACAAATAAACCACACAGCATTATACTGTCTGCCTAAGAATCAGAACAGACCACTCTCGTGTATTCTAGAAAAAGACCATATGGATGCTCACAATGAACCCATCTTGTAAAGTACAAACCTAAATATTTGATGTGGCTGTTCTGATCTGAAAACTCATCCTCCTTTAAATTTGACCTTTTGTGCTCCCAACACCTGACTGCCAGAGGGTACAGTAGATCCTGAAATCACACTTAGTCTTACCTGTTTATAGTGTTTCAATGAATGTATGGATAATTTTTACTTTAATTTTTTTGCATTGCTATTGGGGGGTGGGGTGGGGTGGGGTGGGGTGGGGGTGCAGCAAGTTTGGCCTGTTCCTGCTCTCTGGTGGGTCTGAGGTTCAAGTCCCGCTTGGAGTGCCTTGCGACAGACTGGTGTCCTGTCCTGGTTATGTCCCCTCCCTCTTCAGCCTTGCACTCTGTGTTGCCGGGTTAGGCTCCGGTTTGCCGCGACCCCTGCTTGGGACAAGCGGTTTCAGACTGTGTGTGTGTATTGCTGTAACCTAATAGTAATTCATAGCCATTTATTGTTTTTTTTTTTTATTTGCAGCCTTTGCTTTTGTTTACAAAAAAGACTATATTTTTCATGCCAATAAGGCAACAGTAAATGAAAAATGGAGAGAAAAAAACACAAAGCCATAACAATAGCGAGGTGGTTTCCATTCACATTCAGTTTTCTTGACAATTTTACTAATGTGTTTTGTTTGATTAATAAAAGGAAAATTATCATTGTATCTATTCATGTGTGTTAACAGGGTTTTATTTATACTTATAATGCACATATTCAAACTGCCAGACAGGAGGGAGGAAAGAGGGAGCGACTCGCCACACCTGGGGATAATAACCACTTCTATTATAACCCTTGTGACCAACAGTGAGGGACGAAGATGGAGGTGGAAAGTCAACCAGAGACAAAGTCGATGGATGCGCGACACACACACTGCGAGCAACGAACCCCGCCAACCCGGCACAGACCCACGGTCCCAAAGAGACCCCCCTTCCCTGTACTTGTTCCCTGTCCCCCCTTTCCCCTTCCCCCGTGACCCATTCCACTGTCTGCAACACAGTTAAACAAAAGGAGCACATACCAGCTGTCTCCTGCGTTGTGTGTCACATACATGCTCACAATTTCACATTAATTTTTGTGGACATATGATATAAGATCAATTAACCCTTACATTTATTTATTTAGCAAACACTTTTCTCCAAAGCGACTTCCAACGAACTCTACGAAGTGATATCAGCCCACGCACCTTATTCACCAAGGCGATTTACACTGCTAGAGACACTACTGTGGCACGCCCGGGCAGACGGAGAAGAGGAAGGGAAGGGGGAAGGAATCATCTGGAGCTGATAACAACAGCTATTTCTAACCCTGTGCCCAACAGTGAGTGAGAAAGACGGAGAAGGAAGCCAGACGCACGCACGTAAAGCACGAGACACAGACGAGCTTGCCCAACCCCAACCGCACCTCAAGACCCCCACTCGTTGCACCACTTCCCGGTTCCCCCCTTTCCTCCCCTCACTTCCCCGTAATTCGATCCCATCTGTCTCAGGGGAAAAATAAAGGACACAAGAGCATGCACCGGTGATCTACAGAGTCTTGTGTCACAGTGGTGCTAAAACCTGGGAGGGCGCGCTGATGGATGGTGACCTGTTGGATCGGAATCTAGAGCGGCTGCACCTCCAACACCAGGAATCGCTGGACACCCTGATGCCGACCCAAATGGCGGAGCACCATGCACTAGTTAAAGCAGCCTGTGACGGGGAGAGACGGCCCAGCTGTTACTTCTCACCCAGAGGGTTGTGGACTCTGCCCAGAGGTGGCTGCAGCCAGATCACCAAGACCCGGAGAGGATTGTGGAGCAGGTGGCCCTGGAGCAGTTTATGGCGGCCATGCCTGCTGCCACCACCAACTGGCTCCAGTGCCACAGACTGATGACCCTCCCCGAGGCCATCCGGCTCACCAAGAATCATTTGGCTGTGACCCAAGACGCCCCTTCACTTTCGGCCGTCGGGACCCCTCCGTTGACCCCAAACCTGTCCGATCCCCGGCACTCGGCCCACCCCTCCCCTTCCTCTGCCCGCCCATCTCCTTCGCCCCAGAAGTCCCCTCCTTCTTTCCCCTTAACTCCCTTGTCCTCTTCCCTGAGGTGGTTCCCCCAGGCGGCCGGAACGCAGGAACCGAGCTGTTGGCGGTGCGGAGAACACGGCCACATCCAATGGGAGTGCCCCATTATGGATGTTGGGGCTGTGGGGCCCACTGATGATGCCGCCGACATGGCCGCTCTTGGTTGAGCACAATGCTATCAGGTTCCGGTAAGGTTCCAAGGGGGTATCTGCAGAGCTTTGTTGGACTCCAGGTGCCAGCAAACGATGGTCCAAAAAAGCCTAGTTCTGCCGGGGCCACTGCACGGTGAAGATTCGGTGTGTTCACGGGGATGTGCACAGCTATCCAACCGCAAGGATTAAGTTCCTAGTGTGCTGGCCGCAGCCGCACCTCCCTTTCTGCTGATTTTCGATACCAACTGGGAGGGCTTTGATGGGGGTCTCGCGCAGGCTGAAGCAGAAAGGAGCTGGAAAGGAGTGGAGGTGCGGTGTCTCCTGGCAACGGCGGAGACCGGCAGCATGGTGATCAGCTTGTCGGACTCCCCGCCTGGCATCGCGCAGTTTGAGGGTGTGTGACTTTCTGCTTCAGCAGTCGCGAGATGACACCCTCTGACATGCACACGAGCAGGTAGCCAAGATCCACGGGGTGCCTGTGCGCCTCGGGCAGCAGGTTGCCTACCCATACTTTTGTGTTATACATGACCGTTATTATAGGGCGCACCGCAACGCTGACACTATGGAAGAAACACTCCAAGTGTTAGTGCCGTGCGGCCGCCAGGAGTTTTTATTCCATACAGCCCATTCTAACCCTATGGCGGGACACCACGGGCAGGAAAAAACACTGTGGCGGTTACAGGCACAGTTTTTTTGGCCGGGTATTCCCGGGAACATCTGCCGATGGTGCGTCGCGTGTCCGGAATGCCAGCGTGTGAATCCGCCTGCCATCCTGCGCGCGCCGCTACGTCCTCTTCCCCTCATGGAGGTCCCGTTCGGCCGGGTGGGAATGGACCTCATTGGCCCCTTGGAGCAAAGCACACAGGGGTCTGGTTTGTGTTAGTAATTGCTGATTATGCCAAGTGGTACCCGGAGGCGGTTTCCCTGCGGAATACGTCGGCTCGCACGGTGGCAGAGGCACTGTTAAAAGTATTCACAAGGGTGGGTGTCCCAGAAGAAATCCTCACGGATCGGGGCACGACATTTATGTCACACACACTCACTAACCTATATAAACTCCTACGGGGTCAGCCCATACACACCAGTGTTTTTCACCCCCAAACGAATGGCTTGGTGTAACAATTCAATAAAACGTTAAAAAACATGATTTCCAAATTTATTTCCGAAGACCCCCGGCACTGGGACCTGTTATTGGACCCCTGTTGTTTGTGGTGCTTGAGGTACCCCAGGCCTCCGCAGGGTTCTTACCTTTTGAACTGCTGTACGGCCGGCTCCCCCGTGGCATCTTGGATATCATTTGGGAAGCCTGGGAGGCAGGGCCTAGCCGCTTTAAAAATGAGGTGCAACAACTCCTCGACCTGCGGGCTCCATTGCACGCTCTCGGTCGATTGTCGCAGGAGCATCTACAGCAGGCTCAAGAAAGGCAGGCACGCGCTTATAACAGGGGGACTCGTTTACGCCTCTTCACTCCAGGCGATAAGGTGCTCATGTTGCTTCCCACATCGCAGTCCAAATTACTCGCCAAGTGGCAAGGGTCTTTTGTGATGGCACAGCGAATAGGGAATGTCGATTACGAGGTCATCCGATCCGACAAACGTGGTGCTTGGTACCATGTTAACCTCCTTAAACGCTGGCAAGATGTGCCGGTCACCTCACTAACCACCTGAGACCTTGTGTGGGATGAGCTGGGCCCAGAGCTCCCTGACTTGGACATAGACTCTTCCCCCCGTAGTGTTAGGACCAGGCCTCAGCATAGGGAGGGAGGAGGAGTTTGTTGACATATTCTCCCCGCTGCCAGGCAGGATTCCTCTGATACAGCACCGTATTTGGTCCCTGATGGGTGGGCCTGTTCGAAGTGGCCCGTATCGCGTTCCTGTGTACAAATGCAAGATGATTCAGGATGAAATTGACAAAATGCTGCGACCGGAAATCATTGAAGAATCCCACCGCGACCGGAGTAGCTCTGTTGTTTTGGTTCCAAAGCCGGACGGCTCCGTTTTCTTTTGTGTGGATTACTGAAAGGTCAATGCGGTCACAAAGTTTGATGCCTACCCCATACCCAAGGTGGATGAGTTGCTGGACTGACTGGGCACTGCTCATTTTTATTCGACACTGGACCTCACCAAGGGCTACTGGCAGATTCCCTTGTCACCAGAGTCCAAGGAAATCTTAGCTTTCTCCACTCCTTTTGGTTTACACCAATTTGTTACAGTCCCATTTGATTCTAATGAGGTTCCAGCCACTTTCCAGAGACTCATGGACAGGGTCCTCAACCCCATGCCAGGTGTGCTGTGGCCTACCTGGGAGATGTCACAGCTTACAGCCCCGACTGGCTGCGGCACATGGTGTTCCTGCGGGTGATCCTTCAGTCCCTGAGGGAGGTGTGCCTCATGGCGAACCTGGCAAAGTGTGCAAGTGGGAGGAGTGAGGTATGATATCTGGGGTTCCTCTTGGGGAATGGGCAGATTCGGCCCCAAATCGACAAAACAGATGCAACTGTGGCTTGTGCGGTCCCCAAGACCAAAAATAAGTAAGGTCTTTCCTGAGGGTGGCGAATTATTATTGTCGGTTTATGCAGGGGTTTTCCACCCTGACGGCCCTCCTGTTGGATCCCACCTGCCAAGGGGCCCCGGATCTGGTCTAGTGGACGGAGCAGTGCAAGAGTGCTTTCCAGAGGATTAAGGCGACGCTTTCTGGGGGCCCCATCCTGACCTGTCCTGACTGTTCTCTCCCCTTTCTCCTACAGACAGACGTGTCCAACGGGGGCCTAGGGCGGTCCTCTCCCAGGAGGTAAGGGGGGAGTAGCAGTACATTCTGTACATGAGCAGAAAACTGGATCCTCAGAAGCATAAATACAGCACAACAGAAAAAATTGTGTCTTGCAATCAAATGGGCTGTCCTCTCACTCCGGTTTTACTTCCTGGGATGGGAGTTCCAACTCTGTACAGACCATGCTCCCCCCTGCAGTAGCTGCACTCCGTGAAGGACTCAAATACCCGGTGGTATTTGGCCTTACAGCCCTTCCGTTTCCAGATTGTCCACCGACCACGCGGCACACCCAGGCAGATGGAGAGGGAGGAGGGGAAGGGAGAGGGAAGGATTCGCCACACCTGGGACTAATTACAACCGCTATTTCTAATCCCGTGCACAACAGTGAGCGAGGGAGATGGAGAAGGAAGCCAGACGCATGTACGCAGAGCACGAAACACAGACGACCTTGCCCAACCCCGACCGCACCTCAAGACCCCCTCTTGTTGTACCACATCCCGGTTCCCCCTTCCACCCCTCCCTTCCCCGTGATCCGATCCCCTGTCTGTCTCAAGGGAAAAATAAAGAACACAAGAGCACACATCTGTGGTCTACGGTATCTCGTGTCACAACTACTTACAATAAGTCACTCATCCATACATCGATGAAACACACTCTCTCTGTCACTCACACATACTATGAGAGAGCCCAAACAACATCTCTTTGGACTGGGGGAGGAAACCAGAGTACCCAAAGAAAACCCACACAGACACAGGGAGAACATGCAAATGCTACACAGGCTGAGCAGGGATTGAACCCATGTCCTCTCGCACCACCCAGGCACTGTGAGACAGCAACACCACTCACTGTGCCACCATGATTTGTAATTTGTGCAGATTACAAATATCTTTGTTCTAACAAGTCACATAAATTGACTACCACATGGAAATTAACATTTATATTTATTGATTTTGTAGGCACTTCTCTGCAAATAACAATGATTATTAACTAGTATTTACCTGACAGGTTTGTCCTAGATGACAAAGTGCCAGATACTCTGCACTATTATTCAACCATTTATACAGCACACACCCGATGACCATTCAGAGCCACAGATCCACCTGAAAGACATTTCTTTGGACCGTGGAGGAAACCCATATGAACATGGGGAAAACATGCAAACTCCACAAAGGATGAAGCACATTTCAGAAAAACATTCCTCTGTATAAACACAGAAAGCTGCTTTCTAGAAAGTCTGCAAAGTAACGACAACAGCAAAAATTATGGTCATTTTCCAGCGGTACAACTAGTTTCTTTCCTGATATTTAAGTTTCTGTATTTTTAATCAAGGTTTACTTTCTGTTTATTTAATCTTTATTTTATTGCTAGCATTATAAGGACTGATTTTAAAGTTAAATGAATACGGTTTTCAGCTTTAATTCGGGACACTACAAGTAGATAATATGCATCGTATTTTCATTTACTTGGGCTGAAGTCTCAGCATTACGTTGTCTGTAACAATGGTATCCGTGAAAAACGCAGTGCTTCTGGAAAATTCGCTTATTTATAAAGCTAAAGGGTTTTTTTTTTTTTTTTCCGATTACAGGAAAGATTTGATGCCACTGATAAATTGCTGCTTGGAGTATAATAGTGTGATTTATTTTGCCTACCTAGTACTATTGTAAGAGAGGAAATAAGATACCACAGAGAGCCTTGAACAAACGTGAACAAAGTCAGATTGCTACCAGATCTGGCACTGCCTGGAATAATAATAATTGATCCACGGTCTCTTTCAGCAAACTTCTATCTGTTCAGATCTCCAGCATAAATATAGAACAATGATTTTAATCAATTCCACCAGCTGCAATGATGCATGTAACCAAAGAGTAAGATAGAAATCAGAATCCTATAAACAACGGCATAGGATGGAAGTAAGTTAGAAAGCTAAGTTTATTAACTTTTCTTGCTGTTTTATCTGGGCAATCCCACTTCCTCCACTGAAAGCACTCTGCTTACCTGCAGCACCAGGTGCCTGTGCAGTGTGGTGGAGTTTGCTGAGGTCAGCTTCAACAAAGGGGGCAGACCTCACCTTCCAGGGAAGATGATGGACACTATGGACACTAAATGACCAGCAAGAGGAGGGACTGAACTGAATTACCATCAGTTCAAGAATCAACTTCAGAGAGTAATTCATACTGAATAAAGAATAATTAAAGACAATGAAGTATGCAATCATCTATGTTTGTGTCATTTTAAAAGAGCATTACGGTTTGGTGGGTTAGGTTTGGTTTGTTGGTTTGGTCAGTGGGTTAGGTGTGTGTTAATTTCAAATCAAAAGGATAAAACATGTTACTATATTTTTATTTTTACTTGGCACAATTTCATAAGTACTCCAGCACACCTGCGCACCAGTGGGAAGAACACATAATTTTGAGAGATGCTATGAAATGTGCAAGAATTCAAGAGCTGATCTTAATTCCTTAACATCGACAAGCTGTTCCAGTGACTGCTGGGAAACATCCACAGCATGGCAGAGCTGCCAAAGCTGTAAAACGACAGCAGTTTCCCAAGAACAAACCACACTCTGATCACCACTTCAGACAGACTCGCTCTCACCTTAAGCACACACTCACAAGCTCAACACAACTCATGTGCACAGAACATTTAAAATACAATTCCCAGCACACTTCCAGTACATTACTTATATTTTAAGATCATCTCCAAAAATTGCAGACTGGTCCATTTTAACTCCAGTAAAGTGTAATGAGTTGAACTGTATGTACAATAAAGCCAATTAATAATGGTTTTAGTCCTTTTGGAATCAGTACATTAGAGTTTCATTTGCATACGACAGCAATTTCCCCTTAAACTTTTACACACTGTCTGAAACAACTTGCCCCAAATGGGGTCACGGCGAACTGGAGCCTAGCCCGGTAACACAGGGCGGGGGGCTGGAGGGCGAGGGGACACACCCAGGACAGGACGCAAGTCCGTCGCAAGGCTCCCAAGCGGGACTCGAACCCCAGACCCACCAGAGAGCAGGACCCAGTCAAACCCGCTGCGTCACCCCACCCCCCTCTTAAACTTTTATTCTCAAAATATATCTTTGCGCACCTTAAAAATTTAGGATTACAAAATAAAATCATTTTTTCAGCATTATGACTATTTGAGCAACAAAACTGTGGCCTCATGATCAAGAAGATACTATGTTCAAGTTCCAGCAGAGGCCTACTGTTCTGCATATATATACACACACACACACACACACACACATTTTCAGAACCGCTTGTCCCATACGGGGTCACGGAGAACCGGAGCCTACCCGGCAACACGGGGCGTAAGGCCGGAGGGGGAAGGGGACACACCCAGGACGGGACGCCAGTCCGTCGCAAGGCACCCCAAGTGGGACTCAAACCCCAGACCCACTGAAGAGCAGGACTGTGGTTCAACCCACTGCGCCACCGCACCCCCGCATATATATATATATATATATATATATATATATATAAAAAATACATGAGACATGGTCCAAACTTTTTGTTCACTAAATATATTCAACAAAGCTATCCCAAGAAGCGATTACATAAGGCATAACCTGGTGTTTCAGAGGAAAATTTGACAAACCCACATAAAGATTTTCTGTATATTTTTAATGTTTGAAGAGGCAATAAAAATAGGAATAGAACTTGGGAATTGTGAGTTTATGTGCCATTATACAGGTCACAGTCACTTGGAGATATGGGTGTTGGTGAACTCAAGTGCAGTGTTTACTTACAAGTGCTGAAGTGGAACAGACAAGAGGTGCAAATCTGGAGCTGAGGAGACGTGAATACTCGAGTGCAAAGAAACACAAAGTCTTTGAGACACAGTGACTGGAGAACCTGGAGGACAAGAAAGCACAGGGAGCACACATGGAACAGGCAAACAAGAGGCAGGGATACACAGGCAGTAAACGTAAGGCAGAACAAAAAAAAAAAAAAAAAATCAGGCAAGGATTAGAGAATTTTGTTTACCCTCACTTGTATGGCCCTATGGGGGAAAGCGTCCGCAAATGGATTAAATGTAAATGTCAATTATTTCACGCGCTGGTTGACATTCTGCAGTCTTCCAGGTGAGTCTCTACGTCACAGATGCTGAGTTCTGTCAGGTTCTGAACGAGGACCTCTTGTGGTCTCTGGAGGTATTGTTCCCAGGGGGTCGTGACAACGCAATGTTCAGTAAACTCCTGACAGTGGTGCCATACCAGTTTAAAATCACCAGCAAGAGTAATATCTTGGGACAAAAGATGTAAATAACCTAAAAAAAAAAAAATGAAAATGGGAAAATGTAAAATACACAGAGACTACAGTCTGAAGAAGTGCTTCTAAATCAGTAGAACACATGATTAATCGGCTGCATTGATTGTAGCTGTTCTGAGGTTCACACCAATGTAACCTTTATATTTCTATTAATTCATGTAGCACACGCTTTTCTCTGGAGCAGCGTACAACTCGGAATGTTCGGGATAAGTAGAAAAAGAAATACGAAAAAATAGGAAAACTTAAGAATTAAACTTAAGAATGAATTTTAAAATTTTAAAGCCAGTTCCCGATAGCTTTCATCTTCTTCTTATTATTATTATTATTATTATTATTATTATTATTAACGTTTATTAAATGCCTCCTTTTGTCCCAAAAAAGTAGGAAATGTGATCAGGAATCGTCTATTCTGAGTTTTACTGTACGCACCTACTCGTGTGATGAACATCGGTGCATATGTGGACAGAAACCAACTAACTGTACTTAAGAATCACACGTTTGCAACTATGTCTCTCTTCCTCCTAATGTAATGCACACGTTGTACTTTCTATTAGATGCACGTCGCTTTGGAGAAAAAGCTTCTGCTAAATGAATAAATGTAAGTTTGTCAGCTTGCGGTCGATAATTCATTTTCCAAAGGTTTACCCTGTTTTACAACAAAGTATTATAATTCTATCAGTTGAAGGTAAGCACCTCGATCGACACTGCGACAGCAGGAATGATGAGGAATGATGTTCAGAATGCAAGGCACGAGCCTCATCCACTGGGTCAAAAACGCACGTGCCTTCTCCCCGTCGGGGAATCGAACCCCGGTCTCCCGCGTGACAGGCGGGGATACTCACCACTATACTAACGAGGAGGCGCGCGAAACCTCACTCTTGCGGTTCTTGTCTTGTCATTTAGTTTATTTCATTTTAATCATCACACAAAGTAGCTGCAAAAAACTTTACCAGAATATCGCTGAGTGATTCCACTTAGTAGAATGGAGAGAGTCTCTGCCAGAGTGTGTATGTATGAATCAATCTGACTGACACGGCCGCTTGTGTCTTCTCGTTAACATCACCTGAAATGCGGAAGCGATAAAAACATAAAGTGTAATAAACTATATAATACAAAAATGTCAAGTATACATATTTCACAACGAACGACATGCACAAAACTGCCAGTTACTTGCACCGCGCGAGTGACGGATGATTTTTTGCGTAGTGAGTGCACGGCATCGCAGCGGACAACGTCGCAAAAAGGAACGTAGTGGGTCTTTGCGAATCCCCTTTGCAGCGCAACGTGCGCACAGTGCGTAAGGAGTGGAGCCGCACCGCCGGGTCGTACCAACGGCGGCGGAGGTTTGTCTCAACGTTTCTACTGACGAACGGCTGAGAGGACCAAACACACACACAAATATATACTCTGTCTCTATCTCTTTTTGGCAAAATATAAAGCGCACTTCAAGTCAACATTACTATTTCTTGGCATATATTCAAGATACACGGTGGATTAGACCAAGTTTTGTGCCCCCCTCCTCAGCTCCTTCAGAGGATGAGGGACCGTATAGTGCGTAATAAGAGGTAGCAAAGCTCATAATAAGATATTAGAATAAAAAAAGAAGTGTTTGTGTGTAGACAAAAGGAGATGTCTGTGGCGTTTGCGACGGCTCGGCCGAGGGGAAAGGGAGAGGTGACACAGCAGACCATACAAAAGGTAGCCCGGCTTGTCTTCTCTTTTTTGTCATGGTTTGTTTTTTTGTGCTCTCTGTGTGTGTGTGTGCACGCGCACATGCGCGCGCGCGACGAACGATACTCTGTATCCAAGAAAGGGGAGCACGCAACTACCACCATCTCACTGAAATGAAAATATCTGCTATAGACTATACTATAGTATAGCTAAAACTATGAGCCGAACAAAGAATGCATGTGGTACTGATTTTGTACGTGTGGACTGCACGGTCTCAGGTGTCAGACCGGTCACGGGTACGCGTGGGTTTTTATTATTTTGTAAAAATCAAAGAAGAACCGCCCGTTTCCCCTAAAAAAAATATGTGTGAATGTCGGCTTAGCTTCATCATGTGAAAATACCCCTTCTGACTGTCACTCAACGTGCAATCTAATAGAGGTATTTCTTCATTTCTCAGAGAAACTCAAATGAATTGGGTTTTACGAGGGTCGATTGAGCAGTACTGTAAACTCGTCCAGAAAATACATTTTGTCTCATTTTTTTTTTTTTTAAAGAGAAGGACAGATGCGGACGGCTGCCCTGCGCGGCCCCGTTGCATGGCTGCGCGCCGCCGCTGTGCATGAGACGCGCTCCCAGTGTGCGCACGTCCACCTGATTGTTCCCTTCCCGAGCGGAGAAACGCGATGTTTGCTTTTGAGCAAAACGACTCCACACTCGTGTGTTTTACACAGAAGGACACATTATGAGAGCTGCTTATTAAGTACTACGTGCGCTGACTACAGTAATTTCATTCATTCTAATATATTCAGCGCCGAATATAATATTATAATGAATGAAATTACTAGTGTAGGCAGTGCTGCGCAGCGCTCCGCTAGTGTACTGTACTGCTCCTGACCCAATCAATGCAATACCAGCCATGTGTTTCGCGAGGGATGCATTTTTTTGTAGATATCAAAACTTAAAAAAAAATCTTCTATATTATTTCTGTTGACAATTGTATTGTTTTATGGGAAAATGTAATTTTGGAGGGAAAAAAACTACAGGTACCTATCTTGTACTGCAGAGTACTGCATGCATTTTTACAGAAATGACAAGATACAATTGTTGCTTTCTGCTACTAGTGCGTTTGATTTACTGCTATAATATGGGTAGTGTTCTAGAAATCCTCAGTCTGCTCTTGCATAAGCAAAACAGCAATGAGTATGTAAAATCGTCAAATAACAGTAATTATGTTTATTCATTTAGCTGATGCTTTTTCTTAAAAGCAACTTACGATGTTAAGGTCACAATTAGTACATGCTTACAATCAGATGGGTAATTTTACAGGAGTAATGCAGGGGAGGAGGGGGGTGCGGTGGCGCTGTGGGTTGGACCGCAGTCCTACTCTCCGGTGGGTCTGGGGTTCGGGTCCCGCTTGGGGTGCCTTGTGACGGACTGGCGTCCCGTCCTGGGTGTGTCCCCTTCCCCCTCTGGCCTTACGCCCTGTGTTGCCGGGTAGGCTCCGGTTCCCCGTGACCCCGTAAGGGACATGCGGTTCTGAAAATGTGTGTGTGTGTGTAATGCAGGGGAGGTACCTTCCTCAAGGGTACTACAGCTGCAGGGGGGGATTAAACCTGCAAGCTTTGGGTCCAAAGGTAGTAGCGCTAACCACTGTGCTACCAGCTGTCCTGAATTATTAGATCAGGTGAGACAGATATGAAATACTATTGAACTCTTTCCCAAATTGCCCACCTGCATGTCTGCACTATGTCTGTACTTTAGCTTCGTTCTATTTTTGCAAAACTCTGGGTTTATACAGTGCAGTCCATGCCTTTATACTTTCATTCTACAGGTAGTTTTCGACTTAAGACATACGTGACATACGATGACCTCGACTTCCATCAACCTCATATTACTTTCGAGTCCCGACCTTTAATTGTATCCTCTAAGAAGGAGCACTTGTCTTCTCTACGACAACGTTGTCTAGCTGCACTAATACAATACAGCAGGGAAATATTTCACTTATATGATTATTAGTCTATATTACTAGTATTTTAACATGAATAATGTGTGAAATTAGATAATAATAATGTGTAACAAAGGCCATGGGGACGCAGTGGTGCGGTGGGTTGGACTGGGTCCTGCTTCTCTGCTGGGTCTGGGGTTTGAGTCCCCCTTGGGGTGCTTTGTGACAGACTGGCGTCCCGTTAGGCTCCGGCTCCCTGCGACCCTGAGTGGGACAAGCGGTTCAGAAAGTGTGTGTGTAAAACAAAGCCCTGTTATACAATGTAGGCTAATTTGATTCTAGGGTTAGGCCAAGGAAGTAGTTTTACAAGTATGACTTAGGGGAATTGGACCTAGCTGTTCTCACCGTTCTTTTCAGTTTTTTAATACTACTAATTACTGGTGGCAGCTGGTTGCATAATTGTTAGAGCTGCCATGGGTTTCAGTCCCATTTATTACTGTCTCCCCTTTGTAAGGTACTTGCCCTAGATTGCTCCAGCACAAAACTGCCCAGCTGTATAAATGTGTAAACAGTTGTACGTAGCTTAACATTGCAAGTCACTTTGGAGAAAAGTGTCAGCTAAACGATGTAATTAAAAATGTAGTTTGATGTGAATTGTATTGAGTTGTGTGATTCTTCTCTCCCAAGATGCTGGATGAGAATCATCACCTCATTCAGTGTATAATGGACTACCAGAGTAAAGGGAAAACTGCAGAGTGCACACAGTATGTATCATCACAATGTGGAGTGAAATGAAGGCATTTACTTGCCCTGATTGTTTGCAATTTTTTGCTGTTAAACGCTGCTATAATATCAACAAATTTTTGCATTTTTTTCAGAAAAATTGTAAAACTGATACAAGATTAATTGTACCCTCGTGTATTTTTCCACAGATATCAGCAAATATTGCACAGAAACCTGGTCTATCTTGCTACAATAGCCGACTCCAATCAAAACATGCAGTCATTGTTACCTGCTGTAAGTTTCCCTTTTAAAATGGGCTATTAGTGCAATTTTTCGCATTCAGTTTGTGCTACCCAAGTACTACTTGCAAACGTGAGTATATACAAGCATGCTTCATTCTTTCATCTGATCAAATCTGCAGCAAGAACCTTCCCCATCTCCTAAATTAGTGTTTGTTTCACACCAGCACTAGAACTGAAAAGTCTTTGTGCCTTCAGTAGGGATGTTAGCTTTTTCTATGAACAGTGCAGTCCCAGGAGTTTCAGCTTTGGAGTGATTGCTTGCGCTTGATGCCTGACTCTGCTTTGTTTCCCACCTTCGTGTTTTTCAGCCACCAACTCAGAATATGAACATGGCCACAGGAGGGATGGGGCAGACTACTGGCAACCAGTCCATGCACTCCCAGAGTAATCTCAATGACAGCATGGCTACAGGTCTCCCACCTACCTCCCATATGCAGGGGCAGATGAGTAATGGTGAGGCTTCCTCTTCCGCTCCATTCAGCTAGTGGCATGTTTGCTAGTGTGCTTGCATGCCAGTTCACATGCTGGTCCATGCATGCACGCATCCTCCAGCTGTTCCATAAGATTGCTTTTCTGTACCTTCAGCTACCCTTTCCTGTGTTGCTGAGTGCAATAGTTAGCTGAGCATGTGGCAAATTCCCTGTGTTGCCAGGCCCCAGTCATGCCTCAATGCAGCCATCAGGCCAGACATCCGTTTCCTCTACCTCCCTGAGCATGGCAGTCAGCAGCCACAGCTCGGCCACGGGGTACAGCCACCCAGTGTCGTCCTCGCAGGGCGCACAGATGCAGAACCAGGGCCCGTCTGCAGCCAGCTACACCTCCCGCAGCAACCTCAACATGCCACCCAATCAAGGTGAGACAGGCCAACATTCGTGGGGTCATGCGGTCCTAGTCGGACTGTAGTTGGGTGCTGTGAGTTAACCTGCAATACAATCTATGAAGTTCTAAATCTTTTCCCAAACAGGAAAAACAATATTTGTGAGTTGTTGTTAGTGAAACTTCAGAGACACTCCTTTTCAAGTCATCCAGTCCACTTCCTTTGAGAGGGGTGCTTGAAACCTTTGACAGACATCCTGTTGTCAGTATACATTTAGCCTAGTTTCTGCACAAACCTCATTTTTTTCTTACTGTGAGCTTTTTTTACCCTTGGCTTTTGCAATGTTTTGCCAGCACCTGGCCTTTTTTATTCTGTGATTGTTTCTCTTAATGCACATAATTTCCCATGATCTTTCCAGTGACAATGATGCACCAACAGGCAGCAACATCTCATTACTCTTCAGCTCAAGCTGGGAATCAGCACTACCAGGGGCAGCAGTCTATTGGAATGATGGGACAGGGTAGCCAAGGAAATATGATGGCACAGAGGCCTATGGGATCCTATCGTCCATCGCAACAAGGTAGGAAATATTTTATTCTTTTAAGAATCTAATAAGCAAAATCTGAATTTTAAGAACCCCATGAAAATTTTTTTCACTTTTTATTATATTACTTGAAAGTGATTGTGTCAAGATCTCAACTTCTTGTTATTTTTCCACCCCTTTTTAAAAATGTGATATGATGAGCAGTCTTTGCATAAGTTAAATGTTTCTCAGTTGCCCAGAACAATAGTCCGAGTTTAAGTTTGTTAGTATTTGCTGCAGTTTTAGCTTGAAAGCTCAAGTTAGGCGATCTCCAACTTGGACAGGAGCTTCTGCAAGAGAGCATTATGCTGTTTTGGTTTTTGTGGTTTGCCTGTGGCTTTAAGAAGCAATTTTAGATTTATTGTAGCTGTCATTTGTGGTCTCCTTCTGTGTAAATCACAGCCCAGCACTTTGTCAGCATGCTCCTAAAAATAGTCCCTAATATTCTTCTTTGAGTTCTGTGCCTGCTGGAGGTAAGAGACAGCACTCAAAGTTTAGCATTGTCTCTGAAGCTCTGTTGACACACTGTATATTATTTACATTTACAATAATACTTTTAACTTTCACCAGGTCTGACCATTCATGTTCACTGACACAGTAGAGTACCCTGTGGGTTTTGCAGTGGCCAGAGAGCTCTGTCATTCATTCAGTCAAGTCCCACTGCAGAGACTAACAAACAACATTTTCTCTATAACGGGATTTTCTTCAGGGATCAGGATCAGTAGGTGTGAACCAGTGTGTGCTTTTTTTTCCCTCTAGTCAACAGGTCTTCAGGCCTCCATCCAACTGCTCAGTTGTTTTGGAAGGTTTGTTTTCTGTTGCAACCATATGTATACAAGTGAGATATTCCCAAATATTCCCACAATATAATTTAGTTTTTCTTGTAAAGTATGGAGACAACATTTTTAGATATACTGATGAAGTAGTTAGGAAAGCTGCTCTTTAGAAAAGTGTTTATTTTCATGTAAAACACCCATATCACTTTCTTTACAGACACTGCAGTGATTGGTCAACCAACAGCTATTGGTTATTTTTGCACAGTCACCAGTTATTTGTAGCTTAGTGGTCACCTTGTAACTTAAACAGTGGTAAGGCAAAGGCTGAAACTGCGCATTATATAATGTCCTAATAGTCTGAGAGCTCCAGCGTAAGACAGTCAGATATTTAACAAAATTCAGTTCTGAGTCAGTTGAACGTGAGTGGTCCTGAGTCACTGGATTGTGCAGCATCAAATTTGTATAATTTATTGTTTGTTTATAATAAACATGTAAATCATCTTGATGTCAAGATGATATTTTATATATTAGGAGTGATATGGAGTTACTGCGCACCAGTGCACAAAGACAGATATGCCTTTCTTTTTAACTCGCTTTTTACATTTTTCATTCTTCGTAAGTCTCTTCTCCAAGTGTATACAGTGTCACTCATAATTAATGTAATTGTATGCAGTTATTTCAAGATAAATCATAATTTACTTTATGAATATGGGATAAAAGGCATAAACTTAAGCAGAATGACACGGGACAAAAAAATTAAAATTCAGGTTTATTAAATAATAGAAATGCTCTTATTCGAATAAAAGGGCACTAAAATGAAACCACTTCAAAGATCAAATAATAAACATTAAGTATTTCAGTCACTTGTTCCACAATGGAGACTTCAGTCCTTGTGTCACCCTGCCCCTGCACTAAGTGGCCCTTCACCAGTTAGTGCAACCGATATTCGTTACATCAGTTTATTAATGAATCCTGGCGTTGGCTGTCTTGCAGGAACAGCACCGCAGTACATGGGGCAGGATGAGTTCTACGGGGAGCAGTATGGGCACAGTCAAAGCTCCAGTGAGCCCATTAACCAGCAGTATTACCCTGATGGTAATAATCAGAGTTTTCACCTCCAGCTCATCTCACCCTTTCCACTCTCATCATAGGTTTTTTTTAACATTATCATAATCGGCAGCACGAAAAACCTTTTTAACTCCCCAAGTTGGGCTTTGTGTACAGTAGACCCATACTTGCTTTGAATCCATATTTTGGAAGTCTCAGCTGCAGCTTGGAGCGTGTGTTTGTTGGTGTGTTAAAATTTCAGATCTGGTTTTCCTTCTTCAGTAATATTGTCTCGGAGGAGGGTGTCAGTTGTGTAAGTGCATCGTTCAGGCTGCATGCACACCAGCAGTAAATTTGCATGTACTTGTTTATGTCTGCTGCAGGTCATGGGGACTACGGGTACCAGCAGTCTTCTTACAGCGAGCAGGGTTACGAAAGGTCCTTTGATGAGTCTTCACAGCACTACTATGAAGGAGGTATATCATGCAGACACTGCACAGTGAGCTTACCTGTGGCATCTCATTACAGTAAATTAAGCAGCATACAGCAGGTTCTCGAGTTATGAACGGTTGTTTCGAATTGTCAAAGTTTAGCTTCCCTCCTATTGTATTCATTGCATATTTTCTTTACTGATTTACAAAATAGTAATTGTGGCCTATGCATAAATGGAAAGTCGATAGATGGCAGTAAAGCACACACTAACAGAATAAAATTGTGGAACCGGCTTCATTTAACATTGTTGCATGTGGTGTTCATTGGTGTTGGTGATTCTGACAGTCAGCAAGAGGTGGCATCTACCATAAGGACCAAAGTGGAGATAATATGTAAATGTGAAAGTTGCAAGAAAATTTTGAACAATGTTCATGCTTATAGGGTGAGTCAGCTGGGAATCGATGGGAGTTGTTGTTATTATTATTAGTGATTTAGAATATAGAATTAAAAAAATATTTCCGAGTAATTATTTTAATTATTGTGGTTATATTCAGGGTTTTACAGACTGTAACCCATGTATAAATCGAGCAAAATCTCTATTACTAAACTGTTGCTGGTTGCGACTTGTGGGGTGAAAGTGATTTCGGAATCATGGACAGTCACCCAGTCCAAATTATGCTCATAAGGTGAGGAACTAGTGTATTCCAGCTCCTCTGGAGTGGGAATGTGTTTCTGTTGCAAGGTAGTAGCTGCCCACTGGCTGCAGGTTTGAATAAGTAGCACATGTCTTCTGTGTCTGTAGGGAATTCACAGTACAGCCAGCAGCAGGCCTCCTACCAGCAGGGTTCTAACCAGCAGCAGCCCTTCAGTCAGCAGCAGTACCCCAGCCAGCAGGGCTACAGTGGGCAACAGCAGGGCTATGGTAGGTACTTCTTTCTACATCCATGGGCACACTTAAGTCATTTTTATTTTAAAGCATGGAGTTGAAATGTTTTAAACATGAACTGTACTTGATTTTTACAATTCTGTTTGCTATTATATTACTTTATGCTATTATAATAATTTTCTTATGATTATCATGACTTAGTTTTAATTATTGTTTGATTGTCCTTTGTTATTCACCGTATGGTGTTCATCTTTGTATGCTTTTTCTTGTGTCCCCTATGATTGATTCTGCAGAGATTTCTGCAGTGCAAAGCACCACTGCAGCTTGGTGATTTTAAACAAAAATAGGGATGGGCGGCTACAAGACCTTGAGTAGCTTTCGTTGTGAGAACGTACTGATATAACTATAATAAATTGACTTTTTACGTTTTGTTGTGCCTTGTTATTAAAACTCCAAAGAACTGCAAACTAAAAAATATATATAAATTCCAAGAAACTCCTCACTTTTGGTTCATGCAACACATAAAACAATTATGGACTGGGTACCAAAAGATCATTAATTCCCACCCCCCCAAAAAAAAACAGATTGCAATAAAAAAAAAATCAGAATGCAATCAATATTTAAGTGAACAGTTTCAAGCCTGATTAAGTGTTACTGTGCCCTCCCTCAGGTTCCTCACAGAGTGGCTCCTCCCAGTATTCTGGCTACCAACAGGGACAACAGTATGGCACCTACCGCTCATCACAGGCTACCCCCAGTACCCAGGCACAAAGACCTTATGGATATGAGCAGGTATTCCTCCACAGAGGTCTCACATTACACCCTGAGTAAAGTCCAAACACCTGAAAAGCCTTAATAATTGCAAGTGTTAACCCTGGATGTCAGTGTTTAGGTTTGCATGTATTTGTATTTCTGATTCCGAAATCATTACAGAGGATTTTACTCGCTGTCTTCACTGCCATGTTATCTTTTTGGTCAACAGTGTTTTTGATGGAGTTCATACTGTAGTTTACTGTTAAAATTTGTCTCTTTTCTTTATAGGGTCAGTATGGGAACTACCAGCAATAAGATGCCAAGGCCTCATCACCTCTTTGGCAAACTGACAAAAACACTTTTGTATGCTCACTGTAAAATTTTGTACTTTGAAGACTTTTTGTCCTGAGACATGGGACAATGGGGTTGCCCAGATTTGGCTTAATTAACTATTATTTTTTCTTTGACTAAGTTAAACTAATTGATTCAAAAGACATGAATTTTAAGAGTGGACTTTTTTTCTATAAGAATTTGTAGGACAAATTCACATTCTCTTTACATTTGAAAATATAAACTGTAAACCTGGGAGATCTACAAAGTAAATCTTAAGGGCAGTTAAGTATGCTGTTTTAGTTTGTATTACAGTTTTGCATATAATTTGTTCATTTAATTGGTGTATATACATACTGGAATAGTTTTCCAGAGATGGATTCATTCGGATTTTGGACTAAATTACACTTTCAGTAGCAATTCTGCACTGAAAATTCTTTTTAGTCAAGGTCTAGTCTTAACCTGTGTGTTGAAAACCAGTCAATAGCTTTCCTCTATCTGTCTGCTTTCATGGTATGAAAAAATAACAAAAGTACTGTCTCAAACCATGAAAAACCATAGAGAATGATGTTTTCTATACCAAACACTGTTATGTGTTTTGGTGTTTGGTGTTTTTGCCACTGCTGCCTTTTCAGAACATGACTCCACTACCTGCATGAATACAGCCTTGTGTACTAAAGTTGCTTATTCAGATTCTAGTGAAATCAGTTTGTTCAGATCATTGAAACTTTTTCATTCTTTCACATTGTCTCCTCTTCTCCCCAAGCAATATTCAGATACTCATGCATAGCAGCAGATGGTGGGTTTTCTTTCTCATAAACTTTAACCTTTATTCCATGATAAAGGGTTCACTGAATTAGGAATATATTTTTGTATTTCTTTGTTTACGAAAACAGTATTTTGTTGATGTTTATTTTAATACATTTTTATGATTTTTATCACATTTTGTATTTTTTTCTATTGAAATTTTAAATTGAAATGAACTAGTTAAAAATCTGAAAGAACTACCTAATGTTTAATTTGACATCATAATGCTGATTAATTGTTACGGTAAGGGATCCACTACACAACTACCAAAGGGTTATATGGAGTGATAAGTACACTTGGCTGTGTACTGTAACAAGGCTGTTGGAGCATATTTATAGTTGCCTGTCTCTGAATAGTTGGCATTTTGCTTCTGTACTGAAGTATAACTCTGTTAAAATTGCAGTATTTAAATATATAGGATAAATACTTCCATGATTTATGTGCAAGTACTACTAAATGTTGTATGGACAGTGCAAAAGCACCAAGAAGAGCACTTAATTTAATGACAGCAAGTGACTGAACACTGCCCATCTAAACCCAGAATAATTACTATTTATGGTTAAAAACTGTTCATTTAAAAATAACGTAACGAAAATTTTGTAGAATATTGTTTTGAATTAGTACCATGTGATGCTTTTGTGAGAAGAAAAGAAACGACAAATGTTTGTGTCCAAGTGATCAGTGGATTTAAATCTATTACTATTTTTCAATTTGTATTTTATAAAAACAATGTTAGATTAGATTTGGTTTGTACTTATATGGGAATGTGTTTTTCTTTCTTTTTTTTTTCTTCTTTCTTTTTTTTTTTTTAAAAATTTACCCTAAGTGTGTATTGCTTCTGTATGTTTTTCTTCATGACTGACAGGCACTGTAGTAAAACAATTTGCGAAATGCTAAGTGTTGATCTTGCTCATGTGCACAGACAGGTTGTATTGTCAAGTGTTGCAGACGAGTACTTGGTAGTGCAGTAGAAGCTAATACTTGTCCTAAACATTCTTCAGAGTCGTTTGCTGTATAGTTTCTATAATTCTGTACAACTTTACAAATATTTCGCCTGTTTTATGAGCAGTCAAACTCGAAGCCTCATCCAGCAGCGTATGAAATAGGTTAACTTTGTTTGTATGAATTTGACCAACTGTCGTTGTGCCAATGTTACAGATACGAATGGGTGCTGAGATTCTGTTTACCTCTAAAGAGGCAGCACAACTTATCCATCATTTTGATGTTACACATGGTGTTTGAAATGGCGTATGTATTATATCTATGGCTGTCAGACAGCTCAAATTTCACACGACCGTTCCGGGACAATCGTAGGCCTCCTGACGCTGCATTGTATTCGGCTCCTGTGAATGGCGCGTTGGTTGTGTGTGTTTTCTCTACAAGAATCGTGTGTCGTGTAACAAACGCTACGTCTCGGCTTGTTCGTTGATGTGCGAGAGAGTGACAGTGTAAGTGACCAAAAAAAATGAATGTTGTGCAGGAAAATTGTACGTTCGCTTCTTACAAATGCCTTTGTTACCGGTTTAATATGGAAACAATAAACGTGTCCAATCTGAGCCTGCCCTGTGTGTGCTGTCGTCTGTTGCTGTTACACTGAAGGGTGTGAAGCGCAGTAATAGTGAAGTTAGAGTAGCAGCATGATAAACGGGGATCTATCTAATCCCACTCAAGCTGACTCCGCCGCACATGCAAAAATCGCGAATCTATAACCTGCTCACAACATAAATATTCTGGCATACAGTAGTTATTTCCCCCCTATTTCCCAGCATGTTTTTCATCCCTCTGATCGACCTTAACTCAATGAGTCAATGAGGAAAAATGTGACTGCGCTGTTAAGTTTGATTCCCAAACGCTTTTTGTATGATAATTATGGTCCTCTGCACTCGCCGTACTTTTACGTCACTCCGTTTGCCGATACGTTGGGGAAGATGGTGAGTTCCGTGTGCTGTGTCTACAATATAAATCCATATCACATACCAATATAAAGTCCGTGTTCACTTATTTCATAATTACTCTGTAGAACATATATTTTCAGTAACGTGTAGGTGGCCTTTCATATTTGATTTAGCTGCTCTGGCGACGCTCACTCTTCTTCTCTGTTTTATTTACGTTACCGTTAGGTACCGACTCGGTCACAGCAAGGCCCGTTTTAATCATTATCATGTGCAGATTCTGCGCGTACGATCATGACAGCGTTGTTTAGTCAGTGAGCGCATCATACTGGCTGGATGTCTTGGTACTTTTGCCAGGTTTGTTGGTAGCGTCTTTGAATGCTGTAGGGGGAAACTGAGCACGAATAGGCTTGCGGGCTAAGAGTGCCACTTACTAGTTACACTGGAACGACTGGGCTCGTTTTTATATCTGCAATATTGTGCATCACTCGTAATGTTCCCTAGTCTCGCGATAGCCGTTTTTCTCAGTCAGGAGTCCGACCAATCGCTTTGTGGCTCTACTAGTTAGATTGTCTGCCTTATTAGACAGACATGGCACAGAAAAGGAGCCTAATAGTATACAGTGATAGCCCGAGATACACTCGTTCAGGTTATGAGAATATGAACATGACTTCACACATTACAGTGAGTTTCATTTAGTACTCCTGCGTAAGCGTGAATGCATGGCCTTTCTCTTGTGATGAGGACGGAATTTGGATACTCTGTGTTCGCCTGAGGCGAGACAGAACTGAACCCTGTCACAATTCCCTGTTGCATTAAGTTCTCCTCTCACACTCCTTGTCTTTTATTAATTTATAGTAGTGAAAATCTTGTTCATCATGCCCCCTAAAATTAAGAAAGTGAGGAGAAATGAAAGAAGTAAGGACCTGGGCAAGCGAAAAAAGTACCAAGAAGCCATTCCCTTTAACTTGAGTGTCAAGCTGGATGTGATAAAGCGTATCGATGAAGGACAGCGGAATAAAGATGTGATGCTGGCACTCCGTTTATCTTCATCTACGTGCAGAAAGAGAAAATACTGGAGACCGCGTTTGGTGGTGCGAGTTTAACAGCATTGTTTGTGAGTAGACATCCCATGGTGAAACTTGAACATGTTTTATTGCAGTGGATAGAGGATTCAGCAAAACACTACATGACTCTTACTTTTCTTCTCATTAGAGTAAAGGCATTGTCATTGTTTGAGCGACTGAAATCGCAGGCGATTGAGGAGGGCGATGAAACGGCCAAGGATTTGAAATTTAAAGGCAGTCATGGATGGTTTGACCGTTTCAGGAAAAGGACATTCTTGGATAACCTCAAGGTAACAGGTGAGGCAGTATCTGCTGAAACCCCAACAGCCAGTGTTTTTCGTGAAGAGCTGCCAAAGCTTATTGAAGAAGGTGGCTATATTAATCAGCAGATTTTCAATATGCGCAACACTGGCTTGTTTTGGAAGCGAATGATGTCTTGTACCTACGTTTCCAAGGATGGAAATCAAGACAAAGGACATAAAGCCTTTAACGACAGGGTAACGTTGTTGCTTGGTGGCAATGCAGAGGGTGACGTAAAGCTCAAACCTTTTCTCATATACCATTCTGAAAATCCACAGGCTTTGAAGGGTATTAATAAGGTAAATCTTCCAGTGATTTGGTATTCAAGTAGAAGTGCATGGGTGGCACAGCATATGTTCTAGACTACGTGCAAAGTTACTTCTGTCCTTTCATTGCAAAATATTGCAAAGAAAATAACCTAGGCAACAAAGCACTTTTAATCATCGAAAATGCTCCAGGCCATCCAGCAACAATTGTTGATTATAGTAGCAATGTTCAAGTTGTGTTTTTGCCTTCCAACACAACATTTTTGCTACAGCCAATGGAACAAGGTGTCATTTCGATATTTAAGGCTTACTATATGCAGCTTGTGATGCAGTACCTCGTCAGTGGTTTGAACAAGAATGACAAGGTCACAGTCAGGGATTTATGGAAAAATTACAGTATAAATATGGCCATTGAAAACATAGCTATTGCTTGGGACAAAGTGAGAGGGAACACTATGAATGCTGTTTGGAAAAAACTTCCTGAGGCTGTGCATGACATTCACTGTTTTGAGACCATGAGGAAGACCATCTGTCTTGACATTGTACAGCTGGCAGTGAAAGCAGGTTTTAATGAGGTTAACATTGAAGATGTGCAGGAGTTGTTAGGATCTCACTCTGAAGACCTGTCGGATGACAAGCTATATCAACAAGAAGAGAACTTTTTGAAAGAGAATGCTGAACCTTTGAAAGACGGGATATTCAATAAAGCGGAAGAAACTGTGAAAGAGTTTGGCACAAAAGAGTTACGCAGTTTGTTCTCCCTTATCGATACTCGTGCTTTACTGGATGAAAATGATGGCAATTTTGAAAGAGCCCACAAAGCAAAAATTCCCATGAGAGAATCGATTGAATGTTACAAACAACTGTATAATAAAAAGGTACGAGAAACAAAGCAGAGAAGCGTTTTACCTTTTTCTCGTCTAGCCACCCCTGCTGCTGCTTCTGAGTCTCAAACGTTATGTTCTGAAATTTCTCATCCTACTGTTGCAATGGAAGAAGTAGTAGCCAGTGCTGATGATCCAGAAATTCTAGAGCTTGAAGAAAACAGGCACTCTTTGTCCTCCTCACTTTTCCCTTCGTTTTGTACTCCATGCTCACCAGTGCCTCAAACAACAATGACTCTTCTCATATTCCCTCACCTTGTCTTCTCGCCTTTCCACACAATGTCATCTTGTTCAGTGAGTGTAACAGCATTTGCATTTGTTTTCATTGATTTGTCTTTACTGTTTGAATTAATGGTTGAATTAATACATGAACATGAGTGTCGTATGCTTTGCATGTGAGCACTTGTCAATTGTGCGGTCCTTAATGGCTATGAAGAGCTGAAAAGGTACAGCTGTAGAGTATTATGCCGTAGTTAATGAAGGGAAATTACCTTGTTATTTTGTGAAGTTAACTACAGAAGTAATTACTGTATGTCCGTTTTAGTGGGATTCAATTATATTTTAGCATAAATGAGTCGGTTCTAGGGAGAAATGCATAAAAATTAAATCTTAGCTGTTAGTTGTTAGAGCTAATAGCAATTACATCATCCGTTTATAAGAATTCATTTTGCAAAGGTTTTTTTCAGGAAAGAATTACCTTCCTAATGTGGGGAAATCTATATGCAAAGTAACATATGGCAGAGACACTCTGTGCATAATTTTAAAAATATTTACACAACTCAGTTATACACAGGTTAAAGGAGCCTGCTTTTGAGCAAGCTCATGTAATGTATTTTTCTTATTTTTACCAGGATCCTTCCAAACAGCAGAGTAGCAGATGAACCTCAGACTTCCTTCTGTGGATTTGTACTGGTCTGGTTCAGAATGACAGTCTCACTTGGGCTTGTGCAAAGATGGCTTGTGCAGGATGTCATCAGGATGTCCAGAAAAGTGCCCAAACTGAGAAGAGTGTCCGGGTGCACAAGTGGAAAAGCGGTTGTGCTGGGACACTACTATACCAGCTCTTCCCTGGCCACCAAAACAAAGGAATTCAGTAGGAAAAAAGAGATTTCAGAGAAGAAGCTGGTTAGTGTCTGTTTAAAACAATTTACTGCATATAGCATGCTTTGTGCCAACATGCTAAAAGAAAAAAAAAAAAAAAACACTTCCGAATTATAAACCATTGTTTAGCATAAGTCTTTGTACAAATTGAATTGCAATGGTCTACAATCAGCTTTACAATTTTTTACCCATTTAAACAGCAGGATATTCTTATATCAGGGTAAGTATCTCGACGACAGGCACTGTAGCAGGAGGTGGGATTTGAAATACAAACATTCAGATTGCATAGATGAAAATCCTAATCCCTATACCACTTGCTGGCCTTTTTTGTCATAAATGTAGAATATATGATAAAAGCCATAGGATATATTATGCCCTTTTCAGCAAATGTGTATGCATGTGATTCTTTCAAGATGAAAGGGTAGAAATGACAGTTCTCTTTTCTTTCCATCAGACTCGTCACTTTATTGATCACCGCAAAGTCAGGCTAATTGCTGGGTCCGGTGGCAAGGGGGCCTGCTCTTTCCTCAGCGAGCCCAGGAAGGAATGGGGTGGTCCAGATGGTGGAAATGGTGGAGATGGTGGAAACATAGTGCTTAAAGGTAAAGGCTTCCATCCAGTTCTGCATTCAGATTGCTGTTGACAGATAATCTAACTTTTATGACTTCACAGTTACATTACTTTATTCTTTTTCATTACTAAAGGATGTTTTTGTTGTAGTTTCTCATTACCTGGGGGGAAAAAAATAAGGATATAATGTTCTGATTTTTTTTTCCATGTCTTAGTTGACCAGCAGGTAAAATCACTGTCAATGATCACACCAGTTTACCGGGGGAAGGATGGAGAATCTGGCGGCAGTAAAAACTGCTATGGCCGCAGTGCCAGCACCACCTATATTCCAGTAAGTTTCATAGAACTGAATACACTGACTTTTCAATTTACAAAAACACATGGGGCTGGAAGTCTATAATTCATTTGTTTATAACCCAAAAGTCACTTCTACCACAAAGTCGCAGTCTAGCTAGATAATGCAACGACTCTCCATTTATTCATGACTTAGTGTTTTAAAAAAAAAAAAAAAATCCATTAATGTATAAAAGTTAAAATAGCCAACACTTTTGTCTGCCCATCCGTTAGCAATAATCACTGCAGTGCACAGTCATTGTGGTTCAGAACCTGTCCCAGAAGCACACAATGTGAGTTAGGGTACATGAGGCAAGTCCATCGCAGTGTAACAGATTTACTTTGTCATTAACTTCAAATTACAGGGGTAATAAAACTAATTTCAAATTTGCTTTGGAGAAAAGCATCTGCTAAATGAATAAATGTAAATTTAAAATTACTGAAAAAAATACATCCTCCTCATAACCTCCCATTCAATACTAACTGACCAGTGTATTACATAAGAATGTCCAGCGTTCATCAACGTCTGGCCTCTTTCTCTATTATCTGTTCAATTGTTAAAAGCTTAATAATAAAGATGTTCCTGTATTTGTTATGAGGTGGGTTCCTTAAAAAGTTTTGACCTTTTAACATTTTCATTGGACTACTTTAATTTGAGAGCTAATTTAATTGTCTAAAAGTAGTTCATCTTGTTTTTGATCACCGGTACTCAGGCACATGAGCTGTGAACACTGTGAAAATTAGTTGAATTAAGGCAGTCCCACACATTGGGTCCAATGGCTGCATGAGGAATTACAGGTCACATTTGTGCTTCAACAATCAATTTTTAGAAAATAGAACTGTGAAGAAAATGCAACGAAATAAATGTTTGTAGCGTGAGGAACCAGTGAAATAACCACGTTCATGTCTGTGAGTCCTCGGAATAGGCATAGCTCTGCTTCCTGTCTTGTGTTGTGTGCCCAAGGTGCCTGTCGGAACCATAGTGAAGGAAAATGGGAAAAAGGTGGCGGACCTCTCTCATCACGGCCAAGAGTATGTGGCGGTGTTTGGTGGAGCTGGTGGGAAGGGGAACCGCTTTTTCTTGTCCAATGAGAACCGCGCCCCACTTTCAGCCACCCCTGGGGAGAAGGGTCAAGAGCGGGTTCTACAGCTAGAACTGCTCACCATGGCACACGCGGGGCTGGTAAGTGAGGACAGTGTCACACATACAGTAGCAAGGGAAAAATTTGTGGGAGCATCTCTTATCACCACACTGTTACTAAATTATAGTGGTGATCAACGTGGTTCATAAGAACTTCAGTCTGTGCAAATTTTTACCGCACCTCATTTCTTTATTGCTTTAGTGAATTGGTATCTAGGTGTAAGCCATTTCTCATCGTCCCCTGGCATCACCATGGACTATAGGACTCTCGGGGCGGCTGTGAGGTTTGTAGGCTAGGCTCGAATATTAAAAGCCAGTGTTCTATGGTGATCCTGCACAGTTATTTAATTTTTCTGTGAAACCTACAGAATTACATCTTTTGGAGACCTCAGTTTACACCCATACTATGAACTCTGACAATATTAATATTACTATTAAAATGGCACTATTTTTTCAGAATGTTTTCTAATAGCAGAGGAATTCATAAATACTGATTTAATAATAATAATAATAATAACAATAATAATAATAATAATACACGCACACTGGCTGAAACCGCTTGTCCTGAGGGGGATCGCGGTGAACCGGAGCATAGCCCGGCAACACAGGACTCAAGGCTGTAGGGGAGGGGACACACCCCAGACGGGACGCCAGTCTATCACAAGGCACCCCAAGCAGGGCTTGAACCCCAGACCCGCCAAAGAGCAAGACCCAGCCAAATCCGCTGTGCCACCTCACCCCTCATAATAATAATAGTGATAATAATAATACAGATACTTAAATAATACTGATTGTTTTTCAACAGGTTGGATTTCCAAATGCAGGGAAGTCCTCTCTTCTGCGGGCCGTTTCCAATGCAAAACCAGCTGTAGCTGCGTATCCCTTCACCACACTGAACCCTCATGTGGGCATTGTGAAGTATCAAGACCATGAGCAAGTGGCAGGTGCGTGAAGCGGGATGAGAAGTAGAATTATACACTGCATTATACATTTAACATATTTAAAGCAAAAAAGTATTTTTCTAGCCCCTGTGCCGTTATTTGTGTCTGTTACAATAAACTGCTCTGTATATTTATTCTGATTAGTGGCAGATATCCCGGGAATCATCAGGGGGGCGCACCTAAACCGTGGCCTAGGGATCTCCTTCCTGCGACACATCGAGAGATGCCGTTTCCTGCTCTTCGTTTTGGACCTTTCAATAGCAGAACCTTGGACCCAGCTTCAAGACCTGCGGTTCGAGCTAGAGAAGTACGAGCCTGGCTTGTCCCGGCGCCCACAAGCTGTAGTGGCTAATAAGATGGACCTGCCTGAAGCCCAGGAGAACCTTACTGAGCTGAGGTGTCGTGAGAAACAGAGGGTGATCCCTGTGTCTGCACTAACAGGTGACAATGTGGAGGAGCTGATCCTCCACCTTCGGGAGCTATACGATGGTTACCTGGAGGCAGAGGAACGTGTTGGAGCAAAGCCTATGAAGTGGTAATAGAATAACAGTAACACTTAAGCTGGACCACCATTATTATAAGAGACTTAACTTTAGCTGTTGTGCAGATGCATTATTTTTGAAGTATACAATGCACTCTCTCTTTAATAAATTATTCTTTAGTCTGATTTCTTTGCTCTTATTTCATGAGCCTTCAGTGTTTCAAAAGGTAATGTAATGTTCTGTGTAAATGGAAATTAATGAGCAAAACCTCAAGATCTGTGAATATAAGAGGAACAGATAAGAAAGAGGCTTTTTTTAAAGTGCGCCAAAGATCTTTAGTTTTTATGTATTTGGCCATATTTACACAAATGTTTGTCTCAAAAATGTTTTCTGCCTAGAATCTTCAATAGTAGGTAGGTAAAATCATTATAGCAGGAAGTAAGAACAAAATAAGATTCAGCTCAGACTGCTAGCTCAAACATTTTGAATTCATGTAAATATGAAACTAAGGTGTGCTGCTTACGTGTATTTCTTTAAATTTAATCAATTTTCTTTTTTCCATGTCTAGTGAAATGTCATGTTTGGAAGTATTCAGACAATGGGTTTGGCTTGTACAGTATAGAGAAAATATTCACCTCTACATGTGTCCCTTTCACATTGAATTACCAGTCATGTCTACATAATGGGCATAAATGTATTAATACTGGTGACATTGAAGTGTTCATTGGGGTTCACTGTTCCAGTCCAAATAAGAACTATTCCTCCTCACCCAGCAGGGTAATCCTGGTGCAGGAGCCTTTCATGGAGCACCAAGTACTTTGCCATTTCTGTGCCAGTGACCAGGGACAGAACACATGCACCATCATCACATTCCAGTCCGCCAAGCTGGACCAGTACCCACACCCCTCTCTGGGCACGACACATGACCTCCTAGAATACATTTACATTTACACACACACACACACTGAAACCGCTTGTCCCAAGTGGGGTCTCGGCGAGCCGGAGCCTAACGCAGCAACCCAGGGTGCAAGGCTGGAGGGGGAGGAGACACATCTAGGACGGGACGCCAGTCCGTTGCAAGGAACCCCAAGCAGGACTCGAACCCCAGACTCACTGGAGAGCAGGCCCTGGACGACATACATCTCAGTAAAAATAGTTTGTGCATTGTACATTACCTTAGAATACATAGATGCTCCTCAAAAAATAAAGAAGATGAAAAATGATCCACACAAGTTAGCTGTGAATTACCCTGTGCTGAATGAGAATTTAAATTTTTCATCTTAATTTTTGATTTTTATAACTGAAGTTGCAACATAATCAAACTTGTTTCCTGTAATTACCTTAATTGCAGCACATTTGAAGACATAGTGGATCGCAGTTCCATTGTGCTTTATGTTTTAGGTGCCTTTGAGAGAATCCGTGACTATCCACAGAAGGTGGAGAGAGAGATTTCACCCGATGTGCTCACAGCTTTTGAATACTGGTTACTGTCCTCGGTAAAAACTAAGGAGGCATTGAGTCCGTTTGTGCTTGAGTGAACACAGTTTTTTTTTTTTTTCTGATTTAAAGTAATGATATATAAAAGTGGCCTTGCAATGCTTGATTATATTTCTTTAATACTGACCGGATACCTAAGGGCATTTAATATACGTGTCACTACCAAGTAACATTTATGTCTTGTGTAAAACAAAAGTCTTGCAATTCATATTTGTTTAAGGACGTTTTTTTCTCAATTTTTAAAGCTATGACTTGAAGTAATTTATTAACTACATTTATGCACATATGCCAAAGCACTGTTGGAATGGAATCATTTACATTTACAGTACATTTATTCATTTAGCAGATGCTTTTGTCCAAAGTGATGTACATCTCAGGAAAAGTACAATTTATGTATTAATGTAATTCTTTTCATTAATGGTTTACACTCTGCTGTCACATGAGTGACAAATCTATTTTAGGCACACAAACCTTGATGCTAATTTTCTCAAATATATTATTTAGATGGAGTAGATTGATTTATGTTTCACTAATGCATCTTTTGAAGGAACTTGCATGCATTAATTCACAGGACATTTTTCATAGGACAAAAATGTTTACACTGAATTAAACTGTACAGAATGTCCAATCTGGGTTTTTTTTTTTTTTTTTTTTTTTTTTTTAGCTGTTTCAGTAGTGTGATGTATCAGGATCAATGTATTTCATCGTCAGAAAGAGGCCTGATAAAGTTTAGCTTTTGAGATGGTGTTGTTAGCACCTCTTAATCACACTTCACAGTTAAAACTTTCACACACTCTTTAGAAGTTGCGGTTGGTGCCATAGCCAACAAGGACAACACGAATGCAACACCCATGATGCAGCTTATGCAAAATTCCCTGCCTTTTATTTTTTGAACAAGAATCCGTCCCAGCCAAACTTAAAACATGCAAAGACAGAAATGTGTATGTAGTCCCTGATTTTTAAAATTTCCTTCAATTAATCATTCCTTTGAAATGTACCAGTCATACCCAACTCAAGAAATAAAAGTTAACATACATAAACACAAATATATGATGAAGTATACTGTATATTTAAACACATGCAGGGAGGTTGACCTGAAATACCAATTATATCCCCTGTAGCTCAATGTAACAAGTTTTACATGTTTGCACTGCACCCATTATTTAAAAAAAATCCCCAAATCAGCTCCTTGCAGACATTCTTATGCAGTTTAAAGTGTCACAGTTTCAGCTGGAATCATTGCTTCACCCCTAGTTCACCTTGTCACTCTGAAATCAACAAAAAGAAAAATAATAACATGGTTTAATCTGTTTAGTTTCTACAAATTTGATGTTTTTTTGTGGGTATATTGTCCGTTTCAGTTTAGAAAACACATTTTACAGACTTTACACTTTACTGCTATTCCTCATACCTTTTTAAGTAGAATTCTTTTATATGTATATTTTCAAGAGCAAAAAATGTAAATTATTGTGTACCATTTACATTTTCCCTGTAAGATCAGGTTGAAGCAGAGATTCAAGAGTTTTACCCTGTCACTACCCCCCATCCCCCCCGCAGCCCTCAACAGACCTTCACCCTGTAGAAACAGTTTACCAGGCTAGAGCTCTGTCTCACTCTCAGGGAGTTTTAAAAGAGCCAAGTAAAGGTGGATTTGCCTGAGTGACCCCATCTCTCATGACTGGACAAAGGGTCTTGAGACGACCATCTGACAAGCCTTAAATGGTTGTCCGGAGAAACCAGAGACCGTGCAGAAAGAGAAAGTAAAGCAAGGTGAAAAGGATGCTTGCTCTGTCAGTACAGAGTGGTTACACAAAGGCAACGTGTGACCTTCCAACTTCAGAATCCACAACAAAAGTGCGTGCACTGTGATGGGAAGAAATGAGCAATTTGCAGGGTCCTCTTTTGTGCAGCAGCATCATGTCCAGTCCTGCTGGGTCTTAGGCCATCTGTTCTTACCAGGACGGACCCCTAGTCCTGCATTGGCCTTCTGATGGCAGCCAGTTTGGAAAACTTTGGACCCAAGTCCAGAAGCTTTTCTGGGGTGAACTCACTCCCAGGAATGGAGATGCTGTCCAGTTGGGGGTCCGTCATCAAGTCTCCTTCGTATGCATAAGGTCGTGGTTCGTAGTCTGGCAGAACCTCACGAGCTTGTATGGCTTGCACCTTCTGAAAGTAGCAAGAATTCCAACAAATGGGGAGGGAAATGAGAACAAGGTCTCAGAGCACCTTTCACAGCTTCCACACCTTCCAAATATAATCATTTAAACAATGTAAGTAAACTTGAAAGAAAAATCATTTCAAGAAGATTGGCAATAACACTTTTACAAACCTTCACAATTAAAGTCCTCAGAATTTCATGTCTCCTTAAAAAATGGCCTCCTCCAGTGGTTGAGTGAGATGAGCTTCTCTGCACCGTCCCCTGAACCGTGGAAAAATGAGAGCGAAAATATAAACACACAAACAAGTACACTTTTGTATATATGTGATGAATTTGTTAATGTTCGGTGGGACAGAAGTATACACTGCCTCCGTTCCTTACAAATATTTTCACAGCTTGATTAAATTTAAAAGTCACTCACTGGGAAGTCACAATCAACAAAAGCTACAAAAGGCAGGTGTCTGTATTTGCATATCAGGTTCTCTAAAATCTGCATTTTTCATCTAAAATTTAAAAGGCTAACTTAATAAATGAATAATGTCATTGTTTTTAGGGGGGCGCAGTGGGTTGGACCGGGTCGTGCTCTCCAGCGGGTCTGGGGTTCGAGTCCCGCTTGGGGTGCCTTGCGACGGACTGGTGTCCCGTCCTGGGTGTGTCCCCTCCCCCTCCGGCCTTGTGCCCTGTGTTGCCGGGTAGGCTCCGGTTCCCCGCGACCCCATCTGGGACAAGCGGTTATGAAAATGTGTGTGTGTGTGTGTGTGTGTGTGTGTGTGTGTGTGTGTGTGTCATTGTTTTTATTGCTGAAACTAAACAATATGTAATCTTCACAACCTCTTATTCAACACTAATTTTTCAACTTTATTACATAACGATATCCAGGGTTTGTCATCTTCTCGCCGCTTTCAGCTTCTTTATTGTCTACACAATAAAACGCTTAGTAATAAATATGTCCCTCGATTTAGCCACTAGTTAAGTTCTGTAAAAATTTTGTTTATAGCTATGATATATGAAGCATACTTTGCAGGGCTTTTTAATATTCTTTGAAATGAAAATTAATTTTAAATTACTGGAAGTTCTAAGTGTCTCTCAAAAGTCAAGTTCATGCCATAAATATGTGCGAAGTTTGTCATTTTGAAGCTGTGAACACTATGCAAATGAAACGATTTAAGGCAGCCCTGCAGTCCTGTCCTGTCTAGGTGCATTTTATAGGCTTTTAACAGTTGGGTGTGGAAAGATAACATTGCTTTTACTCCACAACAGAGAGAAATTTGAAAGAAAAAAAAAAACAAGTAAAGAGTATGCAATAAAAATTAAACTGGAAAATGTTTGCACCTCTGGAAACTCTATATAACAATTGGACTGCTCATAACCCAAGGGAAGAGTACACATGTTTGCAACTCACCCGAGAGAACTTGCTCTTGTACTGAGAATTCATGCTCACATTCTGCAACAGAAGGAGCAAACAGTATAGCACCGCACCACAAACAGTAACACGCTACTGTACACGTGTAATGTGTGTCGACATGCGCACCCTGCGCAGGGAAATTCTGTGCTGAAGCTTCGACGCTGACTGTTCACTTTGCATGTACCCGAATTGCACTTGGTAGCGGCTCTGATTGGCCACCTGAGACAAGAAGAGTAAAGTTCAGACAAATACTGCACTGGCCAAACGGGCCGCTGTTCATAGCATTAGTCTCAGTCTGTGAGACGTTACCACAGTGCAGAGCAGGAGCCTTTTACCTGACTGAGCTGGACCTGTGGCATATTGTTACTGTTTGTTTGCAACCCTTTGTCCACCTGGTCTTTATGCAGTAGTTCATTAGGTACCTGTATAAATGAAATAAAGACAAAAAGAAAAAATTAGTACAATGCACTACATACAAATCTGTAGCAAAAGTACAATATTTATTTTTTTATTTATTTATTTATGGTTTTGTGAATTGTGTAATTTGCAGTAAGGCACAGTTACCTCACAGTCAGTTCCTGGTGTCTCGGTATTGGATGGAAACAAGTATTCTTCACCTTGTGGATCGACTGGGATGGCAACTTTCTCTCTCGCACAAGACACAAAGAAGGCCAAAAGGACGACACCTTCAAACAGTCAACACGAGAAAGCTGTCAACCCCCTTGGACAAGACTGCAGGACAGACCGTCTTAGATCTGTCTGTGTGGTCAGCAAGAGCTGACTGGACAAAAATAATTAACAACAACAGCAACATGTATACTTCTGCCAAACACAGCTGAAAATAAAAAACAGATCAGTTCAAAAGTGAAGAACTTCCACTTGATTTACATTGATTAATTTCACTGACAAAGTGAAATTAATAAAGTAACTTACAGTGTTCTTACCCATTATTATTAACATCTTCATTCAGTCAGGCAATTTAGCGTAAGTACCTTGCTTAAGGGTATCACAGCTGGAGGTGGCATTCAAACCTGTGAGTTTGGGGTCTAAAGGTAAGGGCTCCAACCACTACACTACAGCTGCCTCCGATGGCAATAGGTAGTGATAAAAACCTCAGTGAACTGTATTCATTTGCTCAAACAAGTACAAGTGTAAAAATACACATTTACATTGTATGTATTCATTTAGTTGACAGTTTTCTCCAAAAGAAATTTACTTTAAGCCAGCTGAAATTTTTTAGTCATTTATTCAGCACGTTTTTTTTTTTTCTTCTTTTTTACTGGAGCAAATTAGGGTACATACCTTGCTCGAGGGCACTACAGCAAAAACTGGGGTTCAAACAAGCAACTAGAACTTGAATGTTGTCTACATAAATTTAAAATTTTCAAAAAATTACAGTTCATTTTACCTGTTCTTGGCAAGTACCATCTACAGTGAAATGTATATAGCTTTACTGATAAAAACTTCAAATGCACACTACATATTGATATATTTATATTGGAAAACTGAGATGTGTTGTTATTCCACTCAGGTGTCAGAAATGTTGCTGTTTCGTTTAAGGTGAATGTAGCTGTGGAATGTAACTATGTTCATTTGCGTGAAAAATTAAAAAATTTACCATGTAAATTGTTTGGTTGTCTAGTGTGGCCCCAGTGCCATAGAACCAAGATTGATAGAGCAGACCTTCTGTGTCCGTGGTTTTTCACCAGTGTGTTGCCACTCACCCAGCAGTATGAAAAGCGCTGCAAAAATGACCCCCATGGCACTGCTGTCCACTCTGGAGCCTGTGGACCTGCGAAGCCAGCAGTTCGGCGTGACTGAGCAGTCACAAACAGTGACTGAGAGGTTCTGCACAGAGAAGTGGCCCTGGGCGTCGGAGATCTTAAGCTGCAACATGTGAGTCCCGGAGTAAACCGTGCTCTCCTTCACAAGGGTGGCTGTGGTCCCTGCAGAAGGCCAGGTGTGGAAATTTACTAGTCCTATTTCTCAGTTCGTCAACAGATCTCTTGTAGAAATCTTCATCAAGACATGAGACTTGAGACATGAAAAGTTACTCATATGAGAAATATTACAACAATGCAATTTATCCTTATACCAAGTTCTATTCGGAAGAAAGACTCAAATCTCTTTTACAAGTTATGAACAAAACTAATGACAGACAAACACAAGTATCACATATTACCAAGACATTATTTTTACATATGTAGATGGAAGGAACAAAAGGGTAAAGAAATTAATAAATGCTTCCATAAATATCACAAAAATACATAAATAGTAAGTCAATTTCTTTACGATTATAAAGTCACAATTAAGTATTCATGAAGTAGCCAGCCAGCAGCAGAGGAGAGGAATATAAAAACGGTAGAGCAACATCAAACTGGGAAAAATAAACTTCTGAGGGGCAACGGTCAATTTGTACATGAATCGGATTACCATGGTAGACCCAGGTTAATCAAGGGTCGTCTGGCTGCCCATTCCCTTTAAAACAATTAAAAATATTTGACCAGTGCTAAGATCTTATCACAGCTGAGGACTCAAGAATAAGAAGGGTGAACCCAAATGCAGGATCATTTAATTGAGACTCAAAGGGGTGAAGCAATTCTCATGGTCAGGGACAGGTGAAGGTCCAAACTCAAGGGGCGAACATTGTACAGGGGGTGATCCAAAGACATGGTCGAAGAGACAAGGCAAAGGTCGTGGCCGTGGACAAGATGATTCAGGGATGTGGAGATGGACAGGAGGATGGTCAGGAGAATCAGGGCAAAGGTTCAGAAGCACAGAGAGGACGGTTGTCTCAATGAGATTCCGCTACTGGAGAGTGGTGGAGTGGTGCTCTTTACATCCTGTTACGCTGATTGCGACTGTGTGTGTGGATGAGGTGTGGGCGTAGTGAAGACAGATCTTTTGAGTTGTGAAAGTTGCCACAAATATGGATTTTTGTTCTTGCTCCTTGTTCTTATACAGCTGCACCCTGATAAGCAGAGTCCACAGGCACCCCATGAGCAGCAAACACGCATATGGCTAGTACAGAAGGTGGTGGGCAAGGCTTTTGTAAATTACCATAGTATGGATCGAGGTGCCACTTGTCCTTTACATCGCCGAGCAGCTCGAAGAGGTAAGGGGTGGCATAGGGGTCCAGATCCGCATCATGAGCTGTAATGTCGGTCCTAGATGGTCCATCCAACTGGCACATGTTCAGCATTTGGTTCAACAGCAGGGGCACATTGTCGTTCTGGTCCGACAGCAAGATGATTAAAGTCCCTGTACCAGTCATGGGGGGTGTGCCTATGGTCAACAAAGAAAATGAAAGAAGCGGAATGATTTTCTCCCATGAGCTCTTTGTCGGAAAGGAATTAAATCCAAATACAAATACACACACACACACGCTTCTGAACCGCTCGTCCCATGCATTTATACTAATATAATTTTCCTGAAAATTGAAAATTACATCTCACCAAAATATACACACACACACAGTCTGGCGCCTAACCCGGCAACACAGGGTGCAAGGCTGGAGGGGGAGGGGACATACCCAGGATGGGACACCAGTCCGCCGCAAGGCACCCCAAGCAGGCACAGGCCAAACCTGCCATGCCACTGCGACCCCTTCTTCACCACAATAATATGATAATAATGTTTTTCTAAAAAATTACCTTTATCAACAGCATAAGCGGTCACAGTGTAGGTGCTGTTCACAACATATTTTGACTCTCTGTCCATTGTCTTTAACGTGGTTATTTGGCCAGTTTTTGAGTCCAGAGTCACCCAGTTATCTGAGTCATTGGCTTTCTTGAATCTGTTTAAGAGAATGTTAAGTGACAGGTAATTGAACTGTTCTGAATGCACAGTGAAACAGCAGGCTGCTCAAGTCCCAAACTAAATACCTGAACAAGAACGAGACCAGGACGTATTGCAGGACAAAATACACTGACTGGGTTCACTCAGCTTTGCATTTTTTGGAAAATAAATACAATTGAGCATCATAGCTCTCCTCAGGCAATATTATGGGGAGTAATATTTGAAGTTCAAACATTTAAAAAGAACACAATGTTTATTAATTAAATGAGAGGGTTCTTCCCTCTATCTTGCAAGCAAAAGCTTCAAAGAGCATGTCTGCTTTTTTTGATGCAAACTCACAGAACAGTGTTAAACTAGAATTAGTACTACATTGTTCTCAGCTGAATATCTTCTATAAAAGTAGAATATTTTCCTCTATTTCATTCCAAAGAAAATGTAACATTAGAAATGATTATCACTTTTCTTGTGATAACACAAGTTATCATAAATTGCCCCCATGAACTGGTGTCTACAGAGAAAAAAAGTGAACAACCAGTCTTACTCAAACTTGTTGGCATAGCTGCTGTCAAGATCTATAGCAGTGAAAGTATAAATCGACCGTCCCGCCGGGGTATTCTCCTCCACCACAATGGTCTTCTTAGCAGGGATGAAAACTGGGGGGTCATTGACGTCGTCCACAAACACGGTGATGTGCTCAACAAAGGGAGCTGGGAGTGCCTCTGTGCCACCAGCGCCTCCCTTCATATTAACATGCCACAGGCCAGAACGTGTCTTCTCCCGCACCTCGCAGAAGAAAAGGGGCTCCTCGTTCTCTACGCTCACCGAGAGGTTCTTCTTGGCTGTTGTTTCAAAGTCGAGGGGCTGCACAAAAAAGACAGAACAATGGAAAACACACACACACACATTGTCTGAAACCGCTTGTCCCATAGGGGGTCGCGGTGAGCCGGAGCCTAACACAGGGAGCAAGGCTGGAGGGGGAGGGGACACACCCAGGACGGGACGCCAGTCCGTCACAAGGCAACCCAAGCGGGGACTTGAACCCCAGACCGACCGGAGAGCAGGACCCGTGCCACCGCGCCCCCCTCAATGGGAAATGTGATTTTTCAAATGTAAAGATGGTGACTGTTTTGCCAACATGGCAAAAAAAGATTATATAAAATGACAGATGCTGCCTGCCATACTTAGATGACGACCAACATGAATTTATTAAACACAGCCTGGGACATTTTTTACTTTTTTTTGCTGATCTGAAATAAGAACAATAGAACCATGAACCTGGTGTTTTAGACACCTTTACTTTTTTAAAATGCATTAGACACTTCAGTTAATAAACATCGTGACGTTTATGTCCTCAGTAGTTGCTAAAGGCCCATTTTATACATAATGTAAGTTCACAAATTTCTAAAATGAATGCAGTACATAATAATAAAAAGGTCATCATACCTTCACAATGGTCAATATTCCGGCATTGGTTTGTGGATCAGTCTGTATACTGAAGAAGTTCTCCTTGTCTCCGTGTATGGTGTAAACTGCTTTCCATGCAGGGGTACCTTTTGAGTCTTTGTCTGCTACATGCAATTTCAAGACAGTCGTTCCCGTCTCCCTCTCATTAACTCTACTTGATCCCTGGAAAACAGAAACAAAACCATGTTCGGTTGGCACCTGCACAAAAACACCATACCCATGTTTCTTTTACAAGAATGTCCACTTTCTGACATTCGCTGAAATGCAAATGTAAACTGAAATACAAAATTTTAAGCTAAAAAAATAGTGAAAGGTACAATTTATGGCTATTTGGTTTAATCGCTTTGTGAATCGTATTCCTTAACTTCTGATGAAAATATTCATTAGAAACATCGATACTTAATGCACACACACTGACTGAAACTGCTTGTCCCAAGCAGGGTCGTGGCAAACCGGAGCCTAACCCAGCAACACAGGGCATAGGGCTGGAGGGGGAGGGGACACACCCAGGACGGGACGCCAGTCCATCACAAGGCAGCCCAAGCAGGACTTGAACTCCAGACCCACCAGAGAGCAGGACTCGGTCAAACCCACTGCACCACCGCACCCCCTACTCATACTTAATAGTTTCATAGTATTCCATTTCATGGTAATGGACATTCAATGCACTTAAGAAAGACAGAAGGACAAGAAGAATAATAAACTACGGAATCGTTCATAACTGCAAATGCAAATGACAGAATAAAGAAAGTATGAAAGCCTAAAAGTCAGACTAAGATAGCAAAGTCACAGGGTGTCAGTCCAGTCTTTTGTTTTAATAAAGAGCATAATGCAAGGAAACAGTCCATATTCTCGCTGCCTATCATACCACACATACTATTGTCAAAATACAGAGTAATGGAACAGAACCCCACCTCATTTCGGTGGTATTCGGTGCTTTGGCAGATGTTTTAGTGACAGGAGGCATTGTGAAAAAATTTTAGCTGAAACTGTGCTAATTACAGTCTTATGGGATTCATACAGCAGAATATATTTTTTGTTCAATATTCCTTTAAGTATGCGATCAAAATTTAATCAAAGATGTTTGATCTACCCTGCTGCATAAATTAGTAAATCACAGTAAAGTTTATATTTATCTATCCATTTTTTTTCTAGATCACAAGAGACCAAAGAAATTCATCCCATCACTTTGCACATGATATGTGCAGTTACCATCATTTGTTATTATTATTATTATTATTATTATTATTATTATTATTATTATTATTATTATTATTATTATCACTTTAAGTACAGTGATAATTACTTAAGGATAATGACTTTGTTGTATGAAAACTTTTACTTACAGTACGATTAGCAAAAGTGGGCATGTGGTTGTTCTTGTCCAGTATATTGACCACAACCGTACATGTGCTTGACAGCTGTACCACCTCACCTTGGTCTTTTGCTTCAACCAGGATGGCGTATTTCTTTGCATTCTAGGTAGGACACAAGTATGTTTATTAGGTTGCTTTTTGCAATAAATAAATGCAAAGTAATTTTTGAGGAACTTTAAATGAATTATCCGAAAGACAGTAGTTGCTAAACTGAGAAAAAAATGATCACTCACCTCATAATCCAAACATCCTTTGAATGATATTTTGCCATTTTGTTCAATGAAGAACTCTGCATTAGGTGTCTGAGGGGTCACAGAGGATATTCTATATGTAAATGTTGAATTTGGTGTGTTTGATTTGTCTTTATCCACTGCAAATACAGTAAACACATGTGATCCTGTTGGAACGTAAAAAGGAGAAGAGCTACAATTAGGTAGGGAGAAATAGATAAAAATAGAGTCAAATAGAGTATTAGAGAGGTGTAAGGCAGTGTTTAAACTATAATTATGGGTTTATGATTGTGAATTACCCTGTGGCAGTGATTCTTCAACTGATGTTTCATACACTCTTTGCTGGAACTCTGGGGCATGGTCATTTACATCCCTTATATTTATCTCAACAGCCAGTCTTGTGTCAAGTACATCTGAAGGATTCATTGCTACAAATGCAAGCTGCAGATACAATTAAAGTAATATGTTGTCTGGTGAACTGTTTTTTCATTTTCAAAAATTTGCAAAAAAAAAATTCCGAGATTAAAATATTCATATTTAAACATCTATATTGTACGTCAAGTTCAATAAACACACACACACATTTTCAGAACCGCTTGTCCCATACGGGGTCGCGGAGCCAACCCGGTAACACAGGGCGCAAGGCCGGAGGGGGAGGGGACACACCCAGGATGGGACGCCAGTCCCACGCAAGGCACCCCAAGCAGGACTCAAACCCCAGACCCACCAGAGAAGAGGACTGTGGTCCAACCCACTGCACCACCACACCCCCGGTTCAATAAACACTCGTTTTCAAACATTTTTCCTAAAGAACTAACTTTCTGAAAAGATAAATCTTTCAAAACATACATTTTAACCAAAAATGATTTGTAGTTTTTTTAAGTCATTTATTGCAATTTGGAAAAAGAGCTGAATTTTAGCATGCCTTCAGAACATGGTATTGCTCGTAGTCAACTTTTTTGTGGACAGTGATGACACCCTTTTCTTTGTTGATTTTGAGGACTCCTTTGGGATCCTTATTCACCCCCATTCCATGGAGTTCAAACTTCACATGATAATCACGCTCAATGTTGATCTGAGGGATAGGACAAGATCACCATGGGTGTGAGCACATTGAGGAAATAGTTGTTTTAGATCACTTAATTGTACATTTCAGACATTCTCTATTATGTTTCCAATACTCGGTTCAACAAAGGATAGAGGAGGGGAAACTTACAGTCCCAAGAACATATGGAAAAGAGCCAGGATACTCCTCCTCAATATCAAATGTGTCTATTATCCAGTTTCGTTTCTGCCGAAGATGAGTCTTTGATGATGAAATTTCCATCATTCTCAGATGCTGATATAAAAAGCAAATACATCAATTTGTTACCTTGATTGTGTCAATTAAGTGCAGATCAAATTCTTAAAATGAAAACCACTTAAGAACACACACACACACACATTTTCAGAACCGCTTGTCCTATACGGGGTCACGGGGAACCGGAGCCTACCCGGTAACACAGGGCGTAAGGCCGGAGGGGGAGGGGACACACCCAGGACAGGACGCCAGTCCATCGCAAGGCACCCCAAGCGGGACTCGAACCCCAGACCCACCGGAGAGCAGGACCGTGGTCCAACCCACTGCACCACCGCACCCCCTCACTTAAGAACATATTCTTCATATTAATTTTTTGGACATAAAATTAAATCAAAATTTTCAGCACATAATAGATATTGTTCTTTTCAATAAATAATTACGCACGTAATTGTTTAATTTTTTTGAATGCTTGCTTCACATTTCTTCATTTGACAGACGTTGTTTGTTTGATACCACATTTTCTTATGAGACAATATTCATGTAACTGCCTGTAGAAGAGATATGCTGTTAAGAAGACTTCTGAGAGCTTTCTTACATGCTGCAAGGGATTCAAAAGTCCCGAGGGACAGAGAGAGTTTGTTCCACAACCTCAGAACCAAAGTGGAGAACTAGCTTTTTTTTTTCCTCCTCAACATAAGTCACTTAATATTCAGATTTTACTCATTTTATATATTTTATTCAAAGTTATATAACTTGTTCAAGGGTACTACAACAAGATCCCTTGAAGCACTGGAATAAGAATCTTTTTCTAACAGTATGCTGCTCACTTTCAATAGTGACAGGAATTATGTTAAAGGTTAAGAGCTGAATATCTATATTTTAGTGTCAAGCTTCTTAAAGTGATATCCTTTCATTGGGCTGGCCAATTTTACTTGAGTAAATCAGGATAAGAGGGTAAGGACCTCACTCAAAGGTTCTACAGTAGGAAGTGAGATATGAACCAAGAGTCCTTACAATGCAAAAAGTTAAGAAATGCAAAAAAGCTGAATCATGTGGTTTACTACCAGGGTAGAAGAAAATATCTTGGACTTATCCATTTGGAACAGGGTTACAATGGTCCACAGGCTCTCCCGGAAGAACAAGGCACTAGTCTAAGCAGTATAGACTACTGGAGCGCCTGAAGGACACCTATGTGATTATGGATAGGACTTGCAAACTCCAAACCAAGTGAAGAGGAATTAGACCTATACTGAGTCTCATAACTCAGGTGCAGTGAGGCACCCACACTATCCACTACACCATTTTGCTTACATGCTCTGAAAAATGGTGCACTGAAATGTCGCCTTCTGAGTCAGTAGAGGACAAAACATACCCTATACAATGTACTGAGTTACGTAAAGATGACTGTGTACAACAGCTGTGTTGCAGAAAAAAATGTGCTCATTCAGTTCAGTTTTAGTGCCCTTCACCTCAGGAATACAAATACAAATGCAAAAAGCACAGAGGCATGCAACAAGTCACATTAATAATAGAAATCAGGCTGTACTTTTAAAGACTAACTAATAGGAGAGAAGCCAGGCACCAGAACAAGACATTCAGTTATAAGAGAGAAACAAAATCGTTCCTGTACATGCTAATGTTGTTCAATGACAACAAAATGTAGCACTTAACAGGTGTTTTCCAGAAAGGTCACATGGTTGTGCATCATGTAAGACAATCTGTAAAAGTATAATACTACAGTGACTGTCAAGCCGCTATCGATGGTTCTGTTAAGTCCAGCTCAAGGAGGTGAATTGGTGATTAGCCTGGTGCCCTGTGTTTCAGGAATAGGCTCGAGAACACCATGACCCTCATTTAGAGAAATGCTTAACAACAGTGGTATCACATACAGCGAAAATGCATCAAATCTACCAAGCTGGGCTGAAACAACCCCTTTTGTTCCTTCCCATACGGGTCCAGTTCAAAGCTACTTATAACCCGAGATCTTTTTATATGACTGAAAATTTTGGTAGAGTTGAAGGCAAAAGAAAGAAGGACAACCAGCAACCAGATGGATTAAATCACAAAACATGCGTCACTCTTTCGCCTAAGGTACACAAGGGACGGACAGAATATTCTAGAGACTCTCTTTGTGTTCACTGTGATCTGAGTGTTCTACTCAAGGGCATTTTAAAAAACATTAATCTTCAGCTGGGTCATGTTGTTAATTAAATAAATTTTGAGCAATGAAGTGCGAATGATACAGGCTTGCTTACAGGCAGTATTTCATATTCATAACTGCTGGTATGTGCTAGTAAATTACATGCATAAATATTGTCTGGTCTCGCGTATATGACTTTTCCAAGTGTTCTGGGCTGCTTTCAATAAATCAATTAGTTTAATTAGTTCAACTACTTTAGCGTTTACATTTTGGACACCTTTGTCCTAGGCATCTTACGATGTTGAATAAACAGCTCTCCAATGATTTGCCTATTGTTACAGCATGGTGTTCTTCTTGTTTCAAGTACTTCGATCAAGTGTGGAATAACAGGGATTTGAACTCAGGATCTTCCAGTTGCAAGGAAAAAACATATGGTACCTGCTAGCCCACTTTAAACATCACGTAAGTGCACTCACACTCAAGTGTAAATAAGTAACCATCAGTGAGGGCTGATGGTAAAAATACACCAGTAAATGCTTAACCAAGTCAGGCTTGTGGCTCTCGAGAACCAATCCCAGAAGCAGAGGGCATAAGGTTGCCAGGCCATCACTGGGTAGCTACACACACTCATTCAATCACACACTATGAGTGACTTTAGTGTCACCAATCTACCTGAAAAGCATGTCTTTGGACTATGGGAGGAAACCCATGGAGACATGGGAAGAAAATACAAACTCCACACGCTGAACTGGATTCCACTTCTGAACAGTTCAAGTGCTGTGAGCCAAGTGTTTATGGGATGGGAGCATGAACCGAACAAGTGCTTAAGGACAGTGAGTGAACCAATAAAAATATATACAGTATATTTTTCATCCTCCCTGTAAACAATCAACCCAAGACCTGGCTGTAGTTTTTTTTTTTCTGGAAACCCTTAATGAATAATTAATTAATTAACATACATTTTCTGAACCGCTTGTCCCATACGGGGTTGCGGGGAACCGGAGCCTACCCAGCAACACAGGGCATAAGTCCGGAGGGGACACACCCAGGACGGGACACCAGTCCGTCGCAAGGCACCCCAAGCGGGACTCGAACCCCAGACCCACTGCACCACCGCACCCCCTTAATTAATTAAGCTAATAATTAATAAATTTGTAAACAATACCTTGTCTTACATGATGTTATATATTGAATGTTTCCAACAGTTATTTTGGATAGCAGATATGGAAATATAGAGTAATGATGAACAGAACTTAAAAAAGCGTAACATTAACAACATCAAAACTCTTTATTGCAAAAGTATGTGCAGAAATGGATTATATATTTAAATAGATTTACTAAAGTTTACTTGTTAGATATCAACGGCCTTATGGGTAAATACCAGCCATTAAAAAATATTTCAAATGCATTTTCTGGTTAAAAACAGAATTAAATACAAAGCTCTTTATTCTTCAAAAAGAACAATATTTCAGCACGTTTTCCAATCAGTATATGAACTTCTCAGAAAACAGCAGTAATTACATTGTAAAACATCATTCTCATTGCCCTTGCAGGTGTAGTAGTCAGTTATTCACATTTATATATTGTTGTGGCCTCTGCAAACAGTATGTCTTAAAACATTCCCATTGTAGGCTTTGATGTATGTTCTAGAGTCAGCATTTTACTTAAATGCTTTAAGCATTTCTACTTGTCTTTGAGAAAATGAATATTTTTCTAAACTTTTAAGTGAGGCATTGTATAGCCTTTTGAAGTACTTTGTAGCTGAAAATATTTTCACTACATTCTGGCATGAGCTTCAACTTCACCTTGCACCGTAAAATTGCTGTTATGCATCTGAACCTGCAAAATAATTTTTCGATTCTGCACCAGTTTGCCTTTATATAGAAGCTAGCAAATATGTTTCATAGCACCTTAGAGACAGATTTAACAAATACAGTATGAATATACGCCTTACCAGTGTCAGTAGAATGAAAATATTAAACCTCATGGTAAAAGCAGATATGGTAATCCAGAGGAGCAGATACTTGTAGCCGTTGGTTTCTCCCTCAAGTACACTCCTCTACATTTTGTGAAACTGAAAGCAGATCAGTTATTTACATAGCAGAAGGCAGGCTCGAAAAGCTAGCCTGTAATAAAATGTCCCTAACAAGTTTCGCAAGTACGTATATACATATACACACAAATATGGCAGATTGTGTGTATGCCAGGACAGGCCTAATGAAGACAAGTATATTACTGAAAATGCATGAATGGATGGTTTCTCCCCTTCTGAATGCAATACGATTCATTGGGTTTCACCCTGATCATAAAGAGGAGACAAATATACAGTGGTGACAAAGAGGTGTGTCAGGTAGTTCTTCCTAACATTTATTAGTCATGTAGCATCTCTGAAGCACCTGACAATCTTAAACAACCAACAATTATTCATCCAATTACACAACTGGATACTTTTTCCTGGAAAAGTTTACAGGAAGGGTATTATAGAAGTAGATGGGAGTCAAACCCACAACCTTTAGACTGAAAGGCTACAGCTCTAACCTCTACGCTGTCAGCTGCCTCTTCATAGGTGTGATTTCTTTCACAGATTGGACTTTGTTAAGTAGATTAAGATTGGTCTTGCTTTGTAATAATAGTTACTTTGGTATCTGAAAATGCTTTTCTCTTTGTTCTACATGTACAAATATGACTAAATCTAAACATGCCTGATTTTTCAATAGTTCACTTGCTGTAACGGGTAATCCCAGAAATAAAAGTGCTAAATATACTGTAAAGATAATAAATTAATGTATTCTCTGAAAATTCAGGTTGGCTTACTTAATAACCACTCCTAAATTATGGCTGGTATTATGTAATTATGCAATTTTAATGTACTCAGTTTCTTCTCAATGCACTAAAGCGGTTCTGAGAGTCATTTTTGAGACAACAGTTCTTCAAATACACTGAAACAAAACAATGACACGAACTGGCTTTCCATGCTACTTACTGCCACTGGGGGGGGGGGGTTGCAGATGATCAGTTACAACACAACATGCAAATTTTGGTAAGAATGTGTTTGTTATGATGTTGAATGTGTTTGCCTGGTATTTGTCATGGCAGTCAACCATCATTATGAGAATAAATGTGGGACTGAAATATTATTTTCTCAGAACCTCTGGACTGTGTTGGTACATGCCAAAAGACTTTGAGCTACATGTAACAATGCATATGTTTTCAAGGAACTGGGTTAGCCATTTAACTGCTTTCAAAATGTGTTGCAACATTAATGGCATCCAGTAATGTAAAACATCTTTTCAGAAAGGTCAGGCAGAGAAGAAAATAATGAGATGTCTAATGAGAATAGACATCTAAATGTGCTGTGTGTCAGGTTCCTGTAAAACCATGTAATCATACTACTTTTTTTGGAAGCAATATAGCCATGTCCTTAATACAGATAGCAGAAGAGGACCATCATGTTTCTTTCATGCTGACAATGTACTCTTGTCTGAAGAACCCAAAAACATGAGTTCCAGCTATTCTAAAGCTGAGATCCTGTTGTCACTGTGTCAAATTTGTGGCAGACTCAAATGTTTGACATTCTTGTACTAGAAAAGTTGTTATTGAAACTATATGATTAATCAGTTTTTGGAACATCCAGTTACTTTTTTGGAACTTCTCGAACATTAACCCCAACCCTCCTTCTAAACATTATGACCTTTTGTCTTTGAGTTGTATGGGATGGTGGCGCACGGTAACACATCAAGTAGGGCTGGAGTTTCACAGTGTCTCCGTGATGTGAGAGAATTTAGATTCCATCCACCCTCAAGCTGTGTATAGCTTGGATGGTCTACCTGTTTTTGCCTTGGTTCTCTTCACATGCTCTGGAATCCTTCCACAGTCCAAGGACATGCTTTCAAGAGAATTGATTACTCTAAATTACCCATTGTGTGTTTGTGAGAGAGTGTGTGTGTGTTTCACTGTTATATCGATGAGTGACTCATTGTAAGCAGTATATTTAGCATTTTAAGTCACCTTGGGTAAATAACATGTGGGATGATACCACTGAAAGCCACTGTGGAGAAAAGCATCTGCTAAAAGAATACATGTAAATGTAATATATTATGTACCTGTATGTATCTGCAGTTTCCTAGTAAGCAATTTTTCTCTATGATCCAGTTGAAATCACACACACACATTTTCAGAACCGCTTGTCCCTTACGGGGTCACGGGGAACCGGAGCCTACCCGGCAACACAGGGCGTAAGGCCGGAGGGGGAAGGGGGCACACCCAGGACGGGACGCCAGTCCGCCGCAAGGCACCCCAAGCGGGACTTGAACCCCAGACCCACCGGAGAGCAGGACTGCGGTCCAACCCACTGCGCCACTGCGCCACCGCACCCCCCCAGTTGAAATCAATTAAAATAAATTTATTTTTTACAGAGCACTGAGTGATTCTGATGGACAAATACAGCTGTGTAGTATAAAAATTATTATTTTCATATAACAGCCCATAACAGTGGTATATATAACGACAAGAGTAACAGACCCAGCATGGAGCCCAGCATTACACTTTATCTGCCAGAAATTAACGTAGATGGAGTGGAGATGTCATCAGCATACACATATTAAAATCTGTTTGTTAGGTAGGAACCAAACAACCTGAGGACAGTACCAGAAAGGGGCCAAGCATATCTCCAACCTGTGTAATAGGATGCCATGATCAGTAGTGTTGAAGGCTGCAGTATGATCCAGGAGGATGAAGCTTTAGGTGGTTTCTTTCAGCAGACAGAAAGACATCATTAGCAACTGACCAGGACTGTTTCAGTACTATGCAATGGACAAATACCAGACTGAAATTTTACATACAAGCTGTTCGCAGCTAAATGAAAGTGCAATGATTGTGAAAAAATTTTTTTCCAAGATTTTTGGAGGTGAAGGGAGGATTTCAGAATGGTTTAGAACTGCTAAGAATGCTGGGATCCACAGTGGGTTTCATAAGAATTGGTTTCACGACTGAGGTCTTAAAAAAGCCTAGCACTATCTTAGATGACAAAAAGTATTAATAATTGATCTTACGGTAAAAGTAATTGAAGATTTAAGCAGCAAAATAGCCCTGTTTTATTGTTTGTGAACTAATAAACAGTACCATTGAAAAATACCATAGGTGAGGCAAGAAACTTCATGGAAAGTTAGTATTAAAGATGATAATCATGTATCACCATTCTCTGCTCTGCCTGAAGACTTTGTTTAAACAATTAAGAACTTTTATTTAATAATGTTACAAAAGCCTGCTGGGAAAGGCATTGCAATCATGTGCCCTAAATATACCCTGTTTGTGAGTGATCTTTGCTGGTCGGCATCTGGCTCAAATTTTCATTTATGTCTCATTAAAAATGTAATTACTGTATGCTACTGTGCTGTATACAATGTAAAGTCATTATGCTAAAAAGAATAATGTTAAATTTTTGAGCGGAAAAGGCTCTGCAAATATTTGTGCTGACCATTACAAGACACAATGTAAATCATGAAGGGTAGATGTATTCTCTCATGATAACAGGAAATTGGCTGTTTTTATCATTGCCACACCAGTGGTTGCACTCAAACTTCTGTTGCCAGCATTATGTTTAAGACAATCTGGCCTCTGGTTTCTCGAAGGGCAGTTACATGAAATTGGCTGATGCATGAAATTGGACAGTGCATGCTGTTGAAATTTCCATAAGTGCCACATCCTGTGAGTGCCAGGTGAGCAAGTTTCACAACACACTACCATGGGTGTAACCATGGTGTTTCTGAGAGTCAGTGTATCATGGATGGCCTGGTGATGCAAAGAGAGATCAAAATCCACTTCTGGCATAGGAAACCCAGATGTAATGAAGATGTTGCTGTTTCAGTATTCTTTCACAGGTAGCCTGACTGACAGTATCAGCTGCCCTGATATCCACATGGATGAAATGTGTGAAACCTATCAAAAAAGTTAAAAAGGTTCAGTTTCTTTAAAGATCCATTTATAAACGGATTGTTCAGTTGGATGTTTCGTTGAGTCGGGATGATTTTCTACTTTATTCATCATAATATTTGATGCCCCTCTGACAGCTTTCATTGGGAAAGATGACATTCTTAAATCCAGTTGTGCAGAAGCTTCTCTAGAACTTCAACTAATAAACTTCAGCTGATAAACTGTTTTTAAGGGATACAAATTGGAATGCCACTCTTAAAATATAACATATGAACATATTTTCTGAAACCTATCCATAAATACGTATAGGTCTCTCTTGCACTTTTTAAACGAAAGCATCAATTCCTGCTTTTGTCAAGACCTGTGTGAGGGCATGCTCAAACACAGCCACATTTTTTGCCGAGTTTCCATGGTAATGTTGGGCAGGGCTTTTAAAAATTAAAAAAAACTGCCATTTTTTTACTATAATGTAGACAGGCAGACACAGCATAACAGTTGCCTGATCAAACTGATTTGAAAGTGTCAACCTTTTTGGCACCTTGTGCAGGTCTTGTTTTTTTTTTCTTTTTTCTATTGGCTTCAGATAAGCATATTTGACCTTTACACACCCAGTACACTTTGTGTTGCTGCTGATGAAAAATTTACTGTTTGAAATTCACAGCCCTAACTAAGGAACTCAGAAAGGTTTTTGATAATCTTCCGTTTCTGGAGACAGAAAGATACAGATGGAAAATATCATCAATATTTTTTTTTGTCCTGTACAGCTGAAGACTGACATTGCAGTCCTATCCATGTTCTTTGTTTTGTATGTTATTCTCCATAGCAACTTTCTGTTGGTTTGTTTAATATATTTTTAAAAAATATAAATCCTCTTTCACATTTTTGTTATGTTGAAGAATACTTTGAGAAAATGAGAAGTCAGACATGCCTGATGTTTTGGTGGCTGTTATCTACATAGCAGTGAAATCCTCAGCATTTTACAGTAAAGGTAGTGTTGACATTCTGATCAATTTTCAGATCTTTCAGAGAGAGTAGTGTGAAAAGTACCGATTGAATTTGTGCAATACATACAATACATACGTGAGTCAGCAGAGAGAGCAAAACGTAGTTTACAAACGTAGCAAAAACGGAGCAAATCAATCTTCCTTGGTTCTCTTTGAACATGTACTTTCGGTCTGGATTTCTCAAAGACTTTTCTCCATACCTGCCTGTGTTGGAAAATTATTAAAGCTTTTTTCTAAAAGGAAACATAATATTTTTCAGTCCCCTTTTGAAGCACTTTGCTTCAGTATAGCCTTTACTGTAAGCTTTATCAGTAAAAAATCTATCAAGAATAATAACTGGAAGCCTAATAATGAACTTTTTCCCTGGTTCTCTTAATAATTTTCAAAGAATGAGGCAGAATCATATCAGCAAGGAGAAAGGTTTGGAAGAAATAAACCAAACCAGCTGGCCCATGCCCCCCGCCCCCACGGTGGGTCTGGGGTTTATGCCCTGCTTGGGGTTCCCCTTTCAGCCTTGTGCCCTGTGTTGCCTGATTAGGTCTGGTTGACCAACTGCATTCCATACATTTTCTGAGAATACATTTTTTGGCCATTTAACCTTTCTTACAGAACCTGCACTCCCACATCTGATTCTGGTGAACAATCACAGCCCCAAGGGATTTCCAAGGAATATGTGGGCAGATGGTAGTAACTGATCTGTCAAGCACAAATTCCAGTTTGGTTTTGAAGCTACAATGCTACAATTGTCAACTGACAATTAAAAGTAATTTTCCAGATTTTCAGGGAAGGGATGCAAGGCTAACGACTGTTATAAGAGGACAAGTAAAACTGATCTGAGAACTGAAGTGACCTGAGAAAATATGTATGCTGTTTTCAAACTGTATTTGCATACATAAAAATATGTGGCTTAACTTTTTTCTTTCACTGTAAGAGTTTTATGCATTTAGGACAGGTATTGTAGTGTTTGAGTTTGCTTCATGAGTCACTTTAGGCTGGTACTTTAATGATGCAGTTCCTTAGAGTTCCAATTTCATAAGAGCACATAGGTGCACGCTCACCTCAAAACAATTAAGGTCAAGTTATTTTTAATGTAATCTCAAGTAATAAGTATCTTTTTCATGTACAAACCCCATTTCAGGAAAAGTTGGGATATTTTCTAAAATGCTATGAAACACAATAAAAACAAACATCTGCAATTTGTAAATTCTCTTGAGTCTTTATTTAACTGAAAAAAGTACAAAGAAGTCTACATTTATCAATTTAGCAGACACTTTTTTCCAAAGCAACTTAGAAAATTAAGCTATGCACAATTATTTACCCATATTTTAGGGTAAGTACCTTGCTCAAGGGTACTAAAGCTGGAGGTGAGACTTCAACCTGCAGGTTCAAAGGCAGTAGCACTAACCACTGTTCCACCAGCTGCCCCACTGAAGCATTTTGACCAATTTGATTGTATTTTGTTAATATAAACAGATTTTGAATTTTATGCCTACAACCCACTCAGAAAAAGTTGGGGGTGAGGAAAAATAAGAATGAAAAGTTTATAGAATATTTGAATGACACCATTTTGGAAGATTTCACAATGAGCAGGTTAGTTGGTAACAGGCGGGGGTATAATGATTGGGTATAAAAGGTGCATGCACCAAAGTCACAGACTTTGCAAGCAAGGATGGGTCATGGCTCACCACTTTGTGCCAAACTTTGTGAGAGAATTGTGAACCAGTTCAAAAAGAACATTTTTCAACGCAGGATTGTGAAGGATTTAGGTCTTTTGCCATCTACAGTACATAATATTGTGAAAAGATTCAGGGAATCTGGAGAAATCTTAGTGCTTAAAGGGCAAGTCAGGAAACCACTAGTGAATGTGCATGACCTTCAAGCCCTCAAAACATCATTGTTTTGAGAAACCGTCATGCTACTGTGATAAACATAGCCACAGTACACTCGAGAGTACTTCGGAAAACCGATGTCACGATAACACAGTCCGCCACTGCAGTCAGAAATGCAGCCTAAAACTCTATTACACGAGGAGGAAGCCATACATCAATTATATACAGACATGCTTCTGAGTTCTCTGGGTCCGAGCTCATCTCAGATATACTGAAAGGCAGTGGAAATGTGTGCTGTGGTCAGATAAGTACATATTTCAGCTTGTTTTTGGGAAAAATGGACATCGAGTTCTTCGTGCCAAAGAAGAAAAGGACCATCCAGACTGTTATCAAGGAAAGGTATAATTTCCAGCATCTGTGATGGTATGGGGGTGCATCAGTGCCCAGGGCATGGGTGACTTGCACATGTGTGAAGGTACCATTGATGTGGAGACATCTAGTGGGAGTGTAGAGAGATGTATGCTGCCATCAAGGCAACATCTTTTCCCAGAAAGTTCATGGTTATTTCAGCAAGACAGTGCCAGGCCTCATTCTGCACGTGCTACAACAGCATGGCTTCGTAGACGCGGAGTGAGTGTGCTTGACTGGCCTCCCAGTATTCCACATCTGTCTTCTACTGGAAATGTATGGCGAATCATGAAGAGGAGAATAAGACAACAGCAACCACAGACTGCTGAGCAGCTGAAGTCTTGTATCAAGCAAGAATGGACAATAATTCCATTTGCAAAACTGCAACAATTAGTATCCTCAGTTCCCAAATGATTAAAATGCGTAATTAAAAGGGAAAGTGATGTAACATGGTGGTGAACATGCCTCTGTCCCACCTTTTTCAAAGTGTGTTGCAGGCATTTTCAGAACCGCTTGTCCCATACAGGGTCGCGGGGAACCGGAGCCCGCCCGGTAACACAGGGCGTAGATTCTAAATTTGTTTATACGTATATACAAAATACAGTTAAGTTGGTCAGTGAAAACATTGAAAATCTTTTCTTTGTACTTTTGTCAGTTAAATAAAGGTTCAAGAGAATTTACAAATCACAGATTCTTCTTTTATTGCATTTTAGAAAATATCCCAACTCTTCCGGAGAATGGGGTTTGTACTTCTATTGTTTTTGTTAGTGATTCTAACTGCAATTTTCTAACACCTTCAGAGACTGGAGACTCCATTCTCCAATAACCTAAGGCAATACTTTGAACTCTGCAATTAGAAGTTTGGGGTCATGTAGGAGAGACTACAACTGGGTCCACATACTATATACCCAATAAGGAATTTTTCCTCACACCTTCAGGCTGACCTCACAATACATATCTGCAGGGTTGTGTCCAGGTCTAAAATAGATACGTTCTGAAGGGGCTTTTGAATTGGTTTATCTGAGCAAAACAACATATGACATGACAAGTATATTCAGGAGACATTTTTTCCCTTCCGTGGGCAGTGGCTTCCCAATGTGTCAAGAAGGAGGCAAAGATCTCTGAGAAATGGCATTTGTGACACAAACTAGTTGCACTGTGAATGTCACTTTTTGCTTCCCTTTTGACAGTTCTCAGTGTGCTGTCTTGTTTAGGAAAAGCCCCTTTGGCTGTGGCACCCAGACAACATCACAGGCCTGTCAAATGTCATGGGAGTCACTTGAGGCTATCACTGAGTTATTTCATCCACAGAGAGCATTATATTGACAATAAAAAAAACTGTTGTGTCAGCCTGCTTGGATGCCAGGTCCAGTATTAAATTTACATTTATTTATATAGCTGACGAGGGGGTGCGGTGGCGCAGTGGGTTGGGCCGTAGTCCTGCTCTCCGGTGGGTCTGGGGTTCAAGTCCCGCTGGGGGTGCCTTGTGGCGGACTGGCGTCCCGTCCTGGGTGTGTCCCCTTCCCCCTCCGGCCTTACGCCCTGTGTTGCCGGGTAGGCTCCGGTTCCCCGTGACCGTGTAAGGGACAAGCGGTTCTGAAAATGTGTGTGTGTGTGTGTATATAGCTGACACTGTTCTCCAAAGCAACTTAAACGTTCAGTTTCTTACAATCATTAGCTATTCATACAGTTGGAAAATTTTACTGGAGAAATTCAGGGCAAGTTCCTGGCTCAAGGGTACTACAGCCAGAGGTGGGCTTCCAACATGCAGACTTTGGGTCCAAAGGCAGCAGGATGAACCTCTGCACTACCAGCTGTCCCAATGCCATTATTTCTTTAGTCACTTTGTCACTGACCTACAGCAGTACCGAAATGGCATGGAAAGTGCCAGTCATACAATACAGCCACAATTTTACAGCTGCTGGCTTGTTCCAGGAATTCCTTTGCATTGTATCTGATGGAAAAATAGATAAACTAATGGCAAGTCACATAGGCAACACTCCAGAAACCCCAACAAACCCTAATTAGGGCAAGCTCCTACTAACTAGACCGTATCAAATAACCTTTTATACTTTGACTGAGTTTATCACTGTGCTGCTGCATGATTTATGTATCATCTCAGGACAGCTAGGCACTGCCAGAAAGGGTATGAAAAGAGTCTTTCAGATGCTAGATCAATATACTAATCTTTAACAGTTATCAAAAAAAGTTTCTCCAGAAATCTCATTTTGTCCAGAAGCAAATTTTTACACTCATGACATGTATTTTTAAATGTACAGTCCACAAGCAAAACAGAGGTTCACATTTATTCCAGGTTAATATTTCAAATTTACACACACCGCTTTCTAAACCTCAGTTGCAGAATTGATTGATTGCATAAATCAATGTTTGGCAAAAATCAGATTTTAAGTAGCTCTGAAAGTGAAATATCAATATGTTTAAGGAATGAACCAGTATAACCACCTGTATATAATATATTATTATTATTTAATCACGGGGGGGGGGGGGGGGCACAGTGGCACAGTGGTGCAGTGGGTTGGACTGGGTCCTGCTTTCTGGTGGATCTGGGGTTTGAATCCTGTTTGGGGTGCCTTGCGATGGACTGGCATCCTGTCCTGGGTGTGTCCCCTCCCTCTCCAGCCTTATGCCCTGTGTTGTTGGGTTAGGTTCCGGTTTCCTGCGACCCCATATGGGCCAAGCGGTTCAGAACATGTGTGTGTGTGTGTGTGTGTGTGTCTTTATATTTAATTTGCTGTCCAATTTATAAATATTATTTACTAATAAACCGACCATCATAACTGCCACCTTGTATTTTTCTTGAGCAACCATCAATCAGTTAAATCATGGAAAATATAGAATTTAAGGTAAACATGTAAGGTAACTTGGACCAGCGGACACTGCAAAAGCTTTGTTTGTTATCTTTAGCACAAGTCTATCATCATATTGTACACACACATAGTCTGAACCGCCTGTCCCATTTGGGCTCACGGCAAACCGGAGCCTAACCCAGCAACACAAGGCGTAAGGCTGGAGAGGGAGGGGACACACCCAGGACGGGACGCCAGTCTATCACAAGGCACCCCAAGCAGGACTCGAACCCCAGACCCAGCAGAGAGCAGGACCCGGTCCAACCCACTGAGTCACCACGCCCCCTGTCATATTGTACATATGAAGCAATATATGATTCAGTGATGAGTTTTATCAGTCTCTTAGTCAGGGAGAACCATGCGGACTCCACATGGACGCTGATGGATTTAAATCCACAATGAAAGCACCCTGGTACTTTGATGCAACAGCGTCACCACACATTGAAATGGCATTGACAATGACTCTGACATTGAAATAATGTATTTTTGGGGGTTGTGGCAAGAGAAAGGTTAGTAATCATAGTATAAAAACATTCTAGCATTCAGTTATGTAGGTGGGAATGAGCACAGATTTCCTTGGAAAGGGCTGCTGTCATGGGGGCGTGGCGGGTTTGGCTGGTACCTGCTCTGTGGCGGGTCTAGGGTGCCCTGCGATGGTCTAGTGTCTCGTCCTGGGTGTGTCCCTTCAGCTTTGTTCCCTGTGTTGCCGGGCAGGCTCTGGCTCCCTGTGACCCCTGCTTGGGACAAGCAGTTGTTGATGTCGGTTGGGCTGCTGCCATGAGTTATTTTCTTCCATTTCTGTGCAGTGAATGTGGTTCCCCAACATTCCTGACACTCCCTTGTGAAACCAGTGTGAAGAAAAAGTTGATTGTAGTAAAGTCTGACTGCTTAAAGTACAACTGCTTTCATAACTTATGCCTTAGGACATTGCACTAAAGTCTATCTATCTATCTATCTATCTATCTATCTATCTATCGACAGTTAAATTGCTGCTCTTGGCTTTGCTAGATGTCATGCTGACATATTCAATAGGTACTGGTAATGTAGCATATAGGGCTGTCATGTAATACTTTGAATCATCCCAGTTCAAATCTCACTCCTGCTATACAGTAGTAACATATTGCTGTATAGATTGGTAAGTCACTGTTAACGTGTTAAGTCACTGAGGACAAAGTTGTCAGCAAAATACATGTTAACATAATATAGGAAAATGTACAAATGGATAAAAGTGTTAAAAGATTACCATTTTCACAAAACTTTCCATTTTTTACTTGTAAAAAATACTAATTAGATATTAACAATTTTTAAGAGTATTTTAAATTTACAAACATTTTTAAAATACATAACCCAATAATAATGTAGTATTCTTTCCAATCACAAACAGAAGAGATCCTGCGTTTCTGGGGTCCAAACAGCTTAAGGTTAAACAGGAAAAAAACAAAACACTCTTAAATCAATGTGTTTTCCTCTTCAGTGTTATTTCAGATTAAAGAAATCTCATACAACAATGTGTGTAGATCAAAAAAACAAAATCTGCAATATTTATTGCCCACTGCCAGGTGTTATGGCATATTTGTTATTTACATAAACATCATTTGTTGTATAGCTATGCACAGTAAACATGATGAAACAGACAATGCATTTTACTGCAAATGTACACTTTTTTCACAAGTTATCAAAACACAAAATTAAACCCTTCACCCCATGTCCTCTTTTTCCATGCATTTGTCAAAATAGCACCGTAAATATGCGATTGAATCTGATTTTGACAAATGCATCACTTTATCCCAGCCTGAAGTAATTTCACCATACATGTCCATTGCTATCTTACTATTAACCCATTTCTATATATTTACAAAATTAATTGCTTAAATGAACGCAAAAAAGAAGAAAACATTTTGTTTCAGAATCAAATCATTTCCTTGACTCAATTTTAGTCTTCATATTGAAAATTGAAGATAATGTAAACAAGAATTTCTCACAGTTTTAAATGTGATTATTATATTTCATCGTAATAAATGTCACTGAATTTAATATTTTGTAGATGACAGTGACTGGGGGTTTGAATTTAGATGAATTAAATTTATGTTTGTGTTTTTAAAAATATTTGTCTTATTAGAATAATACAGTTTTCTGATTGTGTTATACTGAAATGTCTTTCAAATTTGATTTGTAAGAAGTATCATAACCTTACTTTCTGTATTCATTGTGTGTCATCAAAATGTAAAAAAGATGAAAAAACAACACTGATATGGGCAACGTGTGACAACATGAATTTTTGACTTGATCATTACAGCGTCTCATTCTAGAAGGTGGAAAAGGTATCATTCAAAACTGCTTCAGTAATACATTGAAAGGGTTGAAATGACAGAAGTGGAAAGGGATGCAAGCACTTCTTTTTTATTCATGGGTTCATTGTGCAACTGAATTATGCATAATACTATGTTTAAAAATGCACATGAAAGTACTCTTTATAGGTCTGTATAGACAGACTGGAATGAAAAGATTTTACATCTGCATCTGTTTTGAGGAGTCAGTTTCATGAAAATAATACAATAATCTCTGTGTCTCTGCCATTCCATACTTCAGAAAATGACAAAGTGAAAAGCATTATGTTGCACAAAAATCTGTTTGACAATCTAAGGATGTGGACATTAGCTTGCACAGGGGAATGTGATGGTTCTGTAAGTCATTGCTTGTGGGGAATGAACAAATATATTGAAGAAACAGCCTAATCACCCCAGCTTCTTTAACTTCATAAAGTGTTTGTTTCTTCTAGCACAACACAAGGCTCAAGACCTGCTCCCTAGTCTTGTTCTGACAGGTAACCACAGTAGCACTAGTACGAGACTTTCAAAAATTTTTTAAATCATTGAATTCAATGTTTTGACTTTGCTCAGAAGAGACAAAATCACATAGGTCGATCTTTCAGTTTCACTGGCACTGCTTTGCTGCACATGGCTCCCAGTGTGTTGAACTTGGGGCCCAGGTCCTGAAGGAAGTCCAGGTTGTCTCCATAGTTGCTGAAGGACAACTGGTCCAGAGACTGGCAGGTACTGCCTTTGCCCTCAAAGGCATACTCAGTTGGATTGTACTGCAGTACTTCTAGATGCCTTTCTTCCACTGCACTCAACCTCTGAAGAATTAGATAGACAAGCTGTGTGACAAACAATTCCCAACTTGAACACAAATATCATTTACGAAAGACTTTTTGGTGCCTTTTAAAACTTTTTCTGCATTGTGTTCTTTATTTTTTTTTCATGGAAACAAGTGCAATCTCTATAGAACGAGAACAAATTGTGCATTTCTAAGAAGACAGTGGATGGAGCTATAAGATCAGACTTGCTTGACCAAGAGCATACAGCATTACCAGTTAAACTTGAAATGTCTATTTGAAAACACCCTTGAACTTGGTAAGTCAAATGTGCATGTTTATAATTGCCTCCCTGACTATTCAGGTGTTGTGTTCCCAAGAGCTTATATGCAAAATATCCTCCAGCATGTAGCTGCTTGCACAAGCACTGACTCATCCAGATTCAAAGTTAAAGATCCCATTAAAGGAGGAATTTCATACTGTTGACTGATCCACAGGTTTTTATCTGTTTCATAAATTTAAATGCTTACAATCACACCTAAAGCACAGTGTGAATACACCTGAGCAACCTGGGTAATAGTTCTATGGGATGAACTGAACAGAAGAGTGAAAGCAAACCAACCCATAAGTGTTCTACAGCTTGAATAAGTGCTGAGGAAGAGCTGAAAAAATAAATTGGCTCATTTTCTGATCAAACTTATTAACAAAATATCTCGTGGACAAAACTAGTTTCCAGGAAGTGACCTCAAACTTTTCACAGGTGCTGTATAAGCATATTAAAATGGTGAGTGTGGCAAAAAACTGAGTTATAAGACCAGTTTCCTGGCAGAACAGTGTTAACCAATGTGTGAGCAATTGTTGTTTCCTACCCTTTGAAGTTGAGCTGAGACGTTCCTCTCGGAAGCAAGGCTGAGTTGTCTACCAAGTCTCATTGTCCCATTCTGAAAATAACCAAAATGCTTTAGTCTTGTATGAAGTGCTAGTGACATTGCTTACACAGAGCTAACATTACTTATATAGAGCTAAAAGTAGATATATGACGTTAACAATGAAAGATGTTTGCACAGGGAATGGATGTTCCGATAATCACATTGAAATACATGAAAGAAGAAAAAATGTGCCTTTATAATGATGTATCATAACTTTCAAGTAGGTGCTTTATATTCTTTGAATCCTTATACAGGTTAAACAGAACATTAATTAATGTTTTGTTTAGAATATTTTAACCTTTATTGCTGCCCACATCAGGGTACTCACTTTGCTGGACATTGTCCTGGTCCACTGTGTGTCATAATTAGGCACCTGACTGGAAACTTCCCAATGGGTCGACCCCTTCGAAATGAATAATAAGATGAACTGGCTGGTCAAAGAAATATAACAAACAGGCCAAGACATCAGGTGGCATTAAATAAAACCGACTTCTGGATTAGCTGCTGCAGGGCAGTTTAACCACAGTCTTGGAAGAATGAGTCCAGGAAGTGTTTGCACATAATGAACTAGTTCATTTAACTCATTTTATTGACTGAGCATATTAAAATTCCTTTCTGTGTTCCTAATGGTGTAATAACAAAATGGGATACCTCCTGAACTTGGCCCTTAGTTGAATAGTACTGACTTACTAATTTGAAACACTGACATAAACTGGCAATTCATCTATAGCGCATCTCTATAAGGAATCACCCTATGAGGGCCACCTCTCCATCGTAAAGCTTTGGACTGATGCATCACTCACCATGCCATTCCCTTGGCTTCCCCATGTGTCATAACCCTGGCTGACGGGTGCAGCAGACATCTGAGAAGCGAACTGAGTGAATTGGCAAGAGGAAAAGGAGAGGTGTAACATCAGCTCTGGGCGTTGCTGCATATGTGTGCGGCGCAGGAGCACACTGAAGCAAAGCAGTTTCCTACAATCGAAAGCACTTTGATTGTTCTATGTACCGAAATATAGCTGTAATATTACCCAAGTATATACAGTAGAACTCATGAGAGCTCTTAGGTTTTTCAGTTGATTTTCTGTACAACTGGTCCCATCCTTCAAAGGTCTCCACCCAGTAAAAAGCATATATGTACAGCCTTTAACTCCCATGATGGAGCCGTACAACTTAACAGCCTGTGCATGTGGGTGGAAAACGAAACCTTTAACAGAAGATTGAGATGGTAGACCGATTGGCTAGGTTTCAGCTGTTTATTTACAGCATGACACTCTTAAACCAGTTCTACTACTGTGTTTAAAACAAATACTAAAACAGCACCACCAGTTCCTTCAAAACAGAAAAAGACACCGTATGCAGAAAGCATTATGTAAGTTCAGTAGAAAGAAATTGCTTTCTTGGACTCTGATTTTAAAAAAGTGTCCAAAATCATTAGCCACATTATATAAATGATAATAACAGGCACTTGTTAATGAATGGAATAAACTGTTTGATGGTAGTCCAGTACTGTTTCCTCAGACAAGCCTGAGACAAGCTTAAGCAAATAAAGAGAAATCCTTAAAGACATTTGAAGAGGGTGACAAGCCATAGGAATGAAAACAATAAAATTAGTGTGCACATGGCAAGGGAAGCAGAGCCTCTGCATTGGTGCCAAGCTGCCTTGGCATCTTTTGCCTTTCATTTGCATGTTGACGTCATTGTGTGTCCTGTGTGGGCTGGCTGCTCACTCGCAGCCAAATCGCACACAAAACCTGCTGGCAAGTGTGCCGAGTGCCCAAAATAGGCCTCGGTGAACGGTGAGTACAGTCGGCACACTTAGTTTCGCTGCTGTGGCTCATAGCGCCAGGTTCCGTACTAACTCTTGTCTTCAAATTGTTAGCTGAAACACACGTTACTATAAATAGAAGGGCTTTAGACACAAAAGCCCTAGATTTATAAAGCAAGTATGGCCATCAGCGTGAAATGAGGAAGCTGCCTCAAAACAAGCACAGCATGAAGTTTGTGTTCACCTTTGCTCCAGCAATGGGCGGGTTCTTTGTGTCTTCTTTGAACACAAAGCTGTTGGTAGGAGTCATCAGGACTGGTGGTTGGGCCTACGGGGAAACACAAATCAAATGACATGATTTTACAGTGCGGCTGAGCAGCGGAGCGCTTATGCTTCAGTGGCATTGAGCGTGCCACCCCACAGAGAGGAGAATCTGCAAATTCGGGATGTCTTTGGCACATTACACCCACACAGTGTGTTGGAATCTATCTCAGCTCTTAATTTCTAAGCATTACTGTTATTTAATTTTGCCAACAATTTGGACCCAGTTTATTTATATCGCTCAATACGTGATATTCATACGCTGTCTACAGGCTTCTTAAATTTGTGTATACACACATTTTTCAAAGTCACATAATGACAAAATCCAGCCCTGGAAATCATGTCCTTCTCCGGTTGAGCTGATGTTCACCCCAGATGATTTTTCTTTTCACCTGTAGCATTGGTTAAAGAACATAGTGTAGGCCTCACCTTGTATACTGAGCCCCCACCCTCCTCATTGTATTTGATCAATGTCTGACATCCCTCATCGTACAGGGTAATGGGTATGCGGTTCTTCTCCTCCCCACATTCACAGAACAGGCAGAATAAAAGCAGAACTAAAAGGGGGCAAATGACAGTTATTTTTATTATTGGTAATAATAATAATAATAATAATAATAAACAACAGTAGCTCATTATCCAATATAATGCTTAAGTACATGCCAAGGCTGCATATAAGAGCACAAAAATTGTGAAAATATAACAGAAACAGAGAAGAGAGCAGTACTACTACATTAATTCTGCTGAGCAGTACACCAAAAAACATATTTCTTTGAGCAATAATGCAAAATGAATTCGTATGAAAATGAATTCCTCTCTGTGTGTTTGAGGAGTTCAGCTTACGCAGGAGCATGAGGAAGGCAGCGATCAGGGCAAGGAGTCCTCCCAACCCCAGCATGGAGGAGCGGGACGCAAGACGTCTACACACTGAGCCCTCGCCGCAGTCGCACACCACCACGTTCAGGTCATACTTCTCACCCTTGCCCTGTTGGTCCTTGACGGCCAAGGGCACAGTATAGTTCCCATAGGCCAGGGTGTTCAGGCTGTGCAGGGTAGCACTCTCCCCTGGTGTCAGAGCACAGGGAAGGATGGTGTGAAGTGGGGACAGAGGAACACTTGACTGTAACCTCACCACCTAAGAGGTTTTTTTACACTGCACATTGGTTTTTGGGGCTCATCCTCTAAAGCCATCATTCTAAAGTGAATCTTGGATGAAACACTTGACATCTTAGCAAAACATTTTCTCTGAAAAATCCTTACTTGTTCTGTATAATTAGTCTTGCACCTAGCTTATCTTTGTGGATAGTGGTGCCAAGAACCACATGAGATTGACTCCCTAGCCAGCCCTAAATCACTCCTCTGCTTTGGGCAGTAACAGTATCAGTTTGGGCTGACACTGTATCTTCTAGTCCTCATATTTTATTGAAGTGTTTTTTTTTCTTTTGTGAGCCCCAACCATGAGGTAGACATGAGCCTCTCTGGAAATAAATATCTTCTTTGGGGTGGTTGCTCCTCAATGTACCTTGTGACTTCCTATTGCTGGCAGTATTCCGTATAGTGCTTTGGCTTGATTTCACATTTACATTTATTCAGTTAGCAGGCACTTTTCTCCAAAGCAACATACACCTCATGGAAAATGCAATGTGTATAACATTAGCAGAAAGAGAGACTTAGATGCAGCCCGTGATTCAAACGTACAGTTAGCTTGTTCCCTCTCTTACTTAATCTTTATTGTATTAATAAAATGTTGTACTTCAGTGGTCACAAGAGTCCTTGTTATTCGCCCACACTAGCAATCAGAGACATAAAAATTGCAAAGGTGCATTACTAGGTCTGCCATGCTGGCCTTACTCACCTGTGTCAGGGTCAAACTTCCATCGGCTCTGCAGCTCTGGGTCTTGTAGTGAAAAGGAGAAGGGCTTACTGAAAGGGTGTGCATCTGCATCGTTGGCTTTAACCACCACACTGTTCTCTTTATTCCCACACAGCACCACAGAGGGGTCCACCAGGACGGGTAAATTGTCATTGATATCTCCAAGGTGAACGTACACGGTCCCCGTACTTGTCCCTGGGGGCTTTCCTGAAGTCCACAACAAACAACAGGAAAAGGTTGGCTTGTGCAGGCACATACAAGAGATTCATGTTCAAAGAAGAGAGAATAAATTTACAGGATTGACTTATAGGTTTCACATTTTCACTCTCTCCATTGGCTTCCTGTGGCTGCCCATATCAAGTTCAAGACTCTGGTTACTGCCTACAAAACAGTAAAAGGACCACCACCCTGATATTTACAGAACCTACACTTCAAGAGTGTTACAAGTGCACTGCAAGAGTGCGAAGCTTCTTCCACATCTTGCAGTTTCATGGTGCCAAAACTGTGACATTGAGCAAGAGAGTGGTGGTTCATGTGTCTGCAACTATAACTCTTTCTGGTGAAATGTACTTTGTTTGAGTTGTACATTTCTGTAGAGGAAAGTATCTGCTAAATGAATAAATGCAAATGTAATGTAAATATTATGGGTCAAATTGAGACAGCCTGTAGTACTATAGTACTGCTACCTACCACTGTCAATGGCACGGATCAGGATGGTGTAGATGCTGTTGTTGACATATGGAGATTCACGGTCCATCTTGTGTACAGTTGTTATTGCGCCAGTCTTTTCATTAATTTTAACCCAATTTGCCGGATCCTGGGCTAATTCATACCTTATCAAAACAACCCAAAAGTGATTTCAACTTACTATTGTTCCAGTTATTGCTCATTTAGTCTCTGATTATTCAAAACTATAATGATGGCAATAATTTAAATGCAGTATCTCAGACTCCATACCTGAAACAGTCAGACTCACCTGATGCTGTCACCTTCTTCATCTGTGACCTCTGGTGTAAACAGCACAATACCAGGTTCACTCTCCTCCATTTGGTGCACATTATTTATTTTCTTTTTGAACTGTGGTGGATCATTAACGTCTAGCACGCTGACAAAGACGCTGACAGACTGAGGGGCTTGGACTTCTTTCCCTCCACCTGGAGTCCCTGATGCACAGACAAACAGAGGTTCCTCATTTTCCACCTCAATCCGCAGGTTCTCCACAGTCGTCTTCTCGTAGTTTTTTGCCTGAGAGTGAGACGCACAGAAATCGCTGTCACAACAAAAAGAAGAAATTTCTTGTTGCCCTTTATTAAATTGATTTACTGAAGTTTTTTCCCCTGTATTATAGTGTAGAAATTATGTTGGTAAATGTAGAGATGAATTTTCTTTTGAATTTTCATTGAATATCAAAGCAAACCTATAAAATGTTACTTTATTTAATTTTTCAAATCCATATCACCTTTTCGGGAGGTTCGATCTGTAATTGTTAGGTTTATTGTTTTCGATATGTCACCAGATACTGAAACAGATTTGAAATGACAGAAGTACTCACCTTAAGGACAGTGAGGACACCCTCATTGGTCTTTGGATCTGTTTCAATCTTGTAGTGACCATCATCATTGCCCTCCACAATTTTAAATTTCGCCCGGGACGCGGGTGTATTGGGTAGGTCTTTGTCTTCCACTTTCAGCCTGAGAATTTCCTGGTTGACAGCCAGCTCCATTACTTCGGCCTTATACTGCAAATAAACAGTTGTTGTAATTCAAGCTCTTAGCTGATGATGAGAAATCATACTACACCACATAAAGATCTGAAGTAGTACCGCCTTTACAGACAGAACATTTGAGCAGCAAATTTGAATTGCTGATCAGAGGTAAAGCGTCATTTTGAATACATTTACTGGGGAAACTGTGTGCCATATTTCTATTTCTACATAATGTAATAACATTCCAAAAATAAGGACAAATTCTAAGATGCTAATTTGCTTAAAATGAGTTGTGTCTCTACACCAATCTCAAACCCATTCTTTAACTTATAAATTAATTGGAGTCATTTTATAGATGACTTGGAGTCAGTCAACTGATCCAGTTCTCGTAAATGTACTCCCCCTGGTTTTTATACATGTGTGGTTCACATCTGATGATTTGGAAACATTACTCTGTGGTTGTGCATTTGGGCAAATGCTTGGTGTTCATTTCATCTTGGTTTAGCGTCCACTGGTGGGTTCAGACCTGCTGTCAATAGAGATTGTTGAGCCCCCTGTTTGCGATGCCGCTGGTGGGTGAGGGTTGCTACTAACAGTACGCACAAAAGCTTGAAAGTTTCTGGGAGGTGTTATACATGTTATAGGATTGACAAGTGGGTGCAAGTAGGGGCTTGGTCTAATAAATCCTTCTTAAATTTTTGTTTTTAAAAAAACCTCCAAATGGTGCATATTTAGAGTAAAACCCACCTCTTTACTGGTAAACACTGGTGCATGATTGTTGCCATCCACAATATTTATGTTGACTGTTGCAGTCGATGAGAGCGAAGGGGACCCCATGTCTTTTACTTCAACAAGGACTTTATATTTCTTTTCTTGCTGGAAGACATGTATACAGAGCATAGAAACACATGTTGCTTATGGTACAGTAAAATAGATACTTTCCAGTGGTCTCACCTCTCACCTGTACTGCACACACAACTGATCCATCTTCTAGTTCATCTGTTGTTATTTTCATGATTTTCATGTTTCAGTTTTCCTTCTCTACACTTTACCTGTGCTTTGGCGTATAGCTTGAGGTCTACTTCTTACCCTGCTACCCTCTGAAACCTTATTAGTCACACAGTCTGCACTTCCCCCAGCAATTTTGAACTGTCAAAAACATTTTCTAAAATTTAACTTTTATTTAGTAATCAAATTTATCAGATAATTTAATTAAAACTATTCAGTCTGAAAAAAAATTGTTAAATAATTTTAGGAAATAACCAAATGACTGCAGGCACACTCTGTGTAGAGGTCAACATTTCTTGTGCGGCATTTCATAAAACAAGTCTGGTCAGGGGATCTTGGAAACTTGGCCAGCATGCTGAAATCTGTTAGGATTTCCCAAGAAAAATAATTATACTACCTTTTCCAGTAAAAAAAGTCATGACATTTGCAGGTTTCCTCTGAAATAACCCTGATATTTGAGTAATCTGACTTCGTGGAAAACTGTCCTGATTCTTGAGGGTATAGGGTTTACTGCATTTTGTTCTGCGTGTGGGTAGCTTCAGTAATTCTGTAAAGCCTACAGAGAAGAAACTGGACACTTTCAGAAACTCAGTGTTTAAATATTTTGATTCCTGTTCGAACGAAATACAGTTGCATTACTTTTCATAGCACCTGTTGAGCTTAGAGGCTACTAGAGAAGTGTAGTCAGGATCTGTAAAATATTCACAACCAGAAAAGTCACAATTCAAATAAAGTTATATAATTTCCTGAAAACAGAAATTTTCCTGCTTTTCTCATTTTTCTACTACAGCTTGAGTGCCTCATAAGAGTTGTGCCTGAGGCTTCTCACCTGTTGGTGCTCGCTTTTTGGCATGCTTGTCATTTACGCCAACGTGAATGTCGGTCCATATGGCAAAGGAAACAAACTAACTGTACTTAAGAGTCATACGTCTGCAACGATGTCTCTCTTCCTCCTAATGTAATGCACACATTGTATTTTCTATGAGATGTATGTCCCTTTGGAGAAAAGCATCTGTTAAATAAATAAATGTAAATGTAAATGTACACCATTACTTCCAAAGCTGTATCGAGTTAGAAAATTATAGGATAGGACCGATGATGAAGGGGATATATACGCATTTGATCTAAAGTAAAATGTGTTAACTGTTAAAAACATTTCGATGAGAAAGGGTATTTTATCCTGTACCTGAACTACTCAGACAGACCATGCTGGTAATTGTGCTGTAATAGGACCCTTTAGTGCCAGAATCCCCCACCAGTCTCAACTGTATTTATTTGCTGAGTTGGCTGTCATATGTTTGCTAATTTAACAATTATGTACCTGCATGTGACTAAACTTTTAAAAATAAAATTAAATGTAAAAAGTGTTTTTTTTTTTAATATCTCCTTCAAATTGCTTGTGGATCCCTGTATTTAGTACCTTCACTGTTATACTTCAAGCCTCAGGACATTGTTAATGGGCTGTGACAAAACTGGCCATGTTGGCCTCCCTCAGTGAGCAGTGACAGACAGTGCAATCGTATGGACTAGTGTGGGTGACTGCTGGTGACTAACGTAGGTGACCAAATACTCATACGTTTACAGATGAGATCTCCCAGAGTTCAACCACAGTCATAATGTTGATTTTTTTCATGTCTTGTTACGAGTATGACAACTCACATCAGAGTTGAAGCAGCCTTTAAAAGTCAGCTGTCTCAGGTTTGTGTTTTCCACAAGTTTAATGTCAATCTTGGGCAACGCTGGTTCCTGGGACAAAATTTTCATTGTGTACTTCGAGTTCTGTGTGGCTGGATCATCAATATCAGTTGCTGACAAACTGATGGGCAAATCACCTGCAGCAAAACAGGAAAATCTGATGTCTTCCATCAGCTGTACATAGCAAGGTGTAAATAGTACTGGAGATAAGCCTCCTAAAGACAGTTGGATTGGTATGGGCATAATCTGTGAGAACTATTATGCTTAAATTGCATTGTAAGACCCCAGCACTCAGTTTAATATTATTTTCTGCTGGAAATGCATGCCCTTACCTTCCTTTGTTGTCTCTTTGACATTCACATCAATGACAGGTTTGTCAAACTTTGGTGGGTTATCATTGATGTCTTGTACAGCTACATCAAATGCAAGAGTTTTGTCCACTATTGTGTTGGTTGCCCGGTCCACAACATCAAACTCAATCTATTGAGAAAAAGATAATCCAAAGTAAGCAACTGTTGTTTTTTAATCATTTAACCTGAATAATGAATATCCAGTGGGACAAATAAAAATATATTCTTATGAAAAATAAAATTACATTCATATCATCAATTAATCTGATTGGATAAGATGCTTATAAAAGAGGAAATATTGTACAGGAATTCCTTTTACTCAAATTCCTTTCTAATTTTCAACAGTGGATTTTTATAGGTGTTAGTTTTGTAACGTTTTATGTTATACTTTAAGATTTAAATGCTGTCTGTATAAAATGTGAAACTGTATGTGTTCTGCAGTCTTTAATAAAGCTCAAGGCACTCTAATTCTGAACTAAGACAAACCTCACAACTAAAAGGGTTATACTATCCACCTCACAGTACATTTTGTCTGATGTAAATTGAACCTCAATTTATGAGGTGCTCACATGAAATGTGGGGTTTTTCTCCCGATCAATGGGTTTATGCACATAGACCATGCCAGTTTCATCATCTATGCTGAACACCCCCTTTGGATCTTTCGACACTCCCTGTCCACTGATGAAGTATTTGAGTCTGTAGTCAATCTCTTTGTCATTGAAAAGCTGTTGAGAAGAAACACACATGTGTGTTAGGGGACACTCATCAAAAGGTCCATGGTGAGACCATTATAAACAGAGGAGTGAAGCTGTAACTCTTACTTTCGTGGCCATTTTTGGAAATGGACCTTTATCCTCCTCTGTCAACTCAATGGTTGATAGAACCCATCTCCTTTTTGCTCGCCTCAGCAATTCCTTGTAAACCAGAAAAGATTTTAGGAAAGGGTGTTGTAACAAGCAGCTCCCATAAAAATTACATAAGTTCGGCATGCAGCACTGATTAAATGTAGCAGTATACAAACCCTCTTCTCCCGCTCATGGGCAAAATCAGGCTCCGCAGCCAGCTGATGAGAAAGAAGAGGCAAACTGTCATCAGTGAATAATAATACTCAAGCCATACATCACAAATCAATTGATATCAGGTGGTCAGTGAAGCACTAACTTATTATTACAGTAAGTGAAGGCTTGGTGCCCAGACTCTTTATTACACTTCAGATGAATTAGTTGAAAACTCATTGCACTTCTGTTCCATTGCAAAGGGCAGTTAGCAAAAAATCTTAAATTATTTCATCAACTTAAATTCATTACAATACAGAGGGGACTAATTAGTTGCCAAATTAAAAGTGTTTAGTTACTTTAACTGAGCGCACTGGTAACTCAGATGGGCATTTACAAACTGCAGCAGGTCTCCCGAGGCAAAGAGGGTGTACAAAAACACATTAATTAACCCTCTATTTCTGTAAACATTCACACTTCTACTGCAAAACCTGAAGTTACAAGGAAAACACAAACTCTTGAGGGTTTTTTAGAGACTAAAAATATTTACATTGCCGATTGCTCATAACACAGGGAAGCAGGGAAGTGCCTTGTGGCTTTAAAGTCACTACGCTTGTTAATTCTTCCATTGTCTAAGGAAAACATATTTTCTAAAAGTCGACTTTATTTTGTCGTTCATTTATTTTGTTGGGTATAATTGTGCAACTTGTTATGTCACATTTTCAGTTGCTGCGCCTGTCAGTTTCCTGGCAATCCTATCCTATTCTATCCTATAAGTGGTTATTGTCAAACTTTTGTCCATTGTCACTGTTTTTGGCCGTTTCCTGTGTGTTCTGGCTAAAGTTAAATATTTGGCATTTGCTGCACAACACGAACCTGCGGCAATATACTGCACTAGGCAGAAGTGACAGGGCATTTGTCTCCATTTGTGCGACTTTAAGTTTCTCTCGCAGCTCTCATCATGACAAAACTTGTTTCCAGGGATGGTTAGGGTATATCAATCATGTTTTACTGATATACATTTTTATTTTCCAATTACTGAAGTGACTGCAGTGCACCAGCAAGTTAAAATGTGGACCAGCAAGTCAAAATGAGAAATGTTTACTAAGATCTCAAAGGCAAGAGGACAATGCGTTGCATTCATATCAAAGTAAAGATCCTCTTTTGAGCACAGAAAGAAAAACATGTCCATCAGTATCTGACGTAAACTAAGCCAACAGCGCATATGGGGCCAGCGACAGTTTAAACAAAAAGCTGCAGTACTTAAGGTAAAGGCACAGTTTCAACGTGAACTTTTGTTGCACTGAAACCCATCCCACAGTCAAACAATGGCTTTAGAACAACAATAAAAGGTTCCTGAATTGCTGGCAATCAAAGTGACACACTAATCTTCCCGGTAAGCTGCATTCAGTGTAGAAACGGACTTGCTGAAGCAGTGCAGTGTTACTTTTTGAACAAGGTGAGACAAATACCTTGGGAAAATGATCAAACACACCATACACACTAGGGTTCGAGCCTTGCTTGGGGTGCCTTGCGATGGACTGGCATCCCCTCCAGGGTGTGTCCCCTCCCCCTCAAGCCTTGCGCCCTGCGTTGCCGGGTTAGGCTGTGGTTCGCCGCGACCCCGCTCGGGTCAAGCAGTTTAACACCACATTTCTATTTGTATTAAAAATGTGCAATTATGAAAATTGCCAGGGAAGTAGCAACTCCATGACAAAAAACAGCCTATATCATCCTTCAAGGGCTCATGAATGCATTGTCGGGTTAGGCTTCAATTCACGGCGACCCTGCTCAGGAAAGCGATTTCAGACAGTGTGCGTGTGAAAAACTTAACTTGCATTTCATTAAAGGCTGAATTGCTACATAAACACACCCACACACACACATTTTCAGAACCGCCTGTCCCATACAGGGTCGCGGGGAACCGGAGCCTACCTGGCAACACAGGGCGTAAGGCCGGAGGGGGAGGGTACACACCCAGGACGGGACGCCAGTCCATCACAAGGCACCCCAAGCGGGACTCAAACCCCAGACCCACCGGACAGTAGGACTGTGGTCCAATCCACTGCGCCACCGCACCCCTGCTACATAAACAATAAATGTCTTATATATGTATACTGTGTACGGGGGGCAGTGGCGCAGTGGGTTGGACCGGGTCCTGCTCTCCAGTGGGTCTGAGGTTCGAGTCCCGCTTGGGGTGCCTTGCGACGGACTGGCATCCCGTCCTGGGTGTGTCCCCTCCCCCTCCGGCCTTACGCCCTGTGTTACCGGGTAGGCTCCGGTTCCCTGCGACCCTGTCTGGGACAAGCGGTTCTGAAAATGTGTGTGTGTATACTGTGTTTCTGTGTGCAAATACGTATATTTGCAAAACTTAAATTCAAGGTTCCACCAGCTGCCAGTACACACACACACACACATTTTCAGAACCGCTTGTCCCATACGAGGTCGCGGTGAACCGGAGCCCACCCGGTGACACAGGGCGTAAGGCCGGAGGGGGAGGGGACATACCCAGGACGGGACGCCAGTCCATCGCAAGGCACCCCAAGCGGGACTCGAACCCCAGACCCACCGGAGAGCAGGACTGTGGTCCAACCCACTGCACCACTGCACCCCCTACCAGCTGCCAGTAATACATAGCATTTAAATTTTGTTTGTGCATTTAATTATCCTTATTAATACTGGTGCATTTATTCATGTAGTAGACACTGTTTCCAAAGTGACTTCCAATGAACATTATGTAGGAGTATTAGCACACACCTTATTCACCCAAGGTGACTACATATCCTCTTGCACCACCAAAGCGCTGAGAGACAACAATGTTACTCGCTGGGCATTTCCAGCAAATTGAACTGATTAAACCGACTGGAAAATGGGGCACAGACATAAAGAAGACTAAGAAGATAATTTAATTGAAATTATACAACCACTGCTGGAACAAGAAAAAGGTTGATAATGCAGAAGAAGTGCTGCTGCTGTTTTTGGATCAGACACAGAGCTTAAATTGCTTCAAGGAAAATTTTCTGGTTACTTAACTTCCATGCAAAATAGATTAAATGTCTTAATTTTTTTTACGTTAATGCGTTCCGCTCAGCATCAATGAGGCAACTTCTGATGACTAACATCATCTCAGGGATATAAAAAATGAGTGGTAATATCTCAAACTGTTTTCTGTTGGTTGCAGGTCTAGCTTCACATCCACTGACAGTCTTCTGTAACTTATACAAGTGTAAAGAAATATCTGCTCACGTAATAATGAATTACATTAATACAATATGGATATAATAATGTGCATTTATCCTGATGATTTGCAGAGTCTCATTCCAAAGATCTCAGAACATGCATAGACTTTACAGACTTTCGAACCTACAGTCTTTAGTTTTAACGACTACAAACTTCTTGCGCTGTGTAACCTATTCCGAGTCGAGCGGTCTCAGTTTTGTCATTAAGTCATAATGGCTACATTGAGATCAAAACAGTTGTTCTGAGTGGAATATATATAAAATATTTCTCTTCAGTTTTTCAGTAGCATAGCAACATCTTTTTTTTTTTTTTTTTAAATCTTTTAGTTGAATTTTGCATTTACTTTTGGTGTGGATTTGAAACTGATAATAATTTAACCCTTCTATGATAGTTCTTTTTTCAGTTTTTTTTTTTTTTTTCCATGTCTTAGATTATGTCTTCATTAAAAAGTCACTCATAATGTCTGTGCTACAGTACATTACAAGCAACCATTCTACTTCTGTGCTAATTATCAGTTCATAATGTTCCTAATATATATAAAACATCATGATTCATTAATATTTGTAGTATAGTATAGTATAGTATACCTGTTGTATGAATATAACTGCAAACAGTGCGTTTGCTTCCAAAGTTTTAGATCATTTTCAATCACTTCCATGAATTTGCTGCACAAAGACTATCTCTATTTTCATTGGGAACAGACTGATGAGAAAGCAGGTGGTATAATGGGCAAAGACATGGACTTGAAACCCGAAATTTGGCACTTCAGTTCGTACTTTGTGCTCTTACATTTATTCATTTAGCTGACATTTTTCTCCGAAGTGACTTAAAATCTTAAGCTACCTATAACTATTTTCTTATTTATACAGCTGGATAATTTTACTGGAGGAATTTAGGATAAGTACTTTTCTCAACAGTTCTACAGCTGAAGGCAGGATTTGAATCTGCAACCTTTGGGTGTATCAAACGTTTGAGTACGCTGCTTACCTTGATTTGAAAATACTTTGGACAAAAACTGCCGATGAGGTCAGTGTCGGTTCATTGGTTGCATCAAAAGTAGCTGTATTCATTGTACTTTTCAGCAGTGCTTTCAAACTGAATGTTCCCACAAAACTAAAACTAGAACTAAAACCGTAGCAATTGAGAAACAGGCTAAAACCTGCTGCAAGAAGGATTTGGTACAGCTGTATGTAACAGAAACAAAAGAAAAACATAACTGATCTATGAGATGTAAATGTGAGACATCTTAGAAGGAAGAAGACCAGTCGTATGTAGGATAAAAAAAACAAGTTATTTAACATCTCACGTGGTTATGCCTGGAAACAAAGTTACAGGTATTCCATTCATTATTTTATGCTTTGGGTAAACATGTTTTTATAAAACTCATGTCCACCAGTAGCTTTTCATCACTACATACAAACTGGCTTATTCATCGGGTTTCTCAAATATTGCAGAACATCTCCAACATTGAAAACTGAAAAACTTTGACTGAGCTTAGTCGAATTACTGGGGTACGTTTTTTTGCTGCTCTGGCACCTTTGCATCAGTTCTACTAGTGCACCGATGAAGGGTTTGGGGGGTGGAACAGTGTAATTGTTTAAAGAGACAACCTATCAGTCAGCATTTGATTTCAACCTCAATTTAAAAATTTCTAATGGCACTTACAACGAGAAGAAGGAGGACGATGGAGCCGCTCCACATGTCGAAAGGTCAGGAGACACACGGCCGTTTGCTCAGCAGATAAAGAGCTCGCTTGCAGAGCGCACAGAGGATCGAGATGAAGCCCAGAGGTGACTCCACCAACTGTGCCAGCCTCTGTGTGACACCTCCAGTCGACACCCTGGTGGAAACTGTTAGTGGAACTTGATCAAGTTACCAGATGCAGCCAGGGCAGAGTTAAGTAAAACTTCTATTCAAAGCAAGCCCCACCCTATGACAGCCAACACATTACTTATTTACATTCCCCGCAGCACAAACATCCACTCACTTTGACTAATATGTCAGGTACCCAGTGTAACGTATAATCTTGTGCTTTGTTTTGTTACAGTTTACCAACACTTACATTTATTATTTTTATTCTTGCGTGTGCAGCATATTTCAGAGATTCACACTGGTTCTTCATTGCAATGTTGACGTTTCCTGGGGGGATTTCTTTCTCCAGACTCATGGGCACAACATATAAGTACAATAGAAACAGCTGCCAAAGCTTGGGGGAAACATGTTTGGAATGGCGTTACGAGACAGGTGACAGACACAGTCCGGGCAGCGTCGGAAAGTTGGATTGAAGTTTCAGCGATGACGACAAAAATCTTTTTAGAAAATTATATTTTTTATGTCACGTCTTGTAAGGAAAAGGACATTGTGTCGGTAAAGTATCTATTAGCGGGTGTGTAAAGGTACACCATGTGTGCACTACAGCAGCAAACACAGGCAAACACTGAAACAGTCTGTCTTTACCAAGGGAGCCAGCGCTATGAACAAATTAGCCTTGAGCCAAGCATAAAGAAGTTCAGTCACATCTCACTGTGTTACTGTACATTAGCATTATTGTAAATTAAATTTTACTGGGTGCACAACCGCATGTCATTCAGCAAAGCAGTACTGGGCACGAAACAGCCGGCTCAGCCACTGTGGTTTGCGTTTATGCTTGGAAATGCATTTTGTCTGCACTGTAATTCTTTACGACCCTCACTTTTACAACTTTTAGCTCAAGGGAAGACAGCAGACGCGAGCAAGCAGGGAGTTCTGAGGAGACCTGTGAGCTCCGTATACTGTGAAATGAACAGTATTTATTATTTCAGGGTGTAACATAAGCGCATCTATAACTGTGGAAAGTCTCCCAAATCAGTAGAAAATCTCCCAAATGTGCACCATGTGTTTTCTTTTCTCTTTAAGCAACCTTAAAAAATAGATTTTTTCTTAATTTCTAAATAATGAATGTAAATTCTATTTAGAAAAATCACAAAAGTTGAAAATGTACTGGTCCTAAAGCATGCTCAGATTAGACAGGACAGTAACCTCCCCCACACCCCCACCCCACCCCGCTGCACAGAAATCAAATTTCTGCCATCCTTACCACTAGTTTGAAGCCTCAGAAAAAAAAAAAAAAATTAATGACAAGCTCATAAATTTCTCTGTGAAACAATTAAGTAATTATTTGACTGCGCCTTGGCTAATTATTTCTTGGAACTTTCATGTGTGTTTTGCCACGTCATGCTTGTTTATGAAAAACAGAAACTAAGTTAATTTCTCCAGGCCTCTGTGGTATGCCTTCAATGCAACAGATGTTGTGTTGTCTCTTTACCGACCATTAATTACCAAAACTTGTCGTCTGAATCATAGCACATTGGCCTCTTTAACTGAAACTTATAAATTAATGGATTTAGATTTTGCCATTAATTCTTTTCTTTAATTTAAAATGATGTGTGCTTATGTCATAATCACAAGGAGACTGGTGTTTAAGAGGACTCAAGTGCAAAGTTTATTTTAAAAAAGGTAAGAGCATTAGTACTTTTAAATCTGTGGAAGCATTGAGCTGAGGTGCAGTGGACCTGTGCAGAGGCAAACACTTGGGGAGGAACTGTGGAGACTCGGGACTCAGAGTTATGGGGAACCGGAGTCGGTGAAGACTTGGATGCACCTGAAGCCAGCTGGTAAGCAAAATAAACAAACAGGGTAAACAAGGACCAACGAACCAAGAACAAAGGACGGTATCGCTGTGTGCCCTGTGTGAATCACACTCCAGCAGCTATCTCTCACTCTTTTAAAGACTGGACTAAGGATGTGATGGAACTCATGTGTCCTGCATTCAATTTGGTCATTCTGTCTGGGACCCCTGGTCATCAGCTGGAGAAGTGTCTGCAGCGGCTGTGCCGGCATATTTAAGCAGGTGATGTTTTGTTACCCTAAGCAACAACTGGATATTTACTACAGTATATCACTTTAGGTAAAGTCATATCCCTGAGAGTACAACAGCATGACACCTGCTTGGACTGTTGTCTGTGTGAACCATCAGTTCAGAATATCTGGTGCTTTAATGTGACACCAGGCTAATTATACAAAGCAATGCCTGTGGCATAAATTGTAATTATTTTTAAAATATTGTTTTAATTATAGTTGCCATTCCCTCTCAGCACACACCTAATACAACGTTGAAAAGGCAATGTGTAAAATAGGCAGAGACAAGTTTTGTTCTTATTTTAACGTCATGAGTCTGTCATCCCAGGGGGGTGCAGTGGCGCAGTGGCGCAGTGGGTTGGACCACAGTCCTGCTTTCCAGTGGGTCTGGGGTTTGAGTCCTGCTTGGGGTGCCTTGCGACAGACTGGCGTCCTGTCCTGGGTGTGTCCCCTCCCCCTCCGGCCTTACGCCCTGTGTCGCCGGGTAGGCTCCGGTTCCTCGTGACCCCGTATGGGACAAGCGGTTCTGAAAATGTGTGTGTGTGTGTGTGTGTGTGTGTGTGAGTCTGTCATCCCATAAAAGTGTCTGCAAGTCCTTTTCCACTAATATTCATCTTCCATTAATTGTTTTCAGGCCAGTCTTTCTTTTCATTGTCTGCACACAGCAGTCTGACGCCATTAGGAGGCAGCTGCCACTTTCCCCGCTGGGATGAACTGGGGCCATGCAGCTGGGCAAAGCCGCGCAAGGAGAAGCAGCAACACCCCTGCAGGTGCCGGAAATATTTATTGAGAATGTATGTTATGAACAGCTAACCGCTCAGATCCCTGGTGATTTTTTCGCTGTCCCCTAAGGAGCAGAGTTTGTTTTTTCTGCCAGTGGTGCTCCCAGGCATAGCTGGTGAATGACTGTCTAGACTCAAGCCATCATCTCCTCTGCACTCAGAGAACACATTCATCAGCAGGTAGAAAAGTGTTTAGACCCAGGTCTGAATCCCAGCTCCTGCTGCAGTCATCCAAACCAAGGTACTAGCACTAAATTGCTGCAGTAGCAATTACCCAGCAATATAAATGGATGAATCACTGTAACTTAGTGTTTTGTGTCGCTTTTGAGAAAAATTATCTACTAAATCAATTAATTTAAACATGAACTAAGGGATATCATGAAATTCCTTTTTATTTTTGTCTCGACCTTTACATTTCTTTGTATGTCCGATGCTTTTCTCCAAAGTGATCTATAACATTCAGCTACGTGTTGTGATTTAGCAATGCACACCACCGAGAAATTTGAGGTAAGTGCCTTGCTCAGTGATGCCACAGCAGGAGGTGGGATTGGAACCTGTAACCTCTGCGTCCACAGGCAGCAGTTCTAACTACCACACTACCTGCTGCCCCAACTACTGTGAACTCTGACCTCTCCTCTTACCCTCCCTGCCTTCCCTGGTCCAAGGCACCCACCAGTCCACCGATCCATGGAGAAGAATAAAGCAAATTAGCAGACAAAAACACTCAGAGATTTTTCTAAGGTTTATTGCTCAGATTACATCTGTCACTGTTTGGATATGGAGGTAAAATGAGGTGAGTAGGAACGACTGAAAACATCACCTTTTGTCTGTTCACCCAGCACATGGGTGAGATCCATCCACCACGCGCAGAACATGGGCTCATGCTGTCGGGATCAGCCTTCACGCTGCATGCGGTACGGATCTTGGATCGCCAATAGCTACCGTTTCATGTTTGCATTTTTCATTGCTGAACAAGCAGCGCGTTTTAACACCCAAAACGAAATATGTTTGCATGTGTTAAACACTGCAAGATGCAGCATGTGAGTTCTGAAAGATTTCATCTGACAATGGATGACCTCTAAATTCATTTGACAGTCAGAACAACTGCAACTTGGAACCATCTGCTAACCTTTAGACGGTGTCATAGACCGCAGAAACGGTTTTTCTCAGTTGTGGGTGGTGTCCTCATGTTGCCTGCTGCCTATATTAGAGTGTTTGCTGTACTGTTCCTGGCAGCCTTCAAAACATTTTTTTTCAAACAGCCATTCTGTTCTTTGTATAAATGAGTTAATTATCATTTCATTAAACACTGTCATCTGAGATGGTTCCTCAATCGAAGAAAACAAGTTCAACCACATTTCTCCATGTATTGTTTTGTATTGAAGTGACTGGAGTACAGTGGTATTATTCAAGTAAATGCAAAGAATAACACATGCAGTTCATGTCTATAATGGGGCTAAATAAGAATCAGTGGGTCAGTTTTACTACATATGTTTGCTCTGTTTCCAGCTCACAGTGAAGAGTTAAAAGTCGCTGTTATTTTACAGCATGATATACACACACACGCACATTTTCAGAACCGCTTGTCCCATACAGGGTCACGGGGGAACCGGAGCCTACCCGGCAACACAGGGCGTAAGGCCGGAGGGGGAGGGGACACACCCAGGACGGGACGCCAGTCCGTCACAAGGCACCCCAAGCGGGACTCGAACCCCAGACCTACCAGAGAGCAGGACTGTGGTCCAACCCACCGCGCCACCGCACCCCCTGCCAGCATGATATAACGAAGGGAAAACCATATTCCAGCGGGTTCCTGGTTGTATGAGTTTTTTTGGAGTCTGAGACATGGTAGTCAAGGCCATCGAGATCAAACTGGCAAATGACATCACAGCATCTGGTCTCCATGTCGTGGCGGGTAAGTCTCAACACATATAGATGAAGTGGAAGCAAGTCCGTTAATGGTATGTGACATCTAGAAGGCCAGAACGCTGTTTAATGTGCCACTGTCTTTGTCACCGGTGAAGTAAATCTCAAGAGCAATAATGCGACTTATAAAAAAGAAAGCCAAGACCAAGATATTTTTTTTTTACAATCTAGTGCAGCAAAAGTCATGAAAAGGCATGGACTCGTATGCTTTGTAAAGAGAGGAAGTGAAGCTTCATTATTATGTACAGTGATGTTAACAGAAAAAATGTAAAGGAATGACACGTCCTTCAGCTGGGATTGCAGGGGTTAACCATCGGGGTCAGCAGGGGCCACCTCTACAACATATGTATGTGAGCGCCCCATGCCTGCATCAGTCATAAAACCTCCATGCTCTTCCTCACAGCAGCGGCTGGAGAGGAAGCAGAGCTTGTGCAGCATCACTACGACGAGTGGGTGTTCTTGCTCTTCTCCTCTGCGCCGTTGGGTTTGAGCAACAGGGCTTCTGTCTGGCCTTCCTCATCGTCCGACTGGACGATGGGGGTGTCTGTCCCCTCCTCGCTGGTGTCCAGGCTGTAAGGGTCGGTGGAGCCGGAGGAGGTGGACGACATGCGTGACTTCGTCTCGCACCGGCTGCGGGGCACCTCAAGCAAGAGCTCATCCTTGTACACCTCCTCGCTGACGTCCTCATTCTCATCATCATCGTAATCCTCTGAAAGAGCAAATTCAAGAATGAGTCATGTGCTGTGTTTGACTCTAAAAGAGTTGCGCGCAGTGATGTCTCTGCTATTGAAGTGTAGTGTTGTAGCAGTAGGTCTCATTGAGTCCAGTGCTCTTTCTGAACAGCATTCTGGCTTTCTTCCTCACGGAGAGACGAATGAGGCTTCACTCATGAATGTCATTGTCAGGAAGAGCAGCGGAAACCCCAGCATAGAAGTATTTGTGGTTATATATAATTTTAAAACACTCGCATTGTCAAACACTTGCATGAACAAGGGGGTTTAAACAACTGCTTAAGGTGTTTTTTACCCCTTCGGTGCCCAAAAGGTGACACCATCATGAATCAGTGTTGCATAAATGTCTTGTTCTTTTTCATACAAACACCTCCAGCACTTCATGCCTCTTCAAGTGTTGACTGACATGCTCTGATTTCACAGTTTCCGCCTTCGTGTTGACATGGACCAGACGGGTTTGGAACAGAAGTACCTGTCAGGGGGGAGTCCAGCGTGCCATCTTCCCCGCTCGAGTTGAGGAACACATCAAGGGCTTCCTGATCGGAGATTTCCAGGAGCTCCATCTGTTCCAGCATGTCTATGTTGACCTCCATGGAAGAGATGCTGCCTACTGGGGCTGTATCAAAGCACACGGAGCATATCTCTCTTACCACTAGTTATTGCTCACCGTTTCACAATATTTATATGCTGTTACACAGAACCATCATTCATACTTATTTTTCTCATTTTGTCCTGACTTGTATCCTGGAAGTTGTTTGTTAGATATGGGACCACATTTTGTGTGAGCCTGTTTTGTCATCAATTTTTTTTTTTTTTGCTAAGTAAACATATTTCAAATACATTGTGTGCCACTGCAGCCTGTGATCTGCTGATATGCTGCTGGTGTGAGATCTGGCTCTTTGCTCTTAGTACGGGTGTGAGTGTGTGTTATCAGAATCAGAATCAGAATCAGAATCAGAACGAGTTTTATTGCCAAGTATGTTCACACGTGCAAGGAATTTGTCTTGGTGACAGAGACTTCCACAGCACAGACAGAATGACAGTGACAAGACAGATGAGAAGATAGAATATGTGAATGAAGGATAAAAAATATATAAAAAATCTAAAGTACACAATATAGAAAAATAGTCACTAGACATTATATGTATATACAGGTATGTTCTATACAAATGCAAGGGAGTGTGAGTGTAAGATATGATGTGATAAATAGATATAATTATAAGTATACAATACTGACGTCTCCTGTGCTCGATCTGCAGGTGGGTGGAGGACAGGTAGACATCCATGTCGTGCTGGAAGACCTCCTCGAAGAAGCGCTGCCTCTCCCGCCACTTGATCTGCTGGGGTGCATCTGTGCTCGGGACCCTCTGGGTGTGCTCCGTCTCAGCTGCCACGGACAACCAGAAGGGGGCACAAGAGTCAGGGAATAGGCCTCAACAGCCCTGCCTGTCACTGAACACTGGGAAATACAGTATGTGTGATGCTTACTAACAAATTATGCCCTTTAATGTCGCTATATGACATGTCAGGGCGCTGTTCCGAAAAAGTCATGCACTGACTGCAAACTCATAATTGAATGCTTTTACATGTAGAATTGAAACTCTGATTTAAAAAAGTCCCTGCTTACTGTCACTGTCACCAGCCTTTTCAGTGCACGTATGTAAGATGACTGTAAACTAAGATGAAATGTTCCCATCTTCCCGTCAGCGCTACGAGACGCCAACAGACCGTCTGGGTTGGAGTTTTTCTTTTCAAAAAGAGGCAGTAACCTTGAACGGGTAAAACGTATAGAAACAAATGACATAAAATAAAGAAAAAGAAAGAATGAATGTGTTATATAATGCATCTCGGGGGTGTGGTGGAGCAGTGGGTTGGACTCTGGTCCTGCTTTCCGGTGGGTCTGGGGTTCGAGTCCCGCATGGGGTGCCTTGCAATGACGGGTGTCCCGTCCAGGCTGTGTCCCCCCCCTCCTCATCCAGCCCTATGCCCTGTGTTGCTGGGTTAGGCTCTGGCTTCCCGCGACCCCGTATGGGACAAGTGATTTCAGATGATGTGTCTGTGTAATGCGTCTCTTTTGTCAGATATGTGACAAAATACTGCCATCACGCACATCACTTTAAATTAAGAGCTGAAATGAGACATATTTATTAATTATTTTTCCCTTCAGGTGTTTTTAAAACTAAAAATAGTGATAATAATGATCACTTTTGGGAGAATCACCTTCCTGCTATTTTTCAATAGGCATTGTGGTGCGAGGCTGGTATGTCTGAAATTATTAATAACAGAAAGGACAGAAGAAGCAAAATGTGAGGAAATGGGGACACGGACTCAAACATTCCAGCTTTTTCAGGTGTTACTTTTGCCTGTTCATGCAGTCCCAGTTGCGGTTCCTTCAGGACATAGCAAGGTTCGTTTCTCAGCTCAAAACCTTCCGCTTTCTGTGCGCCCCAAGCACCTCTGTGATTTCGGCTCCCGAAATAGATTGACCACTGACCTCCCCAGGTGGAAAAAAAAGAACAAAAAAAAAAATACAACGCTCTCTTTTGCAGTCTAAGTTGTCCTATGCTGGTAAAAAGTAAAAGAAAACAAATGTGTTAAGAGACATTTAACCTGGGAAGTTTCTGTACATCTGCAGTGCTCTGTCATTATTGTTTTTTTTTATTAAACACATCATCTGACACCACTTGTCCCAAGCGGGGTTGGAGGGAGCCGGAGCCTAGCCCAGCAGCACAGGGCGTAAGGCTGGAGGGGGAGGGGAAACACCCAGGACGGGACACCAGCACATCGCAAGGCAACCCAAGCGGGACTCGAACCCCAGACCAATTGGAGAGGAGGACTCAGTCAAACCCGCTGCGCCACCACACCCCGCTCTTTTTTTAATTAAAATAAATTGAAATTATTCGTGATTTATTAATATTAGTTTTTAAAGGAACAGCAGGTAGCAGAGCTGACAAGCACTTGGACAGACGTGTAACCCAAAGAAACATTTGCCAGTTTACTGGGCTCCAGAAAAGCATAAGAAAAACACTAGAAACTACAGAAGGACTGAAACCTCAAAATGACTGAATGACAGTTACAAAGGGTGCCAAACCAGTGAGTCACATTAATCTGAATGCCAACTGGTAATTAGTGTCAGCTGTAAACAAAGTCTGTCAATCACCGCTTGAATTTGAGTTTCTAAAGAAAGCCCCATGAGATGACTAATAAAGTTTAAAGGAGGTCAACTGATCGATACCTGGATTGCAAGAAGATTACTGTAGCGTCCGGACGGGAGTCCGACACGGACGCGCGTTGCTATTACGTCCAAACACAGACGAAATATATAATGACTTCACGTGCAGTGTGAGGTTAGACGTGTACGGTGAGTATTGTAAGACACTCGGTGGAAGTGAAACAAGAAACACGAGACCAGGAAACACACACGGTGTTGGAACTACGGTGAACAGTGACACGCTAATCTGTGAGTCTGACCGCAACCCTGAGACGTGACGAAATACCGGACAGGAACGATGGACCAGGACTGAAGAACAAGAGGCAGGAACTGACGGGACGGGCACTCGGGACTGGAACATGCACACCTAGGAAACAAACTGAGGGAACAAGAGACTACCAATCGCCAACGAAGCACAAGAGAACTGCTGATTAAGAATCCGCGACTAGTTCTGCTCCGCTGGCTCCTTTTATACCTCCATGTCCTACGAGGCTGAGAGGTGATAGGTGAGCGTTAGCTAGCGGCACTGAGTGGCGCCGCCTCTGACCAGGAGGGGCAGTGACCCCGTGGGATGTGACAATTACTTACTAAGAGTGCACAGTTATTTGATGTGGAAAGAGAAACAGGGTTGAAAATCATGGTAAAAATGCTACACTACAGTTGTAGTAGAAATGGCCAGTATGGTGGCGCAGCACATAGCGCTCTTATCTCACAGTCTACCTCTGTGGCAAAGGCGTGGGTTTTATCCTTGCTCAGTCTGTGCAGGGAGTTTGCATGTTCTCCTCCTATCTGCGTGGGTTTCCTCAGGGTGCTCTGGTTTCCTCCAACAGTGCAAAAACATCCTTTGAAGTGCGTTGGTGACTGTAAAATTCCCGTAGTGTGTGTTTCACTGGTGTGTGGATGAGTTGATTCATTGCAATTAGTGTATCTAGCACTGTAATTCACCTGTGGTGTGACACACACAAGGCCAGGAGGTGGAAGGTAGGACCCAAGTGCGGAATCTTTTATTTCTCTCCAAGGGACAATGGCAGGAGTCGTGGTCAGGGACGAGGAGCGAGGAGCGAAGAAACGAGGAGCAAACGTCGTTCTTGGGGTTGATCCGGGGTCGTTGCCTTAGAGCAAAACAGTGGGTCCGAAGCCAGGGGGATCGGTAGCTCGGGCGAGGAAACAGGAGCAGGGGCGATGCCATAAAAAAGCGCAGAGGGGACAGTTCTCGTAAGGAGATTCCACAACCTGAGAGTGATGGTGTGGCTTGCTTTATACTCGCCCCGCTGATCCCTGCAAGGTGTGTTCGGCTAGGGTGTCGGTGAGGACGTTGAGTGAAAAAGGTGTGTGCCGATACTACGGGTACTACGCAGCGTTCATTGGAAGTCACTTTGGAGAACCGTGTCAGCTAAATGAATACTTGTGAGTAGGGGAGACGGTCTCTTTGCTGGAGAGCTGCAAAAACTGCAAAAACGACAGCGCCAAAAACCAGAGAACAGAATCCGCACCTCTGTCATCCAGTCAGGAATTTCAAAAGCTATGCTTTCCACAGCCTTCATCACTTGAGAAGTCAGCCTGATTAGTAAAACATGTACCTGCTTCAGCCTTCAAAGAGCTGTAAGAGATCCTTCTTGAAGAAAGGTCCAATATCCCTTTACAAATACAAAGGGGGGACTGAAGCTGCTTTCATGGTAAAGGGAATCCTGTTCCTTATTAGTTGTTTGATATGAATATATAGCTTAATATTTCCAATAATCTTTCTGCCTCCAGTAATTATACAGTATATGTTTACCTTTGTATAAACTACAAGCTGAACATAGGCAGTCCAAATGTTTATATTTGATTCAGCAGTTTTTAGCACACTGCAAGGGTGCTTTCCATCATTGGATGGGAACATTAAATAGAAGTGGACACTGGCTAATAGCATAGAGGCTAATAACTCTGGCTCTTATGTGTCACGCGGAACACGGGGAGCCAGGACGGCTGAACCCAATTGCAGCGTTGTTCGTCTGAAGTTGAGGGAAGAGGCAAGTTCTCAAAACCAGGGGCAGGCGAAGGGTCGGTCTATCGGCGAACAGGAACGAGGACCCATGGACGTGGTTGGAAAACGAAGCAAGGAGTCAAAAAACCGGAGATCATGAACAGAGAATAGAGCAAGTGTGTGTGTGAAGTAATGCGAGGAAGGGCGGTCGTCCCAAACGAGATTCCACAACGGTACGGGAGCTGAAGAGGGTCTTTATAGGGTGAGCGATTACTCAGGAGCTTGTGCAGAGTCGGGTGTTGTCGCTTGTGTTGTGGGCGTGGACGTGACACTATGACCTTTGAATTATTATTTTTTCTAATCTTCCATGAACAGTCTGTGCAATTTAGCCATAGTGTGATGTTACCATGCCTCCTCAGTCTAAGAAAACGCTAAACGCTCAAGAGATGTGGTGGACAAAGATGTATGTGTGGGAAGGAGTGTTAGGCCAGGATGGAGGCCTGAAGGATAGAATTTGCAGAGCTCAGTGTGTCCTCCCTCTACATTCCAGCACTTTGTGAAAATTGATTCTGGAATTGCCCAACTGAGTCAGTGAAGCTGTACTGAGAATGAAACTTCGTTTTGTGTCTACATCCGTGTGTGTGATTATGACACCAAAATAAAGCTCTGTGTCATGAGCTTTATTCCGTATTCCTTATTTCCTACTCAAGGTGTTGGCAGGAAATAGTTTACTTCTGTACTTTTCTATTATCTCTACTCTTCTAAAATTTTTTCATATGAAAATGCTTGAGCTGTGATTTTCATACAAGTTAATTTCAAAGATATTCTTCCAACTTATAAAGCAAAAAAAAAAAAAAAACATTTAGGAAAATCAATCATTCTGATAGTCTGCTAAGGTCTCTTGGATCACATTATGTAATCACGTTTCAGAAGTTGTTAAGCATTAATAAGGGAGAGGGCTGCTGTCAGACATGGAAAAAGGAAGCTGGGCAGAACAAGGGAATGACAGAAAATGACACAGTGTAGAGAAGAAAGGAGGCGTGGGAGAGGAACCTCACCGCAGGAGGTGTTTCCGCAGTGCCCTCCAAGGTGCTGGGGTTGTGTAACCATGTCGGTCCTTGTTTGGTAATCGTCAGCCAGGCCAATGAAGTGCTGTGCACATGGATCACTCAGCGCTATTTCCCAGTGTGCTCGCTGCTCGCCACCTCCTCTACAGGTTCACAACAGGCACGGAACGGCTGGCCATTCTGACCCATTGATATCACGACAGTTGCTTGTCAACATACATGAGCACACATGTCAGTGTATTTTGGTGGACAATCTGACACTTCTGCTTCATTTTGCACACTTCCTACTATTGCCAGCGAACGCTGATGCCCATGAACTAATAAAGACACTTTAAGGGTATTCTTAGGTCCACAGTCCAAAGACAAGCTGGTTGGGTTCCCCCATAGTATGTGAGTGACAGAGAAAGAGTGTGTGTGTTCCACTGATGTATGGATGAGTGATCCAGTGTAAGTAGAGTATCTAGCAGTGTAAGTCACCTTAGTGAATAAGGTATGTGGGCTGGTAACACTACACAGAGTTCATTGGAAGTCTCTTTGGAGAAAAGCGTCTGCTAAATAAGCAGAGGTGTATATGAGAAAAATATGTCTCTAGAACTTGTTTTAACAGGAACTAAAAATGCACCTACCTCAGTGAGAGACTGAAAAAAACAAAAGGTTAAGAGCAGTAATGTGTTTTTCTGATTTCCCTCAATCTCCTTATCAAAATATTGAGCAGTGTTAACCGATGTGTTAGATGTCCGAAGATATAATCTGAAGGTCAGAAGTCAGGCAACAGGATGATGCTTGAAAGACCAGTTTAAACTAAGGTTAATGTGATCCCTGATGTGACTGATATGTTATGAGGATTTTTTAATATGGAGTCAGTTTTAACCCTTGTTTTCCTTGCTTTAGGCCCTATGAGACCTTACTTTTTTTGGGATGTCATCCCGCTGCATAATGAAAACCGGGTAATAGGTTATAGGTCTTGAGTAGGAGAAGAGGGATGGGTATTACCCCAGTCTCCTAAGCGGACTACAATATAATTGGTAAGCAGAACAGTAAGAAAGCAAAATCTGCAACGGACACCCCTGATTTCTGTGCTGTATCACACCTCGTTTTATTAAATGATGCAGTGAGACATCCATATTTCATATTTGTATAGTGATTACATTTGCACATCCTTGTTATTTTAAGAACAAGATAAACAAAAATCAAAAACTACTCAGGGGAGGAAAGGGGCAAACTTGTTTACTGTCTGCATAATTAATGGCAGGTCTCCAGTGAGTCTGGCGGAGGTTGTCTGTCGCTTCCCCCCTTTCAACAGGCAGAACAGGCCCTGTCAGGCCAACTTAGACTCCTGATGGAATATGTCTGAAGGGAGAAGTAGGAGCGCAGACCTCAGGCGGCTGGGGGTGGCTTTTCACGGGGGGTCTTCCGATCGCACAGGGCCTGGATACGAGGTCTGTGATGGTAACACATCCTCACAGCTTACATAACTCTCTGTGTCCTGAGGTCCAGAACCCACAGCTCTGTCTGTTCCTTTAGAATGCATCTACTGTTATGTGCTGCCCTCGTTCAGTCCCACTCGGAGAAGAGGGCGGCACCGCGCCAGGCCACGTTCGTGTCTCGGCACTCTTACGTCCTTGCCCTCTCCTTGCAACGTGACTGTTAAGGTGTACATGTGCGTTAGAGCACAGGTCAGCGCGGCCGCGGAGCACGTAGATCTGATTTCGGCCACGCGGACCGTTCGAAAGTCCACGTAGCCCATTTTGTGTGACCAGCCGGTGTGAATTTTGTTTCACGAGGCATTCGGTTAAAAAATTGATCGGGAAATGGACCTAAGTGATCTTAGAGTCCTTTGTTCACATCTTCACTTACATTTACATTTACATTTATTCGCCTAGCAGAGGCTTTTGTCCAAAGCGACTTACAACGGATACTATGTAGTGTTACTAGCCCACACCTTATTCACCAAGGTGACTACACTGCTAGATACACTGCTTACAAGGGGTTACTCATCCATGCATCAGTGAAACACATTCACACACACTATAGGGGAACCTGAACAGCATGTCTTTGGACTGTGGGAGGAAACCAGAGCACCCGGATGAAACCCGCGCAGACACGGGGAGAACATGCAAACTCCACACTTGTTTAGTCTCAGCAACTGGGAGCATTCTCACTTACACTGTCTGAAACCTCCGTGTTTTTAAAAAGACTTTTAGCGCTATTGTACAGCGTGCACTATCGTTACAAGATTTCTTTCTCAGTGCTTTGTATCACACAATGTCTAACTTTCTGAATGGACCGTACAGGTCAAAATTGTGATGAAACAACTTTCTGAAGGGACCACAGCAGTCTTTAAAAGGTCAAGACTTCAGCTGTTATTGTTTATGTAAGCAGCGAATGAAGGAAGGGAACTCAGTTGCTGCTCGAGCGATGGCGACATTGAAGTAACCATTATATAATTAAAGCAATGCAGCTGAGCGTGCGCTGCCAAAAACCATTTGCCTATCCCGGCAGCGCAGCAGCGCGTTCTCTTCTCTGACGCTAGCGGCCGAGTGCGTAAAAGCCAAAGGAGATGGGCGAGTTATTCTGTCCACAGAGGTGAGTCGTCACAGACGCATCGATGGTGCTTGGGGTTGTTGAAAAATGGACAGCGTCAGAAAGGAATTTCACTTTTACCAGAGGTTTGAATTGGAGGCTGATTACGCACGACTTTCAATTTATTACGTAATTATTCAGCACTTTTTTTTAGAGACTTATTATACCCATTTGTATTACAGATCAAGCCCCCTTTAAGCAGCAACCTTCAGATTACAAAATAAATCATGTTATTGCTCTACAGTACCTGCCTGTCTCTGCCACGTGTTAGCAAGGTTATTAAAAGCAGCAAAACAGGTTGATTTCTTAATTTATTTTTCGGAAGTGTGGAATTACCCATCCCGTGACTGTTTTTAATTTGCAGCTTTTGAATTACTCCCTGTTCGGTGCTCCCAGTCAGCAGTGCAACTCTACTAGATGCTGGGGAAATTACAGAGCAAGTGTACGTGTGACCACGGACCGAGCAGCGGTTCCAGAATCAGACACGGCCTTTAAAAAAACGGTTATCGCAGGCACAAGGGTGTTGTGTTTCTCTATGGTTCTCTATAGATCGAGTTACCAGTGAGTATTGCTCTGGCTCACTTTGCAAAAATCATCGCTTTTTCATATTGAGCTTTGTTTTCAGCCAGACGGGTGTGCAAGGATTCGTGGAAACTGGCAGTATCTGAATCGCCTCTCTTGACCCGTGCAATCCCACGCCACAATTACTCAGCTTTTCCAGTGACTCGCAGGTGGGGCTGCAGATTTTCCAAACAGATAGGCAGGAGTGGAACTCAGGGCGTAGGAAAGACAGACTAAGACACCCTACAGCTGCACTCCTCACTCGCATTTATCTTCACCGCTCTGAACTGACTTCCTGACCTCTCTGTCCTACAGCACGAATGTCTAACCCTGGTCAATGTCCCAGGCGATGGAAAGATCAATAGTCGATATAATCAAACTTTAAAAGGTTTTGTTTAGCAAAGCAGGTCTACTGCAAATAGGGCACCACAGTGCAGCAGGTAGTTGTGGGTCGAAATGGGTTTAAATTTGGCTCATTCCTGTTTCTGTGTGCTTCCTCCCACAGTCCAGAGACATGTGTTTCTGGTGAAGCGATTAATTCTAATTATCTGTCGTGTGTGAATGTGTAAGGGGGGTGCGGTGGCGCAGTGGGTTGGGCCGCAGTCCTGCTGTCCGGTGGGTCTGGGGTTCGAGTCCCGCTTGGGGTACCTTGCGACGGACTGGCGTCCCGTCCTGGGTGTGTCCCCTCCCCCTCCGGCCTTACGCCCTGTGTTGCCGGGTAGGCTCCGGTTCCCCGTGACCCCGTATGGGACAAGCGGTTCTGAAAATGTGTGTGTGTGTGTGTGAATGTGTGAGTGTGCGAGTATGTGATTGTCCTGCGATGGACTAGCAGGTGTACTCTGCCCCAGGATAGACTTCGGACCACCGGTACCCTGCTCTGGTCTACTGCAAATATTTTATTTGTGCTAAAAAAATGCGTTTTTAAAATTAGTCGTCACCTTAAAATGATCCTGCATACACATGATTTCTTTTATCACGTGATTGTGTGATTAAAAATTGCACTGTGACTCTATCCAGCAAACACAATCTTTGAAAAACCCTGAGCTCCCATCTGCCTGCCAAAGACATACTGCGGGTATTCATGGAGAAAAGAAGGGGAGTTTGGAACACAAGAGTTGCGGAAATGGCGCTGATGAAAAGATGATTGTGCATCGGCTCTGGCTTGACTGCTCCCATTACTGGAAGTGGCTCGACTCTCTGAGCGAAATCCTGGGCGTTCCAGGTTTGAAGACAAGGCTGGGAACTGGCTTGCAGAGGAAATCCTTTCGGTTTGAGGGCGAACAGGCGATGTTTGAGGGGCCGGATGTGTGTGAGGGGCCCCTGTTTTGCGTACCCTTGCAGAGCAAGACCGCAATCCTGCGCAGAGCTCACCATGAAAAGATGCTTTTTTCACACGGGCACAAGAAAGCACTAGTGGTCAATATGGTCCAAGGAGCAGCCTAGCCTGCTTCTTCACACAGGAAGCTAGTGAAGAGCCTTGTCCACTGGTACACAGCACAAAGAAGGATTTCCATTGGTCCCTTGATGAGAGACATTGGTCTTGCCCGAATACCATTCCTTTCAATACATTTTCTACTATTACATTTTAAAAGTAGTAGTCAAGATACAAGCAAAGTCAAGAAGGTTGGTTTAGAACGCTTGCATTCCTTTTTGATTTAAAATTTAGTTATTGTTCAGAATCTATTATTGTGTGAGTTGGGCTTCATAGCAGGTTCTGGGCTCTGTGGAAATGCACAGTATATAAGCACAATCAACACTTTAGTTCTTCAGGCTGTACAGGTTTCACTACAAGCTCAGCTCTAATGTCCTGGAATAAAGTCAAAGAACTTCAGAGAACAGAGTCTCTGAGCAATAGTTCACCTTCCCAAAGGCAAAAAGCCATCAGTGGTAAACCACTGTGAGGAGTGGTTCGTTTGTGGCTTTGGCACAGAAACAGCAAAATCTAGCTGCTGTACTGTATAAACTGTGGGAAACGGAAATACACACACACACACATTTTCAGAACCGCTTGTCCCTTACGGGGTCACGGGGAACCGGAGCCTACCCGGTAACACAGGGCGTAAGGCCGGAGGGGGAGGGGACACACCCAGGACGGGACGCCAGTCCGTCACAAGGCACCCCAAGCGGGACTCGAACCCCAGACCCACCGGAGAGTAGGACTGCGGTCCAACCCACTGCGCCACCGCACCCCCTTCTGTGGGAAATAAAGTAAAAGTATTGAAAAGCCTAATTCAAACAGTTGCTTTTGTGGTGATCATATGTCTGTAGAGGATATCTCCAGTTCCTTGGTTGCTTTTATACAAATGCATTGGAATCTCATTACAGACCTACAGTTAGATGTTGCAGCTGCCACTATCAGAGAATCAGTTCCAAAATCCTGGTGTCATGCAAGGCCATACAGTAATTACCTCAACCTCTTCGCCGTCCTTGTGCAACCAGTTTGCCCTTTCTTCACAAATTGCCCCACCCAGTAAAAAGAATTTAATACTTAGATTCACTCTGCAATTAATGTTCTGGCTCCTCCATCTGTGACGCTAGTGCAGTCCATGGTTGTGGTGGTGTGGAGTCCATCCCAGATGCAAAGGGTACGAGGCAGTACGCACCCCGGACAGGATGCAGGGGCCAACACATGCACTCATTCACTCGCACACATTCAAACTGCTGCAGTGAAGCAATGACACCAATTCACTTTAAACGCGTTTTTAGACTGTGGGAGGAAACCAAATGAACACGGAGAACATGACACCATACAATCTTAGCATGTACAATGCATCTTAATCCAATCTAAGTAATGAAGTCACTCACAGGACAGTCTGTAATAATACACACACACACTTTCTGAACCGCTTGTCCCATACTGGGTCATGGGAAACCGGAGCCTACCCAGCAACACAGGGCATAAGGCTGGAGGGGGAGGGGACACGCCCAGGACAGGACACCAGTCCATCACAAGGCACCCCAAGTGGGACTCGAACCCCAGACCCACTGGAGAGCAGGCCTGCGGTCCAACCCACTGCACCACTGCACCACCACACCCCCGTCTGTAACAATACCAATTGAAAATGCTCTTTGTGCTCTTTATGGCAAGACACTTCATATTTCCCAGGAAGAACATCACTCATGTTGAGGTATGAGACCAGTACAGAGCTACTGCTTCGAACAACGGGGTGAAGATTACAAGTGCCGCTTTTCTGGTTTCCAGAAGCGAGAAGAAGGCAATGCCTTAAATCCGCACAATTTCTCGGCCGCGGGTGCATAATAGAGGCGTTTTCATACTATTGGACAAGTCTTACTTTGTCAGTTTAGAAATGTCAAAGAAAATTTGGAGCCGAGAAACGATAATTGGTTGCTCCGATTTTGCCTGATATTGAGCACTGCTCCCAACGTGCTACAATGTCTCATACAACTATTTTCTGCCACCTTGCATTGATTGTGTCCAACTTCTATTTTTAATAGACAGGCAGGATTCAGTTTAATATTTTTTAATGATTGTACATTTAACCTGGTGTTAAAGTATCCTCAGCATCACTGATTTGATGAAGATGACATTCAGTTTACTGTAACCTCACTGTGAACTGACGTGATGGAACGGTGAGCCTGGAGGACCGCTGGCAGAGCCATCACGGCACTCGGCGCAGCTCTGCTGACCCAAAGTGTTCAAGGCCAACGGCAGTCCCCCCTCCCACTGTTCCACGGCCATCCTCGCTTGCTCACTATGAGCACATGCTGTCTTCATCTGTGTGCAGAGGATTACCCACTCCTGGAATCCTGTCATTATTAGAAAAGCCACTCAGGCAGGAGTGACGGCCAGGCCCGTGAGTGCTCACGCATGCTTATCCTCTTACAGGAACCCCAGGGCCATGGTTTGGACCTGGTATGAACCTGCCTTCTGTCTGACGCCATCCTCTAAAACTGTTGTGCCAACAGTCAACAGTGACGCATGTGCAAAATGTCTCATAAATGATATTGGTGTGTATTTATATCAGTATAAGAAAACACAATATAATGGTTTTAATGCAGTGGAAAATATCTGTCTGCGAACATCAAATATAGTTGTTAATCTCATTAACAGATCGTGATGAGCGCCAGACCAGAAGGTGACAGGGTGTAGCCCGAGTCCACTCTCCACCCCGTAGGTGACTGGAAGTTTCTCACACTTCTTCATGTCCATTATGTCATTGTCCATGATGTTTCGTTCACAGCTTTCTCAAACATTCTCCAATTAATCCATGTCCAAGCCAGAAACCAACCCACCCTCCCCTCCCCCATTGCAACTTGCCGTGTCCGGTCTGGGAAATTTTCTGCCAGTTGGAAGAGGGTCATTTACTGACAAGTGTGAAGTATGACTGGTTTCAGCTATCCCACCATGACATCATCATCATTAACCCAGCATCATTAGGCAAGAGCGCTGTGGGGAACACCAAACAATGACCCCCTGCGGCTTCCGTCCAGCTGGCCACTCCTTTCAGACGGTATTTCTATGGGGTTTAATTGTATCCAGTTCTAAATGTATGACCAACTCTCACATAAGAAATGTCCTCTCAAGTCCTAAATAAGACATCCCCAGCCTGAGAATGCGATGCTCAAACAGCTTTGAGAACGTGTGATGCTCACTGAAGAACAATCAAAGTGGGACATTTCGGATACTAATGAAATGCCGTCCGCTGCCGATAAGTTTCCGATTGGCACGCATTCAGGCTGGCAAATTGTTTATGAACACATTTCCAAACTACCAACAAATTGTCCATTTTATTCAATGAAGCGCATTTGTACGAACGTGAAATTTTTTGACACATTCCAAATTACCAGTGTTTTTTGAGCATTCTGCAATGCCCTGATAATGTGCTTTTTGTGTATTACTGACAATTTCGCATTGGTTGTGTTAACTTGGGTTCCTCATCAGTGACCAGTTGCACTGCTTGGACCCTCCGTTTAGGACAGACGTGCGCTTTAGCAGTCAATTGGGACACTGGAAAATCTAGCAGTTCACTCTGTTAAAGCACGTAACCCTTCCCTCGTCTTTCCCTGCGCAGGCAACGACGAGGTAACTTGTGGACGACTCCGGCTATTTCTGCCAACGTATCGTGCTTCTGAGGAACGTGATGGACACAAGACGTCTGAACTGGTTCTGCTGATGAGGACTGATGGGGAGGAGGCAGGAACCCCTCAACAAAATGAGATACTTCACTGCCGGGACACTCCTGCGGGTTGTGTGTGCGTGGACAGAGGGTGTTGTACATGGCTTCTGAGTGTCAGTACTTTCACAGAAACCCATCGTCTTCACTTCTGAATTCTTAGAACTTGTAATTCCCCACACGATGATATGTTTAATTAACACTGGCAACACTGAGGTACAGTAATTAACTCCAAAAACTGGAGCTTAAAACACTGCTCCAAAAAAGCTTCTAGTTAAAATCCAGGTTGGATATAAGAGGACGTTGACAGGAGCACAGAAAGTAGTGTTTCGGAGACATAACTGGTGTGCGCTGTAAATGGGATTACGGGTCCTGGAGCGGCATCAGCTGAAGCCCACGAATGGAGAGATACTGGCAGACAAAGGTGGATAAGCAGGACAACAGCAAAAGTCTTCCGGCTCAATACTGCTTGACTTCCCTTGCAGTCGTGAATGCGACTGACGCAAGAAGTTTAGACTATTTATAGAGGTTAAATTCCTGCTCTGTGTTGCTTGCATTGCATCCTCTCTATCTGTGGACAGGCCACGATGTGAACGCAACTCGCGGCGGCCGAGGAAATGCCTTGCGAAAGTGGGAATGGCATTTGTTCGCCGCAGCGAATAAAGAAAATCTGCCCGCGACACGAAAAGAAAAACAGCGCTGAAACGAGTCAGTAATGATGCTCTTTAAAGATTCCGACCAAGTTTCGAAATATTTGAAATAAAGGGAACACGGAGAAACAGCAGCCTGCACAGAGGCAGCCATAGGTGTAGTGCTGGTGACATACACTGCCACAGCCAAGAACCTGCGTTTGAATCCCACCCTGCTGTATTGCAGCTGATTGAACCTCTTATTCTTAAAAGACGCAGTAAAAATACTGCTGTATAAATGGGTAAGTCACTGTGAAGCTGATTGCTTAATTCTGTAAGTCGCACTGGACTGAGGTGTAACAATAATAGTTTAGCTGTGCTTGTATGTATTAGAGAATCTCATACATGCACGAGAATTTTTCACGTTTGGTGGACACCCCGGAAGGAATATCTGGAAGGGATGTCTAAGAGCCAAGAGAAGAGGGCTGCCAGAAGGGGCTTTGGCACTGGGCTGTGAGATGCAGTCCCAGGGGGTCATGGCTCTCTCTCTCTCACGATGACTAGTGTGTCTCTATCAGTCACCGGATTAGGTCTGAGTGGATTAGCTGTTGTTTGAATTGAGTAGAAAGCAGCATGTTTTCTATAGCAGACTTTTTTGTCTCGACAGCCATCCTCTTCGGTTGTGAGAACCAGGAGCTGCATCTACTCTTAGCCGCTGTGCCTCAGGCTCTGCGGGACGAAGCAGGACCCCCCGCTTTAGTCGCTGTCCTGTTGTCCCGTTGAGATGTCTGACCATTTGCTCACCTTTACATAACTGGGGTTTAGGAAACATGACATGAAGTGATGGAAAGTTTACAAACCTAGTGCCTCATTATGGCTATGAACCATTCATCATTAATGCACCGTGGTAAATCATTGCTATTGTAACAGACTTAAGTGCATTGTATTACCCTAAATTGATGCTGATGCAGAAGGGCACCTTTTCACGAGGCAAAGACCGCACCCATGGGCTGGAAATTTGGCTGGATTCCTTTGGCACGTGTAACAAGCAAGACTTACATAACACTCCCTGTCGCTAGCCGGTGTTCAGACCGCGCATCTCCGACGAGACGCTGCATGCGAAAAAACATGTATGCATATCCATCCCATCACCACGACGGGGTGTGAAGGACACAGCGCTAGAGTTCAACAAAATATGATAAAATGCTCACCAGTGAGGCATGCAAACCTTTTTGGTTATATTGCACTGGTGTGTAGTAGTATTTCTGAGGGCACAGTTACATTTACCCTGCTTGGTATCACATTTCTGTTTACGGTTGGGGAGCGAAGATCATCGCAGACTATCAGACCCAACCCATCATTTTTTCTGCATCGAATCTGAAAGGCTTTGGGCGGTAAAAGCATAATACAATAAGTGCATGTACTGATTTACTGATTTCTGATGTACTGGTTTCAATTTTGCTGAGGGGCCCTATGCACCAACTGAGAGTGAGCAGCCGTTCGGACTCCATCAGACCAGTGCAGCAGATGTCTCCGGAACACAAGGACTATTGTGTCTTGGTGAATGCCGGAGATGATTTGAAACACATATAAACTGTTTTTCTGTCCAAGTGCTCTGGTAAATCTTGGATGGAGATGTTATTGTTCTTGCCAACATTCCTTTGTTTCGCTCTCCTCAACAAATCAGATTTCCAATTACATTTCACCCATGTCTGTGAAAATACCTTCTGGGGACATGCTGCCAGTCCTCAGCAACCACATTGTCTCCCAGACAGGACCTTCTGTAGGCCCTCATCGGAGATCATTGTGCTTCACCTTGTAATCGAGAAGTCGAGCACTTGAGGAGCAGTTTATTATCGAACAAGTAAACCTAAACCTCGCCGCTCAGAATAAAGCAAGAATGTCTGGTATTTCATAGTTAAACAAGCGGTCATCCTCCCACATGGAAAACTTAGTATGGAGTTCAGACAGCATTCCAAAATAGGGCATAAATATCTGAGCACTGATGTTTCAGGGTGGGAGAGTGCAGTGCCGCAGCGGGTTGGACCGGGTCCTGCTCTCTGGGGGGTCTGGGATTCGAGTCCTGCTTGGGGTGCCTTGCGACGGACTGGCGTCCCGTCCTGGGTGTGTCCCCTCCCCCTCCAGCCTTGCGCCCTGTGTTGCCGGGTAGGCTCCAGCTGCCTGCGACCCCATATAGGACAAGCGGTTCAGACAGTGTGTGTGTGTGTAATGTTAGAGGATCTGTAGCTGTGCTTCAACTGGATCTCAATCAGAGCACAATTTTAAGATATGGATAATTCAATTCTGATCATATTTGTGTAGTTTTCAAACTCACTTCAGTCTTTTCCTGGTGTAAAGATGATTCTGTTTCTTCAGGACTCATTATAGATCAAATTCAACACTCGGGGCAATCCCGAGTACACACTAGCCAGCATATTTCATCTTCACAGTAACATCCGTGTCATCTTCAAAGTGTGTATAAGTTTCTACACAGCAAACATGACAGCAACATGAAACCATAGAAACGAATTAGCTCTATCAACATTCTGCGCGTCGCTCTTCTACAGCTCCACCTTGTGCTGGTAGCTCCAGTCCCCATACAAGGAGATGCTGGACTCGTTCCTCCAGGAAATGTTCCGGAAGATGACCCATCCAGACAGATCCCTGTCTGAGTGAATCCTTTCCCAGATACATCCCTCACACAAATGTTTAAACAGGTATAACATGTAAACTAGACACTTTTTCCATTTGTCATTTTTTTACCAGTTGTCACAAGGGGCTGCAAGCAGGTTAAAAAAAGTTGTTTCCATTGTACACACAAGTAGTATTGTGATACTCTACTGACCTGTCATGGCCATAAAGTAAGCCTTATAGTCGTGAACAGAACAGCAGCAATGTTGCTGGGAAGCGACAGTTAAGCTCCTGGTGTAACTCAGCTGTGATGGGGTACCGTCCCAGCACGGTCAAAATAGACCAAACTCTCCCAGAGACCGCTCCACACTGGGGTTCCCTCCCGCGCACGGAGAGCAAGGAGTCCAAACACAGCAGTGTACTTACAGGACAAGCGCTTGTTGTGGCCAGATGATCCGGATGAAGACATGGTCGTGTCCCGGTGACTGAGGGTCTCTCTGCTTCTGGGGGGAGTGACAGTCCGAGCGGGAGCTTCTCTCTTCTGTCGGCACTAGCAGGGGAAAGCCAGTGGTCCACAGGGGCAGTTCATCCTTTCACTGCTTGAGCTGGAACCTCGGCCACATGAACAGGGAATGTCCTCACCCCGCCCCCCTCTCTCTCTCACCCTCTGTCACTCGCTCGCTCTCCCGTTCTCTCTCCTTCTCAGCAGCACATTAACAGCCACGGCACACTCTCTCCGCATATAGGATCTGCATTGTCTGCAACAGCTGAGGTTCGAGAGCGTACCAGTGCCGGGTGGACACTCATGGGGGAGGTGCAGCAGGATGGGGTGGGTGGTGGGGTGAGGCTTGGGGGGGTGGAGAACCTGGACCCCCCTTTTATATAACAAGTATGATGGCAGCAAGACAGCAACAGCCAAGCTTTCCTCCCTTATTCCTCTATAGTCTGGATGCTTCCAGGAGGGAGTGCACACTAAGCACTGGACTGCACCCTTCATCCCCAGGCCAGCAACTTACGTTTAGTGCAGTAGTTCTAGAGATCTATTTATGTAGGCATTCTATTTGGCTTATTTACAATATTTTAGTTTTTTATTTTTTCCAAACAAAGGGAAAACACAATTTTTGCACATGTAATAAAAATCAAAAACAAATTCCGCCTTTACATAAGTATCCAGACCCTTTGCTATGATACTACAGTCTGAGGTCAGATGTATCCTATTTTTTTCCATCATGTTTTGGTTCATTTCCATTTATTTTTATGGAGCACTCTTCTCATCAGCCTGAAACAGAGGGGTGAATGAGTGCAGCTGATGGTGTAGTGGTTAGTGCTACCACCTTCTGTGTCTACGATCAGAGGTTCCAATCTCACTATGAGCCCTGGTGGCCCAATGGTTAAGGCACTGGCTTCCTAAGATGGGGTTGTGGCTTTGAGCCCCATCTGGGGTGGACAACTCCTTATGGGCAGCTGGTAGTATAAGGGTGAGTGTTACTACCTTTGCATCCAAAGGTGGCAGGTTTGATCCCCACTGTGGGCTGTAGTACCCCTGAGCAAAATACTACTTTACTTTGCTCCAGTAAAATTACCCACCAGTGTGAATAGTTGTGTCTGTAATAAGCATAAGCTTAACATTGCTAGTCACTTTGGAGAAAAGCATCAGCTAAATGAATAAATGTGGCCATGGTAAACTTGACCGAGGTATTTGTCCTGAAACTCTTCCAGTAAAATATTGCCCACCTGAATCAAGGGGAAAAATGATTGTAAGTTGCTATGGAGAAAAGCCCTGGCTCAGGGAGTAAATGTGAACTCTGATACCACTAGAACTTGACCGGACATTATTTAGACAGGCACGTACGTGTCTCCGCACAGTGCACAGCAGGGTACAAACCAAGTCATCTACTCCAAGGAAGTCTCGGTAGACCTCTGACATAGCGTTGAGTCAATGTGCAGATAAGTACTGTATGTCATTTACAGTGGATTAAAAGGCAAAGGCAGAGCACTGCTTGGTCACATTGCTGTGTCCATGTGAGGCAGCACAATGAAAACTGAAAGCTAGTCTTTGGTATTTTTCAATCTAGAAGCGTGTTTTTAAAAAAATGTTTTACGATAATGTTATCGAGAGCCCTCTCGTATAACAGGTGGGAAAGCTTTCCGACTACAATTCAAGGTAATATAATGTAATATTACATAACAGGGAGTGCAGTGCAATCACATTTTGGCTTTGCATTCATGTCTGAGAGGCACCCTCTCTCCTTCTCTCTCTGTCTCTCTCACTTTGGCTCTGACCGTTGCCACGCGGCCTGTTTCGGCGGCTGTGTCGCTGGGGTCCAGCAGCAGCGCTGCAGTTGATGCCTGCTTCGCGGCACCTCCTTCATACCGCTCTGTTGGGACAGGGTTCCTCCCCGGTGCCACCACCCCTCGCCACGGAGAGCAGTGTGTCTCCGGGCCGCCGGTGGTGCTCACAGCGAGTCACTGCCCAGGAATGAGCTCTTCCGCTCCTATCGCAACGCACATTCCTCTGGCATTGCGAAGTGCTTCCTGGACTTTGGAGAACGTTCACCAGAAAGAAAGCGCTTGGCCTTCAGCCGCACACCCCTCAGCAACAGCCAACCTATTCCATTTTCACTCTGTGGGTGGGAGGAAGGACGTGATCTTTCGCTCTCAAACTGCATGCTGGGATGGCAGCCTTGTATTTGTTTCTGATAAATATAGGGTTGTCTCTGGAGGCTGCCTGCATGGCGTGAAGAAGAGGGGCAGACCTGCTGTGAAAGCAGAGCCTTGCAGCACGCGCCTGCTGAAAGAGAGCGACAGGGGACACCGGAATCGCCCCAATCGCCCTGTCACTGCGGCACCTCCTAGCGCTGCCACCAGCACAGTCCGCCTGCGGAGGGCGTCGCAGCGTCTCCTGCAAACACACCCTTCGCCCAAATCTGAAAGGAAAGCACCACTGGGTGTGCAGTGCCGGTGCCACAGGGCTTCCCGCTGTATGGTCTCCATCCAATCTGTGACGCAGTGCACGTCCTGGTGCGGAGTCAGCGCGGATGCCTCCACTCCCAGAGCCTTCGCTGCCCGCAAGCAGCCAAATGGCTCTACACAGCTCTGCAAGACTCTGCTTTGTGGGCGCTGCAGAGAAGCAGTGAGACCAGCATGAGCGGGAGTCTTTATGTGATGAAGGAGCCCTGGTACCCTGCAGTCACCCAGGTCAAGTCCACTGATCCCTTTCACTGGGCATCATGAAAACCTCCAGACGTGCACAATCTCAACACGTGATGGTGTGAAGGACTTTCAACGCTGGTGGCAAACGTGCTGCGGAGGGCCAACCTGTGACAGGTGGACAGTTGCTGTTTGCACCTGACGTTTCCTCTGCAGTGTCAAATTTCAATGAGCAGCTCAAGGGGGAGGGAGGGAAGCTGGCAGTTCGCAGCATAGTGGTTAGAGGCACTGCCCTTGGACTTGGAAGTCACGGGGGTTTGAAACTCAACTCCTACTGACATACCCTTGAGCACGGTACTTTACTTTGAACTGCTCCACTAAAAAAAAAAATAGCCTGTCTGTTAGAATGAGTAAATATTTGCAGGTAGCTTAACACTGAAAGTAGCTTTGGAGAAACACATCAGCAAAATGACTGAATGTAATGAGGGAGCGTTTCTCAGCTGTGCTCCTGGATACAAAGTCACAGTAAAGGACATGACATACAGAACATGTAGCAGCTGTGCTGTGAACAAGTTGCCTGTGCAGAACACCTTGTTTTATTTTTTTTTTTAACCGTGACTGATTGGTACTGAGGGGGGCGCGGTGGCGCAGTGGGTTAGACCGGCTCCTGCTCTCGGGGGGTCTGGGGTTCGAGTCCTGCTCGGGGTGCCTTGCGACGGACTGGCGTCCCATCCTGGGTGTGTCCCCTCCCCCTCCAGCCTTACGCCCTGTGTTGCTGGGTAGGCTCTGGTTCCCCGCAACCTACCATGGAACAAGCGGTTCAGAAAATGTGTGTGTGTGTGTGATTGGTACTGAGATTGGTCTGGGCTGCAGTTCTGTACTCTTCCCCCCATCTTTCTAGTGTCTAATTTGTCTCTGTTTTTGTTTATTTATGTAATTTCATTCATTCATTCATCTACTCATTTATTTATGTCAATACATATTTTTGCACTATGTTTATGTTTTATGCTGCTCCATCCAAGCGCAGTTTCCCTCTGACTTCACAAAGCTCTTCATTCATCAGTGATCATTGATGGATAGTACATAGTCCTCGCCCCAGTAATGCTAAGGAGAATTGATCATAATTAATAATTAGCACCTGTCCCCTGCACTGCTTTAAACTGAAAGAAAAAACAAAAAAAACAATGCAGCAAATAAGTGGATAAAGGTAATGGAAATTCTACACATGACAAATTCTGTATCACGGGGAGGATGTGGGGGTGGGTGGGTTATAATGTCAAATGTCATACACGAGAGGACAGAGTTCACTTCTTCAACCTTGCCCTATGTTATAAATAATTTTTTCTCAAAGCGCCTGAAGATATCTTTCTCTCCAAAGGGCAGGGTTACAGGATGTGCCTGCGCTCCGTTAGAGGGGGAAAGAGGCGTCCAGCAGTAAGTGCAGTTGAGGTGGGGGTGGCGCACCCTCTCTATTGAAGTGGAGCATATTTTGCCAGGGGGGGGGATGCTGGCATCTCTTCATAATTGTCTGCTGTGGATTTTTCTGAAGAGAAGAAAGGAGGAATGTGTCCCTGGGAAATGTGATGTTCACTGCTCTTCAGCTCGTGGCCTCAATGAACATAGACCGATTTAAACCCACTGACCTTAGTCTATCATTGACAACATCACAACGGATGCTGTGTCCCCACTCCACTCTTCTGGGGGGGGTTGCAACCGCGTATGACCCACTAATGCTTTACACCACATTTCTTTGATCCATTCATCCATCCATTATCAATAAGCACTTTCCCAGTGCAGGGTTATGGTGCTTCAGAGCCTGATCCAGAGCAGCAGGGTGTGATCAGTGTACGCCCTGGAAAGGATTCCAGCCCAACTTTGTTTCTTGTTTATAGTAACTACTATGTTGTGTAGATCAGTTGTGATGGAATTAAGCATTTCTGCTGAAATAAAAATTAGTACGTAGAGCTTCTAGCGCTCCGCTAACTCTAATTTTGCCAGTTATGACGTTTGCGAGTATCGGTATAATCGGAATGCATGTTTTTATAACGTTGTGTTGGGTTGTTCCTTTGTACAGCTCTCTGTACATGTCATTTCAGAAAAGATCAAATCTCCCTTGGCGACCAAATGACAATCTCGCAACACCATGCTTACCCACATCACCAGGGAGTACCACATTAGATTTATTATAAATTTCCGTCCTGCTTTCTGAGTATCACAGACTGGTGGGGAGATAATGGCACCGATCGCTGCCAAATGCCACACTCAAGTGTGGAGCGTTTTGTTGCATGAGACTAGGAGAAATAAGCGTCTGGAGTTCCAAAAGCTAACAGTAGAGCCTCTGTGTGACATTATCTGTTCAGAAGCATCAAGACAGCATCAATCCTTCTTTCATAACTGTTGAGGGCAACACTGGATTCAGGTCAATACATCAATTTATGGCACTTTCCATAATGCAAAACTTAAATCTTAAATGATGTCAACACCATTAATTACTTGTATTTCCAATAAATGCTTCTCCCCCACCCCCCGGCCCTATTTCTGTCCTCGCTTACGAAACCGAGAATAACAGCTGCGAAAATTAATGCAGAATAGCTTTTTTACATGAAAATGTATGGTAGCACCATAAAATGACCAGTTAGGTGATTCATTTTTTAAAAATGTGGGGAAAAGTGTCCTTTTCATTGTGACGCTGCACACAACATGAAACGACCTATTTGCGCCATCTAGTGGTAGCAACATGGAGTTGTTCTCAGATTTCCTGCAGGGTCAGTACAGGGCGTCACTGGCGAGGTATGTAACCCTAGTAAAAGTGGCATTAGTTCACTGTATTCATGGTAGGGGTTAAAATGACATTAATAAAAAGGACCCATCCAGCTTGTTACAAGTTCCCTTCGGAGACTAAACACCAAAAGCACAATTAAATACAAATATTTGTTACAACTCATGTCACAAAAAAACGCATTTGTTTCCAGCTTTCGCTCCTGAAAACTGTTTTGTGCTAATTTCTGCATAGATTAAAAAAAAAGTTAAACGGTTTACGCTGAGCACTGACAGATATACTGTATCTGGAGTAACATTTTGCTGACAGGAAATATCTGTTACTCCTAGGCACCGGAGCTGATGTGTATGTTGATGTACTGTGTGAACTGATCTGATTACGTGTCAGAGCCTCTCCGCTGTTCTCGACGTTAGGGTTACGTTTATTCGCACATGCTGTGTATTGGCGATATTAGTGCAGTCACATGGAAAATATGAACGTCATCCTTCGGGCTGCTCTTCCTGTTGCCCTTTTGTAGTTATTTAACCACTTGAAATTGCTAAGAGGTCAAAACCCACAGCCCTTTCAACACCATTTTACTGGTGGAGAGACTGTTTATTGTATTTACTCTCTGTTTACCCCATTATCCTCCTTTTTGCGTGGTGTTTAACTCTCTCTCTCTCTGTCAGTTTAGTTTACCTTGTGAAGCTATGCTGCTTCGCATGAATCGCTCCTGCTAGCTAAGCTAGCTGCTTTGTGAAGAGGTCAGCAGCTTTTTTGACCTTCCGTGTGTGAATATTCAGTTTTTAAGCCTTGTGTGGTCTAGTGATACAAGCAGCAGTCGATAGGCAATTAATTAATTTTAATTAGTTTTCTCGCTGCCGGAGACCATGTTACTCCGGCGACCGTACTGTAAACGCAAAGCGATCCACCACAGCACAGGGCGTGATGGTTACCGCCTGCCTGCTGCAGTGGGGGAGTCCCTCGTCTAACTGCTCTCTAATGGGACCGCGCAAAGGTCACCAGCAGTTTGTCTGCGCCCTCTGCGCGTCCCTTTCAGCTTTTTAGCTGCTCACATGCGTCCGCGGCATTTTGCCAGTCGGACGTCTAATCCTGTCGCGTGACTAATAACGCTACTACTCGAGTTCTGTTTTTGCTCGTCGCTGCTCTGCCTTGCCGGGCTTCGCGCTCGCGGCTTCGCGACGTGCATGTCCTGCAACAGCCGCTGCGGCTACTTTGCTACGCTAGTGGAATTTCGGTGTGCGCTGCGCATCTGCGCATGTGTGCATGCATGTATGCGTGTGTTAGAGCGGCCCGGCGGGAGAGAAATGTGTGTAGGGCTCTTTCTGTCACACTTGTCACTTTGAAGTTCCCCTCAGTACCAGCTTCCTGTTTGAAAATGCAGAGGTCTCTCATTTTTCGGCAAGGCGGCCTGTGATGTGGCGAGTGAGTCATTGCTGGAGCGTACACACATGCACACACAAGTTCTCCTGCAGACCTGCCTAGGACACACCGCCGCTGTCTCCCCACCAGTCTGTGTGGTTAAGCAATTCATCTGGCATAATATTACCGACATTTTTTTTTTTCTTCATTCAACATTTGATTACATTTCTCACATCGGTGTCAGTCAGAGTTTCCATGCAAAACTGAACTCATTCCATCACAGAAAAAAAATTCAGTGATTTCTCACTCCCTGTGGCCCGCAAACAAAACGAACGCATGGGTTATCGCTCGAAGGCGCTCGGTAATAAGGCCACGCGGACGAGCTTATCTAAATGAACTCCCCTAAAGATAATATTACTACATGAATTGCAGCAGAATACACTGAACAGGATGACATCAGAACAGCTCCTCAGAAGATCACGCCTGCGAAGAGGCGCAGACGCAAGGCCCGATGAAATTTATCGCGCAGATGCGGCATTCTTCGGTCCGGTTTCTACATTTCGGAAGGCGCGTTCAGGATTGCGCTAAACGAAAGATCCACCTGTCCTCGGTTGTGTTCAAAATGTCCTCGGCGCTCTTGCGGAAACGACACGAGGGGAAACGGGGGAATCACGTTATTCAGACATCGGCGGTGGTTTGAACTACTTTGTTTTTAACTTCTCAACGAGGCGATGAGTCAGATGAAAACCAGAGTACTCGTTTTTATTGTCGCCTCCAACCTCGATATTCTCTGTGGGAGATTTCAGTCATTTCCTCGTGTTTCATTTGCTTGGCCATCTCTCGGGTATTTTATGAAATAGGAACCAGGACAGATTTTCTTGATCAATAATGCCAGGAGAGACATATTTGCTGGGCCGTAGTGTAGAATTTTTTTGCTGAGACACTTATCCAGCCAAAGCTTGTTTCAGATCACCGTTCCAACTCCGTTGCCTCCTTCGGTGCATATGCTGGACAAGTGTCTCAGCACTGCCAAGTCTTTAATGACCTATTCTTGTTTTAACATTCACTCCATTATCGCGTTGAACAACTGCCGCTGTTTTTCACACGGGGCGGTCATATTCAAAAATGCTCGTATTGAAAGCGAAGTGCAGTTGATCGGCTGCATGCTATAAGAAATGCTACTCCCAAAATTTGTCATTTCCCCCATTGAGACACTGTTCAGCTGCTCTCTGATTTTGCGTCGCACTGCTTTGAGTCAGATTAGTCACAAGCTCAACGTGATATTACAACCTCGGCTAAAATTAGTTGAGTGATTTAGGAAGAGCAAGCAAAAACAAAACTACGATGTAATCCTGTCAAAACAAACAGAAAATAGATCCTAGTTCCTAGGTTCTCTGCATTCTTTCATATCGCAGCTCTGAAACGGTTGGGAACGGGCCCTAGCCGGGGGTTGCTTTTGTGCGCTCGCTCTATTAGCAAGGCCACCGGCGAAGACCCATGGAGATACAGTTTTCGCGCAGCTGCGTCTGACAAATTGCCGGGCCAAGTTTTCCACGCGTACAGTTACAACAGCCAGTCGTCTCACCTCCCCCCAAAGCCAGTATCCATGATTCACCTATAGATTTCCTCTGTGAATTCGTTTTGTTCCTGTGACATTTGCAGACTTTATTTATAGAGCACAAGCGATTGCTCTTAATGCGAGATTTCTCAAAGACACAAGGCCCATCTCGCTTGCTTCCACGGTGCTGCAAAGTAAACAGACGTCCCAGACACCCTTGAGAGAGCTGGAGGCTTAACAAAGGGGAGTTTGAGATCAAGGGAAAGTCTAGTTTTGAATCCTCCCTGTCTTACAGTCGCTCCATCTCTTGTACGCGGTGGTCTCAGACACCAGCTGTGAAGCTGACAAACTGATTTCTAACAAAGAAAAGGCACAGCTTGAGTTTGAGTCTACACAACAGTCCCATGTTCAGATCCAGTCAATCTACTGGTTTCTCCTGTGACGTCAGGTTTGTTTTTTGATTCTGGAGGATTGCGGTTTGAGACTCGGCTGAAGGAGTAACTGACAGGGAGGAATATCTCAAAAGACTCAAAACCACGAAATTAAATAAAACTTCCTGTGCAGATCTCTTGCACACTACCTTCAATATCTGGATGAAAGTTATGCCCATGTACAATGCCAATGAAAAGTGAGAGGCCTTGTATTAATGTCTAATGGTTCTTCAGTGCATTGATGCCTAAGCGTTACGGGATCATGCCACCGATGTCATAACTCAGAGACCGATTAAACCCAGGCGAGCAATTTGGGTCCATGTGCGAACCCTGGGTTACGGTGTAAATGACTTGAGTGCAACAGTTGTTTGGGGACACACGGGTTAGAACGGCATTCTCACTCGGCCCACTGAACACATGGGCGCGGAGTCAGCAGCACATGGCGGGCTGAGTGCAAGGCTGCGCACTTGACTGCCAGCTGCCAGGAAATGGAGCCAGTCAATGCTCAGAATAAAACTGGACTTATCAAAATCAAACTGTCCATGAAAAGGGGGAGTCCTCTGTAACTTTGAACTTTAAGGTCTGCACATTTGTATGCAGAGCTTTCAATCTTCAGCCTGCTAGAGCTGCCTCCTTCGTTTCTGTTCTCATTCTTCTTGACCTCTCCGCTGCATTTGACAGAGTAAGCCACCGGTTTCCTGCTTGCCTTATATCCATCCTCCTTATCTTGCTTAGTCAGTGGTGCACGACTGAAATTGTTTGAATCCTAGCTGTCATGTAGATCTTACCTGGTAGTTTGTCTTCCTCTCTGCCTCTCACAAATGGTGTTCAGCAGGGCTCAGTACTTGGCACTTTACTGTTTCCTATGTAGACCTCTTCTCTTGGCTCAGTCATAACCTGCGATGGCTTCTCTTGTCACTGCTATGTAGGCAACACACAGCTTTTCCTATCTTTCACCCATCCAACACAGACACCTCCTCACACACTGCAACATGTTCATCTGATATATCTATTTCGATGAGAAATCACCACTTCTAACCCAATCTCTGTAAAAGTCCTCTGTCTAGCTTCTGGTCTTCCCCCGCCCCCCCTTAAAATCTTTCTATCCCAATGGAGAACTCACTCATCACATCTTACCAGTTGTCAAAAGCCTGGGAGGAACAATTGACTTAAGTGTTTTCTTCTCAGAATATATCACAGATTTAACCCACTCTTGTATGCATATCCTCTTCAGAAATTGTTGAATCTGCCAGTACCTCGAGGGGGTGTGGTGGCGCAGTAGGTTGGACCACTGTCCTGCTTTCCGGTGGGTCTGGGGTTCGAGTCCTGCTTGGGGTGCCTTGTGACAGACTGGTGTCCTGTCCTGGGTGTGTCCCCTCCCCCTCCGGCCTTACACCCTGTGTTACTGGGTAGGCTCCGGTTCCCCGTGACCCCGTATGGGACAAGCGGTTCTGAAAATGTGTGTGTGTGCCAGTACCTCAAATCACTCTTTACCAAGTGCCTGGTCCAGTCAATAGTGACCACTGGACTGCTGCAATGCCCTCTTGTCTGGTCTTCTGGTCTGTGCCATCCAGTTTCTTCAACTCTTGCTGGCTGTTCAATCTGCCAAAGCTTCCACATGTATCTCTAATGCCCCAATCCCTCTTCACTGGTTTTCTGTAGCTGCCCACATCAATATAAAGACTCTGGTTACAAACTAAAAGACAGTCAAAAGACTATGACTATATGACCTGATCTATCCCTACACCACAGTAGGAACACTAGTATCAACAATTCTGGACACCTGTATGATACAGCTGTAAAGGGTCAAAAATATAAAGGTGGTCAACTCTCAGACTTGGTCCTGAAGTGGCCAAATGAGCACTCTTTGTCTCTTAGAATTGCTGAATACCTTTTAGTATGGAAGAAGGCTATCAAAACTCAACTTTTTGGACCCTTTTCACTCCTGAGCTCCATCACCACATTCAACTTTTTATATATCTGTTTTCCCATTTGTATTTTACCTCTATAGTTAACTACTGGAATATGTACGCTACAACAACAGCAGAACTGAACAAACACTTGCGTTTCAATAATCACATCTACGTGTCTAAGCCCTCTGCCTGTTGCGGGATGTACGTTTGTTTAGTCTAAGAAAAGCTAAATGTAGAAATGCAAATATAAATGTAAATAGCTTCTTTAAATGTTACCGGTTTATGCAACGGAATGGAGTATTTTAATTTAGTAACTCGGCTATAGTACTTTGGTCAAGGGTACAGAAGAGGGATGCATAAAAACACTTGACCTTGCAAACTTCATTTCGCAAGGCCATGTCCTTTCCTATTGCCCTCCTGCTTCCCTTCCTGCACTGGATGTTAGGATACAATAAACTGATCTCCTTACACCACCAAAAGCTCAGAAAGGGAACTGAATTGGTTCACTCAAGACAGTTGGTTAAATCCGGTGGTTCACTATCCAGCTGTAACAAAAGTGAGGTCTGTCATTTGGGATGAAGGAGATATGATTCCTAGACATATGATGAGTTGTGGCAGCACTGTGGTGGTGCTGTGACTCAAAAACGGTGAGTGGTGTGACAATCCAGAAGGTAGCCCAGCGACTTTGTGATTTTCTTGAAGCCCCTACAATTTTTCCTGTGTCTCACTTGTATAACCTTCCCCTTTGGAAATAACGTCATCATTGCAAACTGCCACGCTTGCAAATTCTTAAACAAATTTGTGGAATTGAAAGTGCTATTAATAAGTATTTTGTGCTTCAAAGTTTGAACATTTACTTGTATTTCATGGTGTAGCTCTACAAGAATTTTAGTGACTGAGAGGCTTTGCAAATAGTAAAACATCCAAGATTAATCAGTGCTTTCAGTTTTCTAAGTTACATGTGGGTTTGTTGTTGCACTACAAAGAAATAATAAATTTTGATGGACTTTTTCCATTTAAGCTGAGAACGCGGGTGGTGGAAAACATGAAACCACACAGCCTTTGTCGTACAGAAGTCAAGCAGTTTTTGAGTCTTCAGATGGTGAGGAGTACATAAATGTCTCATAATGTCTTCAAAAGTGTGAGACAAAGCCTGTGTTCAGTATTATCATTGCATTCAGAGGTGGTATTTTACTTCCTGTTTATCTGACCTTTCACTCCTGTTATTTCCAGCAGAACATTGAGTGCAGTTACAGAAAATACGTATGGATTATCTGTTAAAGATGCAGAATGAAGCTTTCGTCGATGCCACCCACTTAAAATTGGTTTGCATACATTACGTAATTAAAAACACAATAAAAAGAATATTCCCATTCGACATTGCATTTATTATGGCTCATTTAAGACATAACTGGAAGTCTGAAGGAAAAGAAAAAATACTGCAGTAGGTATGCAGTCCAAGTGTGATACTGATGACCTGCAGCAAAACCCATCCAGAAAAACTGTCTGTCACAACACACACACACACACACACACACACACACACACACACACACACACACACACACACACACACACATACAAACACGCACACACACAAAGAGACACACTAGCCCAGATTTTTAAGACATGTATGAAAGGCCACAGCAACAAGCTCCTTATTCAGGTTTTATTTGTAACAATAGTAATGTTGGGTGCCATAGCTGCTTGGCTCATGGAATCACAGGTACATTGGTGTCACATGCTTTTATTTTATTTGATGAGTTGTAACCATAAGAGAAAACTGGGTATAAAACATTGATGCAGAACCCGCAGTTATCATCTGTAATTCATGTACGCACACCATGATTCTGCTATCTAAGCAGTAATTTTGCTTTTCGAAAACTTGCATTTTTGGTTAAAAAGAATTTTCGTTTGTTTCCAGTGTCTTTCGGGGAAAAACAAGCATGGCTGAAACTGAAAGCACCCTGATGTGGCAAGCTAGCAGAGCAAGGGCAATGCCAATATCACACTGCGCATTTTCGTGTCCCTACTGAGATTCGGATGCTGGTTGATGGAACGAAATGTGAAAATCACAGAAGGGCTCTTTGAAGACATTATGGGCAAACATATTTACTTTTATTCGTTTAGCTGATGTCTTTGCTCAGAGAGATAATTTACCATTTATGCAGTAGGGTATTCTTACTGTATCAGTTCCAGATGAGTACCTTGATAAAGGGTACTACAGCATGGGGGGTATGCAAACCCACACCTTTTAATCATAAGGTAACAGTTATAACCCCTGTCCTCCCTACTGCTGCCATACACAATGTTTGGAATCATTTTGACTATAAGTTTTTACTAAATTGGTAATTATCAATATCTGTACGGATTGCCTGAATTTGTGTCTTGTTTATCTTTCTGTCTGGTTTTATTTTTTTCACCGGGATTGTTGCCATTTTGCCACCTTCTCAGCTGCATGTGCCTTTTTCGATATCTCACGATGTTAAAAGCATTTTCAGGTTAAGTGAGAAGACCAGTCGACATGGCCATTTCTTATAAACATTTACAGTGATGTAAGATGAAACATGGAGCTTTTTTACTTCTCTTTCCCTCTGAAAGTTTCTCCACTGAATTGTAGCTGTGATGTATTTTCAGGGCATCAGCGTATGTTAGCATTTAGTGCCAAAAAACTGGCTTTGATCTCTTTGACAGTACATTCTGCTGTCCTTTCTGTGTGTGGCCTTCACCAGAGAATGAAAGTTTCGGTTTATGTCATAAATAAATCTATGTGCGTCAAAATGAAAAAAGCGCATAAAAAAGCTAAAATATAATCTCGGGCTGAGCTTTGAACTGTTGTCAGAATCTGACAAAAAAAAAGCGTTTGGATGTTTAACGAGAGTCGAGGTGAGGAAGTGCCTTTCCTTCGATGGAAGGGGGATTTCACAAGCTTTACTCATACGACGAGTGCTGAAAAACACGCGGCTTCCAAATATGGAACATCCACATCCCGTCCTTATGCCCCGAGTGGCTGTGTGTTTGGGTCATTAAAACACCGAGGGGATCGGCTCGTGACAGTGTGATTCATCTGCCACAGAACGCTTCGCTCCACCAAGGTTTCTCTCCAGCACACGCCTGTTCTACACCGCCGAGCACCATGTACCTGCTGCTGTCAGACATGATGCTCCAGTATGGCAGTGCGAGCCAGCCAACAGTCCCTCCCGTGAGCGGGACTGTCCCCTCGCAAGAACGTCCCTGGACCTGAACATCAAGAGATGCCACCGCTTGCGATGACGAAAGGTGCACAGTGCGAATAGAGGCTTGCACACGCGCAGAGACTGATGCAGGCCCTGACCACCCGTGGGAGGGCCGCTCATGGTTGACCCCTGTGTGGGTGCGCTTGGGGAAGGCAGCTGAGTATCTCCCAATGGAGAAAGAAGATTGACAGGATCACGGGATGTCCTCCTGGAGGGCTTCACAGCACACATCTCCCACAGTACTTGTGGGACAGTGCAATGTGACTGTAGTGCTGCTCAAAACACTGAGAAAATAACACTGGCAGGCTGCAATGGAGGGAATCGCTCATCATGGTCCTTAACACTCTCTCCTGACACCCCACATTACAGGCATCAGTTGCTTTTTTTTTTTCTTTTTTCTTTTTTGCAGCCTGAAGCACAGCAGCAGAGACCAGCGTCTTGTAGCCAGTCTTGTGATGCTGAGCGATCCGGAGCAATTTGTGTCTGTCAGTCACAGTTCTGCAGTGTTTGGGTGTGAAACCCAAGGCAGCGAGCAGGTTTCTCCTCCTCCTCCACCGTGCGTCGAGGATGGTGCACGGGCAGCAGCGAGGCGCGGTGGGGCTGCGTCTGCTCAGTCTTGTGCGTGCTGGCGCAACTCGTCACTCGCAGGCCACAGGTGGGCGTGGAGAAAGAAAGAGGGGAGGACATTGCGGCGATTTTTATCAGCCCCTTGTTTCGGCATGTCACGCCATCTCCTCTAAATGTCAGATATTAGCTGTTTCTGGAAGAGACTGAAATATTGGCAGTGCCGAGGCGACGTCTGAGAGAGTGTGTGTGGGCAGGGCAGCCGCGCGCGATGTGACTCAGAACCAAACCCCAGCTCACTGCTTGCTCTCACATGTGTGTGGGCAGCTTCCAGATGGCTCCGTTCTCTCCTCACAAATGTCACTCTCACAGCAAGAAGAGCAGGTATTTGTTTGCCGGGGGGGGCAGTGGGGGGGTAACTGGTGGGGTACGCATAATACGTTGCTCCTCCACCACGGATGTCAGGGGCTAAACACATAGAACATCTGAGAAGTCGGCTCCCGCTGCCCAATATAGCACCAAGCAACAAGGACTGCAGATGGTTTGTTATGCAAAATTATGTATGTAGGTCATACATATGTGATCTATGACCTCCATGAGGGTAGATCTTTCACTTTGTTACAAGCTGTCATTAACAGCACAATCCCAGTGTAGATCTGAATGAGGTTCAGATTGGCTGCATTCTGAAAATAATGCAACTTGATTAATTTAGCAAACTGACAGGGGCCACATGGTTGCAAGATTTAGTCCCACACATAATTTGTTCTATTTGTCTCTTGGCAAATGTTTTTATGTAAGGTGTCTCTCTCGGTTATACCAGTATATGGCTGCATGCTTTAAATAATTGTCAATTTATCGTTCTTTATCATGCTGATGGCTTTGTCCAAGGTGACTTACAGTGTTTGAACACAGCAGAAGTGCTTAAAAGGCCACAAGACAACAATCAAATGACAACAGTCTGGGATGAAATATTGCTTCGTGGCAACCTAGGACTGGATTTGACTAGTCACAATAATTTAATAAAAGAACGTTACACGAGACAAGACCCACAGCTTAAAGGCAAAGTCCAGCCATTACGGAGAAAGAAAGAAGAAAATAGGGTTCCAAGACAACAAGAATTGAGTCGTCAGAAGCTGGTCAATGGTCAGAAGGATGGGAGCTCAGCTGATGTTGAGTGGAGGCTTTCATTCCTCTTCTTGGCAGAAGAAGAAAGAATCAGTGATCCTTCATTGTTCACCTGGAGAGAGGAGGGGGTATAGGTAGAGCAGAAGATACACTGTAGGAAACAGTGAGAGGCTGGAGATAGAGAAGAGTCTCATTTGCTTCACTGAAGGAATTTATGCTCAATGAACAATATGAGAGCTACCCGGTCACAAATCCAGCTCCACAAAAGTGATGTGAGGCAGAACCATGACCTTGACAGCTTGCTAAACCCTACCTTGGGCCAGTTATTTCTGAATGAGATTTAGATGCGTCTGGTTAAAGGATACTTGAGACTTGTCAAAAGAGTGTATGAAACAGCTGGTCCGAAGTCTGGAAGAGGAACTTGGTGAGAAGGTTGCTCTTGTCGAGAGTAAAGATGTAGCAGCGGCCTTTAGGTTTGGCTGATTCTGCGTTCAATATTCTGTGCTGGTGTTTAAAGGAGCCAATCTCTGATTTCTATTTTCAGTGGAATAAAAATGACCCTACATTTGTTTGAAACGCCTGTTCTCCTCTGCCTTTGTAATGCCCCTTCGACCTCCTCCACACCGCAGTCGGCCCCCTTTAGCCTCTCTTCTACTCTTGTCGTTAGCTTAATTTAGCGAGAGATCTTGGGCGTGTTGTAAACTTAAAACTTAATGAACAAATTCTGGCCTGTTCCCAGTGGTATCTGGCAATACGAGTTAATACATTAAACATATGCAACAGAACTTAATTTAGGATGATGAAAGTAAACAGAAGTTCAATATTATAGGAGATATGACAGTCATCTACACCCTGCACATGTCCCACATTGTGCCCACATAGAGTTTCTAAATGAATCGTCTGAAGCCATTGACATTTTCTTTTGCTAAGATAACATATGCCGTGATACAGGATAAAGTTATAATTGAAAAAGCACAACCAGCGTAGGTCTAAGCGCGAGGCTGCAGTTTGGATTTTCCTGCAACAAAATCGGTGTTTGTATTAGTTTTTCACTAAAGTCGGTTTGTGCTGAAGCAGCCTGAGAGCACCGAGAAGGTGCCGTGTTCAAGAGCGGGGACACAGATGCTAGAGCGGATTGGGGGGTGTGAAGGCAGGTATCAGCAGAGGGGTCATGAAGACTCTGGGTTATGTAACATGGTGATAAAGTTTAGCACAGAAACTGTGACACTGTGGTATTCAGTTCTTTCACTAGGAGCTTTGCTGTTTTCACCCTAAGCGGAACGGTACCCTTGGACACCATGTAATAGCTTTTGATTTAGAGTTATTTCAGTCTATTCAGACTGAACAAAACAACATTAAGGATTTTCTGTTGAGGAAACACTCTATAAATGGTAGAATGATGGAGGTCTGCAATTAGCTCTGCTTCTTTATATTAGCTCCTCTTCAGAACGGAGAGAATTAAAATTAATATTTCCTTAGTTATTCAGAGACTTTCATATTTTAGAGTTTTGATCAGTATTTGTACAAACAGTCTGATACTTTTACTGAATCTATTCAGACGCAAAGCCCCTGAGGAAGGGCGCAACATCTGCCGGTGCAAATTGTGGGACATAAGTTTGAAAGCTTTATCCACTTCATCTGCTGTCCTTCCTTTTCTTTTTTTTTTTCTTTTTTTTTTTTTGGTAACGCTACCTGTTATTTTTCTGGTCATGCTTGAAATAATGGCGAGTAAACATGCTCACCATAGCTCCATGTGTTTGTTTCTTTTTTAAGAGTAACCGTCTTGTGTACTCCCATACACAGAGTTAAATGAGACTTCAGACCATGGAAGAACAAGGAACAGACATATGACTAGTGTGGAGGCAGTCAGGAGGCTGCTGGCACAGAACACAAATTCTTTGAGGAAAAAAACACACAAACACCTTCTAGATGCAAGGCTTAGAGGTGTGACTGCAACAGCAATATCTTCATTTCTTTCTTCTGAAGAGCCCGAGTGTCTGCTAGTAGGCTATTAGCACCTTTTTTTTTTTCTCCCTCTCTCTGAGAAACAAACAAGGCGCTTCCCTGACAGCGGGACTGTAATTCGGTGCGCACATGATGCGGTGTGGAGGAACCCGGCTCTAATCACAGTCACATGTGCTGTCAGGCAGGTCTAAAGCTCAGTCGGAGGGAGCCCACTAAGAAAGGACTGTGTCCGTGCCTTCTTACACCACCCTGCCACAGTATCGTTGCCTCCACTCTCCCCTTCTGCTTCTAGGTACAGACAGTTTAGCATTTTGGAAGAGGAATCAGGGTCATGGTGGTCAGGAGCCTATCCTAGAAGCATATGGGATGAGGCAGGGTACACCTTGGAAAGGACCCCAGTCCAAAACAGGGCAATCACACAAACTCATTCCCTCACACACAGCAATTAAAGGCCAGTTTAATGTCTCCAATTCACCCGAAACACGAGTCTTTGGACTGTGGAAGGAAACCAGAGCACACAGAGGAAACCCACACGAACACGGGGAAAAAACGCAATCTCCTTACAAACAGAGCCGTACTCAAACCCAAATGTGACAATGCTTATGTGGCAAAAAATAAATATCAAAGTAAAAAAAATCTCGCCTATCAGCCTGCTTCTTCAATACAGGTTTCAGTTTTGCTGCATAACTTGTTAATGTTGCAGTAATAGAAAAAGACTTTTCTCCTATTATATTCTGTTAATGTTAATTGTGATTGCAAGTTGGGTTCTTTATATTCATACGAGCGTGTTTTATTTAAACGTACGTATTCATGCAGTCTTCACTCTCGGAACAATTGTTATATTTTTGAGTTGTGCACAGGCCATATGGTTGTGAAGCGAGCCATTTCATGCCCCAGTGAAGGTTAGACTGATGACCAGCTTGGCAGGAACAGTAATTGGAAGCTTCATCTGTGAGACATAAGAGAGGAGCTCCCACCACACAGAACACCGGCTCTGATCGCACAAAGCCGCATTGTGATGACAGGCTGTTGGCCAGACAGTAATGCTAATGGTGATGATGCTGTTGAGGAGGATGGATATTATGGGCATGTAAGAGTGTGGAGTGTTGATAAAGGCACTGAATGCAAAGCCAGAGGGCTGAATTAACTGAACATGAACTGATGTAACATTCCAAATAAATCAGGAGTCCGATGTGCAAATTGGGGCGTAAATAGGGCAGCGCTCCATACATCTCCCATTTCACGCACAAATCTTAGGAGGTCACATATTACATCCTCAATAGACACTTCTATCATCCTTGGACTTGAACCTCTAACTATGTGGCCAGACGTCCACTTCCTTAGCCGTTACGTCATCTGCTCCAGTTATTTCTTGGGTTGTAGCTTTTTTCAGATCAAGCCCTTTGAGTCCTCGCGTCTCCATAGGAACAGCTGTAAAGGAGCAGGATTTGCTACAGAGAAAAGAGGCTTGATAGGCAATTCAATTTAATGACTTTCAGTTCTCTTTTTAGTGGGGAGAAACATATATGTCTGTGTTCATCTTCTGTGTTTTTCATTCTTTCGCAGCCAGCTTGAGTTGAGTTCTTTGAGGAATGTGGGTGTGGGGAGGTTCTCATCGGCTCGGTGACCTTGAGGTCTTCTCATCCTGGGTAGGACTCGGCTTACAGGTACAGTACAGAGATGCCCACCCTTTCTCTTTGAGTGCGGTGCTGCATTCCAGTAAAAAGGCTAGCTTTCATTCTGTAAAAATAAATCCTACTCGAGGCATTAAAATTACAGCTATGGCATTAATTATATATTAATTAAACGTAGAATAATTTCCCTCCAAAAACCAATTACTTTGCCTTAAAAATTTCTTTTCTTTATCCTCTACAAAAAAAAACGTGCCATTTATTCTCAGAAAAATGATCACGTACTTTAAAACTGTAAACTCAGTTTTTTTTTTTCGGGTGGGGGTTTTTTGTTTTTTTGTTTTTTTTTTTTTTTTTTTTTTTTGCACCAACAGCTGTGCAGTGATTGCACAAACACTGCACAATAGCAGAGCGAGAGACACTTTGAGGCAGTTTTCTGTTTCTTGCCACAGATGAAAGCGATGGCTGCCGGGGGGGTGCTGGGGTTCCAGGAACCGTTCAGTCCTCCTCTGTGGCGTCTACGCAGAAAGGACCCTGCGGAGGCCTTTCGTCGCAACGCCCCGGCCGCACTATACCTCTGACGCAGCAAAACACTAGAGCACCGAAATGACTCAGCGGGTTCACTACAAGTAAGACTTGAGCAATGATTGTAAAACATTCCTTTGAATTGGCAAATTCACAAGAGCACTGGTTCGCATTACAGGAATGCGATGTTTGTGAAAGGCGGTTACTAACACACAACGCTGCTCTAGGGGAAGTGGAAGGTTCCCTCTTCTTCTGCTTGCGTACATCCATTATTATTGTTCTGCAGTGATACTCTCTTAAAACCTATTTTTTTTAAAAAAAACTTACATATATTTTTAAATTATTCAGTTAGTTACTTTTCACTTAACAACACCGTGCGTGGAGAAGCGTCTGAAAAAGCGCACGTTTCGAAATGCTTCCCATGCCGCCGCCAGGACTCCGGCTACACCTTGTTGCCCCGTTCCCCGAGCGCTGAGCGTTCTCGGGCAGGAACCTTCGCGGCTATCAACAGTTATTCGGGGGGGGGATCGGGTCAGCGTTCCCCGTGCCGACAAGAAAACGAGGAGCGTGAAAACAAACGGGAGATCTGCGCGGTCAAAGCGCCAGCGGCCAGGGAGTCACTCGGACTAAAGCATCGGCGCAGTAAAGTCCCCTGTAACAATCCACACACCCAGCATAATGCCGGGCCGCTCTGAGTCAGCAGGCCACGCCGCTTTGATTTCCTTGCTTGGCATTCTGTCGCGTAGCCTCGCTGAGGCTTTAGTACATTAATAGGGCATTTAGTCAAAGCCACAGCTGCATTCTGCCCCATTGTGATCGTTTCATCCCTTCCTCAAAAGTAATACAATCCTCCTCGCTTTCAGTGCCACCTCATGTTTCCTCGCGGCTTGGGTTTAGCTATAGAGCACGACCGGTCTCGGCATCCCGGTTCTCGTTTTCCTCCCCAGTTACGCATTCGAAAGATTCCGAATATTGCCTGGCAATTATTTAACGCTGCCTCGTCTGAAATGCTTTCCGTGCGCAGCCATTAATTTTTTTAGGTGCGGTATCAACCTGCCACATAAATAGCAGCCAAGAACGATATCCGTGTAAATAAGGAAAGGACACCTTAGCGTAGGGAAACTGAGACGGGTGAGTAATTTTCACACACTTGCAGAACCGACTCGTGCTGCCCTTATTACTGCCCCCTCTGAGAATCCTGCCTGGGTGGAAGGACTTTCGCAGACCGTGTCCTCGTGACAGCAACAGCCCCATTTTCTTGCTTGACCTCTTTTGGTCTGGGTGCCAAATGGGAAGTGAGTGACCCCGGTGGGGTGGGGGAGGGAGGGCGGTCCATGTTCCCTTCCCTTCAGCGGCCCTCGTTTGTCCCACGGAGTGCAGTCTCCTTCGGGGGCCCGGCAGCCAGCTGTCTCAGGTTACCTCCCGAGCCGCTCCCTTCACGTCTGCCCCGGTAGGACACTGAGATCCCCTGTTTGTGCTCGTCATCCTCCAAATTGTGGACTCATCAAAAGCTGGAGCTCAAGGGAGGTAGGTGGGGGGACTCGCATCGTTGCCCGCTGCCTGATGCCAGGTCTGCCCTGCAGGTCGCTGTTCCGCATGCAGTTTCTGCTGAAACCAGGGCAGATGATGCGTCTGCCAGGCTTGGGGTGTGTGCGCTTCTGGGCAGGAGCTGCTGGAAGTCACCGTTTACCGTCACCAACGTTGCCCAAGGACTCAAGCCTGACTGCTGCTTCCTCTGCGTGCGCACATGTCACACATTTAGGAATTTGCTTATAAACACATGAGGATCTTCGAGGGGCTTCTTCTCCGAGAAAGGAGGGGCTGCAGAAGAAGCAGGCGGGACAGATGTTTACAACGGTGCAGAACGCAGAAGTGAGAATTCCAGTAATAGAGAAACGAGACTGGAACACTTGCGTTACACTTTCATCATATCTTGGAGAGATGGTGACAGAGCTCACCACATTATACACTGGTCAAATGCTTTAAACCACACTTACAAAATACCCGCATCATCGCTGACACATCCGATGCAGCAAGAGGCCAACCTTTTCATTGAGAAGCCTGAACGTTTCTCAAAACGCAACTTTAAAAACACAACGATGGCGCGCCGGGAGAAAAAAGTATCGAAGCGAAAGGAAAAAGCCGGGTCTCTCGGTGGTTCAGACGGCCACGGTGCTGTCGTCAGATGACCGTGCTGATCCGGCAGCGATTAGGCTGAACCGGCTCACGGGTTATGAGTAATAGCAAAGCATCATCGCACTGGATGAACCTTCACTTCGGAATTAAGCTGAAAGCGCTCGTCGCAATTCCGGATCGCATTGACTCGTAGCTGTGTTGCCTTCGACGGCCCATTTTAACCAGGCACGTAAATGATGGCAGCTCTTATAAACCTCCCCGCTTCTGAACTTGTGCTGGGCTCAGCTCTGGTGACTGTTTCCGCCGCTGTCTCTACTAGTGTAAGAAGTTCTCGCTGGATCCCTCGCCGTTCATTATTTTAAGAAGAGGAGAAAGCTCAGAGCCGCACTTTCTGGGTCTTCCGGCAGCGTTGCGTTTTTGGGCAGGGAGGCCGAGGTGCGTGGCCGGCGATGTGAGCCCCGCACCCGGCACATTCTGAGCAGCAGTGGAGTTAATAAGCGGCACTTCTGGGCAAATTGCCAGCGCGGGCAGGCAGCCATTCTCTCACAATGAGCTTGAGGAGTATCACGACAGTGCTGCGTCTAATTATACACCCAGAGAGAGAGATAGAGAGCAGTCACAGGAGGAGAGCAAGCCTGAGAGAGAGAGAGAGAGAGAGAGAGAGAGAGGGAGGAAGGGGGGGGAGAGAGGGGGAGTAACACAGCCATAGAGGGCGAGCGAGTTTGAACACGAGAGAGGTGAGAGAGAGACCAGTCAGAAAGGGAGAGAGAGATAGAGAGAGAGAGAGAGAGAGAGAGAGAGAGAGAGAGAGAGAGTAGCATTATCAAAGCTGGATGTTGCTGTCGCCTGTTCAATTGAAGACAAAATCCTTTGCTCACCTGAAGAGGATAACTGCAGAGGTAGGAGAGCAGAGCTGCCCCTTTACACGTGTTTCTGGAAGCTGTCCTCACCTCTGTGCGTGTGTGCGTGCGTGTGTGTGTGTGCGTTTATGCGCGCCCGTGTGACTCTCCGTCCGCGTTCAAAGTTAACGTCCTGCTTCTGGCTCACAGCTAACCGAGTCATGCGAAAAGGCTGGTGCTCGTGTCCGGAGGTGAAGCGTGCGTGCGGCCGCAGGGGGGCAGGTAGAGAGCAGGGGGGCACGTCAGGGCAGGGGGCGCAGAGGCACGCCGTGGAGCCCACAGCTGCGAGGCTGTGCCAGCAAATCTGGCGACAAGGTGGACGCTTAACTTGGGACGGCCAGTGCCAGTGCATTTCAGCCTTCGAGTCACACACCTCCAACTTAAGCCAGAGCTTTTGATCAGTCATTGTAATTATTGCCGCCCTAATGGGCGAAACACCTAAAAATAGATGTGGCTCACCTCTCCCTTGCCAAGTCTCTCCATCCATCTCTTCAAACGACGATACTGCCTTGTTATCTTCAACTGTTATTTCGTAATTGTCCCTGTTCCTCCGTAGCATCACATGTTAGCCTTTTGAATTATGCCTTTGTTTTCGTGCCGGTCTTCCTTTAACTATTTTAACGTCACACACTTGCACTTTACGTGACACGGCACATTTCGGTTCTTCAGTTTTGCTCTCGTAAGAATCGTGTCAAGCCGGAGTCTTTTATTAATTGTGCTTGGAAGTGTTAATAAATTCACATTTGTGCATATTTACAATAAATGAGAAGTAACACTAAAATAATCGTCTTTATTTGCGCCGCTAAAAATAACTTTTCGAAAAGGGCTTGTTGAAAATAAGAAGTTTTTGGCCGCTGCGAGTGTTGCATGCAGATTTTGCACCTCTTCTCGTTGCTTGTCCCAGTGCACCATACCTGCAGAAATGACACATGCATACTGTGCGCAGTGTGGGTGATATTTGCGCTGACAGATTCTAACAGCATGTGTTACATGTGTGATCATTCACCGGCATATGTCTGAAAGGCCCAGCCACGAGGCATAAAACAGCAGGTGTATTCATTGCCAGGTGAATGGTATCTGCAGGACTTTCCATGTAGGGCTTCCCTCAGCCACTACTTTAAGCCTTAGAACCCATGGACCAGCGCTTTTGGGCTGTTTCCATTCAAGGAGGGCTTTTGCCAAACCTGGCCGAGCCAGCGCCGTACGTACATGCGGATACTCACTTGCAGGCTCGTGGTTTGCCAGGAAGTGGGAGAGGTGGATGCGTAAGTTTCCTTTTCCAGCAAGAACCTTTAGGCTCGAGACTGCAGGGAGAAACTGGGACGAGGGCAGTGACTAAGATCGTTCGGTGTTTGAAACGCTAAAAAATCAGTGCCTGATTCAACCCCGGCCGTACGCGTGAACTAACTTCTAAAACGTCTGCCCTGCGCACGGGACAGTCGAAATCCACGTTGCCCTTTGGGAACGAGTCATCCTGTACACTTCATTTTGACTCCTGTCCCGCAGCAGGTCGCAGGCAGCTGCCCGCGTACGCTGTCCCTTTAAGGGATCTATTTTTGCAAGAGCACACACTCATGCATAATGTGGAGCGTGTGAATGAGCCGGTGGGCGTAGCTCGTCCATGTCAATCCCGCCGCTCGGCTTGCCTGCTCGGCGGGGACCGACTGCTGCATGGCTCGCATCGCTGGCTTGCGGCCGCATGGACAGATGGGCTTCCTTTTCAGGAGCCGGACCGTTCGCCGCACTGCCATCCGGCACAGCTCCCGCAGAGCTCGGCCCGCCGCATGATTAACCTCTGAAGGGTTCTGCGTGGCCCATACTCTGGTCCTGCACGGGGCAACAGTCTTTCTTAGGATAAACCGACAGTTCGCCACGAGCCGTGCTCACACACACACACACACATGCGTGCCTCCAACTGTAAGCTGACGAGCTACAACGGCACTGCCTGCTTCCGCAGACCGTACCCACATGCTTGACTACCTTATGCAATGTCCTCTTTTGAATAATGCATTGGCTTGTAATTATTGCTGCGCCTCCTTCGCATGTAACGGTGCCACTCCAACGCCGTGCCACTTCTCTCCTTATCAGCGTCCGGGGCACTTCAGAGCTTTCGTACTTTCAGACGGAGCTGCTCCAGGTTTCCCGTGATGCAAAGGTCATGCAAGTGGTGTGGATTTCAGCTCAGACTCGGCACGAGGCGCGGGCGAAGGATTGGGGATCGCAACGTCGGCCGAAGGCGGGGCGTTGCGATGTCGGAGCGAAGCCGGAGGCTGGGTGGAGCGGCGGCCCGGGCCGTGCAGAGGAGTGGCCTTCTGACGCGGCTGCGTGTACCTGTCCTGCGGCGTCCCGTGGCAGCAACGCTCCCCGTTCAAATGTTGTCCTTGGCTGGAGGTTGCCGTTACAGTTGAAAGGATGCGTGCTATCACAGTAACGTGGTCTGAAATGGGCTAACGCAGGATATGTGTGTTAACCATACAACGCTAATCCTTTATGCAGGGGGTTTGGCCTCTCCCTCTCCTCTGGTTGCATGGCATCAAGTACCAGGCTGTCCTGTTTAATCCAATTGTGCGCTGAGTGTATGACACCAGTGTGCAGGACGAGCGCAGTACGGCAGGCGTGTATAAAGCCACCTCATGGAGCGAGAACTTGTTTGGATCGTGCATGAGAGGAAGCGGCAGGGTTGTATTTAAGAGCAATCGGCAGGTCGACATTAGTCACTGGACTGCTGCCCACCTACTTTTCTTCTTCCTTTCCCACTTCATTGAAGATTTCCTTCACGGAATTTTGCATTCGTATCAGCCTTTGTACCAATTAGTCAGGGAGTCTCGTGACATGCTCTGGTTTGGTCAGAATCCCACCGTCGGCCCCCTTGTCAAGCACCAGTTTGGTTAACTGACCCCAGCTTTGGCTACTGCTTTCCCTTCCAGGAGAGCAAGGACTGGAAGGACTGAGATTGAGGTGCTTAAATTGCACCTGAAACAGTCAGCTGACATCATTGACAAGCCGCTACTCTGGTTCCCCATCCAAAGCCGCTTTACAAGCAAAAATAGTCATCCTCTGATTCATCGCAAGTGATTTTTACTCACAGATCCAACAGACACCTCATACTAACTCCTTAGCTGACGTGTCTATTGTACTGTATTGTGTTGCAATAGCACAGCTGCAGCGCTCAGTAAGACGTGCACTGACACCAAGAGCACTCAAGTGATGTCATCTCTGTGAGTTTGTCACCAACAGTTGGCTAAATGGTTATATTTTACGGTCAACGTTAATTCGGCGGCAAGGAAGCGGTGTCTATCTGCAAAAATCCACTGCCGGCACACTGTTCCTCACCATTTTGAGAGGTCTGTTTTTTCGCTGCATTTATGACTCTGCGTAGTAAAAGTCACTTTTGAGAGAGCCGTCATAGAAACCAAGAGGGTATGTCATTTCCGGATTTCGTTAAGCCTCCTCTTCCGTTTTCTTCGCTTAGCTTTTGAGCCAGTACCGTAGACTACACGACCAAGTGTGGGTTTGCACTTTGTGTGCAGAAACATGGTCCACTCAAGCATACATTACCATTCAGATGAATTTTCGTTTCATTATTCAGTCCTTTTTTCAACCAGCTCTTTCAAACTCACATATTCTCTGCATCTCGTTTTGAAAGCCTGCCGCCCTCCAGTACGAGGCGCAAACGTAGCCACGTTGGTAAACGTGCACGCTAAACACACGATATACTATTTAAGGGCAGTAGAAACTCGATCACAAAAAATGTTAATTACGTTTTCAAACAGAGATTCCTCTTTTTTCCTCGTATCAGCAGAATTCACGGGAAGATATTTTCACGTGTTTATTTTTTACATGTTTAATGTGGTATTTCCAAACATGCCAGTACCAATGCAGTACAGCCACAGTCAGTGTTAGTGATTCAAGACACTTTTTTAACGTTAGTTGAAGCTGTACAGTGTTAGTTCTGTATGAAAGCAGCATATATTTTTGAGATAGATAGATAAATACTTTATTGATCCCCGGGGGAAAAATTCAGTTCAGGTTAGTCTCTTATGATTGCGATATAGGTGTGAAGAAAAAAGGCGACGCATTTTGCCTTTGTTAAATACTTTCTTATTCATACACTGATATATTCACTAACCAGAAGTAAAAAGTGTTGAAGTGCTTGTTGTGTAAAGTCTGGCCCACATGACAAAGAGTACAAACGTTGGGTGTCTGTTCAAACGGAGTGTCTTCAGCTATTTCGTGGTGCCGTGCCAGGCTTTCTGTGCGATGCCGCATCTCAAAGGAGATGCTGCGTGGTGGCAGGGCAATTCTCGGAGCGCACTGTCCGTTACGTGCGAGCTCCATCGCAACATAAGCAAGGGACGAAAGCGGAGTGCGAATGTACGAGGCATCCAACTGCCAGGGATTAAAATACTCCCAGACTCACAGATGAAACAGCCAGCATCAGTGAAATTTCATATAGATACTGTACAAAGAGCCTTATGAAAAACTGGCATTTAACATGAATAAAAAATGTGTTTTGCTCCAGCGTTTCTCCTTTATATTGAATTTCTTAATAACAGAGTGCGCGCGCGTGTGTGTGCGTTCGTGGGAGAGACAGAAGCAGAGAGTGTGCGCAAGCGTGCGTCTGTGTCTGCACCCGGGCAACGAACACTCTAGGGCCTAATGGCCAGACGCATGCAAGCGAGCAGCCTGCTCATGAGAGGCAAAGCCCGTGCTGCAGAGAGGGGAACGGGAGGAAATCAGATCATTTCGAGCTGCAGTCGCTCGCATTCGCTCTGGCCCCTGTCACGCTTTTCTAGTTATTGTTTTGCTGGATCAGTTCACTATCCTCCGGGTTTTGAATCGAAGGGTCAGGAGGAGTGCAGGCTTTTCCGCACCGAGTGAATGAATGGGGCTGAGGCAAGAGCGGCCTCTCTGTATGCAACGAGACTATAATATTTTTAACTGATGCTGCTCGAAATCCAGCTTAGGAAGGCATTGGCGTCCTATTTATACTTGAGGGGCTAACTCTGGGTTCCACCACGAGGGGGATTTTCTCTGATATCTGTACTAAGCCTGCTTTAGCCAGCACCAACAGGATGTTTAGAGGATTATGAATGCAATACCTTATTGGAGTCGTCCTTTTTGTTTCGTTCTCTCCTTCCTTTTTTTTATCAATGACATTTTTTGTGCGCGCGCCGTGGTCCTTGCTGGAAAATGACCTGCTTCATCTTTTGTTTTGCCAGACTGATATTTGTGTTCAGCGGCGAGCTGAAATGATCTCAGCAAAAATAGTCTGCCTTTTAAAGCGATTCACTCCGCCTTACCTGGTTCCGTGCAAGTGGGAGTAGGTGATGAGAAAAATGATTAAAAACACGCAGAAAAGGAGTAGCAGAAATCTATATCGAGCATTCACCATATTATATCCCGTTTTAGAGAGTGGCAATTAATTTGCAGGGAAAAGACCTGGTTCTGTAATAAAGGCTGTGAAACTTAATGGGTCTCTCTCCACTGATTGGCACGTATTGCTACTATGATGGCATGAGTTACATTGCATTGCATTCTGTTGCATTGTATGGCATCAGATTGCTTGCTTTAGCATTGTGTTTTGTGTTGCTGCGTTTTTCGAGCGCAAGCGCAACGGATTTACATACTTCGGGGACGCGTCGTCAGCATTTCATTTACATGGCACTAACCACGTGACCGACATGTGCCGCGGACGTTCGAGAACAACGGTCGAGTGACTTTTTCAGTTCTCCACAGACCGAACTTGCAAGTCCTCAGCTTGGAGGAGCACCGCAGGCACAGATCGCAGTTCCTCTCCGCCACGACCGGAGGCCACAGTCGTCCCGCATCCCAAAGCGGGCTCTGTCGCAAAGTAGGACTTCCTGTGTAGCGATGGTGCCCTCCCCTAGCTCGCCATAAAGAAACCCTGAGCCATGAGCTCATCCGCAGTCAGCCGCCCTCCCCACAGGTTATCCCATCTGAGATGAGTAGCCTGGCCGCGCGCCCATTCGGCTACGTGGAAAGATCACCCGGTGAACTGTACGGCTTACGGAGGACGTCGCGATGTTAGCCACAAACACGCTTCTTAGCCCTGTGTGACAGGCTGCCAAGCTGAGGCTCAATCAGTGTCTCTCTAATAGATCCACTTGAAGCATGCATATTTCTACTGCACTATAGCTCATTTTGACCACTACGAATGTTCTGAGATAACATCTAACAGAAACTGGTGAGAGGCGACAGAATTGCATAAAGTCAGAGGTCCCCGAAGGTTAGGGTTAGAGATCTGGGAAGAAGACGTCCCACATGCTCTCGCCGATGCCGTTAGCGTGCAGAGACGGCTGAACGTCGGCGTGGTCTGAGCACAACAGCTCCCGTCCGTGTGCTTGCTCTTTGTTGGAGATCGATTACATAACAGCTCATGGGACAGAGCCGCATCAGGCTGCGTATATTTCACATACACTCTCTGGAGATAACGTGACTGACGGCTGAACACCGGCGGCACTTTCCCAACAAGGTTCGTGTACAAGTGGAACTGTTTCCTTATCACCGCTTACTAGCTCGTCCTCCGGTGTGAGCCCGCGCGTTCAGTCCAAGCTCAAGTCCCTCCGTAAATGACCTCATTAATCCGCCTTGCTGCTGCTTCCAGGGAATCTGGCCATGGCGACAGGGATGTGGAGCAGCGAGGTCCTATGTAGGGTGTTAGAAGCGAGCAGCAGAGCCCCATGTGCGAAGGCCACGTGTGTCTGCTCTGCGATCCCAGGAGATGCTGGTAGTTCGTCCTCCTCAGCGGTTCTCTTTCATGAGACAGATAAAGATAGAACTAAGCCTGGATTTTAATTCGATTTACTGATATACTGTAGTTTGCAAATAAACGTCTCAGGATTGTCAGTGCAGGGAGTGATTTGGCCCCGACACTTTGTGTTGTCATTCATTCTCACTGCTCTCCTGCAATCCTGAACTATAAATAACTGGCAGTCACTGGAATGATTAATGAATAATCACATGTATTACATAAATAAAAACTTTATCCTGTATATATTTCAAACTCCCAGATGTAAATGTTACATGAAAGCCCTTTTCTTTTAATGGTCTACATAAGGAATTATTATTATGGGGAATTAATAAGCATCGATCATTAGCATAATAATAATGTACATTTTCATATTTTAATCTTAAATTCTAATTTGCATAAAATTAGCAATGGTTTTGATTTTTTGCTGTAACATACATTTTGAGGCACATTTTTTTAAAACCCTTTACACCAGATCTACACTTTGTATTCACATATACTTCTGAGGGGGGATGGAAACTTATTTTAAAATGTAATATTTATAAAATTGCCACAAGTCATTTTACTCATTTATTGTCTGTGAGAACTACTTGAGAATGAACTCATCATCCACCCTTTCATCTACAAACGGATCGAGGGGATGAGCTTACATTGCTCCTCTTTCGATGCGCAATGAAATCGCAATGATGGCGCGACAGCAAAGCCATTTGCCTGGCGCTCTTTAGCAAGGCAGCACAGTTCCCTTCATTGTCCTACCAGCATGAAACTTTGGACATGGTGTCTCAGTACAGATTTTGGGCCAAACTGAAGGAATGTCCAACCAAGTAACATCATGTCAAGCTGGCACGATATTGTTCCAGTTACGGCCACATAGTAACAAATAACCTGTGTGTTCCGACGGGGTCTTTACGAGGGCCTTGTTGATATGTTGAGTATATTCACTATAATGAAACTAATTATAGTATTATATGGTGCCAGTTTGATTATGCATCTTCCTACCTTGCGTTAAAGTACCGGGTTTATGGAAGCATGTTTTGAACGAACTCATCTCCCCCAAATCCTCCATAAACTTTCTACGTCTCCAGAAATAGATGAGTTTTTCCATTAATCTTTCGCAATCAACCAGTACGAGAACGCCGACGCTCCCATTTAAGACAAATTTCTCAGTGATCTAAAACTCACATCAAATGCACATTCATATGATTTAATTTGATCTTAATGGGCCTTGCTGAGCAGGACCCTGCATGCAAGGTGCCTCTCACATGGCCTGTGTTACCCCGCACCCACTTACATCCTTCCCAGTTGAACTGGTCTGCTTTGTGTGCAGTTAGTGCACGGTTTTGCATAATGCAGGTGGGTGGGGGAGTAAAGTGCTTGTAAAATTCAAGCAGTTTCACCTCACCGTGACTTTGACCGTCAGCATGTGTGGTGTGTTTGAAGATGATAGAAACCCGATTCCCTCAGCAATGGCGGCGTGAATCAGTTATCACACATCTCAGTCTTTATGATGCCCTTTAAGCTCCAGTTACACAAATTAACCTCTTAGTGGCCAACACTCCTGTCTGAACAGCTCAGGGTGCAAAATACTTTCAGACCTTGAGACCCTGTTGTAGGTCAAACACATGCACACACAACTGTAGGGAGTTTTAATGGTCCTTCACTGGAATTTCAGCAAGGGAGACCTTGAAGAGTTAAACTCTGCCATGTTCTCTGCAGTTGCCAAAGCAGTCACCTTCGCACACAAGGCTCTTTTATTTCGTTTGTGACATTTGTCATCACTTAGCTTGCTCTTCAGCCGGTTACATTTTTCGTGCCCGTTATTAAAATAAACATCTGTCAGTTCTTTGAATCTGGGGGCAGGTGATACCATAGTGGTTAGGCTTGCTGCCTTTGGACACAAAGGTTACAGGTTCAAGTCCCTCCTCCAGCTTTAATACTCTTGAGCATGATGTTTATCTTGAATTGCTTTGGTAAAATATTCCACATGTATGAAGGGGTAAATAATTGTGAAGAGAGTAACAGTGTAAGTTGCTTTAGAGAAAAGCATCAGCTAAATAAATAAATATAATTCCTCACAAAATAATTATGAAGTGCATAGTTACTCCACAAAGCTATTGAATCTAACACAGGTGTTTTTATAAATTTAATAATTTCAAGAAAGATGGGAAATGTACACTAAGCACACCCTCGATGGACCAGGTCTGTTGAATTTTTTCTAATAGGATGGTAATTTAGAATGTTCATTTAAAATATTAATTTTCCAGATTTTAATTTTATTTCAGTGTCAGCTTTTTTCTTACTGTCAGTTCTTATGTAACACTAAAAGAATTGATTTCAATGACCTGCAGACTCACAGAGTCATATAATCAATTGAAAACCGTGACACTTTCTTATATTTACTCTTCTAAATGAGCAGAAAAAGCTAAAGGCATTGAAAACCTCCAGATCTGAGTATTTTTCACAAGCGAATTTCCCAATTAAAAGAGTGCTGCTATGACCTGCCACATAATAATGTATACAATTTTTAGTAATTAATACTCTCGTAACAGCTTTTGAATGTCTGCATTTTTCCATAGGCAACATGGAAAAAAAATAAAAACATTTTTTCAATAAAAAATCAGCATGAAAAAATTGTTTAACAAACATTTTCCAACAGGTTATTTGAGATTGCTTTCCTAAGACTCTAAAGCAGATACATTTTAAACACTTTTAAAAGTGCTAAATAGTCTTGCAGGTTTAATTTTTTATGCTGAATTATTTTTATTGCAGGATCATGCAAACTTCTGCAAAAGTACCAAAAATTTAATTACATGTATAATTTTTAAAATATATCAATTTAAAGTAAAATAAAAAATAACGTATTAGAGGAATAGAACAAAAGGTCCATGTAAAATTAAATAAGCAGTTGCTGTTCACTGTGACTTGAAATAATTGCAGGAATGAACTAGAAATGGATTTCATATTAACCCTTTGCTATAATTGTATCCTTACTCATTATTACAGGTCATTTTGCAATAAAACACTGTATCCTACTTTGCTGAACTGTATGGAAACATTGACCAAGCTGTTCCACACATTATTTTTGTTATTATGGGGCAGTCTTACACATCTAACACAACAGCTATTTCAGACCTTAATTTTGTACTCTTTTCCCCTGCTGTAACCTCCTCTGCTTACTGATGCACATGTTTATTTTTATACGTTAATCGCCGAACTATGGCAAGTATATCATTGTCGTTGTTCTCTGTGGTGTCTCCAAAAAAAATATAACTTATGGCAACAGGTAAAAGCATGGCACTAAATTTGCTATGAATAAAACTTCCTGTGTAAGTAATGATTATTTTGATCTGACCATAATTTATTTTCTTTATTAAAACAGCAGTAGAGTCAGTTTCCATGTGGGAAAGAAATTAATTGCCTTTGTGCCTCTGTGTTGTTTGGTGAACTTTAGCAAGAGAACAGAGATGGGAACAGAAATATATGTTGCTTCTACTGACAAGAAAAAAATGCTTCAGTCTGTTACCCATTGTAAAGGAAATAGGACACTCCTGGGGATTTTTTGCCAAGAGTAAATCTAACTTGTTTTTACAGTTTTTAACACTAACGTTTTATCACTACAGCTAAGGTGTTCAATCTGTGGTCTGCATTCTATCTGATGTCCAAGGAATTTATCTAAATATTTGCGCTGTCTTTTTCTCCAATTCTGAAAGCCCTCGATTTTTGTGTTAACGTAAAAAAAAAAAAAAAAAAAAAGAAAAGAAAAGATTCTTCAGTGTGGAAAGAACTGCAAAACATGTTCAAAACATCAGAGAGAATGTGGGAGGTGAGCATCGCTCAGGCTGGTGTTTCTCAGAAGGCGAATGGACGTGGCGCCGATGCGCGGCCCGAGTCAATGGAGGGCATCACCAGGGGGCGCCAAAGCCCACGAGCGCCACTTGCCCCTCTGACCCGGGTCCTCCGCGTAGCCGAGGCAGGGCCAGGTGCGACGGCTCGAGCCGTTTCCCACTCCACGCTTTTGAGCGCAAGGCTCGCCGAGCTGTCGCACGCACCCTTAACACTTTCGGAGCCATGCCCCTACATTTGCGTCACGGTTCTCGGCGCACGTCTATGTTCACGATGCTTTTTCCGAACCAAAGCCGTCAAGCAGCTACCTCCGACTAGTCTAATGTTGTGAGAATGTCATCTGCTGTGTTGTCGGCGTTGAAAACGAACGTGTTATGGTAATGAGAATGTTTGTTTGCGTTTCTTTTCTTCTGTTTTCTAAATGAGGACTAAGCAGAAAGTGGTAGAGTGATGAATGGTGGGTGGTGGGTGCATCTGTGTGTTCACCAGGGAGCCACCGGCTGCAGATTTAAGGTCCCTAAGCTCCGCCCCCGCCGCGGCGCCATACTTCGCCTGCCGCCCGCTGGGCTGTTGACCTGCCCGGGCGCTAGCTGGTGGTACGGCTTGCTGTTCTTCGGCCCTCAAAGACCTCTCAGAAGTCAGTATCCATTTAAAGGTCATGGAGATAGCTGATGTTTGAAGATTGTGCCTCGTTCGCAGATAGGGAGAGATCGTGCGCAACGCTCAGCGGTGCTCTGGGTTTGAGTCAGCAGCAGTGGCCTGGCCACAGAGATAGTGTGGGCTGAACTCGTTGTCAGCAGCGGTGCCCCTTACTACCCTTGCCTACTACCCCATCGTGGCTGCTGCTCACCTGCCCTCGCTACCTACAGGTGGCGTGCACGCGTGTGGACGGCGGCGTGTCGGGTCACACACTTTTCTTGACGTGCGCATGCATCCGCACACATCGAGCCACATTCCCGCGTGCACCTGCGTGTGCGTGTGTCGCTCCGCTCTCTTACGTGTGTCTGCGTGTGTGTGTGTGTGTGTGTGTGTGTGTGTGTGCGTGCACTGATGCCTTTCTCAGTGAGTAATGGCGAGTGGGTGGCAGCAGCAAATGGTCTAACCGTGGCATTGCAGAGCTGATATGCTCCTCATTGCAAGCTATTACTCATTTCCTTGGAACCATGTGCCCACAGTCTCGGACAAGTGAAGGCACAGACAGTCACACTCCAGACTTTGCGCGTTCGGTGCTGTGATTCTTCAGCGTCTCTTCGCTTGGCGTACGAGGCAAGGCGTTTTACCTATTAGGCTCTTCGCTCGAAAGCGGTGACTCGTTATTGACGGCGATCATTTCTGTTTTTTTCTTTTTCTTTTTCTTTTTTTTTTTTTTGTAAGTGATGTTTTGGTTGGTTCGCTGCTTTTTAGCAAGATGCCGGCCTTCACACTGACACTGGAGCATCCACCACCAAGGTCAGTTACTGCAAGTCAATGACGTGCATGGCTGGAAACCTTCTGTTTCCGATGCTCGAGCAAATATGTTGCACCCGTGATCAAAGATGTTAACGATGGGATGACCGACCGAGCTTTACGGCATGTGCCGGAACGTGCTTCGTACCTTTGCGCATTTGCAGCGGATTTAATCGCACAAGCATATTTCATAAAAATGCTGTACTAGTCCAAGCAGGATGGAGAGCTTGAGTGACTTTCACTGGCAGTGCACCTTGACTAAATTTGGCCATAGAATATACCCAATGTATTGAGTACGTGCTTATATTTTACATCAGTCCCGTAATTCCTGTATTGTCATGAATAATTTTCCCGCTGAATTTTATTCATTTTTTCACCCTTTACCATTCCTAGCTTAACTGTTACAGTGCCCGGTTCCGCTGCGCAAAGAGCTGCATGATGTGAGCAAGTTTCTCATGTGTCTCGCTGATTCTCAGCTAAATTTGGGTCCCTGTTGTTTTCCCAGATGCTCCGCTCTATGTGATGTCTCTGTTGGTCAAGAGAGCGCTTTTGAAATAGACACAACTTTCCCAATAACGGAACTCAGCCCAAGGTTTTCAGATACGTGTGCTTTCTTAGTGCAAATTGTATCAGAGAGCATTAATGAATTACAGTGCTTCCTTTGACTGGGTGCACTTTTGCTGTTGAGCACTCTGCGTTCCAATATCTGCAGAAATTACTGCTAAAACTGCATGCGTTTGCTACGATATTGCAAGAACATTACATTACTTTCTTTGCTAGTGCCTCCCATTACTTCTGTGCATCATTTTGGTTATACATCCATCTTCAACATATACATTTTTAGGTATGGACATGGCAAAAAACCCTTTTTTTTTAACTAAAAACAGTGTTTTGTGCATGCAGTTTCGCAGACAAAAGCATTGTTAATGTAGGGCAGCTGTGTCAAGTACTTATTACAGTACTTTGAACACCCGACCTGATGGATCACACATTCCACACGGGATGCATCGACGCCGCTCCCAGGCAAAGCTGCTTTGCCAGCATCACGCTTTGAAATGGTTAACTCATTCTGCAAGAAGTAAAGTCGTTTGGCTAAAAGGATTCAGAAAATTGCATAAATTTAAAAAAAAAAAAAAAAAAAGAATTCTGCATTGTCCCAGAACGCTTTCCTTGCTCCGTGACTGCTGGTGTGTGACAAAAGCGAGTTAAACTTCCCTGCAGTTTAAGTTTTCTTGCTGGAATTTAACACACTTTCACACGTGTCCTTATCAAAGTTCTCGGGGAAAACGATAAAATCACTATTTCCGTGCCCATTGTAGAACAGTACATTTTCTGCCCTGCTTACTGTTCCCTACCACGGTGTGTCCAGGATTCACTCCCTTCTTCAGCTCCGCATCTTCCAGCATCTTCTCTCGCCACGAGAGAGAGGTCTGAACACCGAGACAAGGCGTTTCAAAGCATTTGGATGCAAACATCACGACAACTGCGAGTCCTTAAGTGCGCTGTTTTCATCCTGGCGCAGCACAAAAGACCCGCGCGTTCTCTCGAAATACCGTGACTGCGTTCGCACAATGGGAACACGCTGGAATTGTACGTGTTTGTGAAAAATGACGGCGGAGTTACAGCTGCAGGTGGATGACAGCCCGAGAGGCCGTGCATTTAAAGGCATCTCGTCAAACGCCGACGATTCATACCGCTTATTCTAATTCTAACAAAACGCTCAGATCCCCTGAGAAGCGCGGCCGATCGAATTAAAAGCGCAGAGGTGTGGTTCGGGCCGAGCCGCGCTTCTCACTAAGGCGCAGGAGGGTATTTCTGAAGAGGAAATCCCCCTTAAGATCCACGGAACATGAGGTTCCCTCGAACCTGCCGGCGCTCTTCCATCCAGGCGCGGCCCTCCTACGCCGCAGACCCGGACCGCTAGTGTGCAATCAAAGTAAATGGCTCTGCGGGGAGCGTTTCGGGGAGCGAGCAGCCTGTGTCGAGGTGCTCGCAGTGGGCGTGCGAGTGCCTGTGTCAAGCGCTCTCCCGTGCAGGTGTCAGGCATGTAGGCAGTACAGGCGCCGATATGTGTCACAAGGAATCACCAAGGCGAACAGCAACTGCTTTCCCTCCGTCAAATGAAGACCTGCGTCAGTAGGCGGCTTTGTAACCACAGACCGAGTCCTTAATTGTTCTGTTATTATTGTTGGTGATTTTTTTTTTTTTTTTTTTTTTTCCCTGTTGTGCGGAGAATAACAGCGCGCCAGCCTTCTCCGTCGTATCCCTGCGTAACCCTCCTGGATATGTGTGTGTGCGCGCGTGCGTGCGTGTGTGTATATATATATAAGTACTTAGTTTCCATAGTAACCATCACTTAGTGAGACGGTAAAAGTTGGCCGAGTTCAGGCTGGGCAGACAGCCGTCTCAGGCAGAGAAAAGACCAGATGTGCCTTCAGCGACGCAGCCACATCAGAGCGGCTAATTTGGTGCATTGAAGCAATCAGAGGAACTCCTCCGCAGTGACACGGGCCCTTCTGCTCCACAGCGATGGGGCCCTGACGGCGGAGGGCGCTCCATCGGCTCGCAGGGGAGCAGCTCCGGGTTCGGGTACCACCGCGGTGAGACGATAGGGACAGCAGCTCCGGGCAGCGTTCGGCAGCGAGCGTTTGTTGTGAAAGTACAGTAAAGGATGTAATTTAGTGGAGAGGATGACTGTGCGCCTGAGTACCTGCGTTCCTGTGTCTGTTCCGCTCTGCTGAAGACTGGCATTGCGCACGGGTGGCACTTTGCCACCGTCTGTCATTATGCTGCTGCGACGGGCCAACGGCAGAGGAGTCACACAGTGGTATTACTCACTTACCAGGATATAAAGAACAACACGGCTTGTATTTGTGGTCATGTGGCTTGGAGACAGGCAGGAGGATTAGACAATCTGTGGTTTGCATGTTCAATGAGACTGTTCTTTCTCTCTCTCTCTCTCTCTCTCTCTCTCTTTCTCTCTCACTCGCTTCGCTCTCTTTCTAATGTGGCCCTGTTTCAGGTGAGCAGCTACCAAGAGGAGACCATCTTTGCCGTGTCAAGTGATGCTGAACCGAAGAACGTTGCCATCTCCGAGCCTTTCTTTCTCCCAGGAGGCTCATGTGACATAGTAGCAGAGACAGCTGGGGGAGTGCTCACCCGCGTGCCGGGACGCGCAGATGAATTCCACTCCAGACCGCGCCAAAGACTGCCTCCCTCCCAAGAAGAGGGAGTCCAGGCAGACCTCGTCCGAGCAGCGCCCCCCGGACCACTTTAAGCCTCCCGCACCACTAAGGAACCGGCCGGTGCAGGGAAGGATGGCAGAAGTTAAGGGGCCAGTGAAAGCACCCACTTCAAATTCTCATTACAGCAAGGATCTCCTGCTGCCACCTTCGCATCTGCCCAAGTTTGGCTTTCCATGGCCTCCTCACAGTCCACCGACCATGCAGTACAGTCTTTCAGCAAATCAGACGGGCGACCGCTGTGGGTCGAAGTTGCCCGTGTGGTCAGACCAGTGCTCCCGAAGCATGGACCACGGGGACCCCGCGCTTCATTCGCACCGTTGGCAACGTACTGAGGTCCCAGCCATGCTGCAGCGCCCTATTAGTTCCTACAGGACCCGTGGTCCCCTGGACTCTAGGGACTTGTGGCCTCACCACTTCTCGCGGCCAGCCCCCTTCCCAGACCACCACCTCGATGGACGCAGGACGTACACAGTGAGGAAGATCAACGGCCTGGAGGCTGCTGACAGCAGGCTTGCGTCAAGGTCCTCGACTGGCAGTGCCTGCATCGGTTACACATATGATGCCAAGGTGAAGCAGGACAGTTCCCAGACCACTAGGAAGAGGAGATACCAGGAGGATCAGAGGGCTTTGGACAGGGAATCGATGAAAGACGGTCGCGCACCAGAGGGCTCAAGTGCACATTCCTCTGCACAGGACAGGGACTCCAGTGTGACACTTAAGGCTTCCGCCAGTGTCTCAGACAGAAGTTCCTTCTCTGCTCTATCTCCGAGCACCTCCTCTCTGGACTGCTTTAGCATGGCTGATGCCCCAGGTGAAGCACATATTTTCTACAGCCTGGGGCCTATACATCACAGTTTGCCCCCATTAGCGCACCCTCTCCAAAGCCCCGTGGGCCCAGGCCCCATTGTCCCTCTATATGGCCTGCAGACAGAGGAGCCCCATGTCCTGAAGAACTCTCAGCTCTCACCGTTGGTGGAAAACCGACCACTGGAGGTCTTCCCTCCAGGTCAGTACAACAGCCATGGCCCAGATCTAGGTCATTCTTCCAAAGGTGCCCAGGGTTTGTCCCGCCACCAGGCCTCCTCTGGCACCCATGGGCTTCCCCCAGCACCCCAGCCCTCCACGTTCCTACCTCACTTCACCAAGGGGTCACTGATAGAGCTGAGTGGCGGTCATCTGAGGCGAGTGGAGGACCTGCAAACAGAGGACTTCTTGCTCTGTGCCAATACTAGTCCCGAATTCCATCTGAGCTTCTGCACCATCCTGAGCATCTCACCCTCCTCTACCCCTGGGTTCTCCAACCTGCAGGTCCTACTGGCTGACCGTAACACTCAGGTGGGTAACACACAAGACCACGGTCTCCAGCTATGGGGACTCGCTTTTGTTTCAACCCATTTGTGCGTATTTACTTAGCATCAGTTTGCGGTCAGCAGCACCAGCAAGTGGTGTAGCGTGTCATGCTGATGCATCACATCTCCTGGACTGTGCATTCGGATGTGGGTTTGAATCCAGCTCAGTCTGTGTGGAGTTTGCACGTTGTCTCTATTCTGCCCGTGACCGTGTGGGTTTTCGCCCCTGGTGCTCTGGTTTCCTCCCAAAGTCCAAAGACATGCAGTTCAGATAAATTGGTGACTCTAAACTGCTCTTAGGGTGTGTGTGTGTGTGTGTGTGTGTGTGTGTGTGTGTCTCAGTGAATGAGTGTGTGTGATTTCCCTCCTGCAGGCAGCCATCTCAGACTTACCATCTGAATGTTTCAATAAAGCGTTACTTAGAGCGGTACTGGTTGGTTTTGTAACATTTTGTAATGTAACATAATAAACATGTAAGCCATCATTCACATTTTACAATGACTCATTCATATTGTTGTGGGTGTCCCTGGAAAATGGTGTGGAGACATTAACGCTGTGTGTTCTGTCTCATCAGGAGTTATTAAAAGTCTTAGTGGAATACCCGTTCTTTGTCCGCGACCGAGGTTGGTCTTCCTGCTGCCCCCAGAGAACTGCCCAGCTGTATGGACTCCACTGTCGCCAGCTGAGCGAGGGCGATGTGTGCCTCGCGCTCACACCGGTTCCCTCGGCCCCGCCCACAGCCCCACCCTCAGCTCCGCCCCTTCCTCTGGCAATCCAAGCCAATGCCCCGGCGACAGGGACCACGGCACTCGCAGCCCAGCGCACACCCACTGACTCAGGGGCTGAGGGCGGCACACGGAGACCACCGAACTTGCCTCCTCCTCGGAGTCCTGCCCCTCCCCCTAAGCCCAACGAGCCGCCCAGGGAGCTCGCTTCCGCACGCAAAAGGCGCTGGTCGGCCCCCGGGCTCCTGGCGGTCGACGGCCCTCAAGATTCACCTCACGTATTCGGACACAGGGAGCAGAAGTAGCTGACAGCGGCGCTGCCCTCTCTGCCTGCAGGGGGCGCTCTCACCCATCTCCAGCTCACCCACTCAGCAGGAGGGAGTCAGAGCATGGAGACGTGAACTTTCAGCAACAGAGGCCCCGCAGCCAGGCAGGTGTTAGGAAAGGGACCGTGGCACATTCGCCGCGGTCTGGGGACGGCGGGGGAGCAGACAGTGCCTCCTGTCGGCCCGTCACCTGGACGCACGAGGGAGCGCCCAGGAACAGATGGAAGGAGCCTAATGCACGAAGACCAGAAAGACAATCAAAACATGTACTCGGTGTGTTTACTTCTGTTTTTGTAACCGTCGTCCCTTGCCTATTGAAAGTGTTTACTGCAGGATTTATATATTACAAATGTTATATAAATGCTAACTGCTAGAGCTACAAGTCATGCGACCTCTTTGATAGTCACTTTCGTAACCCGTTCCTTCGCTTCCCAGTAGGTCACAGGCTGGCGGTGCAGGCAGGCCGGCTGAATGTACCCCTTTGAGCTTCGTTCGGTACGGGTCACGCCAGACGCTCCTTCGCTAAGCATTATCCTCCCATGTGTTTAGAACTTTTTTCTGAAAGGAAAAAAACACTAACAAAAGTTGCGTAACAGACAATCGCGGCCCACACGCAGGCGGGCTGAGCGCGAGGTCCTCCGGCAGGCGTTTCGGCGCTCCTCGCCAGGCCTCACGCTCACTGGTGTTTTACCAGCATGTGCAGAGAGAGTCATGGTGCTAATGTTGGAACATGACGCTTTGTGAATACTGACCCCCTCGATGCTTTATCTGTGTTATGTTTGTATATGTTTGAACGCAGGGACAAAAAAGAAAAGTATTATGAATTCTGATACGGGTATCTCTTATTGATCAAATCACACTCCTTTTTTTGATCAACTGATTGAGAAGATTATTTTGTTGTTATTTTTTTGTAAATGTAATAGTCATATAACTGTATATTTTTAAAATGGTGGATCTGTAATACAGTGTTCCCTAGATATAAAATGAGAGCTTTATAAAATTTAAAAAAATATATTATGACATTAAAAACGCTACACTCTGCTTGTAATTTTTTCATCTTTTGCTTTTTTTAATAAATTCAGAAATGAGAAAGACCAACAAAGCAGTCTGCTGCAGAAATATAATTTGTTTGGGACCCCCCCAAACAGTTTGGGATACTCGATAAACAAAATGACATGTAAAACATGGTGTAGCATATACACCTATACTGGACCACAAGGGGGCCTCCATTACCCTCTTTAGAGAAGACAGGCAATCCTGACAGCGCTGTACCATACGCTACTGCACAGTAAAACACCGTAGCACACCGTACCGCACTGTACTGTATGGTACCGTACAGTAGCACACTGTACCCCACGGTACAGCACTGTACCGCATTGTAGCACGCTGTAAAATATGTCAGTATGATTTCTGTGAACAAGAGTTAATTCTGTCAACAAATACAACTGGCTTCAGCCAAATCAATCTATTCACCGTCTTTAGCTTAGTAAAACCTGCTGAACAATATGATAATGCAATAAATAGTTACCAAAAACAACGATTCAAATTCCTTGATGGACAGAACGATACACACATACCAATTCCAGGGTGAATAGAGGAAAAACTTGCCTAAAATGCATCTGAAAAACACATCTGGTATTGCTTTACCGTTTATGTGATATATCAAAAAAAGTGGAGCAAATGAGGTATTTAAAGGTACCGCTTAAAAATATTTCTAGGTCAAAAAATGATACAAGAGACAAGAGAATAGATTCATGATTTCTGTATGTCGTACAGTGCATACGGATGCAGTCCTGAGAACATCATGTTTCACAAGGGGCTATAAAACTCAGCTCTTCTTTCCTTCCATTCGTGTCACCCTCAGTCTCCTCCTTCCCTCGTCCTCTTCGTGCGTCCTCCTTCCCTCCCTCCTCCAGCCCTGTCCCCTCAGTCGAAATCCAGGCGAAGCGGGCCGCACTCTCACACACCTCATCTTCCTAACTTGGTGCCAACGAATGGGTCTCCAGTATCATGGCGGAATCTGCCCAAGGAGATACGGGTGGCTGCCGCTGGCCCTGCCTTGGGTCTTGAAGCTGTGCCTTCATTTCCTCTGGACACCTCTGGATGGTCCTCAGCAGATTTTTGATGAACAAGGGTTTGATCTTTTCAACATGAAAATGTACGACAATGATCGTGAACTAGGAACATAATCCAAAGTGCAGATAAGCATTTCTGACCACTGTTCACTGAAACATCTACAATCATTATATGTTACTTCAATACTACAACCCCTTTCCTTGCATAGCACCTGTTTCATATTTCACATGGCATTTACACTATTCCAAAGAACAAGCACCGTAATAGCTTAATCAGTAAATACATTTTCATGCAGACATTTACAAAATGTAAAACAGGAAAATTTCTCCCACAATAATGGAACCCATTTATTTATTTTATCAGCTAACATAATATAAGAATTATGTGTCAAACAGATGCAAAGAAACAGATAAAAAAAAAGTCAGCAGGTTACTTATTCAGATGATACTTTTCTCCAAATTAACCTACAAGTTCACGCTGCTTAAAACCATTTGCCCCTTTATAAAGTAGGGTGACTTCTATTGGAGCAACTGAGAGAAAGAACCTTGTTCAAAGGTACTACAGCAGGAGATGAAATTTCATCCTGGGGCTTTTAAGTATAAGGTAACAGTTCTAACTGCTACACCTTCTGTCACCATTTAATAGAAGGGTGAGATGCAGAAAAGTACAACAGTGGTAGGAATGTCACATAAATTCACACACATATTGTCTGAAATCACTTGTCCCAAGCGGGGTTGCGGCGAGCTGGAGCTTAACCCGGCAACACAGGAGGGGTATTAAGGCTGGAGGGGGAGGGGACGCACCGAGGACAGGACGCCAGTCCGTCACAGGGCACCCCAAGCGGGACTTGAATCCCAGACCCACCACAGAGCAGGACACGGCCAAACCTGCCGCGCCACCGCAGCCCCCACAAAAATTCAATTAGATCATATTTTATTTATTTCCAGATATTCATATTGTACTTCTAGCAGGTGACAGAGAATGAAAGTATAGCCTCAAGATATATGAATGAGAACATTTTGCAGTGGAACTGGAAGGCATACTGGAGGGAGCGAAGGCCTCAGCAGAAGTTTCGGTCAGAAACAGAGGGCAGGCGGCACGTAATCTGTTTGTCCCTGAGAACTGCACCATGGCACTTACCTGTGCTGTGATAAGTTTCTTGTCTTTACTCTGGTCAGGCTCTGGGAACTCCTCTCCAAAGCACAGGTTAATCTCGAAATTCGGCCTGGGACCCCCCTGCAGGAACTGCTTCAACTCTATGAAAAGAACAGATGGAGGGGAATGTGGTGAGAGAGTGAGATGAGAAAAGGAGGAGGAGGAGGAGGTTGGAAGGGAGCTTGCTGTTCCACTTAAAATAAATCCATCATGAAGGTAACCCAAGATCTGCGATACTGTAGTTTCATCTACTAACACTGAACTATCGCAGTGGGCATGTCAGTGGATGACAGTACATAGAACAAGCCTCAAGTTCAGCATTGGTAAAGTGTCTGTGAGCAGTGTGTGTTTATGTCATCGCTTCCTAACAATTTTCTTGCCATTCACTTTTGCGCTCGATGCGTGAAGAACAAGGAGAAGCTCTAAGTGCAAATTACAAATGGGAAACAGCATCTCTTGCACTGTATTTCATCCAGTTTTTCTTCTCTTTCGAAATGCTGCAAACCTCTCAAAATAGAGCTTTTTTTTTTTCATTTTCTCAAAGCCCCAAATTCTTACAAATTAACTGACTGTCTCTGTGTTGTAATGTATCTCCTGCTAAAAGTTTATGGCACTTCCTCCATGTCCATTAACTCCAAAATCCATGAGCAATTTGGGTTCCTACCCTGGAAAAAGATGGACACATCCAGGAGCTTGCTGGTTTTCTCCCTTTCTAGCTTGTTGGGTCGGTCCCGGTGCTGGGCCAGCGGCCCGTTCCAGTATACACGGCCCTGACAGAAGCGTTTGATAAACAGCCCATCAGGGGCCACCCACACCACCACGCCGCGCTGCAGGTGGGCCAGCAGGCGAGCCATGGCCGCACACACGGATGCCGGCATATGGAAAGCCTCCACGGGTGGGAAGAAGACTTGCTCTATGGCACTCGGCCCATAGAGGTGCTCATCCTCTCCAAGTGCAGGACATTGCCGGATCCAGCAGCCCCCCGAGGTACTGGTGGTGAAGTCCTGGACCAGCTGACCCTGGTAGAACAGGCACACCTGTAGCCTGAAGTCTACAAAAAGAGAAAGCAAACAGTCTAGAGTCCCAGATATTCCACACAGAGCTGCCTTACTATTATATTTTTTCCACAGGAAAATATTCCGGAGACAACTAATCCCCATTAAAAATGTGAAAAATAAATAAAAGAAATATTTTTGAAAATGCTTTCGCCTGTACTTTAAAGACTGCAGAAATAAAGAAGACAATCTATTGAAAAGCCCTATGTCGGTAACTATCGAAAATGAGCTTCTGAGCAGCCACCGTGTTTGACCAGCATATGTGGAATGACAGTACCTGTTATGTGGAACGCTGCAGGATGGTCGATGGGCAAAAACGTGCTTACAGGAACTCCTGACATGGACAGCGAGTAGGAACTCAACCCGATACTGTGCTCTGAACAAAGATAACCACTGGTTGCTGGTTTTCTCCATATTATGGAAGCCAGGAGTATTTTTGTTCAAGTTATGACTGGACACTTACCTTTGTCAGCAAGAGTGCCCTGGGGGGGTGTTTGAATGTCCGTGCTGTAGGGATGCTCGTACAGACCACCTGAATCGGCTCTCTCTTTCCAGCCTCCATTTGCGTCAACTTTGGCCCCAAACTGTGTAAAAAGAAGACTCAGTGTGTAACAGCTCATCTTCACTCAGCTAAAGTCTGCCTTAATACCAAAACAGCTGTACAGGTGGTGTTAGAGGTTTAAGACATTTAAGCAATCGCCAGAATTTTCTTTGAAATTACTACTTCTAGGCAGGCAAAACAGTTGCTCCCAGAGAACTGCACTTTAATTAATTAAACTTAAACTTAATTTATCCAGTAGATGCTGCATAAAGCAGTAACACGTAGAACTAGAAATTAAATCAGGCACTTTGGGCAAAGACGCCTGACAGTTGTCCTGAGACCCAGCCATTCATTTTTATCCACTCTAGAGGAGACAGGCTTTAAGTGTATCACTCAAGAGTTTACATTCTACAGAACCGAGCCCCAATGAACCTCACGGAGTACTTTCTACACCTTTAAACTATACCACATGTTGGCAGTGGGCCTTGGAGGATTACCTACTGAGTCTACAAATAAATCTTTTTTGCTTGGTCTCATGAAGACACTACAGTCAGATTAAGATTTTTTAATAAAAAAAAACTCCAATTTAAAGTGTGATTAGGGCATACCTGCACATGGAGTTTTGAGGACTGTCCAGGTGGAGTGTCAAGCTGACCAGCAGAGAAGGTTTCAGGCCTCCCATGACCCTCTGAGAGAAGAGAATCACAAGATTTGTTATACAAAGTCTTTTGTTGCGTTTTATCTAATAAGGTGAGTTGTGAGCAGCCCTCGTACCCTTGCCTCCGTGGGACTGGATCCTGTAGACCTTATAAGGCTCACTGATGTCCAGCTGGTTCCGCTCCGGCACCTCCTGGAAGTCGCTGCTCTTGTTCAGAGCGCAGCGTAGTCGTGTTTTCCAGACAGACGGGTCAGCCCTGTCTTTCCCTTCGTGATACTTGCCCTTGTACACAGCCCAGGCCTGAGGGAAACAAGACAGTTCTTGCTCATTCTGGATAGTTCTGGAAAGACACTCCTCAGTAACGTTGCTCTGGCATACGTTCATCGATTTAAGGGAGCACAAATTATTTCAACTCCGCTCAATTCGGTTTATTTTTATAGAGTACTCTTCCGGGCAGGGTGACAGAGCGCCGAACAAAGTTCCAGAGAATGATACAATGATAAAGGCATTAATAGAGGATGTAAGTCCGGCAAACTATTGTTGGTGGCCTATACGCCACCTGGGGTCACTGACAGAACTAACTATACTAACTGATTCATTTTATTATTTAATTAATTTCATTCTCTTGAAGGCTCATAAGTGATACACTCGTGCATAGTCTTGTACAAGTATAATTTTGTCTTCAGGACGCTGGAAAGGATGCTTTTTTACATAGCAAATCTCCTACAAATAATTATCATTGGTAATTTTTGATTATGGATAATCAATAATAATTGCCACTGATAATTATTTGTAGGAGATTTGCAATGTAAAAAATGCAGAAACATACAAAAAAAAAAAAAACGCAAGGTTGAAGCTGAGGAGAAAAGTTTGTTAATACGACTCGAGCGATCAGCGCAGTCTCACAGCGCGCGCGCGCGCGCGCGGGCTCACCTTGAAGAGCGCGGCGTCCTCGCGCTGCCGGTAGTCCTGCTTGGCCGCGTGCTTCCACGGGATCCTGAAAAGGGTTTTCTCGGCATCGTGCCACGTCAAACCCGGGTACTGTCCGCTCTCGATCTGCAGGATGAGCCAGTCCCGCAGGCGCATCGCCCTGCTGCTGCTCTCCTGCATCATCCTCGTGGGGGCCCGCGCCCGCGACGAAGGCCAGGAAAGGAGCAGTCAGTTCCGGGAGGGATGTAGATGCGCGGCACGAGCGAGCTGTCAGCGGCGCTACAGCAGCAACAGGTCTCCCCGACAGTCAGTACCGAGGAGGAGCTCGACGGCTTCCTTGCTTTGGCCTGCAAAGGCGCAAGCTGCATAGGGCAGTGCTGTAAAGTTGTAGTGCAGCGGCCCCGGGCTCTCTCTCACACCCTCTCACACACACGCACACACACACACACACACACACACGACACGGAGGCACGCGGCGAGAAGTGAAAGTGAACGTGAGACACGCTCACACACTCCATTTCCTATTTCATACTCGTAAGTCGAGCAATTTATGAAGGGACAAACACGAAACGGATGTGCCCCGCGAGGGCTGCGCGAGTGCTGCCTGTCACAGGATATTCTTACGAATGTAGCGTAAATAACTCACAAATATATGACCATTAATACTCTAGAATGTCACGTACTCACTCCTGTGAACTAGCTTCTTGTCTGTGTCGAGGAACAGGGCGCAAAGAGGACGTCAGCCCACCTATTATTATTATTATTATCAATAATAATAAGAAGAATGGGTTTGTACAAGTGTGTGCTCAAATGAAATGTAATGCATTCTAATTTGAGGCCTACAAAATAATAAAATTACATAAGACAAGTCACTGTTTTTATTTGAATTTCCTTCTTTGTCTAGTGCTTTTTAATAAACTCCCTACTGAGTCATACTGTACGTTCTTTGAAGAGTTCTGCTAGTTCTCTTAGTGTGCAAATAATTTGGCAAAATGTCTCTTCTTGTATGGCCTTGTTCTTCTGCAAAGTTGCATTTACCTTTATTAATTTATTCATTGCACTTTCTCCAAAGCGACGTACATCTCAAAGAAAATACAAGGAGTAAGTTACAGGAGTAACGTAGTTTTACCTCATGTTAGAAGCGCTTCACATGTGTTTTGAAGAACTTTACTGTAGCAGTCGACGTGGAAGAGTGTGTAAGCCGCACAGGAATCCAGTGGATTCCTTTATATTTTCCTGGAAGAGTACAGTAAATAAATTATTTCATTTTTTGAGACAAATCATTTTAAAGCTGTTTGCTTTTATAGTATTCCTGAATCCTCAAATCGTATGAAATATTGGTATTAATGTTTTAGTCAAGCAAAATAAAAGTTTCACAAGTATGTAAAACGGCTATTTTGCACGGAAATCATGGTCTTCAGCAAACGCGGCTGCAGTTTAATTTTGGCTCATCCTTCGCGGACGTTTACAAGCTGCCTTTTCAGGTAGATAGCACTAGGCCTCAGGCAGCACACATCATAAATTCCATTTATTGTTTCTTACATCACTAACATGAGGTCACTGAACATTATGAACACTGAGAAAAACAAAACCACATAAAATGTTAAAGAATTTCTCGATGTTTAAGCTTAAGTGAAATTAATGAAGTAACTCAGTGTTTTTATAGTGAATACATCTGAATACACGATTTACTCAAGTATTTAAATATTCATCCATCATCGAGAAGCACTTGTCTAAGATAGGGTCTTGGTGGTTCGGACCCTATCCTGGAAGCATGGAGCAAGAAACAGAGCACACCTGTGGTGGGATGTTAGTCCATTGCAGGGCAAACACACACACACACACACACACACACACACACACACACACACACACACAGCTGGCAATTTAGAGCTTTTCCTGATACTCAGGTCTTTGGACTGTGGGAAGACAGCAGAGCACCCAGAGGAAACACATAAACGTGTGGAGCACACGCAAACTTGTTGAGCGAGATTCCAACCCATGTCCAAGCCCATAGCTCAGGAACTGTGAAGTAGCAGCACTACCTGTTGTGCATCTCCATAGATCTCCATTCAGTGCTAGCTATCACAGAACTGTAATGGTACCCCGAGTTGGGGAATCACACTGTAGCAAGGAATACTATTATATGTCACGTAGAGGGAATAAAAATTATCTGAAATGGAGACATATTCAGATTTGCTCCTCTTTAAATTAAAAAAAAGCAGACAAAGTGATACAGAAAATACTAAATTACATACAGTCCTTTAAGATTATATTTTTAAGCTTGGCAGAAGGTAGGCATTTCATGCACATTCTTTAGATACTTTATTTTATTTTATTTTATTTTATTTAAACTACTTTTCCTAGACCATGCAAAACCCTTATAGCACAGTTTTTTTGTTGATAATAATCTGACTGAGGAGTCCAGTTTCGACACAAAATAAATCCTGTGACACTGCCAGAATCAAGGAGAATGGCGTTCACTTGCGGCATCTGTGAGCTCTTCTCCATTTTCAGGAGAATCCCAGATCTTCTGGGAGAGGTGGGATGTCTCATGATGCTTGCCTTAACCACCACACTGGAGTCCCTGAACACTCTTTTGTTTTGTTTAACACATAGAAGCGGCTGGATCACGACCAGTCAATACTACTTGAGCAACACAGGCGCAGTGGTAACAGAATAGACACTTTAACTCTGAGTCACGATCGCCCTGATTCTCATGGTAACTGCTGCAACCTCAGTAAGAGACATGCAGTATGGTGAGCTGATCAGTTTGTAGGATCTCAGTGTGTCTGACTCAAAACTGGAGCTCTGTATCTGTGTCAGTGTAGATCGTACAAGAGGACCATACACAACAACCAGTGTTTAAAATGTAAGTGAGAAAGAACGAACTGCACAACTGAGATTTGTCTGTTCTGGGCATGTCTGTAAGACAGAAAGACTTCAGGTTTCTTTTCTGATCAGGACTTGTCTCCTACAACTTAATTTGTCATCTTCTGGACGGTCTCCACACTTTTTCAGTATAGTGACAGCTTTACAACTGAATGTATTACTGGATTTTAGCTGGTTGAAATACCGGTGGATATTATAAATAGCATAGAAAACATTTTTTAAGGTATATTTGTGGGGAAGTAGTCAGAAGAAACATGCCAAGAAAAAAATGGAGGATAAGAGTAGCCTTTTTGTTGCTTAGCAGATTGCAACAAACCTGCAGGCTCAGGTGAAAATCAGGCTAATTGAAATTTATTCTGAAACCTGCAACTACTGCACTAAGGTTTGTGATAGTGAGCTATGGATTAGAGTATAGCGAATTAAACCCCTGAGAGAAAAGGTAAAATCTTATTAATATATTATTATGCTTCATTTTCTCAGATAATAAGGATTACCCCGATGTCAGCACTGACATTAGTGCACCTGAGGGTTATTTCAGTCTAATAAGGATTTCCATAAGATGTAAAATATTCATTCATTCATTGATTCGTTCATTACAAAGTACAGATGCTCCTCGAATTACGTTTTTTCAACTTCACGATGGTGAGCTGGCAATAGACATTCAGTAGAAACCATACTTCAAATTTTGATTTTTTTCCAAGACAAGCGATATTCGGTGTGATACTCACTCAATCGCGATGCTGGGCAGTGACAGCGATCCGCATCTCCCAGCCTGCCACACGGTCGCTGTGCTGATACCCCCTGTATCTACATTGTGTTTTGTGCGTCCATAATGTCACAGAAACGCCCATTTGTGTCTCCTGCTACTGGTGGGAAGAAGAAGAGGAGGACAATTACTGTTGAGGAGAAACTCAAGATAATTGCCCAGCATGAAGGCAGCAAGCCCGTAATGGCCATCGCACATATGCTAGTCTACAATGTTCGGTAGGTTAGGTGTATTAAATGCATTTTTGGCTTACGATATTTTTAACTTATGATGGGTTTCACAGAACGTAAGTCGGGGACCACCTGTATATAATTCTGTATATAATTTTGTACCAAATGTTTGTACCCCCCATAAGGTTGTAAAGGGGAAAACATTCAAAAGAGAAAATTTTGAAACACGTGCTGGTCTCGGGCACATGCAGTGCCGCAAAGACCCCAGTCTCTTTTAAACGCTCTCTCCTGGCCAGCCCAGCATGGTGAGTCAGGTCAGGCTGCCAATGCAACCCGAGCTGCACGTAGTGTCTTCGCTGCCAAAAGTCGGGGATTTCCTGTTGGGGGAGACACTGGAAAAATTGTATCTTGGTGATGACCTTTCAGGAACCAAAAAAAAAAAAAAATCTGGCACACCACCCCCTCCAGCCTGTTGCCTAAGCCCCTCTCAAGGTCATTCTGATCCCACCCACAGTGTAAAGGAGAACACAATGATCAAGTTCTTCTAAGTAAACGCTTTTTACATTTTAATTTTCCAAATATACTGGCATGTTTCACTTATTTGGTATACATTGATTATTTTTGTATATTTCATTTTAGATTTAATGCATGTTACACAGCATGTTTGATAGAAAAAATATAAAAGAATATTAGCTGGTAGAAAGGCAAAATAATGACTTTCCATTCATTTTCTTTAAGACATCAGTGTTTACCAGGTTAGCTCTGTCTGTTTTGTGAATCACTTCAGCACTTTCAGTGCAAAGGGGAAATACCAGCAGGTTGATTTTATCTATGCATCTTGATACTTGGGGATTTTGCATGAGTTTCGGTACTCAGCTTTCCATCACACATGCAAACACAAGCACTCATGCACACACAAGTCATCATACAGCATCCATCCTGTTTATTCACTCATGTCGCTACTAAATGAAACACAGCACACACAAAGCCCAAAACTGAAAGTATGGACCAGACACACATACACATACTTTGACACACAAAGAAAAGTTAGCAGCAAAGCTGGCAACTGTTAATAACAAAAATAATTGTTTTTCAGAGTGTTCTGTTTTGCTTTTTGAAATCAATATTAAGGATACTTATTAATACTTATTTAATAGTTCAGACATAATAAACTACTTCATTTGGTTCTGTACATCCCAAGAATAATTAAGAAGTTATAAAGTAAATACTTGGTTTTTCTTGTTAAAAAAAGACAGTCTATCCTCAGAGAGCAGCATCTTGTGTTTGCAGCTGTTGCCATGACAGCCCCCACCCCCAGTTTTTCAGGCCCTGATCTTCTGTACTGCCACTCTGGTATGGACTAGCAACCCATACAGGGTGTACCCCACCTAGCCTAGTGCTATGGATCTGGGATAGGCTCCAGACTGCCGTAACCCTGCCTTAGGACAAGCACATATCGATAGTGAGTAAGTGAGTGAGTGTTCTGTATTGCAGCGCGTTAATGTTCGGTAAAGCTGCAACCCAAACACATCCTGGTTGTAAGGTATCAGGACAGAGGGAATTGACCGGGGGATAGGTTTTCAAACACAGAGCTATTTCTGGAGTATTTTAATGGTATAATGGTTTTTGGTAACAAGTGAAATGTATTTAATGTGAAAATTAAGCCTGGGATATGAACAGGGGATATGATCCTTAAGTAAAGGATCCTGAACTAACTACTTCAGTATGGATTAATGTATTGCAACACCAATGCTGCTTAGGCGGTTACCGATATTCTATATTTTATCCTTGATTAAAATAATCTATATTAACATCGTAGTCATTCTCAAAGTCTTTAAAAAGCTTTATGATTTTTTTGTATACAGGAAAAATAAAGAACAAATTGAATAGAGGGAGTCCCTTTTCCACTCAGCCATTCAACTAACTTACATGGTGTCTGCTTCACCCACCAAACCCCCAGCCTCAACAGCCCAACAGACATGCAAAATGATTTTTCTATGTACAGTTTACCACTATACCAGGAAAAATCCCTAGGGGAAATAATAACAGAAGTGGTTATAGAAGGCATAAAGTAGTAGGTAAGCAGAGTCGGGCTGTCAGGGAACCTAGGTCTGAATAAGCATGCTGTTGCATCAGCTCCTGAAGACTTTCTTGACATATCGGTTAGGAGGAGGATATAAAACACAACCTTTAGCATGAGGAAGATGAATGATTGTCTGCTTTTAGCAAGGGAATGGAGCTGTGTGCCACATATTAACCTTGAGCCGAATTACCACATCATTAACCCTGTCGACCCTTGACCTGCAGATCAAGTGTTTGACAGAGAGCAGGGTTTCCTGGGCACTTCTAGAGGGGCTCTTTTCAGCAGACTGGAAGTCTGGGCCATGCTCCGGCCACTCTCAGCCAAGCACACGTTTACGCCACAACAACACATGTTCCGTGTTTTCGAGTCTGCGGGTGGCACGGCTCGCTAATCCAAAGCAGCCTGCAATAAACAGGATGTTATAGAGGAGGTTAGAACATGCCTGGACAGAGGATTGTAGCAACCCCCCCACTGGCAAACTTGCTTCAAGGTGGTGTTTTACACATTTTCCCCTCATTAGTCTCTATCCCGTAGCCCTCTGCAAACTCCAGCGTGCTCTTCCACCAATTATGCTCACCTCTTTCAGGTCACTGTCGATTTGTAGAACCGGCCCATCACTTAATATTCTGTCTTGGACGTTGAGCTCACTTTCAACTGACTGCCTTTCAGAAACATTTGGACACCCCCTCCCCCAACTCCTCAGACCCTCTGTTGTCCCTTCACCCCATCTATCAGGTCTCCCTTGTCCTGGCTGTTGGATTGAGGGGCGATATCATTTCTCGCTCTCTAAAGAAGGCAGTTCAATTCTTTCTGTCTGGAACACAAGCGGCACCTGCTTCCGTAATCTTACTGTACTTGAAACATCTGCTCCCAAAACAGCTGTCTGGATAACATACACATACCTCAGTGATGTGAGGTGTTTTCTATCTCGTTGTTTCTTTCTCTCCAATCCTTTGCTGTTTCTCGCAATCCTCTCCCTTACTTTCAAAGAAATTAAAAATGAGGACATCTAGGGGATTTACTGGCTTGTGTGGCTCAATGGCTTTGAAGAACTGAGCAGTGTGGGACAGAGACACCCCCAAAGCACTATGTGATGTATGTTGTATTTCTGTGGAAGACTCTGGTTACCAACAGAACATGATCTGTCCCTACAGAGCAGCAAGGGTGCTAAGCTCCTCCAACTCTAGCCACTTGCTAGTCCCCCATACAAGGGGTTCTAGACATGGTTAAATGAACTCCTTCTGTTCCTCAGAACTACTGAATCTTTTCATATCTTTCTGGCCCATTTCTCTTGTGAGATCCTAATACCTTTCTAAGTTAGACCTTCATCACCTACTTTTTAAACCGACCATCCATTGTCAACAACCACTTGTCCTTAGCCTTACCTGGCAACACAGGCACAAGGTCAAAAGAGGAGGGGACACATACAAGACAGGACGCCAATCCATCACAAGGCACCTCAAGCAGGGTTCGAACCCCAGACTAGCAACACAGCAGACACAGTCCAAACACACCATGCCACACCACCCTTTTACCAACCTCTTTTCTTTAATATATGCCACCTCTATAGGTAACTACTACAGTGTGTGTGTGCTGTGACAAAGACGGTATCATGGAAATTAACTGTGCTTCAATAATGCTGCGTGGGGGGCAGTGGCGGTGGCACAGCAGGTTTGACCGGGTCCTGCTCTCCAGTGTGTCTGAGGCTTGAGTCCCAGATTGGCATCCCATTGGCATCCCATCCTGGGTGTGTCCCCTCCCCCTCCAGCCTTACGGCCCGTGTTGTCGGGTTAGGCTCCGGTTCATTGCAACCTCTGTTTGGGACAAGTGGTTTCAGACTGTGTGTGTGTGTAATCCTGTGTATGTATCTAAGCCCACTTTCTGTTTTGAAATGCATCTTTGTTTAGATGGAGTTGTAGATGTTTTCGGAGAAAAGCGTCTGCCAAATACATACTGTAAATGTAAATGTATGCACTGAAGAAAGGGTGACGCTCCACTTCAATGTCCAGTGAGTAAATGAGCTAAGTGTGCAGTTCTCTCCCTACCTAGCTTTTGCCAACAGTAAAACAAACAAAGCAGAAATTGGGAGGTTACTGTCAGATTAAAACCACTTGTATCACTGTGCTGCCTCCACACACTTTTTCATGGGAATTAAAGAAAAAAGAAAAAAAAAAAAAGATTCCAAAAACAAAATAATGTTTCATCCTTATTTATTGTACAGGTTTTGTATGAAAACATTTTAAGAGGAAACAATGGTGTTTGGAATGTGACTCTTCTCACATGGTTTCAATAAATATTTTTCATAAATAGGAAAGGTAGCTTCTTTACAGGAGGAAATACAGAAAAATATCCTGCAATGGCCTGACATAGGAAGCATGGACACCATTTTGTTTCTCCTCACCTGCTGTGTGTATTTTCGGTTAAAAACATTATCTGGGCATCAGTGAGTTTAATTATGAAAACCGATGCATTATGAAAAATACGTACAAAATGACTGAGCAGTCATTTTGAAATTCTTTCTTTGTCATTTATGACATAAACCCTGACTTTATGCTTGACCACTATGAGCTTTGAAACAAACTCCGATATTGAAAAAGCCCCCAAAAAGTGTACAGCGCCTTCGCTGAAATCAAAACCAATAATGAATTTGTTTGCTCACAGGTTGTTGAGTCTCACGACACCAGGTGGCAAGATACATACAAAGCACATCATGTCCCAGAACGACCTTCCAATACAGACACAGGTTTGGTGTAATGACAGCACTACTGCACTGGATAGTAGTAATAACAATAATAATAAAAATAATAATAACAATAATAATATCCAGTAGAGTAAAGGGGGTGATAAATTCCAATCATGTCCAGACCTAGAAATAAATACAATTTTCTCAGTATTTTAAAACTATTTACAAAATATTGTACAAAGAATGAATCTATCACTCTACCATTCTTTTAGCCTGGCCTTATGTTCACTAACTCTAAGCAAAAGAAAACCATCAGAGTGGATATGCAAAGCTAGAAAAATACAAAGATAAACGTTCGCTGGCTGTGAGTCAACATACAATCATCGGTGAACACGTCTCATACACAGTAGAAAGCACAGGGAGAATGTGTCTGCACTTCAGTCTCTTCTGAGCCAGGGGGCGCTGCAACATGTTTCGAGTTATGTGTATCGCCAGGATGGAAGTTTGCATAGGTTCAAACAAAGAAAAGAGAAAAGAAGCCAAGCGTACAGGTTCGCGGCATTGCTGCTGATGGACCACCACCCGCTCCTCTGGCGGCAAGCGGCTCTACTGAGAGTCTCGGCATCACAAAGCCTTACATGCTCTCTGCAACCTCTCAGAGTCTTCTATGTGGGCATTTTCTGATTTTAATGGGCCTCTTTCCTACAGTTCCTACAGTAGGTGCTTCGCGTGATGTTTTTTTAGCAACACAGAAGCCCATATGGTGGCAAATGGAACCCTCGGGAAACCACTGTCAAGGCATCACAATATCTGTCAAGGCATCACGATCTCAGAAGGAGGTTCTTTACAAGAAATGTGTCCATCTGTGGTGATCGGCAGTTTGGGTAGATTGGATGGAGCATTGGGTGGAAAGTCTATGGCCTATGGGAGAGCGATTTGTAACATGCGAAGCACCTATTCCCTTTACCTTCCTCCCAGTCCCAAGAGGTGTGATGCGTGTGTGTGTGTGTGCGTGTCCTGGGAGGTCGACGTTAATGGCAGCCGCAGGCCCTCACAACCATGTTGCGGTACTTCTTCAGGATGACGTTGGAGCTGTCGTCAAAGTAGAGAACTGAAATGGCGTGGAGCTGTGTGGGAGCACAGCAAGGCTTGGGCACGGTGTCTGGGTTGATAAAGTGGACCTACGAAGAAAAATTTGTGAGAAACAAGAATTAAAAATTCTAATAATGATAAGAGGCCTACTGACCAAACACAGAAGGGATTTTTTTTATTACATGCATACACATGAAGTGAGTGAGTGAATCAGTGGGTACTGGAAAGGTAGAGAAATTTCAAAAATAAACATCGTATAAGTGGATGAAGTGTGTACCACGTCTTGCATCTGTTAAGCAAACTGTCTACCAATGTAACAAATATTATAACTTAAAACATTCCAGTGGGTCCTCTTTCTGCTGATTCAGATTTTTTGATGTCCCTCCTACAAATAATGTCCTTTTTTGCAACAATTATCCAACTTCTTTTTTTTTCTGACAGATGGTTGAAAAATCCAGAGCGCAATCAAGAGCGTATGACGACAACCAAGGCACAGTCGGGGCGGCGCGAACACCAACAACAGCTCCTCAGTTCTCTTTGCAAACATTATTGCCTTTGGGATTTTTGTCCCATTTGCTCATGTTTTGAGCTTGATTTTTTGTAGCAATCAGCATTGAAGAGGAGGAGCCAATGTAGGTCACGTTATTTTTTCACTAAAATGCACTTTTTGGCAGAACAGTTTGAAGTGAGGCTATTAACTTTATTTGTTACATTAGTGAATCATTTACATAGTACAGAAACAAAAAGAAGCAATATAGTTCAATGACATACATGGTCACCTACCATATATTATACATTATCAATAGTACTCTGTGTGCGGTCTTACACATTGTCCAACAGATGCATTACACAAAGCAGCAAAATTTTTCAGACTTCTTAGTTATGTCAATTTTTGCATTGACTATGATTAGTTTAAGTTTACCAGTTACAAAAGTACCACTAGTTCTTCTAGAGCATCAGTTTTACTTTGGTACTTTTAGAGCCATTGGAGGATTCTAGAAGGCTCCAGAACATTCGAGAAAGTACCAAAACATTCTTGAAAGCATCAGATCCTAAAAGGTACTGGAATATTCGATGCTTGGAACCTGGTCTCAAAATCTGCCAAAAATGTGCTGATTATTTTAAGAATGTGAAATATTTTTCTAAAAACAGACATATAGTGCAAACTAACAGCAAAGATATGCTTAATCTACCAAAAATGAATGGAAAATGCAAAAAAAAAAAAATCTGCATTGTATTATCTGACTTGGCCTCAAGAACAAGTGGCTATCGGATACATTTACTTTACATTTACGTTTATTCATTTAACAGACACTTTGCTCCAAAGCGACGTACATCTCATAGAAAATATAATGTGTTCATTAGATTAGGAGAAAGAGAGACATAGTTGCAGATGTGTGATTCTTAAGTACAGTTAGTTTCTTTCCAGCATATGCACCGATGTTCATCGCACATGTATAAAGAGGACCCACTGAATATACAAGCTTCTCGCATTCCCATTGCTATACTGTACAGAGGTATGGGTACAGCACTGTTCACATTTCCTACCAGCGTCTGCACAATGGCGTGGTTGGTGGCGTTCATGTAGGAGTTGAGAGGAAAGGCACATTCCCCCTCACAGTAGTAAGCAGCATAACCTTCGGGCGCAATGATCCAGTCCTGAGGATGAGAGACACTACTGTGATCGCTCATCATGTGACGAGGCATATCCAAAGCCATTTTTAGTGCCTTCAAAGCTCACCGAGTCACAGCTGTACACCCCTGCCCTTTACAGCTTAGCCACAGATTAAATTATCTGAGCAGACATAATCTCTTAGTAACAGTCTGTTCGAAAAGTGTCTTAAATTCTTGCCTCTTACAGAATAGCTACGTGCGCCAACAAATTTCAATTTCTTCCCAAGTGATCTGGGATACAGTAGTAAGTGCTGAGGCTATCAACAAGCAGTAAAATTTGATTTATTTATCGCTTCCTTATATTGCCACAAGTTACAGGTATTAGCATAAGCAAAATGCCTTCACTGTTCCTGGGATAAAAATCAGTTTGCAGGGGTGAATGAGTTTTTGAAGACCATCTGGGAGGGATTCTATAGTCTTGAGGGTTGGAGTGTGTTTGAGTGTGAGGAATCTTTTCCACCCCCAAGAACCCAAGAGCAAGGAGAGAGAAGTCTATGGCACCTGAAGAAATTGTAGTAGAAGAGGGGGACAGCTGTGCCAGGGCCATACTGGTACAGTAGGCAAAGATTCTGAGTGAGGCATGGGATTCAAGACCAGGACAGGGTGTGCAGAGTTTGCATGGTTCTCCCTGTGTTTGCACCCTCCAGACAAGCATGGAAGGAGGCAAACCCCTTTCAATCCTCCACGTCTTAGAAGCCACATAAGTGGTCACTATGAGCTGGACTGGACTCAGTGGCACCTCCTTCCATAGCTGTGAGGAGGGCTCCAACTACTATCAATCAAGACCCCAAGAGGTAGGCTGACCAGTATTTTAGGATGCCAGTATAGTATGTGTAACTTTTATGCTACCAATTTTAGTCTTTCACAATGACTCATCCTTCTACCTTGAAGCTGTGACAAACCTATACATACCTGTCTTTATATACAAACAGTTGTGCTTCTCCTAGGTCTTTTGTTTGAGAGTGTTTTTATTTTCCTTTTCTCAGTTACCAGGTGGCTCATCTTAATAAGCATCTCCTTTCTTCACACTCACATTGGTTGAAACCGCTTGTCCCAAATGGGGTTGTGGCAAACCAGAGCCTAACCTGGCAGCACAGTGCATGAGGCTGGAGGGGGAGGGGACACACCCAGGACAGGACATCAGTCCATCGCAAGGCACCCCAAGCAGGACTCGAACCCCAGACCCACCAGAGAGCAGGACCTGGCCAAACCCGCTGCACCACCACACCCGCCTTGCTTTCTTCAATTTTTAATAATTTGTGTTAGCTGTATTTGCTGTTTTTTTCCGTTGAAGATTACATTTAAATTTACATTTATTAGTTTAGCAGACGCTTTTCTCCAAAGCGGCGTACATCTCATAAAAAATACAATGTGTGCATTGCATTACGTTAGCAGAAAGAGACACTTAAATGCAGACACCTGATTCCTTAAGTTCAGCTAGTTTTGCCACCATATGAACCAATGTACATCACACAAGTAGCTGCATAAAACTTTATCCAAATATCGATTTCTAATCACATTCCTAATTTTTTTAATATAAACATTTATATTACATTAGAGGAGTAGCCGTGTGAAGGTTTATCCATTGTGTAACAGATATGATGTCAAATTTATAGTGCATGAACATTTACATTTACATTACATTTGCGTTTATTCATTTAACAGACGCTTTTCTCCGAAGCAACGTACATCTCATAGAAAATACAATGTATGCATTACATTAGGATAAAGAGATATATTTGAAGACATGTAATTCTTAAGATTCTTATTTACACACTGTGTCTGGATTACTATATGTAAAATGTATTGAATTGGTACATGATTGTTTATTTCACTACATGACTGAATTAATATTAGTTCCAGAATTGTGTTTTCTAGGATTGCCATCAGCTGACTGTTATCTTGCAACATCGTCAGCACTTTTTTGCTTTATAAACCATCCCTGAACGTTTCCTTGGGCAAAGGCATCAGCTAAATAAACAACAGCAATAACAAAAAGAAAAAGGGAAGAGGTATAGAATCTGCACGTGCAAAAGCCGGACATAAGGAAGGCTAATGGAAGGGACCTAGAGTTAAAGGCAGAGGGAGCACTGTGAGAAGATGGAGAATTCAGAGAGCACTCACGGTACCTGCCAGCCCAGGTCTCTGAAGCTGACGTACAGCTCGTGTTTCTTACAGGCCTGTTTCTGATCAGCACTGCTGTTCTCTGGAAGGCAATGTCAACATTTGAGGAGGTTCACAAGGGTATGAGATGAGATCCAAATCCACACAAGTCCACAACATGCAAGGTGGGAGCAAGTCCTGGGACCAAGCGTTGCATTTGAAAGAACTCCCGATTTATGATTAATATTCACAAATATATTTCTAACAATTTATAATACAACATAAAATTATCATATACAATGTTGCAGTTTGACCCTTGGAAGTTTGTGAGAATACAGGGATGATCACTGGAAAAAATCCTTATATGCACTTGTTTAAGTGTTTAAGTGCACAGTCGGCATATCTCAGACAGCAGCCGGTGACCTTCTGTCTTAAGGAAAAGTAGCATTTCATCAAAGCAAGAAAGGTGCCTCACACTGGCATCTTCTGTAAAAACACATCTGAAAGGCTAAAGATGACTCAGGCATGATGAACGCAATTGTAATCCTTGTCGGCAACTTGCGAGACATTTTTAAACCATTATCAGAAGCAAAAATTATAATATACTGACATATAACATATGACATGATGATATATGGCAACACAATACATATTTGTGTATGTGTGTGTGCCTGTTCACACACATGCATTTTGGTTTCCTCGAGGTAGAGGGCAGATATTTAAACACGTAGCTAATGGGATCAACTGGCACTGTGATCCTAAAACTGCAAGCGAAGGTTGAGCTGCTGAATTTTGCCTCTTCCAGAGTTTATTTTCCTCAGAGTTCTGGTTCTCTTTTCACACTGTAATCCTGTGAACTCTGTGAAAACTCATACCGAGGCTGATGTATTTAAGGTGACTGTTTCATACTAACAATTTCCAAGCAGAACAATTCCAAACATTTGGCTGCTCCATTCCCATGGCCAACGGTAATGTACATGCCATAGTCAGTGTCTTAAATTTCAACTTCCCAGCCCCTTTGGGCATATAATGGCTTTGTAAATAAACACACAGAGGAAGATACTTGAAGCTGACACATTACAGTTTAGTGTTAAAGTCTTTTACATAAACAGTGTTCTCTCACACCTCTGTGAGTCCGCTGCAGAAAAATGCTTGTCATGTGTTACGAGAATTTCAACGTAAATGTCAAAAGCTTCAGTTCTAGAGGCTGTTCCACACAATGTAGACCTAGGATCTCCTTACAGGCCACTCATCCATATGGATTTGATTTTACCTCGACCTATCAATAATTCTACAGTCACAAATGCAACACAATATTCCTTTCAACCCTCCAATCCACATTCTTTATTGTCTCTAAAGGAACGTTGACATAAGACAAACTGTTGAATCCCACCGAATCTGTCTTGTGGTGGAAGGTTAAGGAGATGTAACAATGTCCAAGTAATGAGATATCTTACCAGCACAGCAAGCACAGCAAAGGCACCTGTACTTGAAGAGATAATGCACATTTGCGTTCATGAAGTCAGCAAACTATTGCACGTGACTGTAATTCTCAGTCTCAAAGGGTTAAAACACACAAAACCTGGGAGAAAAACAGTGTCTAATGTGTCGATGTCCTCTGTAGAGGAATTTACCTGCAATGTTGGCAACCCTGAGTGCCTCCTGGCTCTTTGAACCCTTGGAGCGGTTGGGATTTCGCTGCTTATTGGCAGCAGAGCGAATGCTGCGGATGTGGACCTCGGTTGCTTTGAAGAAGGCCACCATGAAGGGCTGCTTGCTCTGGGGCCCACTACGGCCGATCAGTCCTGCAGCCCTGGGGTTCACACTTTGGCCTACGGGGGACGCAGATGTTAGGTGGTAATTTCTTTGCTCAGTGTGCAATTATGTGTATAATGAAATTTAAATATATTTCTTTATTATATCCCCGAAGTCCAATAACACCCACACACACACACACAGCTGACCCTTGAACAATGCAGCAAGTTAGAGGCACCAGCCCCCCGCGCAGTCGAAAATCCACGTATTACTTTTGACTCCCCAAAAACTTAACTACTAATACCCTACTGTTGACCGGAAGCCTTACTGATAACATAACATAAACAGTCGATTAACACATTTTTTACGTTATATGTGTTATATACTGTATTCTTACAATAAAGTAAACTAGAGAAAACAAAATGTTATTAAAAAAATCATAAGTAAGAGAAAATACATTTACAGTACTGTACTGTATTAATCGATACCGTAAGTTTATGTCGTCTGTTTACAAGATGAATCGTCTGTCTCTCTGTCAGTACCTACATCAATATTGCCTTACATAATACAAAACAGTGCAGATGTTATACATTTTTTCTGTATATTTTATGGTGGTAAATGATAAAATAGATTAGTATCTACATATATTTTATGCATTCATGACATACGTAACTTTTTCTAAATTTTTTCGATATTTCAAGGCTATGCGGTTCGTCTGTGAGTTTTTTTCAAATTGTCGCAGATCTCCAAAAAATTTTCCAATATATTTATAGAAAAAACATCCCTGTATAACTGGACCCGAGCAGTTCAAACCCATGTTGTTCACGAGTCAACTGTATGTATATATGACTGTGGTGTGTTCATTTGTTTCTCCCATCTACCACTTGTCCAGTGCAGGGACATGGCTGAGCGCTCATCACACATGCACACACATTACAGAGAATATAGAGTCACCAATCCACCTGAAACACGTGTCTCCAGACTGTGGGAGGGAACTAGAGCACCACAAGCAAAACCCACGCGTACTTGGGGAAAACATGCAGACTCTGCACAGACTGAGCTGGATTGAAAATAAAACCCGAACCCAGGAGATGTATACTGCAGAATTTCACAGCCTAATATATCACCTACACCCAACAATACAAGTGACAAGTCTGGATGTTTTAATAAATGTTTACATCTGTGACTTTTGCTTGTGAGTCTGTGTGTGGCCTCTTCACTTAGAAGCCATACAGAACGAAAAGCATTTCTTTGGTCTCAGAACGTGTGGTCTTTTCAGAGCATTCCTTGCAGGCTTTCAGATATGAGGCAGGCAGGCTTCCCAGGAGACCACTTGCTGCTCTGCATAAAAGGAAGCCTTCAGTTGCATCTCTATTGTTCTCCCATAAACGCAGCACAAAGGAATGTGCTGCCGATGCCTCTGGTGGGGCAACAGGAGTCTGATGACAGGTGGCCCGTGGGCTTGCTTGCACATGTCCGCTTTTGCTCTGTTCTTCTCAACATGAAAGGGGCGCCTCCCTCTGTTTCCTACACAACACCTAACATGTAATATCCTGTAACAGTTAGCTAGTCTTGAGCAAAATCCCCCTGAAGGTGCAGGATCCCGTAATCACTGCGAATGTGAGTGATTTTTTTGGGACAGTAACAGTGCTTCTAAGACTGGGATGTGATGAGTTCTTTTTTTTCCACTAGGTAGTGTTCAAAGAACTCCAAGGCTGTTTCCAAACATAAGAGGCCTTATCTTATGAATCCTTTGTTTCACTATTTTGTTCTTTTCAGTAACTGTTCCCAGGGAGGAAACCTGGGAGGGAAAGTGGAGAAAAGTAACTTGCTTTAGGATGTAAATGGTTCCACATACGGATAAATGCTAGAGGAAAACCTGTTCAAGTCTGCTAAAGACTTAAACCTAGGGAGAAAGTTCACTGTTTAAAATCTAGAGTTATGCTACTGTGGTTAAGGGTAAGAATGTCCTCAAGCTGCCCAGTCAAGGCCCTGACTTGATTTATTTATGAAATCTATGGAAAGTCTAGAAAATTACTGTCTCTAAGCAATCCCTTAACAACACGAGCGCTTAAGCAATTCTGCCAAGATATGTGGGCAAAAATTACACCAAGCTGGTGAGCAAAGTTGGTAGAGGCTTACCCCAAAATGTCTGTGGCTCTAACATTTGCCAAAGGTGCTCCCATGAAACACTGAGCACACAGATTTGAATCTGAGTACTTTATGCAAGCAACACACCTATTTTTTCCCTGTCATTTTACCTATCATCTCTTACAGCCTTGTCTTTAGTGTTGATGACTCAGAATAATATCTTTACTTTTATCCACCAGTATTTAATAAGAAAAAGGACCTGAACATGTTTCTAAGATACTGCTTAAGTCAATACATATCCGATATATATATATACATATATATTTTATTTGTACTCTGTTTTATGCCAGATTGTAAAGCAACTCGCTTATGCAGGACACCCTATTCACTTGGATTCCAAGATAAGAAAGTGGTTTTAAAGGAGCCAAAGTGAAGCCTCGATGAGAGTCGATGGCTCTCAAAACCAGTAATTTGGAGGCATATTTCATACAGTTTTCTATGATATTTAATCTTACCATCCACACTCTCCAGGGCAAGCTGTAACCCAAGGTTGCGACCCGGGTTGAGTACCCAGTGGTTGCTGGTGGCAGTGATGTCAAACACCAGCCATCCCTCTTCTGCTGCCCACATCACCCGCGAGTCCAGGAGGAACAGGTCCGGTTCCCTGGAATGTGCAGGTGAAAAGCAGTGAGCATATTTGAGTGATTCTTTATGGCTGAAGTGGTCAACACAAAGACCGTCCAAGGAACTCTTGAAGCTGGAGGTTCGCTGTATTTGAACCAGAGGGGAAAAAAAACACATGCTATGATATTTCATAGCATTCAAAAATTTTCACAATATCAAACCTGCACTGTAACAAAACTTATCTCAAAATACATCCCTTATGCAAAATCTTTAGGCGATATATTTTTGTAGAATACAGTGAAAGACTGCACTATATACACCTCTCTACCAAGAACAGCTGCTTAACCACAGTGTCTGAAGCCTCTGGAACTTATTATTAAAATGTCATCTGAATATTTAAAGCTTAAATGTCCTCTGCTGCATTGACAAAATACAAATGAATATCTTTGCCTTAAAGAACTGGCCATGTACTACTGAGAGGTTGCTACAATAAGCAAGTAAGGGACATGTCCTCTCCAAAATCTGGGGAAAATTTGTTGATAAATATGTTAATCCTCATAGGTTTAATAAATATGTTAAGGGTATGACATAAAATAGATCTTAAAGGCAATATAAAAATTGTTACAGGCCAGGTATTTTTAATTCTGGTCTTGATAGCCACCCCTGTGTATTCTGGTATTTTTGCAAAAACTGATGCTAATTAGCTTTCATTAAATATATTGACTTATCCTTTCACCTGTACATGTATTCAGAAACAAATGAAATTTGTATTTACATAAGTAATCCTTTTACTTAACAGGATTACAATGACACCATTCATTGAATGAACAGTTCAATTAAGGCTGATTAACAAGCAACAAGTGGCAATGTACCACCCTCCTGTTCTCCAAATAAGCATTTTTTGCTCGCCCAGTATTTGTGTATAACTTTACTGAGTGTTATAGATCATATTTTTGCACCTGAGAAATTGCTTAAACCACCATACAAACAGGGTGACCAAGACTAGGGTGAAAAACCACTGCTATGAAGTACAATATGACCCTTCATTGGACAAGCAATTACTAATGAATGTTACAGAGCTAAGTGAATGTCCTGTGAACAGTTATTCAAATGTAAATTTATTTAATTCATTATTGTTAACACTGGAGAGCTGCAGGTTGAGTGACGCTATCATCAACACTTTCGGTAGGAAAAAAGGGCATCACCCCCAATAGTCCTACAATTTTATTTATAAGTTCGAAGTGTTTTATATTTTCACACAATTTATATAATTAAAATAGTTTAAATTATAGTCCTTTTCCTTTGTTAGAGTCCTGTAAGTAAAACTTGATCAAATCATAAGTGAGACTCCATAGTAAAATCAGACAGAATGATTTAATAGTTTTTAAAGTTACACGTTCAGAGCGGCTTCAGAAATTGATGTAATAGCAACCTTTGCGTTCAGAGACTCTGAGGTGGACTGTGGATTAGTCATTAAACATGCATCCCTGAACTGTAGTAAACTTTTCAAAGATGTTCATTGGAAATACAATCAAATACAAGAGGAGTGGGAACTGTTTTTCAAACACATTTGATATGCTATCTTGCAATATGCAACCGTAACTAAGTATGTGTGAAGGCCTTTCTGTTCTCATAAGACTGGTTTATTATTCTGTGAAAGCAACAAACGAGCATGAAGTCTCAGGGAAGGACGTCACCCCCTGGCCATCTTAGAGGTACTAGCCACCACGTTTGTATACATACAGTACATGACTGGGCATACTGACAACCCAGTCTTACTCTGCGTAAAATCATGACTGTATTCTTGGAGTTACAGTTCAGAGATGGAAAACTACTAATTATTTAGGCATATTTTATGAAAGCAAGTTTCAGTTGGACTTGATGTATTAAATATAACAGCTTTGACTGAACTTGTATGAATATTAAAAAAAAATTGCAAATTTGTTGCCAGCCTTGAGCAAAAGGTACTCAACTCAATATTCCTCAATATTCATAAAGATGATGTGCAAAAAATACTTCCAAATAAATAAAGCATTTTCTTAAAGGCTGATATAAATAACAGAAAAAGAATGGCAAAACTTCTTAGGTATGATCAGAGTGAAACAGAGAGATGAAATGTGTACTGTGAGGTGAAAAGACCAAAGGTAAGAAAGGAAAGCATAAGCAAAGAAGAAGAATAGAGAGGGTGCATGGAACGAGATGACTCCAGATGGTGTGGCAGGCCCTTCTTCTCACCCAGGGGAGCACTTCATTTCCCTAATTGACAATAATGGCTTTATAAACGACTGTTGGTTTCATAGCGAACAAGCAGACCCACAGTAAATCACCAGCAGGAATTCTGGGGGAGTGCTGGAGCTCTGTATGCCTTTTCTGGGAGACAAAACCAGAAAAAGTCAGGGATTTTGGCCCACTAAGGATCTGCAGCAGCTCTCTATTCCTGTGAAAGTCTTGGCTGCACTGAGGGACCAAGGCAAGTTCTTTTGAAGTCCTTTGGACCAGATAACAGAAGTTTATATGTACACACGATCCATACCAGTAACAAGAAATTGCAATTTCATGCTTTCTGTCAGACTAGGTGAGAACATGACTGGGATTTTGGCTCTGAACAATCTTGTAAAGCTAGATTAACGTTGTGTTGTTTATCTAGGCTTCCACAGATGGAACATGGGCCCCCATAAAAGGATTTCCTGAGTGCGGTTTCATTCATGGCAACAGCTAGTATTAGTGAAGTAAACAACTGTTAGTTGAGAGAAGATAAATGGTAGTTTTAAAAACAAACATGTTCTTGCAAGTTATTAGGTTTTCCAAGGAGAAATTTTGAAATAATTATGCCCAGATAATAGGTCATGCATGATGACCTCTTTTAAGAAAAGTCCTTCAGTGTGTAAGGTTTTTGGTAAGTCTTAATAAGACTTAAGATTTGGGTTACCAAGGGATTACCCTTTAGAGAAATGATCACTGCTAAGTGAAAGCCCATCTTCTAAGGGGCCGCTCTATTGCAACGGCAGAATTTTTTTTTTTTAAGTGGATGATGAGATGGAAACCCAGGCACTCACCTGTCCAAATGCTCCTCAAGCACTTGGTAGATACTGACTCGAAATGTCTCATTTTCAAAACGCTCCCGGATGAAGTCTTTGTAGATGCGGAACTCGGCGGCGGTGACAGCCTCGCCCTCAGGGATCCGCGAGAGGTCAAAGCGAAACTCCCGGTGGTGCCGTCGCACAGACAGGAACTCTCTGTCGTTCTCCACTGGTAAAGAAGAAGGACAGAGTTGGAGAACAGCGGTGGGACATTTACACAGAGAGAATGAGTTCTATTACCTATATTACCTATTCTATTATATTACCTTGGACACCTGTTCACATGCCTAGGGTAAGGTAAGGACCATTGACACCCTTCCAAAGAGCACTCACGTGGTTTTCATGGTAAAGGAGAGGGTACAGAAATGGTTTACTGTTGCCCTCATCAGCATACATCTCTGAGTTACAAACACAAACACACAAAGTCTGCACACCCTGAGCAGGACTTGAACCTACGCCCAAACGCACAACTTTGGCACTGTGAGGTACCAGTATTACCGTATTGGCACCAATATTGCAGTACATAACCACAGACAGTTTTATGTCTAATTTGTTCTTTTTTCTCATCTGGATGTCTTGATGAGACTCTGGCTCCTTTCCTTCACAGTCTCCTAGGGCACAGCAAAACTTTCTTTGGGTCACTGCCCATCTCTCATCATCTGCTTGGCCTTCTCCTCAGGGTTGTCTTTCATTTCCTTTTCCCCAAGTCCCTCACTCCAGCTGATCAGAATTATTGACCCAAGGCCTCTTTAGGGAATGCCCCTTGAACTTTCTTTCGCCTGGTTTCCAGAAGTCCCCATGTCGTGTTAAATGTTCAAAACACCAGAGTATGCTGATCTTGCTTCTGTCCCCCTGATTTGACAGACTCACATCGCTTACCCTACATGAACAAAATACACTTAATCAATAACAATACTTAACATATTGGCTTAAAAAGTTCTGCAATCTTGTAGCAGAGCCCAGCATAACTATGCGATTGATAATGGTGCTGCACTGAAAAAAGAAAACTTGATTAATTAATTTATTGAATGAGTTCCTCCTGATTCTCCCTAGTCTCTCAGCAGTCCTTTATCAAACTGACACTGAACTCTGACCAGCTTTGGCACTGCTGTAAACCTTTTATCTGCACCACAGCCCTGGAGTTTGGGATGAACAGAAGGCTGCTTGTTGGCTCTCCTGCGCTGTTCCATATCTGAGTACAACTTTTGAAAGTCCTCCTCTCCGCGAAACAACTAGTACGAGATGTGGATGAGTAACGCCGACTTAGATTGTCAAAAACAAAACAATAAAAAAGCCAAGAAAAGGCCCTCTTTTAAACAGCACCTTTGTTCAAAGTAATTGGTTGAGGACAGTTTCTCGACTCTCTTTGTCACTCCATCTCCATGTCAACCCCCACGGCCCACCCCGCTCCGCTCCTCCTGCTCCCGCTCTGTCCCTCTTTCTCAGAGAGCGGCCAGGGCATACAAAGACCGCACTGTGTAGACCAAGCAGGGAAAAGCATGGATCTAATTACTTTTCAATAGAAGACGGGTTTCTGTTCACGATTAGCGAAGGGCCTTCATGCCCATTGTCCCCAGATTCCCAGAGCACTCATTGTTTACACACGGTTTTTGCTGAAGAGTGCTGCTCGAAACCAGTCCTGTGGACCCAGCCTGCTGGGATATTCAAAACAGACACCACCTTCGCCATTCTGGCAGCAACAAAACCTTTGGTCAACGAAGGCTTCTAATTCTAAGGGTTCATCAAAAAAGACTGTCTACTTACTATAAATGATATAGATTGTTCTGGAAGCCCGAGATTGCTCATTGTCAACGACGTCCATCTTAAACAGCTCCTTCATCGAGATCTCCCATCGGCATATATCAACGTATGTCGACTCCACCAGACTTTACAGTAAAATGTTTCAGGGACACTGGTTACTTCTTTAGCAGTCAGAAAAAGACTGAGAATGTTTTGTTTAAACTGAAATATAGTTGTGAGAGTTTTAATGCTTTTTTTCCCCTCTCCAAAATCATTACTCTGTCCCTAACATGCTTCCATAACATCAAAGTAAACAGCTGAGTTTTACTACTCATTCGGTATGAAGATCAAACAGTTCCCCCAACTCTCACAGATGGAAAAACATAAGTGCTTTTCCATTTTCCTGATAGTGTTTTATGGATGACGTCCACCAAGCTGTCACAGCCTCTATCCCACTTTTACTAAAGATACTTCCTGGAATGTGTTTAAAGGTTTCCAAACATGCAAGCCATTCTGTTACTTATTCATTCAGATCCCAGCTAAATGAAATCATCTGTGCCTCTTGTGCTTTTTTCTGTGCATTTGCACTGGACACATTTTAGCAGGTACATTTCTGCTTAAAAAAGTCCTGGCTCTAGAGTTCATACAAGTGCCACACATTAAGTTAAAACACAAAAAAGCTGCACCGTGACACTGTGTCACGTGCTAAATATTGTTAGTTTATGTGTAGTTCCAAGGTTCCCCTTTATAAGGTGCAGATGAAAAATCTGTTTCGCTGTCTTGTACCGTCCCCCCCTTCACGGAGTGTGATTAACTGTCTGTTGTAAATAAGGCCTGCAAATCAGGATGCCAAGAAAGTGATGACATCGGCGAACCTGACCTTCGTCCCACTAGCCAGCGCTACCCCTCTCCTCTGGACCGTCCACTACGAGGAGACTGTGTCCTCCAGGCCCATCCTCCTCCTCAGGCCAGTGCAGGTGCAGACCGTGGTGGGGGAATACAGACCTGTTCTTCCAGCCTGGGGAGAATTAGGCCCCTTAATCTTCCCATACGCCCCTTCACATTAAAAGCCCTTTATCTGTGCTTCTGAGAAGCGCCGGCTGCAGCTGTGAAACTCCCCGCAACCCCTTCCTACCCCTCCGGCCCCTTCTCTCCGCACAACACCTCTCAGCTGCTTCCTGACTCTTCCCGCTGCAGGGCCACAGGGTCCAATCCAGTCTTCAAAAAACAGGCTCCTCGTATTAGTCAGCTTTGTTCCTCCCGGGTGCAGTCACACGGGACATAGAGTGCGCATATGGAAATCTAAACTGTAGTTGACATGACTGAAAAAAAACTTAATGTCACAAACCTGTGTACATATACCATTATTTTGAACATCGATGGTTTGGCTCAAACTGCAGTCTCCTGTTATTGCCCCCTCTGCCCCCCACATATTTTCTCTGTTCTTTTTTTTTTTTGGTTCTCTCCCTCTTTGCCCCTTTCCTCTTCTGAATCCCATTAAATGAGTATGGCAGTAATTAAGAGCCAGGCAGAGGTGCAGTTAAACACAAGCGGGCACATTTATTGCTTCCTCTGAGAGGAAACGAGCGGCCATCATCGCGGTCGCCCTACATGCGCTAAATAAACATTTCCAAGAGAGTGCAGGTCTTAAACGGTCGGCTGGAGAAACATGATCCACGGCATTTATAACCCTGTTCATTTATGCCCTTCCACCCCCAACTCACCCTACCACTCGAAGGGCGGCGCAGGTTTTAATGCAGCGCCCTTCCCACTGAGATGTACCCATTTCTTGAGTGACCTCATAGACATTTTCTATAATTAACATATCATTGCTCTGAGTAGCTTGAATAGACTGCAACTTTGCCCTTTATCCACCAACACAGATAATTACTATCGTGATTCAAGTTGGGCACCTGGTCGAGGATACAACAGCATAACCATCTGTTTCTCTGCATGTGCCAATATCTGAATAGAACTCGCACGCCTTAACACATGCAAAATTAAATACTCTAGTGTTATCATCTTATGAGATGATCCTGTATAGGAAACACAGACATAATTTAAAACTTTTTGTGGAAATGATGTTTTTTTAATGAGAATGCCAACTGCATCCAACCTCAAATTCACAATGACCTTCACCTCCAAATGTAGCACATGGATCAAGACACAGCCCCCTACCCCACTCCTCAGCAGAGCTGCCGAGGCCCACGATGACAAGGTGAATTATGACCTCCTCCCTTACCCTACTGGGACACATGAAAGTCAGTTCTTTTCACTCACACTAGAGACATGCACTGTGCTCCTGTTTGCCATGCAATTCATCTAAATGAGTATGAGCATCACATTGGTCAGAGGGTGCTCATTAAGGGTTGTCTCTGAAGCCTAATTAGAAACACACTGAGTACACACGGCTGCTACCGTGTACATATTCAGGACTCCATCACTGCTGTAAGGATTCAAAGATCATCCTAGGAAACAGCTTTTTGATTCTCTGTCAGTCTTCTGTTTTTTTACAAAAAAGCAACAAAACACATTTATGGACAGTACAAAACAATTAGTGTTACTCACACATCACTATAAAGAGGTGTTAATGTATTCGTTGAGTAGAAGAAACACACTGCTGAGCTACAAAGCATGGGAAATAATGAAGAGGACAGCCCAATGGCCCATGCCCCGGCGGGCGACCTCTTCTGTGAAGGACCCCGGCCCCTCCTGTCAGGACCCCAGCACATGGCTCTAAGACACTTCCCCGACACCTCGCTGCCTGATGCAACAAAGAGGTGGGTGACACAACACATTAGCGCAAGTGTCTGTCCCGTAGCCTTACACTCTTGTTCCGCGCCCTCTTGTTTCCGCTTCCCAACCGAGAGGGCACCTCAGTTTCCCCTCCCCATCTCCTTCTAAGAAAAAAAAATCCCACACACACAAAACCAGTCAATGGGGAAGGCTCCCGCTCCAAGCATGATGGAAACAGCAAATAAAGCTGGTGGTCAGTGATGAAGGTGGGGTCACAATCTGGTGGAATCAAGCACTCTTGCTTGTGGTTTATGGAATTACAGAGCAGGGCAGTCCGTAGACTCTGTGTGGAAACGATTTTAAATTCGGCACCGTAGCCACAGCCTCTTAGCACTTGTGAGGGAGTTGCATGAATCAACTTCCCTAGGTCTCAAAACTAACCCTGACGACCTCTTGCATTCTAAAAATGAGTTCTATTTCTAAACGTTGAGTTTTTACTTCAGTGTCCTGAGCCATCTTTTTGTCCATCAAATTTCAGCTGTAGTTTACAGATCAACGTTTGGAGGACTGTTCAGATTGGAAAAGGAGAGCTTCAAAAGAGCAGCCTTCTTATAATGGAAAGATGACCAAGTTTGTGAATTCCTGCCCACAGGCAGCACTGGATTACATAATCCCACTGCGGTATATTTATATTGTTCTGAGGCCTTGCAGGTCATGCTTGCTCAGAGGAAGTTACAAAAACCTGATTAAATGTATTCAGTATTCAGCCAGTCATTTATTTGACCAATTAAATGCTGGAAGTAAAGCCTGTTTTATGGAGAAGTTACTCATAATAAGAATAGTTTTTATATCGGCAGATGACTTAAATTTTCCAATCCTGGAATAAAGATTGTTCTGTCCTTATATTACCTTCTCTAGCCGTCACTTTAAATCACTATACCACCTTTGCTCAGTTGCACTTCGTTCACGACTCTCATCATCGGAGTTCCACAATTACCCTTCCCTTCTGCCACGGCAAGTGTTACTTGGCACTGAGGAAATGTGAAAGGAACGCAACATCGTGTCCCACTGAACATCTCAGGGAAAGGATTTTTTTCCGCTGGAGTTTCTTTACAGAAGGAAGAACTTCAGATATTTACAGAGAACACAAATGCAAGGATGTAACTAAAAAATCTACTTGGGATTTTTATTGTTCATGTGGGTTTAGTTAATGCTTGAATGTCACCAAAGTTAAATCAGCTGATAGACACATGACAGGAAAAGTACAGATAAATATAGCACAGTGTGGAAAAATGATCCTTAAACAAGGTATAAATATAAATAATTCAGAGACCATGAGAACTGTACTTCCACATTGCAAGAACTAATGCGATAGATTTTAAATGCAATTTTCGGCTGAGAAGGGTCCTGGGGACCAGTATTTTTTGGTCTCGTCTGGATTTCCTACTACTACTACTGCTGGGTTGAATTGTTCTTTTTTTCTTAATTTAGAAATAATGGTAGGCACACCCTGCTGGCACTATTTCAACCCAGAAAATCTGCAATTTATTATAGGCTATTGAAGAATTCGCAGTTTCTAAGTTTTTACGTGTTTTCTCAAGTCAGGTTAGAGTTTTTGTTATGAACAGAATCTATGAAACATTTAATTGTATATTAGTTAAAGACATTGCACTCTTTAGGAATGAAGCTACAGCTGATCGATGAGCTTTGCAGTTTTGGTGAAAATCTTTCGCTGATGATATTGCCTCGACTGGTAATAAAATTAAAAGATCTCAAGCTCAGTTACCTGAGCTGCCAATCTTGTTTTTTATCTTGGGCTGACACTAAATCGCAGGTCCGTGGGTACTGCTGTAGCCGTGGGTTTGATTCCAGCTCAGTATGTGCGGAGTTGACATTTTGTTTCTGAACTTTGGATTTGCCGTAAGTTTGTAACCATCTGACTATTATTAAATGTAAAGGGCATCGAAACAAATGATTTATGGCACTGTGGGACAGTCATAACAGAGCTGTAATCACCCCATAAAAGTACCAAGACCTTTTTGTGCCCTCTATTATTGCTTCATCCAGAGCTCAATGAAACTGAGTTCTCCTGTCCATGTGTCTCATTTCAATTACATAACTCAAGACCCGAGATATATGTCAGGTTACCTCTATTTGGCAAAAAACATTTTGTTTGTAATTACAGCAGGATTCTGCTGAAGCATGTCATTGGGTGGACCCGAGACCTTATTATCACTGTCCCACTGGCCAAACTCATTTCATCAACGCCCAGCTCTAGACACCTAGTACTGCATGGCAACTCCACACTTTAATGTATTTTATTTCTCTGGAAAAAAAGTTAGCACACATTAAGAAAAAGTGGGAAAATTCACCCAGCCTTAAGATGTAAATTAAGACCAGTTAACTAGGAAGTTGCTCTTCAGAAAATCACCCATCATCTTTTTCATGTGGTTTTGAACCCATATTCTAAGATAATGGTTTTAACTCTTAAGCTAATGGACCTCCCAGAGTGCCAATACAGCCACAAGCAGGAATATAACTTGAAGGAGCAGATTAATGTATATTACCATGAACAGAATAAATATGCCAATTTATAAGGGTAATGTAACTCAAACCAAGCATGTAACTCAGACAAAGGGGGAAAGACATGAAAAAAGCCTCAGTACTGCTGTTTACAACGGCTAAGGGTTCCCTCCTCATTGCTTCTCACACAGCTTGTCATGTTTCCACTCCTTATCACCTGGCCTGTCTCTGTGAGGCTTGCTGTCAGCTAGCAGTCGTCCCACATTTTAGACACTGCTCTGTTTCACTCACCAGTCAAGTGCTTCATCATTTCCACACTGGACATTTTTATTTGTTTTAACAACATTGCAGTTGGTCAGCAGGTCACAGCTTTCATCCAGTCCAAAAGCTTGTTTTCTTTTTCAACTTGCAGCTCTTTCTTTCCACCATCTCTCTAGTCTGAAAATCAAGACATCGGGCTCTAGTTTCATTATGGTAAACCTTGCAGAAATTACTGGCAGAAACAAAGAGCATGGTACAGTCAAATATGCTAGTATCAAAAGGTGGTGGAAATGGAACAGCCAACGGTAAAAAAAGGAATTGGTTTTGACTGCAGCAAAGTAACAATCGCAATATAGCAAACAATAAACATGAATGCCAGTCCTCAAAAAATTTCTGGAATGGAAGACAACCTCTGGAACGAGTGTGTATTAGACTGGACCAATAAGGATGGGTACTCTTGCCTTTATAAGAGTTATGTCTGCAGTTACCATGGTAGCTTTGCCTAAATGTTTTGTAACAATGTGTGTCCATTAAGAGTATTTTAGAAGCATAGCATGAGGTCCAGAAGTAAGTACGCATGGAAATGGTTCACAAAACCCTCATAACAGTTGGGACTTGCGGTTGCTTTCTACTGAACTTGTTAAATGTTGTCTACAGTACATGCGTTTCTTCGTTCACAATGGGCCACTTCAGTAATGGCTTCTCATTTCTCACTTCTGCAAAAACATCAGAAATATGACATTTATTCTCTAGAATGGGAATCTATTTTGTTCACAGTGTACATTTGTATCACTTAGTTTAACAAAGCAATAAACCCGTTTACCTTTTTAATTTACAACTGCAAATTAAAGCCTGCTGGTGGGCATAAAATGTAGCTGGCTGCTGACAGTGGAATTGGAGGTAGCGATACCACTCAATGTGCTGCTCTCCAAAATTGTCTCATTGGTGATTTCAGGATTACCCCTTCTTTGTGTTTTGTGACTACTGATTACTGTCATTTTCCATTGTTTTCTGAAGGAGGTTTGTCCTATTTATGACAGTAAAAGAGTTTAAAAAAACACACACACACATTTAAAACAAAGCATTTTTGTCAACATGTTAACAAAAAAATGTACTTTTTAGCACTTCAGTATCCCCAAAGCCCTAAAAAATTAAAATAAATCAGATTTTATAAATTAGCATTAATGTATGGCCAATATACTATGCAACTAGTCTAACTATATCCACAGTGAGCTTTATACAACATGATAAAAACTGTCCAAATGTTCTCATCACACCACCGTTTAACACAGGGTCCCCACTGACCTTGGAGGAATGTGACAATTCCTAAGGAGCTGCACACAGCCAGCAGAATATCCGTTTGACACCCACAACAGACATGCTCGTCTGCACTGATGGTAGCACATTATGAAACTTGTTAATCTTGGCAGTGGGTGGACACTGTGCTAGTGGAGGTTTTAAACCTAGAAATCACACGCCATCCGGTATAACTTGGCTTTCTGCTCTCTTTCACATCATGAAGTTAGAGCCTTTGGAGTTTGTTAGATATGTCTAGCCATTTCCACTGAGAGGTCTGAGAACTTGAGAGCTATACCATATTCAGTGCATCATTTCCCAATCCATGCCACAAACCTTATTGTGCATATTCCATTTAAAACCTGCAAACACAGTTTTCAGTCTTTGCTGATACTGTGCCAGCAAACCGTATGCATATATGAGCAGTTTTTTTGCTCTATAAATCTGCTTATCCCACATACAAGAAACAAAAAAACTAGAAAATTATAGTGTTCTTTTTGTTTTTAAAGAAAGTTCCCACATTTAAATTTTCATTGTTTTTAAGCCAGGAATTCCTCAAAAAAATTAGACTGGTTTCATAATTCACTTAACCATCACACACAAATCAAAACTAAACTCATTCTGAACCCATCTTACAACATTTTGCATCAATTATGTAGCATATGTGCATTTAAATATTCTATGACAATTGCACCCAATGAGTAAAAATCACAACAGCACAGAGTAATTGGAAATGAAGTTCTCACACTGCTAAGTGTCTCTTTGCTACTTTGCCAACATTTCTTTCTTTTCCATCCATATCATTTCGGCCACAAAACAAGAGTCTGTAATGCAAACCTCATTGGCAAAAATCTAAGCCAGAATGTTGAAAAAATGGCTTTCAAGGGTTTTACAAAGAGTACAATTTCTGTACATATTTAATGATCACAAGTAAAAACATATTACATGGAAAAAACACTAATGTAAAGCAAGGTTTGAGGGACAATCTGTCTTACGAAGTTTCTTTTCAGTCCATTTAAAATCACAGTTAGAGTTTCGGCCACATTGGCAACTATAAAAAACTCCCAATATGAGCAGCAGGTATCAAGTATGCTAGGAATAAAAGGGTCACAAATCTTTTGACATTACAAGCAGGTGAGACAAGGTTTGGGGACATGATTTCTGGTTGTTCCCGAGCGTACTCATATAAATACTGCTGAATATCTCATTTGATGGGAAAAAAAAGACCTCTGATGCTAGAGACGCACAATCTGCTTGTAACATTTTTTGTTTTCAACAGCTCTGGGTCCCATGAGTTGTCTTTGCAAAGACTACTGGCCAAAAATGGTTGCCTCAATGCACACTGAGATGGCTGAACATCCCAGAACAAAAACAGATCTCCTTTGCAGCCCACAGGGTGGGGACCAATTGATCCAAGGAGATAAAAAGTCTACACACAGCTGCTTTGGCCTGTAGAACATGAGCAATGTCTGTATTAAATCCTGACAGAGCCCAACAGGCAGCTTTCAGAGAACTGGAATGCAAGGCGGCTCCTTCAAGGACTTTGAACAGCAGGCTGCAGCTGCACAGGTGGGCAACTCGCCCTGGACTTGGGCAACACCTCCACTGGGGGGCTCTTGTGAATACCCTCCCTTGCCAACACTAGACCCAACCTTTAAACATCTACTGCAGGACAAGAAACATTCATATTTATTCATTTAGCAGATGTTTTTCTCCAAATGGACATAATTCAGTGTAAGCAAAAGTACATTCTAGAACAAAGAGCTTCAGATCAAAATGCAGTCAGCTGGTCTGACACTACTGTTTTGCTGATGTACATTTCTCAAGTAGCTGCCTACAGAATTGAGAGTCAGACAAGAAAATACAAAAGTGATTATGCCATATGGCACAACACAAATTTCTACAGAAGTTCCAAAAGACATGTTTTAAGACTTTCCTTGAATGTTAGAATGAATTTGGTAGGCTTAAATGACAGAGGAAGCTCATTTCACCATATCAATGCCAAATCCAACAACCTACAGACTTTCAGTTTCAGACCCATTGAGAATGGGACCACCAAGGAGCCAGATGTGCAGCAGCATAGTCCTTTTGCTGAGATTTAGGAGATTAACAAGTCCAGAAGGTATTGGGGTGCTGATCCTTTGATACTCTTGTAGGCCATATTCAGAGCCTTGAAACTGATGTGGGCAGCTACAAGAAGCCAATGAAGTCTAAAAGGGGATATACATGGAAATTCTAATATTTACACTATATTTTCCAGTTGAGCAACTGTGTATGGTCTTCAGAGCACTTTCTGAAAACACAACTTATCACAACACATGTAGAGAAGTCGAGCAATAGGGAGTGACAGCCCTTATAACTCAAGCAAATCTTCCAACCAGTTTTTTTTGTGAAAGCTCAATTACTTGCCTGTTAACACACATTATAAAGCTAGTGAAATGACTGTAGGCTGAGTGGCACCTCTCCAAAGACAGGTTGCGCAGTGCCCTACAGCTTCACAATGGAAACGGCTGTTGCAATTAGCCATTGTTTATGTATGACTCATTGTCTGTGTTTACTAGTTGTTTCTCAGGTTCACAGCCATTTACCATTAACAATTTTTCCAAAAGGAAAAATTATACTGAGCAAGTAGGAAGGCGTTCATGGCAGTAACCAGAGGCTGATGGTTTCAGTGGGTTTTTACTCCTTAACATCTGCTGCATATTAAAAGTAACAACACACCTTTTATTCACCATATCACTCAAATTCCTGCCAAAACTAAGTACTTTTTAACATGGTATTCCTCCTGAGAGAGTCAAGGCAGCTGACTTAAATCATGAATATTATAGACCAAGGGACCCATTAGGGATGGTAATACCTGATCATATACAGATGCTGGAGAACACGCACTATAGGGTCTTTTCAGTTTTCCTATGTATAAAGCTGGCAAATCCTCATATACACAAGGACAAACCAAGAGGAACCTGTGACTAACCTATTCAATAAAGCAATAAAACCTGAGCAATGCATTAATTTCCACTGTGAGCTAAATAACAAATAACAGACTGGTAAGTCACACGGGTTGTTCCCTAAAATTGCAGGCCACAGCCAAAAGGCCAGGAATGACTTCACTGCATATATCGGATCTGCTCCAGCCCAACGGGCAAGGCGCTCTGGAAGCTGTGGTTTGTTGAGAGGAAATGCTTTAATTCGGTGTGTCTGTGGGCTAATGTACCAGGGGCCAAAGAGACCAAATGAAGCAGTTCGCCAAGAACAGTAAGGAAATGCGGAGGAAACCAGGCTGCCACTCAGCGGGAGAGGAGACCCAGGACTTGGAGGCTTTGTCAGCACTCCTCCTGTCCACAAGGAATGGGGTGGTTGATGCTCAGAGGCTTGAAAAAATCAGCTCTTTTCTTTTCTTGCTCCTTTTTTCTTTCCATCTCCATCCACATCACTATTGTCTCAGTCCCTCTTTTTCTGCCTCACACAATCACACCTTTGTTTTGTGCCAAGGGTGAAAAAATAACTGCCACACAGGAGACAAACTTTGAGGGACTTTCCTTGGATATTGCCACAACTGAGCTGTCTGGTCTTTCCAAACCAGTCCCAACACGCTCTACCGATTGTGGGCCGGAGGGGTTACTTAGGGGGAGTCGGCAGCTCTGATAGCATCTGCTCTTTTGTCTGCAGTGCCAGGTCAGGGAATAGATTTAGACAATCACTCCAAGCAAGCTTAGAAATGCTTCTAACAAAAAACCAAAAGTGTGAACTGTCCCATGTCACCTACAACGGGGTATTACAATTCAACTCAGATATTAGCGAATGCGCAACTGTTTGATTGCTGGTACAGTTGAAGTTCAGCATTTCTTGGAAATCGAAACAAATCTTCAAGTTCTACTCTCAAATTTTACATCTGTAGGTATTGGGTCCATTGTCTTAAATATAGCATCATATTGCATGCTAAACATTAACTGCCTGAGTCAAACTGTACTGGTAGTAAACTGAGTCTCAGATAGCTATAGGAATTAGAGCCTACTGATGTAGCAGAAACACCCTCACCCACAGGCCACATGTCATATATTTCACTGTGATGAACGGAGGACTGTGGTGTGGAGTTAAGGGTTGTATTTTAGGGTTATAATACAATAATATCCCAGAGAGCTCTACATACATGCACAAACCATCTTATATGAAGTCATTCTGGGGAACGTAGCTTTGAAAAAGTTGAAAGAATAACTGATTCTCGGTTTTCAATTCCTTCTTCTTCCTTAAACCATGGCATTTAAAATTCCAGAGCAGAGATATGGGAAAAAACTCTTAGCATGTTTATATATTGACATACACACCTCTTAAATTAGCATTCAATACATATTTCTGCTCATGGTCATTTTTAAACTCCTAAACAAAGAAAGAATTATTCTTGATTTTAAAATGCGTAATTATTTACATATTTTTAGACAAATTATATATTTGTATATTGCAGAAGGAAGAGCAATCAACCGAATAAAAATATAACTTAAATATTGTATCTTATTAGACTGACTGGTATAATTTAATCTGTCTGTAATTATACTTTTTCCTGAAATTATGCACAGACTTCTTTGGGTCTTTCACATATGTTAAGAGATATTGAAAACCACATTTTCACAAGTGATCTTCAATCAAAAAGAGGTCTCTAGCTAACAAGAATTGCAAGTCATAACACTTGCAGTTTTCAGGGACATTCTTAATATCAGGGAATACAATCAGTGTTTCTTGTGTCTGAAAATGATTGTACACAACCATTACTATTATTCAGAATCAGAAATTAGAATATTAGATTTAATTTCTTAAATTTAAATTGCAAAGTAGTATCTTAAACTTTAACACAGAAGCATTTAAATTGTCCAGGATCTTTGCTGTAGAACGGAGGCCCTTTTCGAGCTTTGCGGTCAAATGCAACTGTGTGAGTCAGTCTAAAAAAGTCACAGCGTAGAAGCTCCCACTATAATTACAAATTTCAGAAAAAGAAACAGTGTCACCTCCCATTCTGTTGCCAAACATGCCAGAAATTATCTTTTCAGAACTCATAGGCTGCAGAAGGACTTCTGAGACAATGTAATTCCCTTGTTCGTCAGGTGGTTCTATGACACTGTACAGTTCAAATAGCTGCTGACACATCGAAAGAAAATCATAAGTTTCAAAAACATACTCATAGCTGAAATAAGTTCAAAAAGCTGCATTTAAGAATTTTCATGCTGATGCAAAGATCCAAGAGTCTAACTGAAAGATTTACTGTTTGTTATCCCTCAAATTTATTACTGGAACTATTTGAATAGGAAAAACTGAAACACATCTGTAGAGCAGCAATATCTGATCTTTGATTTGGTTCTTTCATTGCACTGCAGTATTCTTTATGTGTGGCATGACTGCCAAAGCTGTATTCAGTCCCCATGACATGAGTAAGAGCAACAGACTGCTAGAGCAAAGGAGAAAGATGCGTCGCAATGCGACATCTTCGGAGAACTTCTGAGAACCTTGGCTAAATTGTTCAGTGGAACAAAGACAAGCTGTGTCTGCTGAGTTTACTGTAGCTAAGACAGTTTGAAATCTACTAAAGGCTTTCTAGGTCTGTGAGTTCAGCTTTAACAGGCTGACTGAGTAACATGCTTAAAGAAAGTAGCAACACAGCAAAAAATGGTGTTTGGAAAGACCAGGTGTTTGGTTTGGGGAAAAGCTTGCGATATCCTAAGAGGATAAAGGCTGGAACACTTAAGAAAATTTAATAATAATAATAATAATAATAATAATAATAATAATAATAATAACAATTTTTCCATAGTCTTCGGACCATACCGAGAAACACTTTCAAAAATATATTTTGTAAAGTTTACTCTATTGAATTGTTTCCAAACAGTTCAAGACACTTCACGCAGGGCTTTATTTTCGAGATGCTGAAACTATATTATATATTTGCCATCTATGAGCAATAAATTGTCAATCATTTAAACAGGGAAAAACGTGATATCCGCGTCCTTCTTCTCTAAGCCTAAGGTACAAAGTTTCCAGTTACTGAACAGAGCCATGACTACACGACACCACGTTCCAGTTGTAGCACCTTTCTTTCATTAGCTCGAGAAAATCAATTAATTAATTAATAAAAAAACTTTTTTTTCAGCCGGATAAGTCAAGCATAATAAGCAAGCAGGTCTACGCGCGAGCGCACATGATTCATCTTAGACGCGCGTTCGTTCTCGCCTGCTGCGTGGTGCGGGTGGGGGTCTAAAAGGTAGAAAAGTCCCCACTAGGCAGCCTAGGCTCATCTTCCCTTGGCTTCAATAGTTAGATGACTGTTGCTGAAAGACAGAGGGACTTGCGGTAACGAGTGACCCCCGCAGGGAGCGAGATCCTATCCAGGTAAGCGAGCGGCCAGCAGCAGTACCGTGCCGTGCCGTGCCGTGCCGTGCCATGCGTGCGTGCGTGCGTACCCAGGTTGACGAAGCTCATCACCATGTCGGCGTCGTTCAGGAAGTTGTTGTCCTGCAGCGTGGCGATCGGCGGCCCCTGCGTGGTGAACACGGGCTTGTACGGGTACGAGTAGCCGTCCTCGTCGCCCTCCGTGGACATGGCATTGTAGAGGTCCAGCATGAACATGGGCGCCGCGTTGTGCTTGCCGTGGAGGTGCGGCCGCGGCCGGTGCGGCAGCCCCAGGATGGACAGGATCTCCCGCTGCATCTCCCTGCGCTCCTGGCTGCGGAGGCGCCGCTGGATGAAGCTCGAGTGGACCTCGTTGTCCGCGCTGAGGTTGCTGAAGACGCTCTCCGCGAGCACGCAGCAGCCCCACGCGAGCACGAGCGCCGGGGCGCTCCTTGACAACACCGAAAGCATGGCGCGCGCAGCACTCGCTGTGACTGTCGCGCACCGTCCCAGCGTCTCGCGCGCGGCTCGATCAACAGCGCAGAAGCTCCGAGTCGAAATTCAGCTTCGAAACGTGTCTCGATTTCCCTGCATCAGCTCAGCTCGCGCATCCTGGGACCTGGCCGCGGAGGGCGATCGGACTCAGGTTCTCCTCCAATTTGCGCGCGTGTGGATCTCAGTCCAGGGCTGCGCTCGGCTCGCTCCCCTCATGAGGCTCGCCTCCTCCACACCGTCTTCTGCGCGCTGTCCAGCGACCCGATCGTGCGCGAGACGAGCGCTCCGGACAGCGCGATCGTGTGCGCCGGGCAGACCTCGCAACTTCTGAGGAGGTGCTATTTGTTTGGGGAGGGGCAGAAAAAGGCGGTGAGCAAAGCGCAAGGCGGGCAGGGGACAGGGGTGGCTGGGTGGCTCGGTGGCTCGGGTCAGGTAGGCTATGGGTGGACATCGAGGTTATCTCTCAGGGTGTTTCTCAGTGCCTTCGTAATGAATGGGTGGAGACACTGGCCACCCCTGGCCACAGGAGCAGTGAAGAGGCATGTCTGCTCCATTGTTCATCCCCAGTTTCTCTTGTTTGGAGGTAACAAGGGTAAGCGCTCCTACATGTCCCTCACAGGTGCCCGGCACATGATCTATTGTTCCTGCCTTTGACAAGTGGCTGCTTGTCTGTGGTGGGGCTTCATTAGACCCCACAGTGGATGTGTAAGGAGGTTACCTGTGCCAGCAGGTAGTTTAGTGGTTCTTGCTGCTCATGTTTTATGATGCGAAGGCTCCCAGTTCAGTGCCTCTCGAGTCTGCTGCAGCACTGTCAATCGCGGTGCTTACCTGAACTGATACAGTAGGAATACCCTGCTGTATAAATGAGTAAATCGTTATGAAGTTAGCACTGTAGGTCACTTTTGACAGGGTAGTCAGCTGAATAGACAGTAGTAATGATACTTTGGGAGGAGCGTAGCAGGTGACTCAGGTCCTGGGTTTGGATCTGGCACAGTCAGTGTGGAGTTCACGTGTTCTCCTTGTATTTGTGTGGGTTTCATCCAGATGCTTTGGGCACCTCCCATAATCCAAAGATTCATTCCAGGTGAACTGGTGGCTTTAAACACCCCTTTGTGTGTATTTCTGGGTGAATGAGTGTGTGTGATGTTCCTGCAATGGACCGACACTGTCCAGAGTGTGCCTCGCTTCGCAACGTATGCTTCTGGGATAGGCTCTGAACCACCCCAACCCTTCACTGGCCAAGCAAGTGTGGAAGTATGGATAGGTGGATCAATAATTTATTGCCAAATACAGCTCCTACACCAGTTATGCCTTCCTACTTGCCTATGAAGGTACAGGGTATCATTACCTTCCTCTTTATTTTCTGTGGCAGGTGAAAGAATGCTTAAATGTAATGTCTTCTGAGAAGCATTGCGGCCAATACCATACCATCTTTTCATTTATATTAAATATTTTATACAGCAGAAAGGAGGTCCCTTGAGGAGTAATTAACAATAATTGCTAGTAGTAATTATTATGTCAACCTCAACCTGAAGACTGAGAATAAGTAACCGCATTATTGCTCCTCAAAAAGCACAGAAAAATGTATCCAGATGTTAATTTATACAAGACCCTTATGTCTTCCATTAAGCATTACAGCTGATGTGTTTTTTTTTTTTTTTGCTTTCAGTATCAAAATGGCTAATTTTCTTAAATAACTTTTATTGGATGGCTTTTCATATAAAGCTGACAACATTTAGTCATTCATTAAAGGGACATAATGGACACAGTTTCATATTTTAACTAGCGGTCACAAAAGAATGAAGGGGTGGATATTATCTCAGCTTAAGAAGTTTGGCTTGGCTCTCTTTTTAAATAGTTACACCACTTTCAAAGTAACAATAAAATGTGGTTTATATTTCAGCTGTTACTGTCATCATGCATTTTGTGTCCTTGTATACTATTTTACTGTTTTTAAGTGCCTTTTGGCAGGATGCTACAAGTGTAAACACTTCTTTTGGGTTCCTCAGATCAAATAACTGAATAGAAGCACATGTTTACATTGTGGGTTCTGATTGAAGAGTTAAAAAAAGCATGGTTTGAGTTAAGAACATCCGGGATCTGACTTTATAAGGAAACGGTCCAGTCCTTACCCATAGAAATGGTAAGTTGAGGACTGTCAATCTTTAAAAGGACAAGAGGAACTGACCTCTTTATTCTAAGGTCTCTACCCCAGATGACCTGTACAGTAAAAGAGAAGAGAAGCAAAGCAGAACAAGAGCCTGTTGGTCTGCACTGACCTTCTTCTCCCTCCCATCACCAACACACACACACACACACACACACACACACACACTCTCCCACCACATCCACAGACTTGCCTTCTTAACACAGTACCATCTACACTGATATTGTTTATTTCATTGCATTTGTATGCCCTGGTTATTCATCACTGCTGTTCCTATGCCCAGAAAGTGCATACAAGTGGATACGTGGATATATTCGCCCATTATATCCGGCCATGTGTGAACACATGTAAAAATTCATAATTTCATTGACTGAGATGTAAGTTGACATATTTAGCATGCCAAAATTGACCCTGCAGCTTGTTTCTCCTCTGGTAAAGCAGCCATGCCATGCTGATAAACACCCATCTTTAGACCCAAGGGATGGGGTTGGTTGTACAATCATCTGGAAAGAAGATTATGCAATGCTTGCATGAAAGTAAATTATCATTTGGGATATGTATACCAATCAGTGTCATAAATATGACAGATAATGGGCAATTAACATATAAATTCCTCATTTTATTTTTTTTTTACCTAGTAACACTGCCACCTTTGAACTCATAACAGTGGCTATTACAAAAACGCTCATACACAAAACAAATGGCGTGCAGTAGTAAAACAGCACTGCGGATTCCCAAAGGCAACACTGCAAAGCCCTTAAACGCAATATGCCACGGCCCCGTAGATGCAACGAGACTTGGCCGACTTGCCTCCTTCTGCTCACAACGCGGCACTCCCGCCGTTTGATACACGTCCTAACAGCTTTGACAGAGGTCAGATTAATATTTATCCTCAATGTTGCCTTAAATGCCACTGGCTGTGCTCCTTTGAAGGCTAAGGGCAGAGCACAGCAGGCCACTCTGAAGACGATACAGCGGAGCTTTTTTTGAAGGTAAAGTGACCTTTAAATGAAGCAGCGCAGGGTCACGGGTCACATTTTTCCCTATCCAGATTTCTAGAGCAACCCCACTGTGAGCTCTGCACACCAGCCTGTAAGAAACCAAGCCAGGTGAGGCTGAGCGATAGCAAATGTTCCTCTTTGCATCTGACACTCCCACTCCTGTAAACAGCAGGCACATATGAAGCACAGCTGTCTGACTGCAAAAAAAAAAAAGCTCCCGTGCCGCTTTGCTTTCCTCCTTTTTGTGTTTGGCCTTCTTAAAGTGTACAGTATTTGTTGTATATATTAATTTGATATTAATTTAAAAAAGAATGTGCTTTTACTGTGCTCTATCTGAAACACCCGATGATAAAAAATATCTTATCTTCCTTCTGCTACTTATCTAAAAGGATATGTAGGTTAATTGCTGTAATTTACGATTCAGTTCACTGGAGAGAGATCTCATCAAGTGCATCCACCTGCTGGAGACACTTGTGGAATGTGTACAAAAAACAGGAAATGGAAACACCAGGATTCAAGGGTCATACAGCATGTTACATATTCACAGTTGCTATACATATGTTACCGCTCATAGTATGTGTGTGGCCTTGTTTTTCCATCCTGAAAAAGTGGACATTGTAAAGATTTCCCTACGAAACTATTTTTTTTCTTGAACTTACCATTTTGAAACATAAAAGTGCTGACTCTTTCTTTTTAAGTTTCACTGGAGCAGGGTAGGAGACTCGTATTATTTTAAAGCAGGAGTCATTGTGTATTAACCAAAATGGTGTGTATGTATGTGCCTGTCAGTTCATTTACGTGTATTTAGGATGGTATTACATGCAGATATGGCTGCAAAGGAAAACTTCAATTACCATGCATTTGAAATACACTCAGTGACAAAGGCTGCTATAACGTGTCATTACGTATTAGATTGAAGGTGGTGTTGAAGGAAAAGGCTTGATCAAAGAAGAAATAAAATGAGAAGAACATATTCCATTACCAGAACACAACATTGGTCAGAAATACTGTGCATGAGTAAAAATAGTCAAAACTGGACTTTGCAAGCAGGAGATGATCTGGTGACTCATGCTTCACCATGCTTCACCATGCTTCCGAGGAAAGGATGAGTGTATGTTGGGAGTCAGATGCAGGAAGTCAATGTTGTTGAGAGCATGTTTCCAACAATAAAAAGTTCTTGGTATTCAGTAACAGGGGCATTTTCTGATGTGCCAAGGGTCCATTTATTTAATTAGAAAGCAAAGTCCACATGCTGCTACTAGCCTAAATAATCATCTGTACCTTATTACACAATATATCATTCCTGCTAGAGGAGGCGTCTTGTAAGATGGCAATAACCCAGCTCACATGGTAGGTTACATGTTCTCTCCTATGATTTTGATAAGTTTCTATGTTTTTATATCCATAAGCTGTATTTTTACAGAATTACTGCTGTAATGAATGGTCAGTGTTAAAAACACACCCATTACCCAACAGAGGCTGCTTGTAGCCCTCAAATATATACCATAACTCAGAAAGATTATATAACATGCCAGAATATTGCATAGCTTCCATTGGTTCCATACAAAATCTTTGGTAAAATGATATGACGTTTTATTCAGTCATAATTGGCCTATGGTTTAATCTCTCATCAGAACACATGAAGAACGCAATTCTCTCACATCACTGCATATTCAGTGCAGCCCTTATGACATTATGGAAGATAATTGCGCTAGAATGGTAATAGCTGTAATAAATCCCACGTAACTGGCTCCTCTCAAGCATTCTGACTCAACTCCTTTCCTCATTAATCCATATCTGTCACTCACAACCTTGAGCAATTCATCACTACCTCTTTAGGCCACTTACCAGATTCCCATTAGCAGCTCAACGCCAAGCATGACTGTGTTTGGAAAAGGCAGATGAGAGACCAGGCTTGCAGGGGTAGGGAGGGGTTCCCTAAAGCAGTTCTGTTTTCTATTTGTAGGGATTAAGCTGACAGACCTGTATTTGGTTTCTCTGGGCCTCTGCCTGCAGCTAATCCCCCTCACCTGCAGTGGCCGCCCCCCCTCTGTAGGCTGACCCCGCGACCTCCCCCCCTCGCCTAGTGCAAACACTCATCCCGAGACAAGCGCATGACTGGCTGCGCTCAGTCTGCACAGGTTAATGCCTCACACTTGCCAGCGATCTTTCACAATCCAAGAAAACAGCAGGCATCCCAGCTTTTCGGGAAAAAAAATAACCCCCAGATGTTGCGGCCTTTCACAGATGATGGGTTTTTTGTTATCAGGAGATAGCAATTAGCTCGCAATTAAGCCAGGGTTCTGCGGAAACAGCTTGTCACCAGCACTCGAGAGGAGTGGAGACCCCCATTAAAGTGCTGCGTTAAGTGAAATTTAGGGTCAGACCAAGGGCAAAGACCTCGTCTCTCTACATTCAGGCATCCAATACACTTAACAGCTTAACAAGCTGTGAGCACAATGAAAAGAAAAATACAGCATCATTAAAGGCCAAGTTCCACGTAGCTCAACTCAGCAGAGAAAAGCCTAGGAAATATGTCATCTGTTGTGTAACAGTTTGCTATGGAATGATGTGTGTTAAACAACTTGAGCTATTAATATCCTGAAAAGATCAATGTAGACCCATTCGCTGGTCTGTTTTTGTTATTAAAAACTAAACCTCAGAGTCTATTTATATGTTTAAACTCAGGTAATTCTTAAACCAGGACAAGTGGTTTTCTTACTCTGGGTGTGTGTATGTATAATTCTTAAACCAATGTTCTTGCTTTTCTCCTTTTCCTTTAAAAATGAAGGTTTTCCCTGAGCTTCTCTGTATGGCGAAGGGGTCTGGAATTCAGGCCTTCAAGGTGAATTTGCCAAAGAGTCATGGAGGAGAAGAAACCATCCAGAGGGTCTCAGGTGGATATCTATCTGTCTGCAGCTGTAAGGAGGGCATACTGGAGTTTTGGCCATGTGGCTGTGAGAAAACCCTAATTAGAAGCAGCTATGACATATTTTAGAAATTACAGCCATTTCCTGATCTGCAGGACAGAACTGCAGTGACTTTGTGTTTCAGAAAAAAAAAAACAAGCATGTTAGGGATTCAAAGGCAGCTGTCAAACGCATGTGCGTACATGTGTGTTGCTTCTGGATTCAGGAGGCTGGGCAGTGGGGGAAGGGAAAAAAAGAATTCCCACGGTAAGTTACACACCCAATGCCATTCGCTCCACTGCATAAAGCAGCTCTGTGCTGAAAGTTGGGCGGCACGTCACAAAATGCGTTGTACAAATTATTGCAGCAGACATGGGAATGCTGAACAGCAAACACTCATCCCCATTATAATCAAAGTGGGGCAACAAATAAAGCTGTAACAGTTGTTGCTTGTTAATGACCATTCACAATCTGAATGTAAATTCACATCGCATTCACATTTAATCATTCAGCAGACTCTTTTCTCCAAACAGACATACTATAATTAACTAATACACCAAGCTCTCATTTGACAGGGTCCTGTATGTTGAAAAACCAGTTCATTGGCTTATGACATTACTGCATATGGGGGGGCGCAGTGGGTTGGACTGGGTCCTGCTCTCTGGTGGGCCTGGGGTTCGAGTCCCACTTGGGGTGCCTTGTAATGGAGTGGCATCCCATCCTGGGTGTGCCCCCCCAGCCCCCCATATAGGACAAGCAGCTGCAGATGATGTGTGTGTGTGTGTATACAATGGCTTTTATTCAGAACATCAGCAGTTTTGTCCATTATGAGGTCATTTCACTTCTATGGCAGGTGGAAAAAGAAGTTGATAAGAATACCAGTTACCTTTGCTCTTGCATTATTTCAAAAGAAACAGTGAAGTCCCAGTAGAACGCAACTTCTACATAGATATTGGGTTAAGGTACTTTACGCACTAACACAAAACAGTTCAATGAGGAAAAAAAAATCATAAAAAAAGTGCAGGCAGTATTTGAGAAAGCCAGTTGTCTGTTTTACATTATTTCAACCAGTAGTTTTTAGAGAAAACAACTCACATGGTGGGCAGTGCAATTTCTGCGGAACTGTAAGGCTGTCAGAAAGCCAGTACAAAGACAGCTTTAGAAAAACAAGGTTAAACCATTAAAAGAGCAGCCTTTGAAAACAGGCAAGAGACGTTATCTGAGTTATTCAGCGTGTCTGCAATACTGTTTAGTTCACGGGCAGCATGCTCAACTCAAATTGCTCCTGCAGTAGCATCCCTTGACTTCAAAAAAAAACTTTAAAAATTAGTTAAAGGCAGCATTTAAAATTCAGATAAAATATGCTGTGCTCCACACCTGCTGCAGAAAAGGAGCGTTTAGTAGCATTGTGTTTTAAGTGAAAAAGAGGAAACCAGAACGCTCAGCAGTGAAGCACTTCTTTGAAATAACCGCACCGCTAAAAAAACACAAGCTTCTCGAGAACAGTTTAAAACAGCAGCTTTCTGAAAAACACGATATTACATGAAGACACTGCTTATTTCTGTTGTTATTACAGTTTTCTCCGATGTCTTTAATTGCCGTTCAAATCATGTTTAAAATCTCATAAAAACCTTTACATCTGACATGTGATTACTGATAATAAATGAAACTATAACATTTAAAGAGAAACTATAAATAATTTTTATTAGGAATATTTCATGTTGGTATTTTAATTAATCATATTTGACATTTTTTCATTTACAAAGCTTTTTAAATTGTTAAAAATATTGGTAGTTCACAACTGGACACAAAATTCTCTTGTCCTAATAGCACATCCCTCACAGTCAGCTAACTTGGAGATTTCATGGAAAGAATTCTGTTTTGCAAGGATTGTTTACATTGATTTATTTAGCAGACACTTTTCTCCAAAGCAGCTTCCAACAAACTCTAGGTAGTGTTATTAGCTCACGCACCTTAGTCACCAAGGTGACTTACACTGCTAGATACACTACTTACAATGGGTCACTCATCTATACATCAGGGGAACACACTCTCTCCGTCACTCACACACTATGGGGGAACCTGAACAGCATGTCTTTGGATTGTGAGAGGAAACCAGAGCACCCAGAGGAAAAACACGCCGACACGGGCAGAACATGCAAACTCCACACAGACTGAGCAGGGATCGAGCCCACGTCCTCTCACACCACCCAGGCGCTGTGAGACAGCAGTGGCAGTGCTACTCATTGTGTCACCATGCCACCCCTTACGGATTGGGTGTATTTAACTGACCAACATGACTTTCGATGCAAGATATGTTAAATTCCCTACCATCATTTGCTTATTTACACAGCAGAACAATATAGAACACACACAAACAGGCACTTTGGACAATTCTGATCTCCAATTCATAAGAAATACATGTTTTTGTACCATGGGAGAAAAACCGTTGCACCCAGATGAAACCCACATGAAAATGGAAGAACATCCGAATGCTCAGCAGAGGTGCTGCAAAGCACCAGGTGAGCCAGAAGATTGCATGCTATTTATTTAATGACTACTACTTTTGATGTCATTAACTGTGCAGTAAATAATCTGTCACGTTAGTTAAAATGGCATCTGTTTTATTTTAGTTATCTTATTAATGAAGCACTATAAAAACGGTAGGCATTCTCTCACACAAGGTACTAGTCTGCCAAAAACTAAATTAGTAGGTGCTAGTTTAAGGTCTTTATTCTGAGCAGAAGGCAATGACAGTGATCACTTGCAAGTGTGCCCACCACTCAGCGCTCCTTACCATATGCAACACTCAGCAAATGATGCAGCCAAATGAAAACTACTTACATTTATTCATTTTGCAGATGCTTTTCTCCAAAGCAACTTAGAACAAACATGAGGTAGTGTTATCAGCCCACACACCTTGTTCAGCAAGGTGACTTACACTGCTGGATACACTACTTACACTGGGTCATGCCTCTATATGTCAGTAGAACACACTCTCTCTGTCACTCACACACTATAGGGGAACCTGAACAGCATGTCTTCAGACTGTGGGAGGAAACCAGAGCACCTGGAGGAAACCCACACAGGCACAGGGGGAACATGCAGACACCACACAGACTGAGCAGGGATCAAACCCACACTCTCTCCCGCCACCCAAGCACTGTGAGACAGCAGCACTACTCGCTGTGCCACCATGCTGCCCTATTTGTAGGTCAAAGGCCAAATAAGGCCCATGGAGAAGCAGTCCTGTCACAAGGACTTTCATGGTTCGTAATCACTTGCAGTCCTGCCCAGTTAAACGCTACAGAAGGTGCTAATGTGGCTCAGTGAAGTTCAATGAGGTGCTAACTGCCACACGAGTTTGGGTAAACCGCTGTGGAACAGGGTCACCGTCACATCATCACAGCCCACACATGTTTCCGCAGGGCACTCATCACCGGACAGTAGATCAGTCCCCTCTACTACTGCCATCTTCGTTTTCTTTGCCTCACAGGTTCCAGGTTCGAATCCTACACCTGCTATGGTACTTCTATCATGACACTTACACTGAACTGATACAGTCAAAATACCCGGCTGTATAAATGGCTATCGAATCGCTCATTATACAAATGGAGACAGAGAGGCCTGCCGTCTATTATGTTTCCAAAGAGCTTTACATGGAAAAACGTAGACTATAATGTGCTGGTTACATTTAAATAAAAGACTACATAAGTGGCTATTTGCGTATTATATAATAAATTGAGGTAGAAATATTTCTGCATATGCTGGGATAAATCAGTTCAGTGGTTGCATATCCTATTAATAATATCCTATTAATATACTGTTAAGTACAACTGTAGGAGTGTGGTGGCGTAGTGGGTTGGACCACGGTCCTGCTCTCCGGTGGTTCTGGGGTTCGAGTCCCGCTTAGGGTGCCCTGTGATGGACTGGCGTCCCGTCCTGGGTGTGTCCCCTCCCCCCCGGCCTTGCGCCCTGTGTTACCGGGTAGGCTCCGGTTTCCTGCGACCCAGTAGGGACAAGCGGTTCTGAAAATGTATGTATGTACAACTGTAAAATATTTTAATGAGCACGCATTACAGTATTTCCTAATTGAAAAGCTCATCAGCTAAACCGAACATTGGAAAATAAATAGAATATGTACAGGTTTTTCCATTAATCATCTTTTTCTGGTATATATGTGCACAACTCCCTTGGACATTCATTATACTAGCAGACTTTTGCGGGGACGGGTTGCGCTTAAACTCAGCTTATTCTTGTATAGTTTAACAGCTTCAGTGGAGATTATTTTCGAGAGAGTGTGGTGGAATGAGGTAGAAGAGCGAGGTTTTATTATCAGTCACGCTCACAGTAAATGTGTATAAAATCAAAAAAAAAAAAAAGTTTAATGAATTCTTTTTTTCTTTATTTCAGTGGCTGGAGCTGGAAAAGATGAATAAAACGACACGAAGTCGAAGATCGTATCGATAGCGTCGGGCGGAAAGCGTTCAGTCACAAGCGTTGTATTTAAGAAATTAAAAAAAAAACACGTCTTTATACCCTTAATAAGGCTTAAATATAAATTTTCCTGTCACAATGTTCATAATCATCTTTTTAAAGAGACTTTCGGGAGTAATATTTGGATAAAAGAAGTGTTTCAATCCGGCTCGACTCAGCTCTTAGTCTATCAAATAATCACTTGGCGGTTGTGAAACGCCTCACCGTCCTCGAGACTGTGGAGCGCGCGCTCCTCAGGCGGGGTCGGTCGCGAGCGCGAGAAAGCAAAGGACGGTTATTCTGAACCGCAGCGGAACGGGGCCCTCGTCGCTTCCTTTACTTTAAAAACTATGTGTTAAACTGCATTCGTGACATCTCCTGTACCTGCCCGTTCGATGTCAGACGTCATAAGTGATTTTAGTCAGTGTGTTTGACTCAACAACTCTTGTCAGGTACAGGTTTGCCAAGTTTGCTCATCAACTTGTCAGGTATTGAGGGGACCAGAATTAAACAGACTGGCTACCTGTTAGCTAGCCGTTCAATGACTAAATTAGAGAGGTTCGCTGATTTTCTGTGTATTTTGTGCCTGTAGAACTGCCGGTGTGTGAGATAGGAAATGTTTGAGGAGTTACTCGAAGTGGAAAGGCTAAGGACCAAACTGCTGAAAGATCAAGATGGGGAAGAATGGGAGAACAGTGTGATTCCATCAATGCTGCAGAGACAAGTCACCAGGTAGCTTCACGTAGGTAAATTACTCAAAAGCTTTACATTTTTGTTTATATTGTTAATTTCACACTATGTTTTTTTTTATCAGTCAGGATGTTCTGTCACGTATCGAAAAGGTGATATTGGAGATAATAGAGAGCCTTTCCAAGCGGGAGCCACCTGTACTTCTCCTTCAGAACAGGTCCACTTGGGTCAATATCAGGTACGACTGTGTTCTACTTTAAAAAAAAAAAAAACTCCCACACTAAAGTCTAAGGGACTCATTTTGAAGACCTAAAAACAGTATAGCAGCAAAGAAAGCTAAATGTTTACTGGGTGAGGACCTTATTTCTACAAGACACCAGTTCATTGAACCTTGACAAGTTCTCTAGGAGGAATTTCAGTGAAGAAGCTGATGTTTTGATTTAGTCGAAAGTGAAGAATTATTCAGTAATTGAATTTTAAATAGTAAATAATTTTGCCTAAGGTCAGTCTGTGAAACTTAGCTTCCACTACATCAAGGTTTCACAATACTGTCGGACTTCATATGGATTCGCAGAGCATGGTCAGCACAGTGAGAAGTGACTGCTCATCATCTGTGACCAGATTTGGTGAGACATTACAGCACTTATTCATGTTGTTTTTTAACTGGCGAATACCATAAAGCACTTGTAAAGTTAGTCCAAATTTATAAATACCTGAAGTACTCATTAACACTAAAGTTAAAAACAAGTCTTTTTTTTTATCTTTTGCAGCATCTACCCTGAAAATCCTGTCTGTTGTCTATAAACTTGTTCAGAGGAATACGTATGCCACAAAAAGGTAAAAGCCTTTATCCAATAAAGATTTAAGCACTTCAGTGTGGGGTTTAATCATTTATTGTAGTATAACTGGAACTTTTCCCCTCAGGGACATCTATTACAATGATACACAGCTGTTTGGATCTCAGAGGACTGTGGATTCCATAGTAGATGACATTTCCTGTATGCTGAAAGTCCCACGCAGGAGCCTTCACGTTGTGCGTATTTATGTGCGTCACTGTGCACACACATTTATCATTATTTTGTTGCGTAGCTGGTCCTATTATACAGCAGGACTATTTTACTGGAAGAATTACAGTGAAGTACCTTACCCTACCTTTTACATACCTTGCTCAACGATATAATAGCAGGGCCAAATCCTTGGACTTGAACTTGCAACACTCCATTTGCAAATATTTTCCTTAACCAAAGTATTACCTGTTATGTTATATATGTGCTTAGTGTAAAGGTGATATGGTGAGCTCCTGACTTAGAAACTTGGAAGTAATAAATTCTGTTTCTACAAACATATTTGAGAAGTATTTAAGAAATTATGCCAAAGCTTCACTTTGCAGGGAACATTACTGATTTTGAATAGTAAGTGCTGCCTAAAGTTTTTTTCAAAAGAGTGAAGGTGAAAAAGTTGTAAATGATCTTGTGGCTTCTACAACTATCAGTTCTGAGTTGCCAGTGAAGTGCCTCTTCTCAGTCATACTGCACCTACGTGTAATATGTCCAATTTCAAGTTGATATACAGTTGTCTGTACTTTAAGATAAATAACATACAACTTACTGTTTTTAAAGTTTCTTCTAATTATGCTTTATATTTCTTATTATTATGCTTGTATAGGGAATTTCGCGTAATGTGTGGGATAAAAAGTGAATTCTGGAGCTGCAGTTTAGTACCGACACCCTGGTCTAGCTCTGGGCAAGGTTCTTTATTGTGCTTTCTTATTTACAGTGGGTCATAAGTAGTTGCCAGAGGACTCAAAATGCTCAGGCTCATGCATGAGCCGCCTACTCCACGGAGCTGTCTGGGTTGCTGACATTTATTCATTTATTAATTTATTCATGTAGAAGACACTTTTCTTTAAAATGATCTAAAGCAAACACTGTCTGAAACCGCTTGACCCACGTGGGGTCATGGCTAGCCGGAGCCTAACCTGGGAACACAGGGCGTAAGGCTGGAGGGGGAGGGGACACCAGTCTGTTGCGAGGCACCCCAAGCAGGACTCAAACCCCAGACCCACCAGAGAGCAGGCCCTGGCTAAATCCACTGCACCACTGCACCCCCTGATGTAAAACTGAGAAAATAAAAGTTTATTTCACCAACAGACACACACACACATTTTCAGAACCGCTTGTCCCTCACGGGGTCACGGGGAACCGGAGCCAACCCGGTAACACAGGGCGTAAGGCCGGAGGGGGAAGGGGACACACCCAGGACGGGACGCCAGTCCGTCACAAGGCACCCCAAGCGGGACTCGAACCCCAGACCCACCAGAGAGTAGGACTGCGGTCCAACCCACTGCGCCACCGCACCCCCCCACCAACAGACAAAAAGACAGAAATGCAAACAAGATTGTCAAAGTACAGTTTCTTAATCTAATATGACCGTTTTTGAAGGCACGAATTACAGGAGTAGGAGCATGTAGAATTGATGAGCCTCTTGCAAACTCTGTGTTACATTGTACTAACAGACTTTTCGAATGATGAACCACCTCTTTTTCCCTATTAACTTTGTAAGTAGGGGACCACCAGTACTTTATAGCTTCTTTCGGATGGTTAGGTGAGTTTGTGTGTATTTTTTTTGTTTTGGAGTCTGATGAATTGTATTATCTCATTTGTTCCTCGGCAGCTTGCCACATCAAAGGGTTTAATCTCAGGTGATCTCTGCTACCAGGAAGAAGATGGAACCAGAGTGAATTGCAGCTCCAATGTGAGCAGCCCGCTCATAATTTGTGTCTCTTTAACAATATAATATCAGTATATAAATATAATAGCTTAATGTCAAAAGTTTTTACTGATCATAGAACATTGCTGTAGGGATCCATTGTTGTGACACTAGCTTTGAAGCCATACTTATTCTAAGCGATATCATAATGTCACTGCACTTCAGCCTTTAATGATTCTTTAAAGTTCTGTCAGCAATATTTTAAATTATTTAGCTTCACAGTTCACAGCATTAAAGCAAATTAAATGTACCATCTTAACATCTTTTCATCAATAAAAATTAAATTTATTCAGTCTTTTTGCTATGGAAAAAGGAGTCTTCCAATTGTTATGACATATCACAAGTTGTATAATTTCTTTTTTGTGTTTAGGCAATATTGGTTTCATCAAATGTCTATGGAGTAAAGAGTATCCTTGAAAACATTGATGTTTTTTATTTGCAAAATTAAAAGTACAAACTAGTATATCTGTGGGAAAAAAGACTATCTTCAGATTTTTTTTTCTCTTGGTTCATCATCCTCTTTAACATGTTTTAGATATCATGTCTTCTGCTAAATTTATTCTTATTGTGGAAAAAGATGCAACCTTTCAGAGACTCCTGGATGATGAGTTTGGCACCAGTCTGTCTCCATGCATCATGGTTACTGTAAGTGTTATTGTTTTTGACAGATACAAATGCTGTTGAACTGCTTGACTGAGGTCAGCTATGCAGTGACAGAGTAATCATTAGTCTAATAATTTAATATTTTAAGTCATTGATTTAATTTAGGAATTATTTTATGAAATGCATTGTAGTTTTGGGGGGGGCATGGTTGCGCAGCGGGAATGGCCGGGTCCTACTCTCTGGTGGGTCTGGGGTTCGAGTCCTGCTTGGGGTGCCTTGAGACGGACTGGCGTCCCGTCCTTGGTGTGTCCCCTCTCCCTCCAGCCTTGCCCCCGTGTTGCTGGGTTAGGCTCTGGCTTCCCACAACCCCACTCGGGATGAGCGGCTGCAGCCTGTGTGTGTGTGTGTGATTATAGTTTTGTTGACAACAATCAGGGTTGCTTGTACCTTCAGTAAGTGGTTAATAAACATCTTGCAGTTTTGAAAGAAAGTGAGAAACCCAGACAGGCATTCAGTGAATTAACTGAATGAGGGTTTGGTCTGGATAAGCATGTGTTCAAAGGATGAAGGTTGCTGATACTGTATTGTTTTGAGGTTATCTGATACCAGTTTTGCTGTCTTGTGGTTTGCTGAAAGATTAATCTCCAACATCTTACTCATGTCAGGGAAAGGGTGTTCCAGACTTAAACAGCAGACTGATGGTTAGGAAGCTGTGGGACACATTGCATATTCCTGTCTTTGTGCTGGTGGATGCAGACCCACATGGTACTGCCCTTCCTAGCCTTCATCTCATGATCTTAAAAACAGGTGTATGTATATCTGATTGATTTATGTTAATCTGAGTAATACAGCTCATAAATTTAGGATTAGGATTGTTAGTGATGCAACCTAACAGCATCTCTGAGGTCCTTAATTGCAAGAACACTATTGCATTTAGTGACTGCTACTTTGTTCACTCTACAAGTTGTTCAATTTTTTTCTTTGTTGATCTGAATCACTAGTTGAGAATAAATATCACAGTATTTTGGTTACAACATTTCTCTGCTCTTCCTAGGCATTGAAATTATGTGTATCTATAAGTATGGATCAGTGGTAAGACCTTTTTTCTTTATTTCCTTATTATTAATCATAGTAGGCTGTAACATCTCCTTTCTTTTGTGGGGAAAACAGTTTTCCTTCTAACCTGTATAAACTTTGCAGTAGGTATGTGGAAAGTTGTATTTTTTTCTTACAGTCAATGTCATTTGAAGCACAAAATCTCACTGTGCCAAGTGTGAAATGGCTGGGCCTTCTTCCAACAGACATTGAAAGGTTTGAATCTATGCTTACTCTGTATATTTTAATATTTAATAACAGAATGTACTGATATTAGTTGAAACATTTAGGAATACTTACATATTTCAAAAGGTAATTGTATAAAACAGTTGGAACTTCTAAGCCGTTTACTCCCATCCTATTACCATTCCAGATGTGGCTTGGTTAAAGTTTAAGTGTGACTAGTCATCATGGTGCTGAATATGATAGAAATAGCACTGTGGTCGAGTTATTTCTCTAAACATGGCTGTGACCTCCTACCATAATTTTGAGGGACATTTCAAGGGTCAGTAGCTAACTGTTTCCCTAAATGGGTGTCTTAGGCTAAGAGTGCCAAAGGATGCCCTCATTCCATTTACAAAGAAGGATGAGAGCAAACTTAGCAGCCTGCTGAAGCGCCCTTATGCTGCCACTCAGCCTGCATGGAGAAGAGAGGCAAGGCTCCAGAAGACCCAGTCCTTCATTACTACAATTACAGACACTCACCTATTTTTGTTTCATCCAAGCCAAATTGCTTAATTACATGCATTTTGGGGTCTGGTAAGTTCAAATGACCATGTTTTTACAAGACCTGCAGAGAAGCTGCAGGCATGTAGCATTCCAGGATCAGAGTGGGTCACCGGAAATCCTAACAAAGTGTAATGAATTTTCCAAGTCAGATGGATTGTTCATTGGGCCAGCATAGTAATTAGTGATATTATCTTACAAGCTGAAGGTGGTTCAAATTAAACCTTTCGTCAAGGTACTTAAACTGAATTGAAACAGTAAGGATACCAAGACACATAATGTATGTGTACCATAAAATGTATGGTGTGAATGTAACAGCTCAAATTGAAAAAAGGAGTCAAAATAACTAATAAAACATAGGTGCCATGTATGTATCTGTAAAGGCAAAGAGTGTAGAACATAAGAGAACAGAAAGTGAAAACACTTAGTTTATAGTTGGCATTCTGAAGTGTCAGAAGAATGAATGATGCAATATTGTTGCAGATGGAGCTGATGCAAAAGTGGAAGCAGAAAGCTGAAATCCAGTGCTTGACCTCTTTCGCCCCGGACTTCTTAACACGCGTGTACCTACCGAATAAGCTCCGTTATGGCGGTTGGATATGATCCCAGAGCACCACCTTGTGGAAGCCTTTCTGTTGCCTTCACAAATTGAAACCTGTCTTTCAGTTTTAATACATCCCGAATGCGCAAATAAAACAAAGTCGCCTGGTAAAAGATAATAGCGTCTGTAAGACTTTTGCAACACACACTGATACATGTGAAGGGTAAAGTTCAAGACTCCAGTTACACCCTGCAAGACGGTGAAGGGAAAACAGCCGAAAGCCCGCCGCAGCACTTGACTTGTCCCTCCTACATCGCAACAGCACAGCAGCAGGATAGCGCTCTGGACAGATGTTTGTCCTGCTCACAAGCGGCTCGAAATCGGAAGTCTGTAGGTTTTCAGTTGGGAATTCGGTGTAGTGGAATGAGCGCCCTCACTGCCTCAGGACTGCTGAATCTCTGGTTCCAGAGTTCCAGAACGCTCTCAAAACACGTCTCTCTTTCAAACCCACTTCACTTGTTTCCTTGTCTTCAAACCGCTACTTTAGATTTGCATCATGCCATGGCATCTCTCATAATCATCTTCAAATTTCCTATCAAACTCAACTCTATATGCAGCTACTCGTGTAATGCGTGCTTTGCTAATAGTTTGGATCTAACTCTTCGTCTGTTGGCCACTTCATTTACTCGAAACTGTACACGCGTGAAGCATCTATGAGGTGAACAACTGCAATGCAAAGATCAATTATGCTCTGCAAAGACAAGTAAATTACAACCATCTTAGATAATTAAATGACACTAATGTAGTTGTATAATTCCGATACAAACGTACGTTTGTGAACACTGGCGTCATTAGCACGCGCTCAGTGGGCTCGCGGGCAGTGAGATAATTACATGGGGAAGGGATCCGTCCGTCAGTGTCCCGGTTGGCAATATCAAGGGGTTATTTATAACCCGGAACGTTCAAGTGTCACTCATACATTTGAGTTCTTGTTTTACCCTTCCTTAAATAGTGAAGGAAATAATCTGTGATCTCAGCTGAGCATTTCAGGTTCTTTGGGTTGTGGTTCAGTCAGCTCAGTCCCAAGTTATACCAGTGTCAGTAGTTAATCATGTGTCTCCTGGGTTTTTCTTTTTCCAGTGTACTCTGTGGTGTAGTAAATGCGCTGTCTCTTCAGGAAGACCTGCAATGAGTTTCTTTGCGTCATGCTCTGGTGTCGGAGCTGGTGGGTCCAGTGTCTTTAGTAGTGTGCAGCAGGAAACCACAATCCAGTGAAAGTAGTGGCTTTTCTCCAAGCCATCCGCAACAAAAGGGGAAAATATTATTTAAAGATCTGCAAAAAAAAAAAATCATCTGCAGTTTCTCCACAGGATTTTGAGGTGACCTCATCACCAGATGACACTGTCAGTTGCCTGGCCTTCAGCCCCTCCGCTTTGCCAGGAAACTTCATGATCGCAGGATCCTGGGCTCACGATGTCAGTATGGGCTTAGCCCCCCCATGAGTGGGTTCTATGTCAAAGCAGAGCTCAGCAATTGTGAGATAAATGTGATGTTTTGACGTTTGAAAACCCGAGGTTTAAAACCGCAGAATGGGATAGTGAGGAGTAAGGCATAGCTCCGATAGGATCTTTTCTTTTTGTGTATGTTGGCTGTGGTCTAGTCCAAACGCACGTTGCACTTGTACAGTCACATTTATTCATGCTCATGCAATAAAATGTGTCCTGTGCATTATTCTTGTGTGTCTGGTCAACTGATCCATTGTAGGTGCGCTGCCGGGAAGTGTAGGACAACGGGCAGACTGTCCCCAAGGCTCAGCAGATGCACAGTGGTCCTGTGCAGGATGTCTGTTGGAGTGATGTTAGTCTTGATTTAATTTTAAATTATTATTTAAAGTATTTCTGTAATGTTAATTGAAGTCACTTTCAGGATGGGACCAAAGTTTTTACTGTTACTTGTAACATTGCATTTATTCATTTAGCTGATGCTTTTCTCCAAAGTGACTTACCCTGTTAAGGTCACAATTATTACGTGCTTTCAATCATTTACCCATTTATACAGCTGGGTAATTTTTTACTGGAGCAATTTAGGATAAGTACTTTGCTCAAGGGTACTACAGCCAGAGGTGGGCTCAACCCTGCGACCTTTGGGTCCAAAGGTAGTAGCTCTAAGCACTACACTGCCAGCTGTCCCGTGACAAGATGAGCAAAATGTGGGACCTTAATAGAAACCAGGAAATACAAGTAGCACAAGTAAGAATGTTTTCTCTAGCACTTCAGAATGCCGATTTCAATATTTTGTTTCCATTAGTTTTCATTTACTTGTATGCTTTCAGCATGATGCACCCATTATAAGTGTCTGCTGGATAAAAGTCCCAAACTACAGTTGTCTTATGACTGGCAGCTGGGACAAAACTCTACATTTACATTTACATTTATTCATTTAGCAGATGCTTTTGTCCAAAGCGACGTACATCTCAGCAAAAGTACAATTTATGCATTACTTTAAGAGAAAGAGACATAGCTGCAGACGTTTGACTCAGGTAAACCTAGTTTGTTACCTGCCACTTGCTGCACCGAGGTTCATCATTCAAGCAGGTGTATAAAACAGAGGATAGACAAATCCTGATACTCTCCAACCAATTTTTTCTTTTTTAATATTATAAGATACACAAGCAAGCAAATACAATGCCAGAGTAGTGGCTGAATAAAGGCTTTCCAATTTACTCTAAATGTAAAGTAATACAAATAAATAAAAATATTAATTTTCCCTACAGACAGCATTTATACTTCTGCATTTCTTTTCTTAGTGTGTTCTGTTCTGTGGAACCTGTTCTAATGAGTTTAACTGCGTAATGTGTGTGATGTACAGTATACACCCCCCCGCCACCTCCCCCAGTTCTGGGATGCACATGCCCCAAACCCTGCGATGTCTATACAGCTGCCAAAAAGATGATGTTATGCTGATGTGGTCAGGAACTTGTTTACTTTTCCAAAAAAATATAATGGAAATTCAGTGTTGTGGTGGAGTCCGATCTCAGTGCATCGGGACTCAAGTACTATGAGTTTGCAGTCTGCTGGTAAAATCGATTAGGTGTCTTAGGTCTGTCTTTGTAGTCGTGGAGTTGCGTGTGTGTGTGTTTAAATTTGAAGAGAGGCTTTGATTTTGAGCAAGTAATCCTAAGTTTCTGAAGTAAAAGAAATTAATGTACATCTTGACTGCTGGAAATGTACCAGTTTTGATGACTACGTACTTTCAGGTAGGTTAGTGGTGTATCAGAGTTGATGTTTGCCTGCTGCCTCTTGAATAGCTCCACTGTTCTCTTGTAGAGCAGGCATACCCTATGGCTGTGGTAACCTCAGCAGACTATGGCCTGATAGTGTACCAGCTGAAGAACCAACTCTTGGAGTTCCGCAGGATAGAATCCACACTTAAGCACCAGGTGACTGGAAAGGTTACTGTCACGTGTAGCACCTTAGTTATCTGACATTCAAAGTTAAATAACCCAGCATCCTATCAGAATATGATGGTGGTTCTTGTTGGGGTCTTTTCCTCCCTTGCTTAAGGTCTTCAGCATCTGTGTCCTTTTTAGTCTGTACAAGCCAGCATAGGTGAGTTGCCTTCTGTGCCCTGTTCAGCATCATTGCGTGGCCATCTTCAAGGACAAGCAGAATAAAACCTGCTGGGTTTGCCCTGGATAGAACTGAGGGGCAAGTGGCATTCGATACACCAGCGCCTCAAATCCATAAGTATAGCAAACATGCCTAACATTGTAGTTTAAATTTGTACATCAAATAAAGTGGCCTTTGTCACTGGGTCATGGGATGAATATTAACTTAACTATGCTAGATGCCTTTGGGGAAAACAAATTAGTTTAGCTGAGTGATTTGTATATACTGTAGATGGCATAACCTTGTCAAGCTTTGTTGGCTGTAAGCTATGCATTTGCTACAAGTGCTCTTTCAACTTTTGATTTGAGTTGTTACATTTTAGTATTTGACTATATGACAAAACATGATTAAGTACTTGGTCATGAGACAACATGAATATTTTTGATGTACCCAGTTTTTGATGGGCCATGTGCAGCTGTGATCCTCTAAATTTGTTTTCGAACTGTACATAATCATAGTAATGTCATAAACCTTCAAATTGAGCTGTCAAATCCAAACGTTTCCATAAGTTAGACACAAAATCATAGTTTTTATTTTTTTTTTACATCTCCAGTACCTGTATGTGGGGTTCCAGTTGTGATTCATTGTCCTGTTTTTGGATATTAATACCAAGGACAACTTTACTTTCAGTGCCACAGGTCCAATGGACAAATGGAAGAAATGCCATTACTCCACAGGACATCTATTCTGTGAGTTGTTCCTTTACCTTGCAAATGTAGAGTTTTCAATTCTTGATTTACTGAAGCAGTTACATCTGACAAGTCATTAATTGCTTTGAATATACGTTGTAATCACGCACCCATAATAGGCCAACTAAATTTCACTCTCGTTTCACTCTGTTTATGGGACTCTGTCCACTGTCGGTTCAGATGGTCGTTTTCCGTTTTGGGGCAAAAGTGTCAGAACCAAGCTGAAGACCTCCAAGTGACTGGACCAACCAACCACAGGCTGCTCTTCCAACAGCAATGGCAACATCTTTCCCTATGCCTCCGACTATGACTGGTCAAAGGTAAGACCAACATCACCAAGCGCTGCCCTGCTCTCAGAAGTTGGGTAGTTCTGCACATTGACAGCACATCCCATAGAAATCATTACATGTACATTATCAATTTATTATATATATAATGAATAAACAACAATTTCAGTTATCTCAGGAAATGGTGGCTTCAGCTGACCCTGCAAAGATAACTTGCTTATGTTCATTTTGTTTTAATTCTCTATAATTATGTTGACATAGGCCTAGACTTGGGTCTTCTGTGGTTTTTACTTTAAAAAAAAATTTGCATGAAATCAACTTTCTGAATATTTATGAAACATAGGTGTAACCATGGGTCATTCTGTTTCCCCAGTCTTCAAGCAAGCCTAATTTCTCTCCAACACTTCAATGTATTGCAGCATTTTTGGTCCCCGGGTACCTTACAAGTTACTGCTGTTATGAAGTATAATCTTCATATATTAAGCTAACATAGATGAAAACGTATACTAAAATCATACATGAATTTTATTCAACATCCAAAACATAATTTGTAGATGAGATTATACCCACAATAAAGATTGTATTAGTGCTGAAACATTGTTGTCCAGAACAAACTTCAGTACATTTTATTACCCCTAGTTGCTTTACTCTGAAATGGTAATCAATACATTGCTAAATTGCCAAGGTTCAGTATAATCTTTAGTGATTGGGACACCGTTGAGACAACATCACATTATAATTTTGCCAATGTTAATTGAGCAGAAATTAATTATAATTAGTTTAGTGTGCAATTAACATCTTCCAATTTTGAGAGCTTTACTCAGCCAGCGCTAGTTATTGAACTAGTAGTCAATGCAGCCAATCTGGAGACAAAATGAGCACCAGTCCTCAAGTGGGTTTAGACGAAATGGCTGGATTCTGCAGACAATAACTAGCAACCCCTCCCTCCATGATATATTAACAATGCATGCAGTATTTTACTATTCTGGTAAGGGTGGTACAGTCAGTAGCACTGGCCTGTGGTTTAAAACTCATTCAGTAGGTGTGGGGAGAAAAAAACAGGAAACGCCACATGAAATGGAAATTTAACTTTGAAGTAGCTGAATCACAGCTATGAACACAGTTGCAAAAGTGAGTCATATTAGGTTGATTTCCAATTAGCAGTGTCTGCTATAAAAAGTGGTCTGATAATTAGCAAATTAGTATTTTGATACAGGAGTTTTTAGAGCAACATGAGACAAGCAACAGAGTTCCAAAGTGGCCAAATAACCGGTTCCCAAATTTCTAGGCCCTTGGTCACAGAAACAACAAAATTGTTTATGTCAACGGGAACAGCCAGGAAGTGACAGAATATGTCATATGTGGACAAAATGTGTCAAAGTGGAACAGTAGCGGCAAGCTGAAGCTCACTGACAGGGATAATGGGTATTTTACTGCATAGTTACTAAATACCACAAAATTACAGCCTCAAAAATAACCACAGAACTAAATCAGCACCTCTGTGACCCAAATCTCAATAAAGACAGCATGTTGTGAACCCCACAAAGGTGGAATTTATGGCATGACTGCCATTTGGGAACTCCTTGTATCCAAAGCTGACACAACTTGGTGTAAGGAGCACAAAACCTACACCCGTGAACAATGGAAGGAAAGGTAAAAGGGTCATCTTTCATCCCATTTCATACAAGATGGGTTTTTGTTTGGAGAAAGCCAAAGGATGCCTTCAGCTCACAAATGTCTGTTGCCAGCCTTGATACCTCAAAGAACTGGAGTTGCCCATTACACACAGTCCAGAATTTGACTATGTCTTTGTTCCAAGAAAGGCTAAAACTCTTCTGAATGCAAATGGTGGCCATGCTCCTTATCAGGCCCATGATATGAATATATTTTAGGTATTCCTTTACTTTGAACACCCTCTGTAATTGTTTGTGTGTGCTGTGTGTGAGAGAGAGATTACCATGTGATGGACTGGTGTGAGACTTCGAAAACCCTGTGCCGGACAAGTGGTTAGTGGTGATGGGTGAATAACATTGCTGTCCCTTCACTTCACCCTGTTGAAATTTTCCATTGTGAAATTAAGACCCTAAATATGAATGATTCCTTCAGAAAGGTTAATGCTTCTCCCTTGTCTCTCACTTCGAGGACATGAGTATTACAACCCATAAGAAAAGAGCTATCTTCTTGCAGAGGACTTGAAACCTCGAAGTAAGCATACCTAGAGGTCCAACTCTTACTGTATCCGAACATTTCGGCAGGATCCTCCTTTCTGGGAACACACACACACATTTTCTGAACCGCTTGTCCCATACGCGGAGAACCAGAGCCTACTCGGCAACGCAGGGCATAAGGCCGGAGGGGAAGGGGACACACCCAGGACAGGATGCCAGTCCGTCGCAAGGCACCCCAAGCAGAACTCGAACCCCAGACCCACTGGAGAGCAGGACCCGGTCCAACCCACTGTGCCACTGCGCCCCCCCACTCTTTCTGGGAGCATAACATGCAATTCTACTTATGGCTAGAGTGCATAAATATGAGTTGTTCACATCAGACATAATGATCGATTTCCCATCAATATCTTGCATATCTTTAAATATATACAGAAAAGGTTGTTCTTGGATTTGTACAGGGACCTGACCTGTAAAATGTCCTTTTATGGGAGCCATTTAAGTACCCTGTTTTTGGACAAGTGTGTGTGCACATCACTGTTTTAATGCAAATATTGTTAAAGCTGTTTTTGTTATCACTATATGCTATAATGCAGTGTGAATACTGCCATTGAAATTAATTGATCCTTGCTATTTTTTTGTAAACAGACATTTTATGTTGAAGAAATGAATGGCCTGTTAAAAAGTGGATTATGACACACCCCCTCCCCCTATTGGCTTACCTGTAACCGTTAGGGTTAGACTATTCAAATTTGTTTTTTCTCAAGGCGAAGAAGGTCCATGTCATTCTGACATAATGATAATTTTATTGGATTTTTTTTGAGTGTGTGACATTTAAGACTAGTAAAAGCTTAGGTACTAGCTTGAGTCAGCACATTGTGACTTTAGACACCGTGTTACTGTGTTTGATCTTGATAAGATGTTGGATGCTTAAAATATCAGATTGTTCAGACTGTGACATTTGCGGTGGCAACTTCATATTTCCACATGTCCTAGCAAAAGTTTTCCACAAACCTTTCCAAAAAGTAGCTAGGAGAGGGACAGAAGGGGATGGAAGCAATGAATGGCGGGGGAACTTGTGGGTAGTCTTTGGGGGCTGTACTTCATAATGACAAGGTTATTGTACTGTGATGTACTTATGAGTTTACCCATGTATCCAAAAGCGACACAGAAGTAGTAATATTTCACCAGATTGTCATTTTATCAGATATCCTGCTTTATACAGTGGAGGGAGAGCTTTCACTTGTGACATTATGCTGTCTCTTGGGTGGGGCGATCTGGGATGAAAAGAGTGGGAAGCAGGAGTGGAGGTCACAATAGCAAGATCAAAGGTAAAAACATTCACCAGTCTACAATAAGGGAAGGAACGAGGGAATCAAGTACTTATCAGCCTAGTATCAATGAGGGGGAACAAAGCACTTGTGTGAAAATGGGGAAGGCCATGAAGGTGACAAGTAGCCTGGAACACACAGGAAGGGAAGATGGAAGGTGATGGGTCTCTTTCAGAGCATTAGGGTGTTTGTGCTCTGTGTCCTGCCGGTGTGACCTGGACATTTAACGTACTTTCTAAAGTGACTTAAGAATGCCAGATAGTTTTACAGACCTCATCTGAGTGTGAGCCCGACTTTCAGTATCAGACTGTAATGTGTCTCTGGTGGGCCTGGAAAAGATTATACAAGTTAGTGAAAATAAAAAAAGTTTGAGACAGAGTGCCATAGAGTTAGCCCTGTCAGTAGTTGCTCCTTCTCTATGCAGCTACCTGTGTTATATGTGCTTGTTAAATAGTGGTGTTGAACTAATTGACAGTACTTTGAGAAGAATCCATCTGCTTTATGTCTGTCGGTTGAAATCAACTTCTTGGAGTTTCTTCCCTCCAAAGAAATGTGCATCTGCTAAATGAATAAAATGTAAACTTAGCCAATGGTTTCCAAAGTGACTTAATGTTAGTATGCAAAGCTAAGCTGCTTACAGTGATTTACATGTTTATATGGCTCCCCCCCCCCCCCCCCCCCCCTTCTTCTGGAGGAATTCAAAGCAAGTACCTTGCGCTTTGGTACTGCAGCAGGAGGTGAAATTCAAACTTGAGTCTTTCACTTGCAAGTGTCAGTTCTAAATAATACTGCCTGCTGTGGCAGTTCCGTTCCCTGGGCGCTTTCTATAACTTTTTTCTTTTTCAAAAGTGTGCTAATTTGCGCCCTGTAACATCTGTTTACGTCTGACAATCTAAGATGTGTTCTTCCTCAAGCCGTCATCTAAATGGCAGCAAATTTACTGAAATGAGCATTCTGTTAAAAAGTTCATGAATTTTGGTGATGGTGAAAAATGGGTCTAATCTGGTACAGATGTATGTGTACAGAAACACAATGGCTGTATGCTGTGTGTTTTGTATGTTTTACACAGATATAACAAAAGCCGTCTGAGTACTCAACTTGAACATAACTTACCATGGATTCCGCATATCTAACCTTCCTTTCTCTTTTCATATGCTGTAGTAAGTCTTATTTTTCTTTTATCTTGTTTTTGTCTTCCCACTTCCTCCTTTCTATTCTCTCTACACTCATTTGATAAATTTTCAACGTGTGTTCAATCATCTTAGGCAGACTGAGCATGTTACACCTTTTTACTGTTTTTTTTTTCTTTAATTAAACTTGTGCAAGGACCGCTTTTCAAGTGCTGTGTAGTCAGATACTATATTCCCACCTATTACTTCATACTGTGTTAACTTGTTAGCTAAAGAGGCATGTGATTCATCTTCTAATCAGATGGGTTTTAACTTGTCTTTAACACACTTTAAATGCGTGGTAATTACAGTGGGATTTTCTGCCCGATTTTAGGGTGGGGGGATGTTGCTTAAATACTTTAAATGAACACACTGACTCAGTGACTGTATAGCAAATTTCTGAACTGTAGAGCTGCTCTTAAGTTTAGATCAAAATTGTATCTAAAGCCTAGCTGTCTTACAGTGATTCTGTAATTGTATTATTTATTAATAGTACTATCTTTCATACAACCGGGGACGTGCCCTTCAGTTTTTCTTTGTGTCGTTACAGACAAAAAGCAGGTGCTAGTGGGCAACTTGGGCGTGGGGTGCGGAAGGCGGGATCGTATTGCGTCATAATAAAACTATAGACGGGCGGAGAAAGTCGATAGATTCTCGTTTTCCATTGGTCAAAAGAATGAGGAGGCGCGTCCTAGAGATGTGCGCTATAAAATTCTTTCCGGGAGTGTTTAAAGCGGCACGGAAAAACCACCTGCCGCGAGATCGGAGAGAGAGGGTATGCGTGTGTCAGTACCACCTCGTGCCCCCCAACGGACGCAAAGACGTGAGAAGGGGAAAGGATATCCGTAAAATCAAAACGGAAAACGTGACATTCGGCTCATTTCGGTGCACCAGAATAACTAGTGTTTCCTTTCTGTGGGTCTGTGTGAACCGCACATTGGGCTTAGTATTAAAACAACGCTGACTCTGTTGTAGTATTTATGCTCAGCACGCAAATGCTTCTGCAGCCGTTTGTTACCGGAGCGCTGGACGGTATGCACCCCCCGGCTCAGAAAGACACCACTTTCACGAAGATTTTTGTGGGTGGTTTGCCGTATCACACGAGCGACTCCTCTCTGAGGAAATACTTCGAGGCGTTCGGGGACATCGAGGAGGCCGTGGTGATAACGGACAAGCAGACGGGCAAGTCCAGAGGATACGGCTTTGTAAGTACAGTATTATAGTACAGTACAAAAAACGCAGCGCTTCTCAAAGACGGACAAACTCAGCCCCGCTTGTGTCTAAATTTGTACTTCTCAAATCACGTGTGGCTGTGTTTGACCACGCGTGTTCCTCACTCTCCTGAGACTTTGAGTTTGAGCGGTGAAGGTCGAGTCGCTGTGGTGCGACCGGGTGCCCGACGGCAGTCTTATTCGCGGCGGGTTATACAGTTAAATTCCGGCGGTTATTGTGGGCTTTGTCCTTTTTTTGTGTGAAGGACAAGTTGACGTGGGCAGTGGCGCCTTTTTAGCCTGTAAAAAGTACATTTAAAAAAAATACAGGTTTGTCTTTAAATAAAAATAATTACAACTGTGGGTTTTGTATTGAAAGGTTATAGGTAAGTCCTGTAACCGTTTAGCGCGAGGCGCTGAATGAGGGCCTCGCGTCACGCGTGGGTGGGCGCGCGCGCCGCTCCGCTTTCCTCGTGCTCTCGCGCCTCGCCTGTGTTCTACCCGGACCGCCGCTCAGGGTCCGAAGCCCAAAGGGCGGAATGTGTAAGAAAATGGCACAATGTCTGGTTTCTCTACACACAGTATTCCTCCAGGGTACATGTCTGATGTCACGTACAACAATATTGCCGACGCAATAATTTATAACGCCGCTTTCACTTTTACTTTTTCAAAATCTACAGTGAGTTGTGTGAAGCTGGCGTCCTCCGTGATCCATGTTTCTTTTCTGACGCGCTCTGATATTCGCGGTTCTGTTGTTTAAACGTTGTTTTCCAGAAGATTCTTTGTGCCTCCTCTTTCTTTCAGAAATGTATTGACAGCTTTCCAGTTTAGGCTTTTCAGGCTTTTTTTTTTTTTTTTTTTTTTTTTTTCCCCCGCGCGGTCATGATTAAAACAATATGTGTGACAGAACTTATAGGACACATTAATTGGCAGGTATTTCAAACGGTTTGTTCTCCAGTCGGTAATTTTTTTTTTTTTTTTTTTTTTTGCCCACTTGAGCTCGGGGGTGGTCCGTTTCATAGTCTCCACACGGTGTTTACTCAGCTGCCGCCGGCGCGGGTCGCGCGCTGAGAGACGGGAGGAGCGCCTCGTGCCTTTGAAAAGCGCATGTCACCTGTCACCCTGTGTGAGCCTCGCGAGGGAGCCGTGCGCGCGCACTCAGCTTTGTCTGAGCGGTTTTAATGCACCCTGAACCCCGTGAGGAGCACAGTGAGTGGAGATCCTTCGTCCTTTATATGGTCATTTAGAACAGTGTCTAAGACGCGGGTCCATCCCCAAGTTTGATTTTTCGGTCTCTTATGAGTCATCATAACTGCACTGAATTGCTAATACATTTTTCTTGGGGTTTAGTAAATATCACTTTTTTTTTGAAGTGTCACTCTTGCTTACATTAACAGCTTGTGGTTTTGAGCAACTTCAGCTCTTGCACGACTTGATGAAATAGTATTTTTGTTAGTTCTCTAAAGTTCATAGAAAATGTCATAAATGATGTAAATGCTTTTTTTCCAGTCTTTTGTTTTGAAAATGTAGACTGTACCCCTGTTATGTACCACTTCATTAGCTTTATCAAAATGTCCTTTTGTCACTGTTATAATTAATACTGGAGCCCAGTTTGCTTCTTAAAACTATTGCAAACCAAAATACACTTGAATATTTACCAGGCAGAAATGATTACCAGTGAATCCTACTGGGAGTTGTCAGACTTGCCATCTGTATTGCAGTTGTATTGTAGTTGCAATGGCTTGTTAGCATTAAAAGGTTTTGTAGTTTTCTGTGCTATAATACCACATTGGGATACTGCAGCTCCCAGTTATCTAGCTAGGTTTGTTTATTCAGTGTTTGTGTTTCTAGAAAGAACACTGCTCACACATGTACAAAATAAACACTACTTTTTGGAAGCAAGTTGGTGCCGCATCTCATGTTTGGAGTTCTTTTGCACTACACACACTGTCTGAAACTGCTTGTCCCAAGCAGGGTTGCGGCAAACTGGAGCCTAATCCAGCAACACAGGGCACAAGGCTGAAGGGGGGGGTACACGCTCGGGGTGGGACACCGGCACACCAGTCTGCCTCAAAGCACCCCAAGTGGGTCCTCGAACCCCAGACCCGCCCGAGAGCAGGACCCAGCCAAGCCCGCTTGTAGTTCCCAACAAATGTTTCTAAGTTCAGGACTAGTCCAGTGTGTAAGGGGGGAATTATGGTAGTGTTTACCACACAAAAATGTACTGACTAGTTTGATTGTTGTACACATGTGTGGCCAGTGGTGAAGGGATATTATAATTAAAACCACTGGGAGCTTTAATTATATGTGTAACAGTAATGGGTTTTTTCTTCCTATAAAAAAGATTTTGCAATGTTCTGAAAAAATACAGGGATTCACTTTATGCTAAAGATGCAGAAAATGACATTTTAAATGCCTGAATGCCTTCCTGAGAATCGTGTCCCTGCTAATTCTTTTAGGTTACCATGACGGATAAGGGAGCTGCAGAGAGGGCCTGCAAAGATCCCAATCCTGTCATCGATGGTAGGAAAGCTAATGTGAACCTAGCTTACCTGGGCGCCAAGCCTCGCAGCCTGCAGGCAGGTGAGCAGGCAAGAGGTGAGAACAGACTTGTCACTCAGCCATGCATATTTGTGTATGTACTGCATTTGTCAATACATAGACATACACATGTTCAAATATGCACAGATGCAGAAACATGAATGAACCACATCAGATGTAGAGAGACATTATCACATAGTAACACAACAGATACATTTGCTTAGTCACAATTGGGACATTTTTTGGCACAGCCACTGAAATCTACTCACTGGCAACAGTATCACATTCATGCAGTTCTGTCCAAATTAATATGGGACACATTCATTAAGTATTAACCATTGCCCTACATTTACATCTGTGTTATTGTACTAGCAAGAACTTTACAATGATGTCACGAATCTCTAAGGATTGTTACAAAATCGTTTTTGTCATTTGGCACAGAAAATATATATGTGTATTTTAAAGGTACGTACAAGGCCTCTAAATTATTTATTGTTGTCAAGAACAATTGTCCATAACTGGACATCACCTGGTATTGATGTCCAGGTATTTATCAATTGGTTAATTAAAATGTTTGTATTTCAGCACACCATTAACAATATAATCGTAAGTGGAGGTTTAAATATTTTGTTTCAGAACTAGATAGATAAAGATTCAGATTCTAATACATGGTACAGTGAATCAGATCAGACTGGCTTGTAGTTGTGGATCATCAAGAGTATGCCTGTTACATATTATGGTATGACAGAACTTGTACAAAAGCAGTGTCCCATAGCAGCCAGTCTTGGAATTTAATATACAAATTGTTTTATACAAATAATTGCATAATTTTTGAATTTTATACACATAGCTAGAGTGCTGGAATAATATTTTTATAACTTGCAATTATCTATGAGTTAACTCAAGGGTCTTTATCCCTGGTGCTGGTGAACTTCAGTATGGGTATTAAGAGGGAAGGTTCATCCAGTTTCCATCTTCTTAATAAGCAGCTTGACTTCTGCAAATACTTGGATCTGCTCATCCTTTTAGAAATGCAAGGATAATGCAACCTGTTTTGTCACAGCCTTGAGCAGTGTTCTTTAGGCCTTAATTTCAGCCATATGAGGTGTTCTAGTGGTTCATAGTTTTTTTTTTTTTGGGTGGTGCTGGTTTAACTAGTGGTCTGCAGGAGACTGACTTGTGGATTTTTATGGTGGTCCTTTATGCTCTTCAGTGGCTTGCAGTTAGGTTGGCCATTTCACACAAGTGTAGCTTAAGTGTATGGGGTAGCTCTTGTTTTGTTCTATGGTGGAACAGGGTAGTCTAGTGGTTATAGAGCCATCGCCATAGAAATCGGAGGGCTCAAAAGCAAATCTTGCCTCCTACTGTAGTACTTTTGTTCAGTGTATTTACCTTCAGTTGATGCAGTAAAAATTACCTAGCTGCATAAATGTATAAGTTTTTTTGTAAATTTTGGAGAAAAGCTGAATGAGTAAATGTATTCTGGATAAATCAACTGTTTCTTGCTGTTGTATCAGAGAAATTAGTTTTAATTGTTCTGGGTTTTCAAAAAAATGGAAGTATTGGTAAGCTTACTTTGAAACCATTAATGTCCACTAATGTTTCTTCCACTTCTTCTTTGTGCAGTATACTAACTGAGCCCTTAGTTTGTGTTCTATCCCATATCTTCTGTGAAGTCTTACTGTCTGTTCTTTACACTTGCCTGTACCCTGTTTTGTTGTCCTCTCTTTAGTGTAACAGTTTCATCCCTGTATGATGTATTATGTTCTGTTTCCTGCAGGCCTCTCCTTTGGTGCGCAGCAGGTCCACCCTGCACTGATTCAGAGGCAGCATGGGTGAGTTTGAGGGACTGGCTGTTAAGCATGGTCTCTGGGGTCTTCACATCAGTGGCTTTTAATGAGCTTTCTAATTAAACAGGCATACAGGTTTTCCTTCATCTTTCCCAGGTTTTACTCAGAGTAATTGGCTTGTTGAATTAAGCCTGTTATGTGGTCCTTTGTTGTCCATATTATATTTCTGACACTAGAGAATAATATTGTGAGGAAAATTGTCTGTGATGGGCAGATGAAATAAATGAATCTCACTGTGGATACATGGCATTCTTATTTAATTTTTCTGCTCTTTAGTCTTTTATTGCTATGAAATGTAATTGCTGACATTTTCTACCATATGATAGTGGTTCCTTTTGTGTATGTACAGTCTTCATCTACCTGAAGAGAGTAAAGCATTTTTTGAAAACCTTTTGTAATGAGTTCTCATAATTTGAAGACATGCCTACCATTAGTTTCAGTGATAAATTTTGATTTTATTTTTTTCCCTGAACCCCAAAACTAGCACTCATTCTTGCTGAAATAGTACCAAATTCCATTAAAATAGTCATGTCAATTAATCTTAGTTATCATAATGCAACATTATAAACCTGTTTCCCTTCACCATTTTTCTATCCATCTGCACTTGTTCAGCTGTTTTGTAGTTACTACAGACACTTAATGAGCAATCACAAGCAGCACATGGGTAATGTATGATATTTGTGTGTATTATGTTAACTTTTAATGCAACATACAAAATGGAACATTAAAAATAAGTCAGTGAAAAGAATACAAATCAATTCATACTAAGTAAGCTGGTATTTGTTTCTGCTGCATAGATGAGAGAATGACTATTGGGAGTTGTGTGCAATGTATGTAGTATAAACAAGTCACTGGATAAAGTTTCCAGTCAGATACTAGTTAATTGTAAGTTGCTTTGGAGCAAAACATCTGCTAAATGAGTGTATGTAAATGTCTTGCTGCTGCCTGTTATATCACTACCTGTTTTGGCACCTGCCATGAAGCAGTAAGAAAAACAAGTTTGCTTCCAGATAAGGAGTGTTTTCAGCATGTTTCATGTTTTCACTTCTTGAAATCATTTTTCATGTCACTTGTTGTTTGGTGTTAAAACTGATGATAGTGCTGAAATCTGGAAGCATTTTTAAGGAGCTGGACTGAGGCTGTAGAACATTTACACCCAGGATGCTGGAACCAGGATCCGCTTGCCTCCTGTTTGTGAAATACTGCTTGTGATATCCCACCAACTTCTGCTCTTGTTTATCTCCAGTGTTACCATTCTTTGTTGTCCTTTTTCATTAGAAATGCATTACTTTGCTGAGGGTCTCTGTGATTTTCAGCATTAGCCCAGATTTATCTGCCTGTGCATTGAGTGAGGATTGTAGTAATAGCCCTGTTAACCTTTCCTGAAGGGCAGATTAAGGCCAGTGACCTTCTGATGACTTTGAAAACTTTCAGTATATTGCGAGGCCTTGTGAAAAGATCGTTTTTGTTCGGAGCTGTGAAACATTGACTTGCTCAGTTCCTGTCATCTGTGTTGGGTATTATCTGAATGCAAAGATGTCTTAGTTGGGGTGTGTGTGTGTGTGTGTGTGTTTTTTGAGTGTTTAGTGCTGTTTCACTTTGGAGGTTGTATACTTTTGCATGACCCAGAAACCTGTTATCTTGTTGATACTTGAGCCAAATTATGTAAAGTAAGATGTTAAGTTTTTGCTGTAGTCCACCTGCTTTTGCCCACAGTAGTCAGTTTCCACCTTTCTCCTGAGTAACGGTCTCTCCCAAAGGAGTACAGGAGGCTAGCTTCCTACTCCTCTGTAGTTCTGTTTCCTCATACATTCTCTGCTAGATTGACTGAAGTGCTTGGATCACTCTGGATTGCTCATTGGAACTTGTCTTATGGGACCATCTGAATGGTGTTAAGGAATGAATTTAAGGTGTGAACTTGACATTCTACTTATTTTCACAGATCATTAATTCCAGTAATGTCTAAAAGCTTCCTTTTAGTTTCCTCAGATTTGAATAGGTGGCAGATCATGCCTTTTATAAGCTGCTTTTGGCTACAAACTTTATTTAATATCACTTATTTGCTAATAAAATGTAACAGCATGCCACACAGGGAAGGTACGGTGGATTTCTTCACAATTCAAACCACATGAGAAGGTTGACTGTCAAGCATATACACAAGCAGGTAGTAGCTACAGTAGTAAAGACATTCCTCTACTCGATTGAATCACTCTTGAGCCATAAGTGATGCCATCTGGCTGTTACGAGTTCCAGGGTAAGGGGAAAAAATCTGCATAAGTTTGATGCTGACAGTCAGCCAAGGTATCTAGCATTGCTGCTGTTCACACCTTCCGTAAACCTATCAGGTGCCTCCCAGATATGAGATGCTAGCAGCTGGAGACATCTTGTTCCTCCAGTCAGCTTCAGCCTCTTGCATAACCATGTGGACTTGCTGAGTGAAGCAATTGACAGGCTTGACAATGACATGTATCAGAGGGTTCTGGATTTCTTGAGGTTCAAGCTGGCTGTGCTATTATGGATAACTGAGAATTTGAAAGCCATGTAGAAAAAAAATTGATAACTTGGCTAAAGTTTGTGATCTTGTAGTATGTACATGAAGTAGTGTTATATGGTGTAAACGTGTGACTTGGTCATCTGGTAACGATTTCAATCTTGTGCATGTAAGCTCTATAGAAAGTGCCTGGTGATGTGTCCTACTAGACCAGGATAGTGTATTCAGGAATCCACTCCCATCTCCTGTCACTCTGTTGCACCCTGTGCTCACCACCAGACTCTCAAAGGCAAAAGTGAGTTTGGGTTCAGAGAAATGTATATATCTTATCGTGCAGTATTGTGGCCTATATTATGGAATGAATTTGGCATGTGAAAGCTGAGAAAATTGTCACTGAAGAACATAGAAATGTAGAGGGTAGTTGGAAAATGTAACAGGAGTTTTCCCATCAGTCTGCTTTTCCAGGATGGCTTTCTTGCTATGATCCTGTCCCCAGCCTACCAGTTGGTCTTTGACATGACCTTGTGTCAACTGCCAGTAACAGAACTGGTGTGACCTTTGAGCCACTGTTGCGCCATTCACTGCTCCTCTCTGTGCCATAGCTATAAAAAGTGGCACGCTGCTGTGGTACAGGCTGTGCTCAGTGGGATGGAGAGGCCCTGCATTGCACTGCTCTTTTCCCTGGGGCTTTGGTGTTGGGGACAAGTGGGGACATTTTGTGCTTATGTGTAGGAGCTAAATAAGGGCATCATGCAAGGGGGGGAATTCTTTAAGGCAATGATATTCAGGGTGATATAAGAAGTTTTCATTAAATATTTGTTGCCATATGTATGTCTTTGAATAAAACAGAATTTAGTTTGAAGCTTTGACACATTTATTTTCTTTTTTCCCCTCAACTAATGTGTAGTTTACCTCAATCCACTCTGGGCACTTCATTTAACCCCTGGCTTTGAGGGCAAAACATTTGTCTGAATGTCCCCCCCATGCTAAGCTGCCTTTCTGCCAGTTCTACTGCTGTGAACAGGTCTGTGGTACAGTAACTGTGCAGTTGTCCCGAACATGGCCCCCTGGGTTTGTTTTTTGGTGTAGGTATGTCAAACTGTGTAAGGTCATTTTATTGTTTGAAGGGCTTCGGTCATGGGGGCAAGATGACCGATGCTGTCTGCCTGAGTTTTGCACTGCCTGTGGGCCTGAATTATGCATAATTCTTTCCATTGTGCTGTGTTGCTGTGGTCAAAAACTTTTGAGATTCATCATTTTGAGGAAACCTGCCAGCCTGGGTTCTCTTAAATTCTGTAAAGCTGATGATGACGAATTGTACTGTGCTATAATTGTTATGGTTTAAGATTTTAAGATTTGCGTTTATAAGTAGTTTTTTCCACTGTTTGGGTCATGTTATGCCTACAGATGCAAGACTACAGTTGGGGAGCTCAGTGGAACTTTTGCCTATATGGAGACTGTTGCTGTTCTAGATGCAGCTTAATGTAAAGTATGGTGCCACATGGTTTGCTGAAGTACAGGAAGGAGGAAGGAGCTGGGATCAAACCTGAGCCCCTTCACTCTAGTGTATGTTCTCTTCTAATATCCCTGAAAAGTGACTTTGATTTGTCATAATCACTTGCAGTGCTGTGTATTCCCCCCCCCCCCCCCCCCCTTTCTCTCTCCCCTGTAGAGATCATTCTGGGATGGAAATTGAGATTTTTACAATGGAAACAAAAAGTCTTGTAACAGACCTTTCTCTTTTCTTTACCCCACATGATATTATTTGGGAGTGAATAAACATTTAATGAAATGGCAGTCAGTGTCTGCTGTACACTAATAGGTTCCAACATTTGAACTCATACATCCCTCATATCGAGTTCTATTCGATCTATGGCATTCTCAGCAAAGAAAACTTAACTTGAACTCTGCACCTATAAGGAGCTTGTTTGGATTGCTTGCTGTTCAAGTAAGAGTTGCTGGCTTTTTTTTTTTTTTTAAATCTTCTGTCAGGCAGGATAAAAAAGGAAAGGTTCTCTTTCTATTCTTCTTAGCCACTATGCTATCCATACCTTCTTGGAAGGGTTCAGTGGTATAGCCTCAGCTTACCAGTTTGCAAGTGCAACTGTTAAACAGCTCCCTGGAGATGCAATGCCAGTTACTGGTGTGAAGTTCCTAATTTACTGCTTACAGAAACTTGTTCAACATACAGTGAGCATGAGCTGCCAGTTGCCTGTTCATAGATCATTTTATTTGCATAGCTCTCTGTTTGTAGCTGAACATGCAGAAATGGATGTATCGCTGTGTGGATCTACAGATGTTGTTGGGGGGGACCTGTCAGTACCTAGCTTAGTTTTTAAGCTTTTAATTGTACCTTTTAACAGATGTAACTGGACTTCAAGTATCTCACTGTACTTGAAGGTATCCTGAACCCATGCAATAAAAATTATATAGCAGAGTAAAAACACAACTTATTGTATACAAACCTAACACTGTAAATTGCTTTTAAAAAAAATAAATGACCAAGCCCATTGGTTGATGCAGAAGCAATTGGCCCTTCACCTGATGTTTAGCTGCCAGTGACAAATACTGAAGTATTTTTGGTTTTGGCCCATTAGTTGTACAATACTGTTTAGCAGCTTATGAACACTTATCTGACAGAAAATGAGAAATGAATTATTTAATGTTGCATTCTCTTTTTTTGGATTGTTTAAATTGTTGCAAATATTTAAAGCAGTTTTGTCTTTTATGTTAGGAAGTTATCTAGTTCCTCCATGAATTCGAAAGCTAATTTGAGCCTTGACGCTTGTGAACTTTTGAAATTTCTGCAAGCCTCAGAACCATATTTAACCCTGGTTATTAGCTTAAAAATTGCCAAGGCAAACCCATATATCAGTTTCTTTTTCCATTCTGAGTGTTTAATATTCTGCAATGTAGATGTTTGCTCTTGTTCTCATTTTGTCTCTTCCTACAGGCTAGTCCAGCAGTATGTGTACCCACAAACTTTTGTGCAACCCAGCCTGGTGTTGCCCTCCCAGATCTCCTCCTCCGGCTCCACATACATAGACTACAGTGCTGCCTATGCTCAGTATGCTACCACTGCATTTGAGCAGTACCCTTATGCAGCCTCTCCAGGCTTTCTAGGCTATAGCTATGCCCCAAGCCTTGCTGCCCCTACCCCTGGCCCAGCTCATATTCAACAGCCCCTACCCACTGGGGCTACTCAGGCTCCCGCATTTGTTCAATATGCCCCCCAGCAGCTGCAGCCGGACCGCATGCAGTGACACAATACGCTGGTGAAGTCGAGCAGCAGAGGGACTCATCGCAGCGTGGGAGACAGGATGACAATTGCACTATAACAAGAGGATGAAACTCTGATGCTCCACTGTCTCAGACACAAAGGGCTTCTTGAATTTGCATTCTCAATATTATCAATGTTTTTATTATTGCTGTTTTGTGTTTTCACAATTGTTTTACTTGATGGAAAAGTCACCCAGGCTGAAAAATTCAGCATTGTGCGTTGTAAGCTGGTAATTCAGCAGGACTACTGGGTGCTTATTGCTCAGGCTGGGCTGAGCATGTTGGCTCGGAGAATAGCCACCATTCAGAAGGAGTGTAGCAGTTGTGGCCCTGCTGCTTGATGAGGCCCTTGGGTGGGTAAAAGCATTCCACTGGAGCAGGCTTTCTGCATTGTGCTTTCCAAACCTGAGGAGGAGCTTCTGTTTCGATGTTTACCTGCTCCAAGCTAATGTACTTAAGAGGACAAACCAGGGTTGTACAGTCAGTCTTCCTGAGCCAAGTGATGGACCACTGGTACATCAGGAAATCCACTTTCACGAGGCCTTAAAAACTACAATCTCAATGTTTCCGTTTTTGCTGTCTTGTTTTCCGCCACACTCACAACTGTGAATATTTGTTCACCAATATTTGTATATGGGACTCATATAATGCTTGTAGTGAAATGTCTGTCTCTCAAGGTCATACTCACTTTCTGTACCTGTTAAATTATTCTTGATGGATGTAGATAATCATCATGGATTTCAGTATGCAGTTATGCTTGGGGGACCAGGGTGGTGATAGTTGATGCAAAAGTAAATATTGTAGTTGACACTGTAAATGCCAATATTTTACCTAACAGCTAACTGAAGATAATCATGTTAATGTTTCATTTAAAGGGGACATTTTATCTACATCAAGCAATTGCTGCAACTAAGGGAAAATTACAGTATTTGTTTGATTTGGATAGTTTGGTTTTTTGCTAGGAGACTGATCAAACCTGGCTGAGGTTTTAATACTGAATTATTTTTCAGCATGTTTATTTATGTACAACAAAGCCATACAAATTTCCTATTCAAATAAAACTTGTCAATTAAAATGTCTTTGCTGAATTTGTAAAAAATAAATTAAATGTCTTATAGACTGTTCCCAGTTTTATCTGTATGAATTTACTTTTATCAGCTGTAACCAGTTGCTGTGTATCTGATTCTGGTGATGTGGTGTAAGGTATCCTGGTGCTCTCCTTGTCTGTTCAGCGTGAGTAACTGTATGGCTCTGCAGTGAAATACAATTTGAGTGATCAGATCTGATGCTCACATGCGTGAGACTGGGTGTATTTTCCACACGTGACTTGGTATCGCCTCCATGTGTTGGCCAGTGGTTATTTTGCTGGCAGTAGGTGGAGGATGAGTTTATCAGCAATTTGCAGGGCTTCCACCCTGCCTCAGAACTTCAAGGTCTCTGGCATCCCCGCATGTGAGACAGACCTGAACACTTCCCAAGTCAGTACTGCAGTTTCACGTGATCCGTTCTCCCTGGTGGGGGTTTTTTTTTTTTTTTTTTTTTTTTTCCCTTCCCCCCTTTTTTTTTCATATCAGCTTGACCTAAGTTCCCACTGTTTTGCATCATATAATGTTTACTTAGAGTATTCTTTTTTTTTTTTTTTTTTTTTTTTTTTTTTTTTTTTTTTTTTCCTCCCCCCCCCCCCCTCTCTTCTCTTCCTTCTTCCCCTCCTTTCCTGTGGCTGACATGCACAATGCTGTCCCTGAGTGGAAATTACCTTGTGACTTGTAAAAGTGGCTCCTGCCCTCTTTCCAAAACACTGACATGTATATAAAACATTCATCTGTATTATGATGGCACCATTTTGCCCAAGTTGACAGGAATTCTTGTGAGGTGGTCACCTGGCTATTCCAATGAAGTTTTTCCCAGCTTTGTTTCTCCTTACTCTTCTTCCTGGAGCTCTACTGTCTGTCATGACAGGGTCATCAGACATTGTGGGCATCTGACAGCTACATGTCCAGGATCTGATCAGTCATTGAACAAAACCTGTATAGCTCTCTCAAACACAGAACCTTTCTTGGAGCTGATGGTCAACTGCCAGTGTATCTTGCAGTGTACTGTCTTTATCAGTTCAATTGATCATTATCTTTTCTTTATAAGCAAAGCTTTTCATCTTAATACAAATGAAAATTAGAAAATTGGAGACTTATAACATGTTTGATGTTGATGTCCCTGGTACAACTCTCATGACAGAGAGCCAAGGAGTGATCTAGGCAGGGTGATCACATGCATACTTGTTTAGCATATTAAAAAGCTTTATCTAATCTACTGTTAAACCCTTGATACTGAAGCAGCCCAAACAATGTACACACTGTACAGGTAAATTGGCTATATAAGTACCCAAATATATCTGATTTTGCTGAAGCACAACTTGTTGCCTATGAACTTCATTTGCAGTTTATTTTGACTTTTCCTTTCAGCTACAAGTCTTGAGGTTGATATCCTGTCATAAGTGTTTTACTTAATTCTTTATGGGCTGTTTGTATGCTTGTATTGATTCCAATGCCATTCTCTTGACTTTGCAATTCGTGACCATGTTTACTGCCTAAGCCAACCCTGAAGGTGACATTAAGAGGCTTCAAACTCTGAAAACCATTGGTCGGCAGTAGAGAGATTTTACACAAGAGAAGGCTGTTAAATCAAGTTACAGTAGCGACAACTGAGCACAGGAGAATGGGGCATAAGGTTAGAACTACAGGTATTCTGGTGGGTTTATGGTAGCATGAAAGCTCAACACTGCCAGACTAGCTATGCATCCTTAGAACGGGGCTCCTCTAGGGGGGGAAACTGGTGCAGGAGAAAAGCACGAGATGGTCAGAATTACGGCAGTTTTTCTACAGGAGCCTTTTGAGTTCACTATTCAGCTGCTTCTCTGCTCCACAGAGGAATTTGACAACTACATCTAAAGTAAACAGCGATCCTACCAGAAACCAGGAGCTGTGGCGATGCAGGGATTTGATAGATCTGCAAAGTCCGCTATCTGCCTTGGGCAAGATGAAACCTCCTTGGAAGGAGGTGCAGAAGGCAGTTACAAAAGCAAGAGCGAGTTCAGTCCCATTCTAAAGTGCGGTACCGTACAAAGCCTATTAACATTATCCAAAGCTGTTACATATGCTTTCAATTCAATCTGATTCCATGTGGAGTTTGCATATTCTTCTCATCTCTGTGAGGGTTGCTTCCCCCAGTTTAATGATTTTTTTTTCCCCCCCCCCCCAGGTTAATTGGTGACTACGTTGCCTGTGTGTGTGTGTGCGTGCGTGAGAGAGAGAGAGAGAGAGAGAGAGAGAGAGTGTGTAGGTGGAGCTACCCTGTGATAGACCTTGCGCCCTGTACTTCAGAGAGAGGCTCCAGACCACTGTGACCCTCAGAAATGACAGTCAAGGAATAATAATGATTAAGGTGGAAGTTTTGAGAGAAACCATCTATATGCATGACCAAGCAGGAACTGGCTTGGACAGTTGTAATAAGGACCAAACTCCAGCTGTGATGAGTGTTGTGCCTCTGTGCAAGAGATCTCCATGGTGACAGCCTGATCCCTACAGCACTGAAGGAGTTGAAGCCCTACTAAAAGAAGGTTCTGTGGGCTGCAAGTTCACCGACGTGGCAGACATTGTCCCACAGTGTCACCTGATCTTAAAAAGCTTCTGGTCTGCTGTTCTGTAAAATATGTGAACGGCACCAAACAGTAGCAGTGCAGTGAGCTCTGCACTGTTGACAGTGCCTATTGCAGTGAAGGGATCCACTGCGCCAAGCTTTGCTGGGTGGCCTTTGGAATATGGGAGAAACTGATAGCTGCAATTGTATGGCGGTATTAAGGCTATAACCATCGTGCTGTTCCTGGAGGAGAAAAAGGTGACGATTGGTCCTCTGTGACCCCTCACCTTTATTATGTCTCCAGCAGGAGCCACTTATTTCCGTTGGCCTCATCTCTCATTCTAAGATCTTTTACACAGCTGGTATTACACAGTGGATAGACGGGAAAGTTAAGCATTTGCCTTTTTTTGACCTTTTCAAAACCGTATCGCGCAAAGTTTTAATTTTTTACTTTCAAGCCGTTTTCAATGTACTCATTCGTACAATTTCTCTGCTTCAGAGATGCAAGACATCGCTGCAGTTCTACAAACTTTGTTGCACTTGTATTAAGTTGCTTTTGCAGTGTGTCAATTTTGTGGTTAACTGTCCTTTGGGGGGAGATGGGGAGGGTCACTGACCCTTAAGGAAGCTGCCTTTAGAGAGCTCTGCAGTTTGCATAAAGCCCCCCCATGTCATCACCAGGTTTAAAAAAAAAAAAAAAAAAAAAAAACAAACTAAAGTGTCGCTCATTCAAACACCTACTGATAAGTTCTTGGGCACAAAGAGGGGGTTTCTTTTGAGTTTATTCTTTGCCAGATTTCTTTACCTTCCATCAGCTGGCAGACACCGAAGCCTGCACCCTGTCATTGCACTCTGAAGTCACATTCTGATCCAGCATCTCAGCGGTCCTCTGAAAGGGATGCAGTTGCAAACATAAGGCCTGACACCTACTGACAGGTTGCATCTTCCATACTGCTATAAGAAAAAAAATGTAGTGCATAAAAGGATTAATGTGTGCAAAAAGCAGTTATAAAGCAAAAAGTTAGACTTTTCGGGCTGATTTTCTTTTTTTTTTTTTTTTTTCTTCCCCCAAGATCCAAAGCAACTCTATTTGACCCATTTACACAGCAGAATATTGCTGAGAAAATTGAGGTTAATTGCCTTACTAAGGGGCACTACAACAGAGCCTCTCCTGGGACATAAACCAACAATCCTCAGATTACAAGTATGTCCTTTAAACTGCCCGTGTTACATGATTCTGCATCTTTTGCCAGTTTACAATTAATTGACAATTGCTTTGACTTTCATTTAAACTTGTCGATAAGAAGTGACTGAAATGTACCATCAGTGTTTTTACACATGTGTTTATAAAATATTCTGAAGCACTCGTGCTACTGGGTGGCGTGACTCTTCCCTCTTGGGGGTCTTTGATGAAGTCGGCATGCTCTCATTAAAAGATAAGCACTCGCTACTGCCTACTGCATTATCTCCACCACTGTCACAATGTCCTTCTCTCTGTGTCTTGCATGTATACCTTACATTTCTCTGTAAGTATGTCTTTTCCTAAACCTCAGTGAAGAAGTGAATCCCACACATCTTTATTTTTCTTTCGGGTCAGATATTTTAGGCTGGGATGTGTGGCCTTTACGTATCCGTCAACTCCCCACCCGCTTTTGCTTTGCACCTTCCTCCTATCCGTTCGCACACGCACTAATGAATGTGTTTGCTCACTTTTCCGTTTTGTCTGTATTCTCCAGTGGATAACTGTCATACCTATATATAGGACCAGGACGGCAGTTCTCACTAGCACTTTAAACAGCCATTGGCATCTGGAGGAGAAATCACCAAAGCCCACTCAAGTGCTGGGACTGAGCTGTCTGCTGCATGAGGATGGGCTTGCCAGAGCCAGGGACCCAGTTTATATTTCATGAACACTCTGCCCAAGACATTATTACTGGGTGAAGAGATTTAAGAGCTTTCTGAACAAGAAGACAGAAATGCAGTTCAACACAGAGCCTTACGTCTGTGTGTTCTGGACCAGGCATAGTGGTGATGAGTGTATTGTGGCTTGGTTATTTTTATAGTTATCAGGTCATTGTGTCTGGCCCAATTATTTGGATCTTTTGCATTTAATCTATGTGGCCATATTGTGGGTAAATCAAGTTGTGACATAGCGAGCTAACTGCTGTCTTATTCTCAAGACAGATGGAAAATGCAATCAAGTACTTTCTTCTGAAACATGGAAGTAGAATCTTGGTTAAGCTGAAATAGTTCTGATCTTGGCATTAAATATCCATCTTCTAAGATGCTGCTAATGATTGGAAGGACCACCAAATACAGACCTGGGAGCAGAGGTGATGAGACACTAGAGTGATCAGAGAAGGACACAGCTGCCAGGAAACAAAGAACCAGGCAAGAAGGTGGGAACCAAGGTAAAATGTGTTAAAACGGAGGAATCTTTTGAGACAGGATCAGTGAAAAGAAGCCAAAGTGCTTGACAAAAGATGAGGACCAGGACACGGTTAAAGGTCTACTGACAATGGAGAAAGGAGTATTGACCAAGGCAGAAAGCTTTAACCTGGCACACCAACGACTCCTTTACTGGCTCCAATAGGTCAAGTAATTGGGTCCAAGAAGTCTAGTTTTGTCATTAGGAGATGGCTGGCTGCTGAAGACTGGGAGTCATTGCTGCTGTTCAATGCCATTCAAAACTGCTACATGGCTGAACTTTCCATCTGCTGCCCATTAAAAGTCAGTCCAGCTGATGGAGCATGTTACTGTCAAGTGCAAATTAGTTTCTTTTTCCTGAATGATCACAGTGTTAAGTCAATACTTGTATGCTGAGAGGGGTTTCGCTTGCTGGTGAATTACCTTCATTTCTTGGGAGCTGTGAGAAAGGGTTCAGGTCTGTGCTGCCCTATGCTGGAGAAAAGAGAGGATGAAGGCCGACGCAACCTTACATTAGCTTACGCTCTTCGGTAGCAAGCAAAGTAGAGGTCAGTGAGCTTCACATATGGTAGGGCTCCCAGGAGGCCTTGGGCTGCTGTGCTGCTGAGCATGGTGCTAAACCTGAATCACTTGAGTAAACATCCATCTGTACCAAAAGCCATGTAAGGATTGGCTCTGGCACCGAGAAATAAAAACTGAGTTGATTTTGCCAGTTTCCAGAAGAGCTGTGTGCCATGAGTTCAGTCAGGTTTAGAGTCCACGTGGGGCAGATGATAAGGCAAGGGCCACCCCCCCCTCCGTAATGGTTGAGATTAGAGGACAGCCTTCCTCGCATAATGTTCCCAACTCCAGCCTTCTACCCAGTATGCAGGAGGGCAGCTGCTTGCTCTCACTTTCACCGACACAAACTGAGTGGCACCCAGATTACAGCTCTGCGCAGACTGCGCTGACTGGGAGTCGCAGAAAGTGAGAAAATGTGGGGGTGCTGTGCTCCTCCCGCTCCTCTCCGTTCGCCGCCTTGACTCGGCTCTGCTCCCCCAGACTGCGCTCGCAACCCCATTTTTTGAAAGTACAGCCTGGTAATTATAACAATCTACAAAAGCGCTGTGAATGTTGCACAATTTATGACCTGGTGGCGTGAGCTGTGAACAACAGTCGTCTCTGTGCAAAACGAACAGTGCCCATTTCATTTGCAGGCAGGAGATGCGTTATAGAGCCCCTGGGGGGCCTCCCCCCCATTCTCTAACCCTACCCCCACTTCCACATCGCCATCAGGAGGGAATTTACGCAAGTCTCCGCCAATGACAAAAGTTAGTGGCCGGGGGAAAGAAAAGAAGGAGCTACACTAATGAGATGGGCGGCCCATCGTGGCGGAGCTCAGTTTCGTGCACAGCGAAGCACTTGAGCAACTCCTCGACGACAGCTTATTGGTGTTTTTATAGTGGTTGTAACAGAAAAGACATACAAAGAGCATCTGGTAATTCCTCTCAGTTAACCTGCACCTAAAATTTTTTTTAAAAAAAAGAAAATTTACTGTGAGAAGATTATTGGTACACTTTAGTTAAGCTTTATATGTGTTTGAAAATACAGATTTAACACACACCGGCTGAAACTGCTAGTCCCAAGTGGGGTCGCGGCAAGCCGGAGCCCAACCCGGCAACACAGGGAGTAAGGCTGGAGGGGGAGAGGACACACCCAGGGGGGGACCCCAGTCCGTCGCAAGGCGCCCCAAGCAGGACTCGAACCCCAGACCCCCCAGGGAGCAGAACCCGACCAAACCCGGTGCACCGCCGCACCCCCTTAGGGATTTAAATAATGTGTTATTTGTTCAGATGGGAATCATTTTTATTTCTAAAGTGACAGTTACAACGTGCAGGTCAACAAAATGTGTGTGATCCATTGATACTCGCAGTGCATAATTATAGATAACCGACATGCTTACGTCCCACTGCTGTGCCACCACGTGTCGGCGGTGCCTCTTCGTTCCACGCACACCTATAAAGCAGGGAGTGTCTTCTGTGCCAATGCATGTTTGCTTTGTGTGGTAATTGACTCCTGGGCCATCCGCCTGCCTGCGGGGAGCAGAGGAATGGCACGTCGGCTTATCGCCATTAAGCCCCCCTCCAAACAACATTTGTCTCGCTCGCTCTGACCTTTTGTTGTTCAAATATTGCCAAATACAAACAGCTCCAACGTGGTGACCCACGTTGGACCTTGGCAAACTTTTCCTGCCTCATTGTTAGACTTACCTCCTAGTTACCGCCTAGACAGGCCTTGCGCTGGAAACCAGAGCAAGTCCGCCAGTTCGTCCTGTGAGTTTTCTTTTGGTTCACGTGCACAGCGTATGGGCTCTTTATTGGTCTCTCGGCTTCGCCGCGCACACAGCCGCATTCGAAACCCTGATTAGGGTAACGGTGAAAAATGACAGCCGAACGTGGGGCGAAACCTGAGCGAAAAACAAAGCCAACGCTGGCTGCTTTACGCCCTGCAAGTGTTAGCTCTAAATCATCCCAGAATTTTGCCCCCCTTTGTCTCAGTTGCCACAGCAACTGTCTTTATGTCTGCTGCTCACCTGGCCTGCCTGGGGACCTGGGGCCTTGGGGTGTCGGGCGGGAGAGCGTCGGGGGAGAACACAGCACCGCCACTGTGGCACTCGCTTGCCTATATGTTGTCCGCGCACAGTTTGATTAAGGTACGGCGTGGTGGTAACATCTATAATATCTGTGTGCGCGGGATTCCTTCCCTTTCCCTTCGCCCTTCCTCGTCCGGTCTGCGATGCGTCCGACAGCTGCTTCGTGCCTCAGAGGTCTTGACCGAGTGGGCAACGTCACGCGGGTTTACACGCTACGGTGCTCGGTGCTCATGAGCCGAACTCGGCCGAAAAACAGCAACGCCCCACGGGAAAGATGGAGAAGCCCTTATGTACAAGTCTGAAAAATGGAAAACTACCTTCATTTGCATGCGCTTGCAAATCTCCAGGTAGCCTAACAAGAGCGCCAACTGCCATGCAAATGGCATGCAAATGAATTTCCCCCAGAAACCCTGGAGGCAACAGACAAAGGACGGGAGTGTAAAAAAAGCGTAGCTTGGGAGGGGGTGTTCACAGGTGTATGCGTGCGTGCGTCTCTGTGTCTTCTGCATTGTCCCAGCAGACAAGATGTTCTTGGAAGCACAAACGATGACATCATAATGGAGCAAAGAGTTTGCCATAGTGGAGACAATGGTGTCCTGTCCCTGAGGAGGAGGAGAGCCCAGATGAAAGGCCTGGTGCTGAAGAAAGGCTTCTCACACTTATGCAAACAACAAAACCACGCCGCAGCTCAAGCTCTGCTTTTACGTGCACGTCGCCATTCGCTTCCGATCGCGTGGCAGGCAGGCCGGCGCGTGGAGGAGCACGTTCGCTCAGAGCAAGGGAGGAAAGGCACGAAAAGGGCCGATGGAAGATTCACACCTCACCGCTGGATGAAGTTCATCACTGTTTAACACGAATGGATGTCTTGCCCTCGCTCGCTGTCTGGCCACCAGAAGAAAAAAACTCAAGAACAGACAGTCTGCCTGCAGTTTATGTGTGTGTGACTGGACCTTGGGCGACAACATAATGGAATGACCAGACAGCCCAGTGCATCAAAATACACACACGCAGGCTGAACCCACCAGTCCCGAGTGGGGTCTCGGTGAACCGGAGCCTAGCCTGGCAGCACAGGGCACAGGGCTGGAGGGGGAGGGGACACACCCAGAGCGGGATGCCAGTCTGTTACAAGGCACCCCAAGCGGGACTCGAACCCCAGACCCACCAGTGAGCAGGACCTGGCCAAACCCACTGCACCCCCCCCCCCCCCCATATCAAACTATTACCTTTAAAATATATTTTCCAGAATATTTTTTAAAATGGGCAAAGTGGAACAAAAATGGTTTAAAAAACACTTTATTTCAAAAGCTGAAGTGATTTTCTTTCATAACAATAAAAATATTTTGTTATGCATGGCATTGCATGTCATTTTTTATTTTTTGTATTATGGTATTTTAGAGAAACATTTTTATTTATCTTTAAGTTACTATGATGTCAAAATGTATTAAAAACTCATGTATAGAATACATTATATAGAACTGTGTACATGTAGAATACATGTATAAAATAGAATAAGCTGTCAATCATAACTGGACCCTCCTTAGTTCAGTCATACAAAGATTAACTCATTCTAAGTATATTATATTAAACTACCTTTTGATGCATATTCCCTTTGCCAGTTTTGCCCTGTAACTTGGCTGTAAAACAGTAGCTTAGTTTTTTGTCCCAATAAGTGCAAATTCATCATCCCCCAATGTCATAAACTCTATACTGGCAGTAAGGGCAAATAAAGTTAGCAGTCATGTTGAAGACTCATCCCTTAATTGTAACTACAACATTTTAACGTCAGTATTTTCACATCACAATGAATACAATTAACAGAACCATTAAATGAAATTGTGCTGTACTCAGCCACATAATACAGATTTATTTGTGTTGAAATAAACAAAACAAGAAAAGAGGTGTGGTCAAACAATGCAGCTAATTACCATTTTATTGTCAGTGACCATGACAATGAGTAACACTCTTAGGGAACTGGTGCGGGACGTTGCCAAAAGTCTTGGCTGCGAACAACAATACAACCGCAAATTAATAACCGAGCAGGCAAATAAGAGAGGGAAAAAGGTTTCGGTTTTGATGAAGAAGGCCGGTTGTCCCCTGTTCCCCTGTAAATAAAACAGACAGAAAGCAAACAATAAGACAGCACATAACAGTGTTGAGCGACACATACACCTTATTCATATCTGTGCTCAGTGCTGACACAGGGTAGTAGGGTCAGCCTGAATCATTCAATTAATTTATTTCTATTTTTTATTATTTTCGCACTAAGTCATATCTTTGTCACATTTAGCTGATACCCTCTGTCTAACGCGGCCAGTCGCTGGTGGTGACTCAGGCCTCATAGGCTGTGCATTTGGACATAGCGTTGAATCCAGCACAGTCTTGAGTCTGAGAGGAGTTTGCATGTCCTCACCATGTCTGTGGGTTTCCTCCAGGTGCTCTGGTTTCCTCCCACAGTCCAAAGACATGTGTTTCAGGTGAACTGGTGACTGTGAACTGCCAGCAGCGTGCGGCTAACCCTATTTTAATCTACATTAGTTTTGTGGCCACTTCTTCCGTATGATTGAGAAATTAAACAAAGATTTACTTCACTCATCATCATAATGTTACAAGAACTAAAGTGAAAAAAGGAGTTGTTCTCTTGGCCAATTGAAATGGCGTGTGACAGTTTGTGACCTTGCCACCTTGTTACTGTTCCTGCTCGTATCTTTACTTTTTTCTTCCGTGTTGCTTGTTGCCCCCCACCCCGCTCCACCCCGATGTGTGTTATCCTCACGGTACCCCTCTCTGTGTTCACCAAGCGAAAGGAAGCACATTGTGCTCCAGTGCCGTGCGGCTGTGTGGGTGGAAGGCAGTGCCGGAGCTCCAGCTGCCATCGCCTTTGTGCTGCTGCCCTGTTATTACTGCCGTACCAGAGACACAACCGAGAGGGACGAGGACTGGGCTCCCGTAGCTCCCTTACACACGCAGACACATCAGTGACCGTAACGCTTCTCTGCAGGAACATTTTGCAACTGAAAGAAGGACAAAATACTGTGACGTTTAGTCACTCCGCTCTTGATTAGTCAACGATGACCAATATGGGAGGCACGGAATATTAAGATTTGATGAAGAACAGTAGAGGGTTGTGTGGAAATGAACTCAGTTCATTTTAATTTGCTGCAAATTTTGCCGAGTTCTGGTTTTCTAATTTTGCCTGTAACTGTTTCTGGATCCTGCTCTTCTTAAAAAAAAAAAATATATATATATATATATATATATATATATATATATCAACCTCTTGCTCCTTCTGAGGTTTTTTTAGAGTACAGCTTAAGCAATAGCTTTAAAAATAGACATATCGATGTACATACTGTACTTGCTACAGATAAAGACAAGAAGTGTAACAGCTGATGGTGTAGTGTTCAGAGCTGCTGCTTTGTATTGAAGGACCTGGGTTCGAATCACCCTTCCTAGTCTAATGCTCTGCATGAAGGTACTTGAACTGAGCTGATAGTTAAAAGTACCCAGCTGTATAAGTGAGTGAATATTACACATACATTAGCATATGTAGGTCAAAATGAATAAATAATAGTAATCATAATTCATTGACAATACTTGTCTCAGGAGACGTATGGATTATTAAGAGGCACTCTTGTGATTATTTTAGGTTATTTATGTTTTGTATTTTAACGTGCTATAAATGTGATGTCTTTGCTTCTTGTTATGGTTCTGCTGAAGTGACGTGTGAGTTATGGTGTGAGACAGGTTTTCCGCCCAAATGCCTTCAGATATTAGTCGAGAGACACTGGCGGTGGAGCTTCGCAATTGCCCTGTGTTGCTGCGGCCTTTGCTTTGCGCGGAGCTGCTCCGCCATCTAGTGAAATGTGCTCAGAATGAAAGAGCGAAACAATGGAATCGGCAAGAAAGAGAACCTGCGGAAACTTAAAATCTTGGCTTTGAAATAAATATAAGAATCTAAATCTACATACGATGATCGAAATAAAAAATGCAACGGCTGAGTTACCGGGAGTTTGAGCGGGAAAATTGGTTTATTGTAAATAGTTGTATTGTGGGTAAAATGGAATTGTGTTCAACCGTTGTGGGGAATCGTAGGGAGTATACGGGGGTGACTATTGGCCAGCGCAAGCGGGAGGAAAGTGCGACAGGTCTGAAGCGGGTTGAGAGGGCTGGTTTGAGGTATAGCATCTTCTACTCCTTTGGGTGGGCTGGTGATCTATTCTGGTACGTGTTTAAAAAAATTAGAATTCCCAACTCTTAACTATAGCTGTAAACCCCAAGCCCTACTCCTTAAAAAAAATGGTCCTTGGTGTGGTTTAATATTTGATAGTTAGGGTAGATACTGAAAGTTATGAGTACTTTGTTGGTGTCCCATGATAAAGTTCTTGGAGTATTGATATTTGCAGTTGTGCTTCTGAATGCATTAGTCGTGGACCTTTTGGATATTGGATGATGATGGAGATGACCTGAAGCAAAGATGTCGAGATTTGTATCTGACGCTTTGACCGGCGTTTAACGTTTGTTGAGTTTTTATTGAACTTTGAATTAATTTTTACTTTGAATTGTGCGTTGCTGTTGTGGGTGTCTTGCTTAGAGATGTCGAATTGTGTATTTGTATAGTCTTATATTTTTAAATGGAGTTAAAAAGGGGGAAAAAAACGACTTTGAGAAAAACGGGGTCCTCGGATCGAGAGCTTTGTTTTCCTGTTTTGGCACCCATGGCATAGGCCAACATGATCTCGCCGTGTGCCTTTGTTTGACTCAATAAACGTCCGTAATGAACACGCTGTCTCTCTGTCTTTATTGGCCTCATCCGAACCCAGAGCGCAGAGAATATGAAGACAAATGAGCATCGTGGCATGACTGACATGACACCAGCAAAGTATCTGTTTTGTTAAACCAAATTGCGTATTAAAATGACGCCAAAAGAGAAATTATTACTGAGTTTCAATATCTTTTGAATACGAAAACGGCTCCCCTGGTCCCGAACACGGCGTACCCTTCCCGCCGCCTTGCTTGCGAGTCGTGCTTCCCGGATAGGCTCCGCACCGGTGCTACCCTGCAAAGGACGAGCTGTTGTGGACACTGAAGCTGTCTGTCTGGGTACAAGCAGGGAAATGCTGTTTGTGTGGTTGAGTAGGTCGGTCCGCGCGAAGATTGTTGTGCGATATTACCATTAACCTTTTGTGTAAGATAGCGAACTTTTCTATTATTTACTCACACACACACACATTTTCAGAACCGCTTGTCCCATATGGGGTCACGGGGAACCGGAGCCTACCCGGCAACTCAGGGCGTAAGGCTGGAGAGGGAGGGGACACACCCAGGACGGGACGCCAGTCCGTCGCAAGGCACCCCAAGCGGGACTTGAACCCCAGACCCACCGGAGAGCAGGACTGCGGTCCAACCCACTGCGCCACCGCGCCCCCCTATTATTTACTCATTCGCTCTATATCTATTCTTACTAGTCGTGCGGTGTCACTTTAGCAGGAGCGCTAGTTTGGTCGAGAGAAGTACAAGAGGGGGGATTCGACCCAAAAGCCATCAGGTTAAGGCGTGCGTTGCGGTCTTAACCACAGTTGTCCCCAGTTGACTGGCCCAGGCAGCCTTAAGCGCGAAAATACATCGCCGGCCGAGCACAAATCTACGGCAAACACAAAAAAAACAAAGCTCATATTCAAGCTACCAAACCTTGTGGCAAAGAGGAAAAACTCGAAAACGACTTCGTTATTTCAACTGGCTGTTGTTGTGGGGTCCGCAAATTAATTTTCATCATCATCATCATCATTGTCGTCGTCATCATCAGGGTAACGACTACTGTTCGTGTGAAACACCACCATCATCATCATCATGTTCTCTAGTTTAATGCTTTCGGTACTTCTCGTTCAAAAATAGCTTCCTCGCGGCATTTTAGCGTACTTGGTGTTCCGCGGAAATGACTAAGTATGAATACTTCATATCTTCTGACACACGGCAAGTGGACCACAGCAAATGACTCAAGATATGCGAACATAACCCGCTAACCCGGTAGCAAAACTCAGTGACAAGACACCGCCAGCGTCAGTAGGCGGCGCTGAAAAGCCCCTTTACAACGTAGCCCGAAGGCGGTTGTCATGGAGACCGCGATAAACAGAAACGAATTTGAGTGCCGGTGACTGCGCAGGTGCAGCCAGTGCAGCCGCTGAGATGGCGAGAACGACACGGGATGCGCGAGGACAGGTGAGACCCGGCAATGACAGGTGAATGAAGCCACCTCATTATTATCGTTTATGAAACGGGCACCCGCGATGTGAGATAGCGAACATTACCGTCGTGATTTACCAGTTGTTTTTAGGTGTCGGTTCTGGGTAAGTCGGGGGTACTTCGGCGAGAGCCGGGGGATTCGAACCGAGATCCTCCGCATTGCAAGGTGACGAAGTTAAACACTACGCCGCCTGCTGGCCTCTCGGAGTCACAGCTGCAATTCTTATTTGTAACGGCAAGGACAGCTGAGTCCAAATTGGTATTTCGGGAGACGCTAGCTGGTAAACTGAGAGAGTAAATACGGCAGGAGCACAACGACATGTTCCTGATGGTGAGCCTCCTGACAAGTGTCCGTGTGTGTGTGTGTGTGTGTGTGTGTGTGTGTGTGTGTGTGTGTGTTTGTGTTTCTATAGTACCACGGTGTATATCCCTTCTGAGATTGTCTGCGTGCCGACGGCCTGTATGTTTAGTGCATTTCCATCTTTGGCGATGGAACATGGTGAAAACACACCTCTAAGGTGAGCATCAGTGCTGCTTTCGCTCACACACATATACCTTCGAAAATGAGGTTAATGGCACCTCTGTGTGTGTGTGTGTAAACGTGGTGAAAGCCGAGCGCACGAGTCTCTGCGCAGTACAGATACGCTGTCAGTATGATTTATTTATTTGTGTTATTTTTGCACGCAGTCATGTCTTAGGCAGATTTAACTGACACCCTCTGTTTTACTTATCCGATGGCCTGAATCTTCCTCGTTTGATTCTTTGTGGTCAAACATGAGAAGAAATGATTCCCGCGTGTGAATATCTCATGTGAACAACAAACAAATTACCGACCCGGGTGAACGCATGCAGATGCCAAAGGGTGACCCTAAACTGCCCTGTGTGTGTGTGTGTGTGTGTGTGTGTGTGTGTGTGTGTGTGGATGGGTGGGTGGCCACCCAGCGATGGACTGGCATCCCATTCATGATGAACCCCCCCCCCCCCCCCCCCCAGCCTTGCACCCAATGCTTCCAGGATTGGCTCTGGTTCGCCGTGACCCTGCTCAGGACGAAGCACTTATTGGAACTGGATGGATGGATTATTATTTAGTGTTTTACGCTACAGTTTCCCATAAAGATTGTGTGATGAACAGAAACGAATTTGAGTGCCAGTGACTGCGCAGGTGCAGTCGGCGCAGCCGGTTCTCCATCATTATTCTCCCGTATTTCTACTCCGCACATGGTTACAGACGCACTGCCTGGCCTGCAGAAGGTGTCTTTGGACCCTGTCCATGTGGGAGTTTTTGTGGAAGTGTATCCATGTTGATCCAGCTCATGATTCACTATGTCACCTGGATCTGAACACAGTCTCCTCCTGAGAAATACCTGAAAAGATTTTCCAGGTGTACTTCCAGGATTTATGGGAAGTCTTCCAAGTCCCGCCCACAAGCATGCGGTACCATTGAAAGCATTAAATGTCCTCTATAAAGTACATTAGGACTTTGCATTGTAGCAGATACAATTTGGGAGATGCACTTAAAAAATACACCATCTAGAGCTGTCAAAAATGAATGACTGGATCTCAAAAGGTACAGGAGAATCCCTACAAGTATCTGACCTCATTGTTTCTGTCTCATTCAATCATTTTCATAAAGATGAGGTGTGTCAAAGTCAACTTTATTGTCATTCCCATAATATGTTTAGCAAATACAGTAAGTGCGAACATAAAGGGCAATATACACTATTATTACTACAATAATTTACAGTAACAAGCTGCAAAATTAAAAGCGCCCCGGGATAAAGTGCAGCGATATGTAAACAGATTTTACAGGGGATAGTGTGAAAAAGTAAGGTTTTTTTTGTGCAATAATTGTGGAAATAAGCAGTAGTGTGACCTAACCTAGGTCGATACGGAATGTATTTAAGAAATACAGCGGCTTTACACGGGATGGACACAGATTTAAGTGTGTACATACGGCTTTATGTGTTTGCTTGTGTCGAAGCCTTCTCTGCAACCCTTTCCATGTCATACAGGTGCCGTAGAGCCTCTGTATAGAACTCACACTTCACAGCCAGACGAGCTCTTCGAAACAGGGATACGACAGGGCAGTTGGCATCAGAACACAGGAAACACGCTCGAGAGACACTTCAGAGGTCATCTGAGGAGGGAGGAGGGGAAGCATGACAAGGGAGCGCTGCGATTTGGGGCGCCGGGATCCGTAGGGACAGTGACGGCATGGAGGATCCAGTACCCGAGAGCGATTACAGGGCAGAAAGAGACGAAGCAGAACGTCTGCCTGGAGGTGCATATGGTGAGACTCAAACTGCTTTGCAATGCTCCTTGGATAGAGTCTTTTTACCTGACTGTGTCTTCTTCTCACACTCTAACTGAAAATCACTAATGTTAATTATATTTTTCTATATTTCTCTGTGTTTATTCTCTCATTTAAAAGCACATGCAGATTGTTTTGATGCGGCAGTGTTCACCATAAATTATGAGCATGAATACCAAGTATTAATATATCTATCATTGTTGTGTTGTCATGTCTTTGCGTGTAAAGTATGTTTAATATATACTAGTGAAGCACTGTGATTTCTAAAGTCATTTTGAGTAATATTCACTACTTCACTTTGCCATTACCATTGTTTTTTATACCGAATTAGGCCTATGTGACTAAATGTATTGTTATGCAGAGTACATGAAGGTACATCATCCATGGAGTTCCAGCAACTTTTTCAAAAAATGTTTTGACAAAACAATTGTATTTATTTTTACTTCATTAAAAATACTTTTTAATAGTTCACTGTAAGGTGGTGGACAGTACACATACCATTAAAAACCATTTGATTCTATTTATGTCTTTTTGTACAGATGTGTACTGTATATCACATACAGTAATAAATAAACATATAAGCTCCCTATAGACGTAGACAGTGTTGACATAAAATGGTTTTAAAGAAAAATTTAGTTGGGCAGCATGGTGGCGCTGCTGCCTTACAGCACCTAGGCGATGCAAGAAAACGTGGGTTCGATCCCCGCTCAGTGTGCATGGAGTTTTCATGTTCTTCCCCGTTGGTTTCCTCCCAAAGACCTTCAATTCAGGTAGATCAGCGATGCTAAATTGCCCTTAATATGTGTGTGTGTGTGTGTGTGGCTACCCTGAGGTGGACTGGCATCCCATCCACGGTGTACCCCCATGCCCCCCCTCTCAGCCTTGCACCCAATGCTTCCAGCATAGGCTCCAGATCACCGTAACCCTGATCAGGACTTGGAGTTATTGACAATGGATGGATGGAAAACTGTAGTTTTTAATTGACCTTATGTGAAAAAAAAATGGAAAAGAAGCCAGATTTTCGGTCATATGTGTGTCCGCCATGTCCATCACCTGTGTCCCTTTTCGATGTGTATTGCTCGCTGGTTCCAAGAGGAACATTAGAAAGGCTTGTGACAACAGTGCGCCGTTCCCCTTGTAGACCTGACTCCTCAGAGCAGGGGAGACCCCCAGAGGGAGAATCCGAACCCCGCCCCAAGCCGACGGAACACACACACCCCCTCAGCATCCCAGCCTGAGAGTGGTAAGGCACAAAAGCGCGGCATCACAGGAAATCCTTCCTCTCTCACACACATATGTACACACACTGCGCAGAAAACCTATTTCCTTACATGAGTACTGAGATAGCATGCAACATATTTACACTTCAGACGGTAAAAATATGCTAAATGTCCTATCTACACGTGTGCTGAAGAAATCCACAAATTATACATACAAAATATCCAAACTTTATGTAGCCCCTAGATGCAGCTGGAGTTAAACACAAGCAACTTACTGACCGGGGCATATAGAGTGTGTGTGTGTGTGTGTGTGTGTGTGTTATTGAGCAGTTTGAGACACATTTGTGCTGCTATAGATAATAAATTTGGGAAATTCTAAGCGTGTACGTTCACTTTTGTGTGATGCAGCACTGCCCGCCGATGGTCGGATAAGGCGCAGCTTCTTCAACCTACCTGTGATCAACCCAGACAGACTGCGCACAGCAAAAGCTTTGGTGGACAAGGCTGTGAAGGTGTGCTCTGCTGCAGTACACGATCGTGTTCGTATTCGCAGTACGGCGTGCAGCCAGTCAAAAGTATGAGCGCGCTTGCCAGAAACCGCTTTTCTCACGAGAGATCCAGTTAACGAGTTCGACCAGGAAATGAGCCGATGTGTCCTTAGCTCTTCTGCAGCATTTCCCAGAGATGCAGGACACTTGTGGGTTGCTTTCCTTTCTCTCTTATGTCCAGTTTTTCCCCACACAAGTATCGTCCAGGTTGTCCACATGTACTCAGTTTGCACTGATGCTTCATGTCTTGCTGAAAGTCAAGGAAATGAGTTAATTTGCAACCGTTTTTCAAAATACCAGTTCTCACACTCTCTCTCTCTCTTTTTCTTTCTCCCTGTCTCTCTCCGTCTCGCTCTGTAAGTTGAAGAAGGTGTTTTCTGTGCAGGGTCCGTACCCTGTGGTCCGTGCTGCCCTCAGGGCAAGGGGATGGGTGGAACGTTACCTCCCACGCCCGACCCCACAGATTAGGCATCCCCATGGAGATGATGATGATGATGGCGACAACAGGGATGACAGTGATGACAATGATGGTCAGCGCTCTGTGAGAAACCTGAATGTATCACATTTCAGGCTGAATTGTGTAATGTTAGAGACGTAAAGAGGACAGCTCATTCGGTATTCTGCTCAGCGTGCCAAAAGACATCTTGACAATGTAACCGTTAATAATGGGAGATATGATTCCTCTTTCAAGTGTATTTTTGGATTAATGCCTTCTTACCCTTGATCAGATAGTGCAGAAGAGGTGGAAAAACAAGACGGCTCAGACAACTTGTATGACCTCATGGTGAGTTTTTCTTTCAAACTGGGACCCCTGGAATGCAGTCTTGTCAGTACATTTTCAGTTGTGGGTACAGTGCTGTCGTAGCTACAATAATACATCAAATTTAAATAAGTCAAGTTGCTTGCAAGGTTGAAATTAAAAATGAAGGCAAAAATTGTAGCTAAAACTGGATATTAATACCAACATAATACAGGCGTCCCTCCTTTAACAAGCATTTTTCTCCCTCAACATCTGCTCATAAAGTGTATAACCATTAATTTAAATGAGAAAATGAGTATGTTCTTAAGCCACAGAAGGTTCACCCATTGTAAACACAGAGAAGGTAAAAGACAAAGTCCAGAATATCAGAACTGATCCGAATACCTTTAAATCCCGGCTTATGACCCGTATGTGCAAAATCACATGTAACACATTTGCAACGTCCTTTTATGACTTGCCTTCCGTCTCATAATTTATCAAACTGTTAATGTTCTCCATATTTTCTTGTATTATTCTGTTCTTGGATGGTGAAGTGACACAACGAAAGTCTCCAAACTCCTGGTCTGTAGGTTTTAATCCAGCTCAGTCTGGGTAGAGTTAGTATGTTTTCTCCATGTTTGTGTGAGATTCCTCCAGGTGCTTTGCTTTCTTCCCACAGTCTGTAGACATGTTTCAGATGAACTGGTGACTCTAAACTGTAGTTAGTGTGTGTATAAGTGAGTGAATAAGTGTGTGTGACTGACTTGTGATAGACTGGTGTCCCATTTACCATGGTGTACAATACCTTGCACAGTAGTCACAAAGGCTCTGGACTAATCCACTGGACAAGCATTTTATCAATAATTGCTGCATTCTGTTCTTTTATTATAAATTACTTTAGAGTTGTAAACCATGTATGTTTCTTTTTATTTGAAAAGGGCTTTGAGAAGCTGAATTATAGTGCACTATGTAAAAATAATAATTCTTAGAATTATGCCTACCAGGAAATGCTCATCATTAATCATTCGTAACACTCGTAACCTGTCTCTGCTGAGCTTTTCATGCATATAATAAGCAATAAACAGCTAATCAATTCATATAAAGTCATTTGTAATGGTACTGCCTTTCAAGGGAATTCTATGTGATTAGAAACAGAGTTTTACATAAGGCTTTCCTTAGTTATACTTTTTCTAAAACTTATTTGCTTTAGGGTGCATTAGTGTTATAGCTGATAAAGAGTCATGAAATTTCAATGATAAGCGTACGAGCGGCCATGAATATTTGACAACTGACACATGCCCTGTTTTGGAGGTATTCTGTTTGCCGTGCAAGATGCTTAACATCACCAAGGCATGTATTTTGAATAAAATGTTCTCATAAGGCATTTCGTGTGAGAGTTAACAGCTTGTTATGCACATTTGCTGGTTAAAATTACATTTGCTTGTATTTTAGGAATATTATGAAAGGAGCCTTTGCTATATGAGGCTAGCCTGTACTGCAAAAATAAATAAACACTACTTTACAGCAAAAAGTTGTTATTGTGCAGATAAATGCCATTTGTTTCCATGCCAATATTTATTCCTGTAATTACTTTGCTTCTTTTTGGTTTGACCTTTTTTGCTCTCCACTTCCTTCCATTCTTGCTCCTTCGTATCACTGAAGTCTCGCCTGGTTCGTAACGAATCTACGTATCTCTACTGGACAATGCGGAGAGATGCGATTGACTGTCGCACACTGCGAAAGGAGCAGATGATCAATCATTATGCAAAGGCAGGAACTTTCACCACAAAGGTCAGTTACAAAACATTTCTTCCAATTTCAGGTTTCCAATGTAAATTGAGATGTTGTGCAGCGCCTGATGGAGCACCATGCTGGAGTTTGACGTGTCCACAGATAAGGACATGTTTAAAGTACTGAATGGTCTCCATCTGTCCCTTGCCGCCTTGTCTCTCAGGTTGGTTTATGTGTAAACCTAAGAAACCTGCAGTGGTTTGACGCAGCGGACCCAGACACCTTCTTCCCACGTTGCTACAGGCTCGGCGCAGAGGACGAGAAGCATGCCTTCATTGGTCAGGCCATCCTGCATTGATCGCTTTTTCTCTCCTCCACTTCATTCTTCTCACTTGTCACATAAAATCAAAGTCCTGTGCTCTCAATGCTGTGCATCTAATATATTTCCTTTGTTGACAGTCCTTGTCATGTTCTCCACCCCCCTCTCGTCCAATTTTTTCTACCATGTTGACCTATAGAGGACTTCCGGAGGACAGCCTGCAACAGCCTGTTGCAGTACGTTGTTGAGAGGCATTACAGGCAGCAGCGGGAGGGAGAAGTTGCCAGGGTCAAAGTCACAGGGCCAAGCCACTCTCAGGGTAGGATGTAGATCCTCACCTGTATATGCATCTCATTACATTATTATTTTGTTGCTTAGCTGGTTCTTTTTATCCATTTGCATTTAAATTTATTTACTTAGCAGATACTTTTTTTTTATCCAAAGCAATGTGCAGTGATTCCAATTTAAAATTTATCTGACACCTTTGTCCAATGTGACTTACAACGCTAGGTATATTACACTAAACTTTCATCCAAGCAATTTACATTTTCTAGCTATTTTGCGGGAGCGATTAGAATTAAGCACCCTGCTCTAGACTAAAACAGCTGAAATGCTCCTGTGCGTTAAACCAACAAGCTGCAGATTTCAGAACCACATCCTTACACTCATGATACTACCCACTGGCTTGCTTTACACGCAAATCCCTGGAACACAAAAATTTACATCTTAATTTCTCCTCTAACTTACTAAATGACAGACGAACACATTCTAAGTACTTTAGGAATCAATGCACCAACTTTGCAGGATATCCTATCACATTACCCTTCACTCCATTCCTTCCTCTAGGTCAGAAGAAGCAAAATAAGCGTCGAGCCATGCAAATGGTTGGCTCTGGAATGATTGACACTGCATTACAAGTTTGCCAGGACTTCCTGGACTGTTTAGATCATCATGATATTGACATTGCCAAAGAAACTTCATCTTCTCTCACAGAACAACAGTGGGCAGAATTTCTTCACAACTATTACCTTGTTGTGCAGTGAGTGTACTTTATTTGCCCAGAAGTTTATTTTTGTTTTAAAACGTAAAATGTTTCTTTTTTTTCCTGGGTTGATGTTGACTAAAGTTTCACTAAAGTCTCTGTGAGAGTGTAACCTGTTCTATTAGAATGAACTTATTTTCAGTTTAGTCTTAGCGTGCACTGGTGTCTGCGTTTGATAACAGTAGATGCCAAACCACCAGTGTCACCGTCTTTTCTCTCTAGTGATGGAGTGGAAATGGAGGATAGTGCTTGGTATGTCGATCGATGTCACACAATGCTGCAGAGGCTGCAAGCGGTCTGTCCGCAGCTTGACACAGACGGAATCCATAACATCTGGATTGTCAAACCTGGAGCCAAGTCACGCGGCAGAGGTGTGGCTTCGAACATGGTCACGGCACAGCACGATAACCAGACTGTAAGCGCAGACACATTTTCATAATGTTCAAACACAGAAAGATCACGGTCACGGTACCTTACGGTCCGTGGGGCGAAGGCGCAGACACGACACAATGCCAGTGTTCAAACACAGAGAGTACACAGCATTGTAAATATAACACATGTTTTAATGATCTAAGGAAAGACAGCACATGACATTCTTGATCAAGTTCCATCTTGCCTTCGTCTCCATGAATTACATGACTGGGTTTGCATTCGCATGTGATCAGTCCAAGACGTCACTGTTGCAACTCTTGCTTCATACAGGCATCCTGTGTTTTAATCGACTGCATGACATCCTGAAGCTCGTGGACAGCGATCCTTCTTTGATCAAGGACAGCAAGTGGGTGGTGCAGAAGTACCTGGAGCGTCCCTTTCTGATTCATGGCACCAAGTTCGATGTACGCCAGTGGTTCCTGGTTACCGACTGGAATCCCCTGACTGTATGGTTCTACCGGGAATGCTACTTGCGCTTCTCTACTCAGCCCTACTCTTTAGAAACACTGGATAGGTAAGAAAAGCAATAGAAGAGTAGAAATCTGGTATAGCTCTAGAGATGGGGAGAGGTGGAAAAGAATCCAGGGCGCCACAAAAAAGTGATGTCACAGAATGTGTGTTATCTGCACGCTCTTGAAAAATTAAAGAGACATTGAATACCTATTTCCCTTGAAGAAAAATTAACTTGGTGATTTGCAAGATGACATAAAATTAGTTTTTCTGGGCATGGGTAAGGCAATGAATTTATTTATTTGAATGTATTCATTTGAAAATAAATACACTCATTCTTTATGAGTTCCCATGCAACACTGCAAAAATGATTTTTAAGAATGTATACCTTTTTTTCATACAATGGACTTTTAAAGCATCATTTTTAGCCTTCATTTGACCATTCTCCTTATGCAGTGGGTGTTTCTTGTATAATAGCATTGTTGCTTGTACCAGGCTTTTTAGGATGGGGGTACACACTTGGTGTCTTAAACCTAAAAGGTTTTTCTCTCTTGGTGGTGTCAGTCTGGCTTTTTTCTGGATAAATTGACTGTATTAACCTCCAAATGACCTAGAAATATTGACTGCTGTCATAAATTAAACCTTAACAATAATACAAATCTAGAGATCAAATGAAGATTATCTAGCCTTAAACATTTGTTAGTAACTATACACAGTGCTTCTAATGGCATACTGTCTGCATTCGATGCAGACTAAATAAAAGACAATATATTTTAATATCATAAACGTGTAAACCAGATTATCAAATTGTCTCCTGGAAAGTCTGGAAAAAGTGCAATTGACAATTGTGAAAGTTGCAAGGTGCAAAAAGATAAAGGCCAAAGAAAAAATATAGCATCAAATAACAAGTTCGAAATCATTTTTTGTCCAGGATGCATTTTTTTCAGAAGAAACCATTTTAATTCAGTTTTCTCATAATTATCCTAACTGATTTCAAGGAAGAAGTGAATTCCTTTAAGGGAGCGACAAGTGATGAATGGAATAAGCACTATACTACCACAAACACAGGCAAAACAATGACTTGCCGCTAATACTTGTCTGTTTCCCCCCCGGCAGCTCAATACACCTATGCAACAACTCTATCCAGAAGCACTTCCAGCCATCAGAGCTACGTCACCCAGAGGTGCCTGAGGACAACATGTGGTCATGTGAGCAGTTCTGTTCCTTCCTGTCCAAGCAGGGCCGGGAAGCCCAGTGGAGGGACATCGTGGTCCCTGGGATGCAGCAGGCGGTGGTACATGCCCTACAGACTGCTCAGGACCTTGTGGAGTCGCGGAGGGGTAGCTTTGAGCTCTACGGGGCAGACTTCATGTTGGGCCGAGACTTGAGACCATGGCTGATTGAGATCAATGCCAGCCCAACCATGGCCCCCTCCACAGCTGTGACAGCTCGTCTGTGTGCCGCTGTACAGGAGGATACCCTACGTGTGGTGCTGGACCGCCGACTTGACCGGAACGCCTCCACTGGTGGCTTCGAGCTCATATACAAACAGGTATTAACAACGAACAAACACACACACAAGTGGTGTTAAAGTCAGTGTACTTGACCATTTTTTTCCCTTCCTTAGCCCGCTGTTGAAGTTCCACAGTATGTGGGAGTAAATCTGCTGGTGGAGGGGGCTTCCCTGAGACGACCTCGCCTTGCTTCTCAGAGAAGGAACACCTTCCTCCAAGAGCATGAAGCCGACGCCCAGCCTAGACCCAGCCAGCTGGGACAAGAGGCAGCTGCAAAAACTGCCAAATCTGCTGTCCGCAAACCAAGAGCAACTGCAGAGAAGCAAGTGCAGCTCAGGCCAACCATATCCTACAACAAGACGCCTGCCGCGACCATATTCCATTCTACAGAAAATGAGAACCACACAGAGAGTGAGAGGAAAGGACTAGCGCCTGTAAGGAGACGGAACCCTGTTGTGTTGGGTCGGCCTTTCAGTCTCTCCCCACTCAGGGTGCCCCGGAAGGTCACCGCAGACCGTTCCGGCCTCAGAGTAGAACCTAGGAACCCAAGACGGCTGGGTTTCACCAGAGCGACAGCTGTCCACTTACCCCAGTATAACCTGTCCCGCTCTCTGGATACAGCGTGGAACACTTACCGCTCTCATATCCCACACCGCCTGACGCAGCCCACTCTGAAGCCCTTACTACGGGCCCCTCGTGACCTTCCCGCCCTGCAGGGTCCCATCTTACCACTGAAGGTCATCAGCCTGCAACTGAGTCTGCTAAACAACACGCACACCATTCCTCATACTGCACACGTCTCAAATCCTGGCCTCCAGATGCGCCAGTTCTTATCCCCAAAACAGGCCGTGACCCCCTGCAAGGAAGGTGGTCACAAGTCCTCATAAGAAGTACAGAGCAGGAGGGCCAGAAACTTAAAAATAAAGTTGGTGCGGGATAATTTTCCGTTGCAGATTGTCTGTGTTTATCTGAATTTACCTGTGGTGTACTTATTCATGGAGGGAAATCCCATCACCATTTGGATTGTACTGGTGCCATGCAACTCTTGGGATGCGGGTTTTTAACCCAGCATCAACTGTTTGGAGTTTGCATGTTCTTTGTGGGTTTCCTGCCATAATACAAAGACGTTCATTTTAGATGAAATGGTGACTCTAAATTACCCCTAGTGTGTTTATATGAGTGAGATAGTGTGTGACTGTTCTGCTCTGTTGTGTGGATGGGTAGATAACTGAGGAGATGAATGTTTCTGGCATTGTAAGAAGCCTTGGACAAATGTTTCAGTTAAATACAAATTTTTGTTAAAAAATACATTTTTTAATCATTAGTAGTTTTATAAAAGTGCATGGCCCTAAGGTGAAAAGGTTAGAATACATAACAGGTATCCCCAGCACCTCTGATACTGTATATTCTAACTGTTTGACCTTATGTTGATATGACCATGCACTGTTCATAAAACTAATAATGATTGAAAAAACCCTGCACCACGGTGGCACCCTGGGTTCAGCCAGTGCACGGTGTGGGGTGGGTATGGGATTTGAGCCCTGCTTGGGGTGTCTTGCGATGGACTGGCATCCCATCCTAAGTGCGCCCCCTCCTCCTTCGGTGTTATGCCCTGTGTTGCTGGGTAAGGCTCCGGCTCGTCGTGACGACAAGCGGTTGTTGATGATGGACGGATGGTATCCCCAGCACTTTCTAACAACTTCCAGAATGAGCACAACTATCATGTCAAATGTTACTTTTTCAAGAGAAATTCACACACTTGTCATCCACATATTTACAGGTGAGCTTCAAGTGTACACCACAACATTAATATGTATCTCCTTCCAAGCATGTAACTTAAGGCAGTCTGCTTATCATGTTCTGTAATGCAATAAATGAACGAATGGATGAATAAATGTATGAATGTTCCATAACTTTCTCAAAAAATGATACTGTTCAATGCATACAGCTCCACTGAGTTTGCTAATAAATCAACGAAAAAAAATGTTACATGTTATAAAGAGACTATTTCGGGCTCTTTTTCACGTCTGTCGGTAACTATGCAACCGCACAGCGCACAGAACAGCTTCTTCACGCCTACGTGCACTGCTGAGTTCGTGACGTAACGTAGCCGCGTTTGTTACGTGCGCGCCCCCGATGCAAAAGACGGTATCCTGAGGGAAAGATGGCCGCGTCCGTTTGCCGAATCGGTGGCACAGTGGGGAGAGCCTTCGTCAGAGCTCGAAACGTAAGACTTTGTGCCATTGTTTGAAGTAGTTATTTAAATTAGCTAAGGCTTTCACCACATATGTCGGAGTGGTAGTTTGAAATGAACGTAGCACAGAGTTCTTCGGATGTCCTGAATGTGCTCGTGCCCTTCGCTTCGGCCGCTTCGCCGGAGCTCCGCGGCTAAGGTCAGGAGTTTGTCATTCCGGTCGGGACGCCTGAGAATTGTGAGGTTCCTTGTGCTGAGGACAGGCTTATGTTTACTTCGAAACGTATTAAAACGTGACGGTCTGCTGAGTGGTGCAGAAGCCGGTCAGCGCCGGCTCTTCTCTCCTCTGCTCTGGGCTCCTGGCTGAAGCACAAAAAAACTCCATTGACTTGAAGTTGAGCATACGGGTACTACAGCTAGAAATGCATAGCGACTCGACTGTCTTTCGTTTAATTTCACTCCATTTCATTTACGTCACTTCAGATCAGCTCAAACTATTGTATATTTTCATTCGAAAGAAAGTGGACATTTGCCTCATTCAGTGTGTAACCTAACGGGCGCCGCAGTAACATTTATTAATCTTCAAGTTCATATAGGCTGTAGCTGATATTTTTGTCCAAATGACAGTAAGATAATCAACCACCACAGTGATTTACCCATTTTCAATGTCATTGAATCATTGTACCTGAATCAAGGGCATTAGGAGGGGATTCAAGCTAAGAATTGTCAGACAGTTCAAGGCAACAACTGCAAGTGCTGCACCATCTACTGCATTTTATTTCCACCCTATTTCCTACATAGTTTGTGGCTGGTTCAGTAATGTCCCAAAACATATTTGGTGTTTATATGAAGGGTTGTCAGTACTGAAACAGTCTGTGTGTGCATCTTTATACACATTTTTGTATGACATACATGCTGGTAGCGCAGTGGTTAGAGCTGCTTCCTTTGGACCCAAATGTTGCAGGTTTGAATCCCATTTCTAGCTGTAGTACCCTTGAGCAAGTTACTTACTCTAAATTGCTCCAGTGAAATTACCCAGCTGTATAATTGGGTAAATACCTAAATAGCATAACACTATAAGTTGCTTTGGGGAAAAGCTTCAGCTCCATGAATAAATGTAAATGTTAATATAGACTGTGAAGTGTAAATTTTAAGATCAGGTGAGTTTCTGTATGTTGGTACATAACCCAAGACTACAGATCACAAGTTTTTTTTTTTTTTTTTTCTTCTTTTTTCTTATTACTTTATTTGACTGAACCTGAGTTTTGGAGTTAGGATTGTGGCATCACTTCAGGTCACCTATGAGTAGCTGTCATATTTCTTTTATAAGACCCCTCAGTTGCACCCTCTGGCTGCCATTACTGCTTTGTGAACACTCCTTTTTTGTATGCCACAAAAGTTACGGAATTCTGCAAATGTTTTTGTCAACATAGGTTAATGGCAATGAAATTTGATTTTCAACAAACAGCTTAACCATTGTGATTGTGAGAAAGCAAATGAGTAACAAGGTGTAGTGCAGAAAGTGATAACTCTATCAGTCAGTGGAAGGTGATAATATTGCTGAAGACTTAAGTGCTTCCATTTTTTTTTTTTTGAAAAAGTAATACTGGTAATACTGACTAGAAACCTAGGCTGTGTTGTCATTAAAAGTTTAATAGAATTTTTAATGGAATTTTCACCAGTATTTTCATTATCATTTTTCATTGTGCTTAGGCATCTATAAAGGTTATTAATGTGTAAACCTCTGCTTGGTTTCACTTGAAATCAAGAAACTTTTTATTTTTATAATTTTACAAAATCTTAAACTAGATTTTCTGGTACTCAGGAGTTAAATTATATTGAGATGTTTTTAAGTACAGTTTAGTTCTCTGAAGTATATAGTTCGCTTGGTGATGGCTTTTGAATAGGCACGTTTCAGTGTTTCCTGTTGCTTCCGTTTTCTTGTAATCTGTGTTCCTTTCCTGCAGCAAATGTTGTGTTGGTTCCATTTTACTCTTAAGTGTTTGGATGTGTCTCCTGTGTAGCCCACTGTGCTGGCTCTGAGGCGTGGAAAGGTGAGCGTTTCATATGCACAGAGCCTTCTGGGAATTCCAGAGACCCGCCTCACCACCCTGGAAAATGGATTAAGGGTTGCATCTGAGGAGACCGGACAGGCCACCTGCACTGTGAGTCTGCCTTTTATAGCACATACTTCACATTTATATTTCCTATAGGGTACTCTTAGTTTTACTTTTCATTTTGTCACTGTAGTTGTTGATTGATCAGGCTCTAAGATGATCTGAATTAGTGTTGAAGTTAAATACAGTGAAGCCTCATGATCGTTTTCCTTGGGGCACTTCCCTGTCATATCATTAAAAACCTTTGCATTGTTATTAATGAGGTTTGCAGTGTTTTCAGGAAAATAAGACCAGAATTTTGACTCAATTTTGTTACTGGCTTCATTTTACCATTTGGCGTTCGTTTGTTACTGCATACTGTGTATTGAGCTTTAGTTGAAATTGTCCTCTTTTACCAAAAATGTGTTCCATAAGCCTCCTCACACTACAGTACAGGTTTGTGAGACTGATTTACTCTTTTGAAATTTTTTTCCATTCTAAATTAACTGTGCTTATAAGTCATATATGTCTGGGTTCCATTTTTCTGTTGCCTGATGTGAAATTTGTTTGATTTCCATTAGACCTAGTTCGAAGGTATTATTAATCCCCCATGTCCCCCCAAATATTTATTGACAGAACCTGTTTCTTTCCAGCTGACTGGATAAAGGTCATCTTGACAGAAAATTTTTCTTTTTTTGGTACTGAAGCATGTAGTCAGTGATTGTAGATCATTTCAGTGTGATGAGCTTGAGATCAACAATGGAGCAGATTGTACTGAAGCTCCAGCCTGTCCTGTCCTACTGTCCACCTCAACAATGCCTCTATCCTCAGGTGGGCCTGTGGCTCAACTGCGGGAGTCGCTATGAGTCAGAGAGGACCAATGGAGCCAGTTTTTTCCTGGAGCACATGGCCTTTAAGGTACTTGCAATGCAGCAAAGCATGGAAAATGGACTTGTGGTCATGTGACTCAGCCCATTTTCTTGATGTGCTCCTGTCTGCCACACCTGAGCTTCCATGTGCCTGCTTTTGCTGTACCACAGGGGACAAAGAAGTTCCCCCAGTCTGCCCTTGAGCAGGAAGTGGAGTCCATGGGTGCCCATCTTAGTGCCTACACTTCCCGTGAGCGAACTGCTTTCTACATGAAGATTCTGGCCAAAGACCTTGCCAAAGGTGAGGTGGTTGAGCCACTGAGAACCACTAGCCTGCTCTGAGATGTCAGTAGACATCTTCTCTGTCTAGTGGAGTAAAAGCCTTGAGAAACCGAACAGGTAAACCGATTTGCCGGTCATGGCTGTCCTCTTATCAAGGTCACCCTTAACCTATTTAAACACACTGCTCACATTTCTTACCTCTTTCATAACTTTAAATGCACTGATGAAGGCATCTTGGATGATAATGAAATGTTCACAACTAAGCCACTCAGTCCTGCGTACACTTAACAGCACAAATACATTTGCTCAGTGGTAAGTTATGGATGCCTGATGTGTTTAATGATTAATTCTATGTCTGCGGATACCTTTTTTTTTTTAATATAAATCTTCTCTGCCTGGCATTGTCCAGCGGTGGAATTGCTGTCTGAGGTGGTGCAGAACAACATTCTGAGTGATTCAGACCTGGAGTGCCAGCGTGGTGTCCTTCTGCGTGAGCTGGATGAGGTGGAAGGTAACCTGCAGGAGGTTTGCCTGGACCTCTTACATGCCACTGCCTACCAGGGTACACCGCTGAGCCAGAGTGCGCTGGGTCCATCACACAATGTCAGGTACACTCATATATGCATGAACACACGTACATGCATGTTTTCACATGTCTGTACAAAGCATTGACACACTAATAACCAACATAAGTGTTCTTTACCATGCCATCTTAGTTTGTAATTAAGGCTGTATGGAGATTTTCACTTACTGAGACTTTTTTTAACTGAAACCGATTAAAAGGTTCATAACTTTGAGAGAGTGCAAATGTTTTTGAAGAATCTGATGTTACAAGTTTAGTTTGATTAACTGACATTAAACTTTATTCTTTTCTGCATTCCTTGTATGGTCTGTAGGACTCTGACCCGCCAGGACTTGGTGGACTTCATGAACACCCACTACAAAGCACCTCGTATGGTGCTAGCTGCGGCTGGAGGTAGGGCCCCAGGGCTGCTGTACTGTACTGGGTTCCATGTGTGTTCCTCCTGACTTTCTCACATGGCTTCTGCTCTCCTGCAGGTGTGCACCATAATGAGCTGGTGTCACTGGCCACAAAACACTTTGGCAGCCTGTCATCTGAGTATGAGGGGGATGCTGTGCCAGTGCTTTTGCCCTGCCGCTTCACAGGGAGTGAGGTGAGGGATGGGGCTTGTATGATACGTCTGCTCAATCCATAAACTCACCTGATCACACTCTTGTGCTGTTGCATGTTTATGTCATCTTTGGCTCTCCCTCAAAGTAACTTTTTCCTTACAGATTCGCATGAGGGATGATGCCCTGCCTCAGGCTCATGTTGCCATTGCTGTGGAAGGTGCTGGTGCCAACAACCCAGATATAATCCCCCTCATGGTGGGCAATGCCATTATTGGCAGCTGTGACATCACATGCAATGGAGAAAAGGTGGGCGCTTTTAATGAATTTCATAAGAAATTACCAATATCCAATTACTGAAATGAGACTTAAAAGCTTTTTTTTTTTTTCTCCTCCTTTTTGTGCTTCATGGGTTTGTGTTTGATCAACACAGTGACAGAACGGATGCACTTATGTCTTTAGCTGGCACATCTTATAGTCTAATCAAGTCTGGTATACCTAATCAGCTTGAAAACCTTAATTGTCAAAAATACTAAAAATGTTGTCTATCTCTTGGCATAATTATGATTCCTGTGTATCTTGTAGCAGTATAAATATGACTTTTATGGGTTGCTTGAGTTTGAGTGAAATCATTTGCATCTAATTGTTTGCATGACCCAGCTCAAAAAATTCTACTCCTGTCTAGAACTTGAGCAGCCGTATGGCACGCATATCTATGACAGAGAAGCTCTGCCACAGCTATCAGGCCTTCCATACCACGTACAGCGACACCGGGCTGCTGGGCATCTACTTTGTCACAGACAAGCACCACATCGATGACATGATGCTCCTGGTGCTGGACACCTGGTCAGCCTGCCATCATTTACTCCCTGCTGCTTCCTCTGTAACAACAGCTGAAACCTAAATGTGCCATTTGATCTCAGAAGATCGAGGAGTACCCATTGTTGTCCTATGTTTAATGTCTGCCTTGCAGGATGAACCTGTGCACAACAGTGACAGAAAGTGATGTGGAGAGGGCTAAGAATGCGCTGAAGGCCAGCTTTGTGGGCCAACTGGATGGTCAGGGTTTCTCCTTCCTCTGTGTCACACACACTCATTTGTGTGTCCTTATGCAGAGAAATGCAGTATTACATTGCTGAGCTAAACTTAATTCAGGATGTTTATTGTATACATATATATATACTCAGCTAAGCCTGGTGTGAAGTGAAATAGTTTTGAACTAGATGAATTGTAATAAAAAAAAAAAAAAATTCTTCTTTATTGTGATTTGAGAAAGGCTTGTACAAAGTTGTGTTAATGAGGTGAGAACAGTCCATCAGATTTTGCTGGCAATTGCGCTTGTTTTTAACATTTTTGTCTTTTTTTAAAACATGAAACTCACTCCATCCAAGCTATCATGCAAATCATGTTAATAGGACTTGTGATTGAAATCTGTCACAGATTGATTATACCTTTTTTTCTGGGAGATACTGATACTGTAATATTCTGAAAATCACTTACTAGATATTCAGGGAAAATATGTGGGGCTTACTGAGTTGAGTATAGAAGAGTAACAGTAGGCTAAGCATTAGAATAATTGTAATTCAGTCCTTTTCTAAATTAATTTAAAATAACACAAAATGAGAACCATTCTTGCACTTTCTATAGCTTGGCACTTACTGACAGTTGATGCTCCCCGTGACTTTGCTGTGTCTGATATTCTTTGACTGTCTACTTTCTGTTCCAAGGAACGACACCTGTTTGTGAGGACATTGGGAGACACGTCCTCGACTATGGGCAACGCATTACACTAGCCGAGTGGAATGCCCAGATAGATGTGAGTATAGAAGCAGGCACGTAGGCCTCTCCATTTACAGTCTGCTTGGTGCTTTACTGTGACCTTACTTCCTGCCTTGTCCACCTTCCACAGATGGTGACCCCAAAGATGGTGCGAGACGTATGTTCCAAATACATCTATGACAAGTGTCCTGCGGTGGCTGGCGTCGGTGAGTCATCACTGTTGGTTTTGTTACAAATGCAAAATTAGCCTGTCTACATGAATCTGTATAATCATTATGTTTAAGAGTTAATGCCAACTTATGAGAATTTATGAAAAGATAATTGTAAAAGATAAGCCAGCAGTTTGAAGTGTGCAAATGCAGTGTGACTTAATCTGATTTAATTGTAGCCACGTTGCTTTGTTCTAGGTCCCATCGAGCAGCTGCCTGACTATAACAGAGTTCGCAGTGGCATGTACTGGCTCCGCTTCTAAACCGCCGTGTGGAGACGTGAGGGCTCTGTGGGAAGTGGCCCCATCATCTTTTCGCCTCTTTACTCAGATCCTTCCACCTTTTCCCTTCCATTGCACCATGGCACATGCCTTCGGGGTGGAGGACCGATTCCCCCCTCATTATTGCATTGTGTGTTTCTCTCCATCTGCCACAGATAAACTTTTGGGTTCATCACGTTAGTTTAGTCACATTGCATCGGCAAATAGATTGTGTGGCAAAGTATTTATGGTAGTTTTGTGTTTTTCAGAGAAAGGTTTTGCATCATGTGAACTGATTCCTGATACATGGGATTTAGATGTTAAAACTTTGTTTGTGGTTTGTACTGAAGGCTGGATTGACCACACATGTAATGGTAACGGTAAAATTCATGCAATAGAGGACAGGGAAGGGTTTGTGTTGGTTTCTCTACTACTGTAAATATGAGACTCAGTTCAAAGGTAAAAAAAATAAAATGTGAAAAAAATTGTGATATCTTTTTAGTTATTTTATTTTGTGAAAGGGGGTGTGGTGGCACAGCAGGTTTGGCTAGGTCCTGCTCTCTGGTGGGTCTGGGGTTCGTGTCCTGCTTGGTGTGCCTTGCGTCCTGTCCTGGGTCTGTCCCCTTCTCCTTCAGCCTTGTGCCCTGTGTAACCGGGTTAGGCTCCAATTCGCCGCAACCCAGCTCGGGACAAGCAGTTTCAGACTCTGTGTGTGTGTGTGTATTTTGTCGAATTTTGATTAGTGTCTATTTGGTGATTTGTACTTGACTGTGATCCTACCTCATACACAATTTCAATCCCTCATCTTTAATATTGTTTGACAATGAAATGTAGCTTGAAATATAAATGAGAAATTCTGTGTAGAATTGGCAACCCTAGTTCCCTAGCAACTAAAAAGATTCATCTGTTTCCAGGTATAATAATTCTGGAAATGGTTATTCAGTGGAAAACAAGATAGCTCTTGTATTAAAGGAAGAGATCAGCAAACTTAAGTGATTCAGTGTTCTGTCTTCTGGAAAGCAGCTAAACAAGTGACAGTAGTTATTTTTCCTACAGGACACCCAAATGGCAGTGTCGAAGACAAAATATGCAATAGGCTCTTCTACCATTTAATGGGACTTAATTGAGACGTTCCATCTAATGCACTGTGGCACAAGGCAGCACTTAATTTATTGTACTTCCTGTACTTGTTTGCACGTTTAACATTTGTACTATTTTATTATAATGCACTTACTGCATTTAAATGTTCTTATCTTCCAAGTCAGTTTTGACAAAAGTAGTTAAATGAGACCAGTCTCCTTCCTCTCCTTCCTGTCAAAACTCTAGAGCGGGCAGCCTGTGATGAACTATCTGAATTCCTCACCTGGGTCCATCTCCTCTACCAGTCTGGTTTCAAAGTTGGTCACTCCACGGAGACAGCGCTTCTGGCGGTGTCTGATGCTCTCCAATCAGCTAGAGCCGCCTCCCTCTCCTCGGTCCTCATCCTCCTCGATCTGTCTGTTGCATTCAACACTGTTAACCACCGGATTCTATTCTCCTCTCTTAGTCATCTTGGGATCAAAGGAGCGGCACTGAGATGGACTGAGTCTTATCTATCTGACAGATTCTATCGAGTGGTCTGGCGGAGCTCCCGTTCTTCTCCTCTGCCTCTCTCAATCGGTGTCCCGCAGGGCTTGGTACTAGGTCCTCTTCTCTTCTCGATCTACACCACCTCCCTCGGCCTGGTCATAGCCTCTCATGGATTCAAATACTACTGCTATGCTGATAATACCCAGCTCTTCCTCTCCTTTCTACCTGGAGCATCAGACATTTCTGCACGCATTGCTGCCTGCTGCTCAGACATCTCTACATAGATGTCTGATCTCCACCTCAGCCTCTCTAAAACAGAGATTCTTCACCTTCCAGCTGGCCTGTCCTTCTGTCATTTTGCTTACCTCCTCTGCTAAGAGTCTGGGAGTGACGATTGACGCAAGTCTATCTGCACATCGAAGCCACAACCCAGACCTACAGATAGATCCTGCATAATATCCACAAGATCCCTCCTTACCTCAACTGACTCTGCCCAGCTACTTGTCCAGGCCATGGTGACATCCCGTATGGACAACTGCAACTCTCCCTTGTGTGGCCTTCCTGCTGCTGCCATCCAATCTCTATAGCTGATAATAAATGCTGTTGAATGAGTTGTGTTTGACTTGCCAAGCGTTCCCCCTGTATCTCCTCTGCTCATCTCCCTGCACTGGCTTCCTGTGGCTGCCCAGATCAAATTTAAAACCCTGGCTATTGCCTACAAATGCATCAATAGAACTGCTCCTAGCTATTTACAAGATTTCCAGAAGTGCTACACCCCAATCAGACTGCTTTGCTCGTCGACTTCTTCTCGCTTGGTGGTCCCACGTGCGAAAGGTAAAGCACGGAGGTTCTCAGTTCTGGCTCTTTTGTGGTGGAATGACCAGCCCCCTCTCACTCATAACTGCTGAAACTCTGTCTACATTCAAGAAGGGTCTGAAAGCTCACCTCTTCTGGGCTCACTTTGCCCATGATCTCTCAAGCTCATATATGGTGTAAATGTTTATACACCATAACTTTATGATCATGCCCAGATAAGTCTTTACACAGCCACTACTCCTGTATTGTATGTAAATGTTTGTGTACCTTTAAAAAAAAATGTAGGAAGGTGATCAGGAATTGTCTCTTCTGAGTTCTATGCACCTTCTCGTGCGATGAACAGCGGTGCATGTAGTGCAAAGAAACAAACTAGATTTACTTAATCACATGTCTGCAACTATGTCTCTTTCTCCTGAGGTAATGCACAAATTGAGATACGTCACTTTGGAGAAAAGCATCTGCTAAATGAATAAATGTAAATGAATAAATTCATGTGAAATAAGTATTGCTGTCATATGGGACTTGTAGTAGCTCTGTTGGGCAGCAGAGGGCTTCCTGGGAGTTTACAGTCCCCGTGGTGAGCACTCAGTCAGATGGGTTCAGTCATGGCCCCTGTTTCCTGCCACATTTATAAGAATCAATAGAAATACAGTAGACACATGGTAAGTGTGAATGTGCTCTAATGATATCACTCCTTTGACATTATTAGAAACTATTGTACCTTATGGTGTCTGTATCATGTACATTTATCTTAATTCCCAGGCAATTTGCAGTGTGCAGTTTATATTGCATTTATTCATTTAAGTGACGCTTTTCTCCAAACAACTTACAATTATTTACCCATTTATATAGCCAGGTAATTTTACTGGAGCAATTTTGGGTACGTTCCTTGCTCAAGGGTACTGCAGCTGGAGGTGCAGATTCCAACATGTGACCTTTGGGTCCAAAGCCAGTAGCTCTACTATGGTTCCAGCTGCCTTTGTTTATTTATTATGCAGTTTAGTTATGTATCCATTTATACAGCAAGTCATTTTTGCTGGAGCATTTCAGAGTAAGTGCCTTCATCAGGGCTACTACAGTGGGAGAGATCTATGAAATCAATGTTATGCATAAATGATGTAGCCAGTAGTGCAAATTTACATGATCCTACATACAATAATCTGAGCTACATGGGCCATAATCTGGTCGGTGGATTCATTAACACCTAAAGCAAAGATGGTTGAGGGTGGAGACCAGCTGCAAACGTGGTATTAATATATTGTCAAAATGCCACCACCATGGTTTTTGGAGCGGTAGCCTTAGGCCTCTTTCTGGGTTGCCATGGCAGCAGACGGAATAGGTGTTGTGTGTGCTGGCTGACATAGGACGGGCTTTTTAGCGTGCTGCTCCCGCTTCTTCACTGGAAAAGGTCAGGCCAGCGACAGCACGGGACAAATCCTTTCTCTGTCTTAGAGCCAGGAAACAGATATTTAAGTTAAAGAGCCCAGCACACCCGCCTTGTCTGAACGATGTACCAGCTGACCCTGTCTTTACCCTATGCAGTTATACCAAATACATACTTCAGTGGTTCTCACTTAAAACCAGTCTAAATATGGGATCCTGCCATGCCTGTCTAAACCCATGTCCTCTCTCACCTGAACCCTAGTCGCACCTGGCCGCTTTGTCTTTCAAAGAAAATCATGTCCAAAAGAAATACTCGTTTACTTATTTGATGTCACACTCCGGTCAAATCGGTACAGTAATCAGATGCCACCTGTGGAATGTATTTTTCTGATGGATCCTGCATCCAATACCCTGCACGGTTGCACACTGAAACCTTTTCATCAACACACTAAAGGCTGATATGGAATCTGATGATCTTTTCACTGTTCTTACAGAAAATGGCACAGCTTTGCCTGCATACAGGACCGCCTGTTTACCACCCAACCTTGTGCAGCCCAGTATGTGTAGTAGTCAGGCATACATCAATGCAGGCACACAGAAGGCAGAAAGTGTGTAAACAGATGTGCAAAATTGTTTCATCATCAGTGAAATGTTCTCATTACAAGATCTCCAACACACACAGCAATGCATGATCCCATCAGCAAAGTGACCTCTTTGCAAGAACAAGGCACCAAACCCACAGTGACATGGATTTCATCAAACTCTTCAGAACCACACTGGAGGTCTTTATCCCACTGTATAAATCTGGCAAACGAACAAACACAAGTGAATTACTGAAAACCCTCAAAAATACCCCACAAAAATGTCTTCGCTCAAATTCTTAACTGACACAACTTCAATCAACATAAATTGAATAAGTACCAACCAACATCAACAACCGCTTGTCCTGATCACAGGCTAATGCGGGAGGGGACACACCCTGGACAGGACGCCAGTCCATTGCAAGACACCCCAAGCAGGACCCAAACCCTAGACCCACCACACAGCAGGCACCAGTCAAACCTGCTGTGCCACCACACCCCCTAAACTGCCTAAATGCACAGGGCAATTACATACAGTATATGGACTTACAGTGTAATGATTCTCTTCAGAATCTGCAATTATATGTCACGCTAATAATGTAGGCAATTATGTACAGAAATGCAAAATGTCCAGTGCACAGCAAATGTGCACAAACCTGAAACAAGTCGCCGAAAACGTCATTAACGCACCAGCATTTCTTTGCCTGGCTGAAGGGAATTTACTGTACAGGATTTTGCTGAGACAGAAGGAGAGAAGGAGATATTCTATTGTACTTAATTACAGGCGTGATGTATGCAGCAAAATATCTGGTCGTCGGTGCTGAAAGGTGTGCAGCTGGTGTGTGAGTATCAGTGAGATCCCCCACCTCGGGCTGCTCAATTACTGCTTTTCACAATTATTATGACTGCTGTTCCCTCGTCTCTCTCTAATTAGGCCATGTAAAAGTATCTTCGCCTAGAAGAGGAGCACATTAAACAGAGAGAGGTGAATCATGGCTGGTTTTATTGTACAGACAGGTGATGACTCATTCTTATGCTTCATCAAAGCTGGAGAAGAAGAAGACGCACACGCATACGCTCTCGGTAAGTGTTTTGCGTAAGAGTTTACATTAAAGTGAGTCTGGCTTCTTCTTGCAATAAGGAAACTATTGCTCTTAAGTTGAAGGCAGCAATGACTCACATTTATTTGTTCAGTGGGGGTGCGGTGGTGCAATGGGTTGGACCAGGTCCTGCTCTCTGGTGGGTCCGGGGTTCGAGTCCTGCTTGGGGTGCCTTGTGATGGACTGGTGTCCCGTCCTGGGTGTGTCCCCTCCAGCCTTGTGTTGCCAGGTTAGGCTCTGGTTCTCTGTGACCCCGACTAGGACAAGCGGTTCAGACTGTGTGTGTCTGTGTGTATTTGTTCAGCAGATACTTTCCTCCAAAGTGACTTTTAACAAGCTTCATGTAGTGTTATCAGCCCCCACACCTTATTCCCCAAGGTGACTTACACTGCTAGATACACTATTTACACTGGGTCACTCATTCATACACCAGTGGAACACACTCTCTCTGTGTCACTCACACTATGGGGGAACCTGAACAGCATGTCTTTGGACAGTGGGAGGAAACCAGAGCACCCAGAGGAAACCCATGCAGACATGGGGAGATCATGCAAACTCCACATCCCACAGCTCCCACATCCTCTTGCACCACCCAGGCACTCTGAGACAGCAGCGCTACTTGCTGTGCCACCATGCCAGCCGCTTCCTGCACACACTAAGCAACAGGTGAGTGTGTATCTTCAGCGTAATGCCCTGTCCTCTGGATATTTGACACACAACATGTGATGGTACCAGAACAGAAGAGAACCGAATGAGATTTATTGGCCAGTGTGCTGATGCACACATGGAATTTACTGTGGTTCTAGGTGCCTTCAGTATTTACAGACAACTGACACAGAATTACAGAATAAATAACATATTTACAGAGTATACAAACACAGAGTATAAATAGTAATATAAGCACAAAAAAGAAAATAAGAAGTAAATTAGAAAAAGTGGTTGGATAACAGGGGGGTGCGGTGGCACAGCAGGCCTGGCCTGTGCCTGCTCCCCAGTGGATCTGGGGTTCGAGTCCTGCTTGGGGTGCCCTGCAGCAGAGTGGCGTCCCACCCTGGGTTTGTCTCCAGCCCTGCACCTTGTGCCGCCAGGCTGGACTCCAGTTCGGGACAAGTGGCCTCTGACTGTGTGTGGGAGTTGGATAATGTTTCACTGACAGGAGACCTATAGGGGAGTTTTAACTGTTCATGAGAGTGATGCCTGAGGGGAAAAAAAACTGTTCTTGTATCTGGTCATTCTGGTGAACAGTGCTCTGTAACACCTGCCAGAGGGGAAAAGTGTAAAGAGTTTGTTCCCAGGGTGTGTGGGATCAGTGACAATTTTACTTGCCCACTTCCTCAGTCTGGACTTGTACAGGACCTGAAAGGTAGGCAGGGGTGCACTAATGATCCTCTCAGCCATCTTGACTCTTCATTGTGATAGGGTAGTAAGGTAGTAAGAAAAGACATCCAATGGTTTAAGGGTGAGGGACATTGTGGCGCAGTAGGTTGGACTGGGTCCTGCTCTCCAGTAGGTCTGGGGTTCGAGTCCCGCTTGGGGTGCCTTGCGATAGACTGGCGTCCCGTCCTGGGTGTGTCCCCTCCCCCTCCGGCCTTACACCCTGTGTTGCCGGATTACGCTCCGTGACCCCGTATGGGACAAGCGGTTCAGATGGTGTGTGTGCAGTTTAAGGTTGTTGAACTAAGTCGCAGTTCGACTCTGTATAAATGGGACCATATGGTTTTCGTCCTGACGAGACTGTGCTGGGTCCTAGCACCCTGATTCTCTCGTATGTCTTCCTATGAGAACCCTGTACATATTGTAACAACTTGCAATACCAACAGTTTGAGCGGGAGCTGTGCTTACTGTAAATAATTGAATTATGGGAAGAATGAGTGTTCAACCATTGGTTGGACTTACGGGGAATGTAATGGGGTGACTCTGTCAGCAAGAAAGAGTGGTGATCTATTCCAATCCAAGAAAAAAAAAAAAAAAAAAAGATATATAGGTGAGGTGTATGGTAACACCCTGGGAACAGGCCAGGCGACTGCCCATCTTGAGCGGTAAATGTAACTGGGTAAGTTTTCCTTTAATTATTTATTAAGTATGGTTTTAAGCCTTGGGGTATGTCGTTTAGTGTTTTAAAGGTTCTGCCATGCATTTCTTATATTAGTTGGTCTTATTAATTTTAATATATTTTTTTAAATTTCATTGTTTGCATGGCAGTTTTTAGGATTAATTAATTTATTGAATAAAGATTTTAACTATCGGAAATGATGAATGGAGAAATTTATTCCTGTCGAGTAAGACAGTGTGTGGAGCCAGATACCCTTGGGTGGGTTGGTGATCCATTCTGATCCGTAATTAAAAAAAATATATATATGTATATAGGGGGCGAGTGGGAAAATTGTTGTTTCTGCATATATATGCAATATATATGTTTCATATATACGTATATGCTGGTTTCAGGTAAAGATACTTAAGGTTAAAGTTACAATACACCTTGGTAAGGTGTCTGGCAACACCCTGGGAACAGGCCAGGTGACTGTTCCTCTTGAGCAGTAAAGTTACCGGGTAAGTTCCTTTTAATTATTTATAATTTTAAGCCTTGGGATATGTTTTTTTAGTGTTTTAAAGGTTCTGTCATGCAGCCTTTATATTAGTTAGTCTTGTTGATTTTTCTTATTTTATTTTAGATTTTATTATTGGCATGACAGTTTTTAGGATTCATTTATTGAATAAAGATTTTAATCACCGGAAATAATGAATGGAGAAATTTTTACCTGTTGAGTTGGACAGTGTGTGGAACCAGACACCTTCGGTGGGCTGGTAATCCATTCTGATCCATGAAAAAAAAAGGTCCTTAAAGAGAATGGGTCCTTGGACCAAGAGCGTTATTTCCCTGCGTGCCGGTGTTTCAATAAACGTCTGTAACGAACGCAGTCTGTACGTCCTTCTTCACTCCATCCGAACCCAGAGCGCTGCGCTCTACGATATTGTCCGCACCAGCACCGGATCTTCGTCCTTGTATAACTGTGTGTTGCTCAGCTATCTTACATCTTTATGTTCTTCTTCATGAGGCTGAGACAGAAAGTCAAAGTGCCGACTATGAGTTAATGTCACTTGTAATTGCTATGTATTTGATTGTTGATAAACCATTGTGTTGGAGTCTGGGGGTGCGGTGGCGCAGTGGGTTGAACCACGGTCCTGCTCTCCGGTGGGTCTGGGGTTCAAGTCTCACTTGGGGTGCCTTGTGATGGACTGGTGTCCTGTCCTGGGCGTGTCCCCTCCCCCTCTGGCCTTATGCCCTGTGTTACCGGGTAGGCTCTGGTTCCCCGTGACCCCATATGGGACAAGTGGTTCTGAAAATGTGTGTGGACCAGGGGTGCATGGTGGTGTGGTGGGTTGGACCAGGTCCTGCTCTCTGGTGGGTCTGGGGTTTGAGTCCTGCTTGGGGTGCCTTGTGATGGAGTGGTGTCCTGTCCTGGGTGTGTCCCCTCCCTCTCTGGCCTTACGCCCTGTGTTACCGGGTAGGCTCCAGTTCCCTGGGACAAGCGGTTCTGAAAATGTGTGTGTTGGAGTCAAGCAATGACTGTCTGTTGTATTTATCCATTAAGCTGACATGTTTTCGAAAACAGCTTACGATGTCAGATTGGTGTACTTAGCTCCTGACAGTTATTTATAAATTTGCACAGCTGGGTAAGTGTTACTGTCTCAATGTCATGTACAGGGGTGTACTATAGCAGGAGGTGGGATTCAGACTTGGGTCTTTCCATTGCAAGGTGTGACAGCGCTGCCCAACTTTTGTGCATCGGCACGTGGAGCGTCCCTGATTTCCTCTGTGATTTGTGCGTTGACGTTGTTGGAAATTGATTGCTATCCGCGAAAGAGTTTTTCTCAGAAGAGAGAATACCAAGAGCAACCAAGTCGGCCATCATCCAAACCGAAACCTACGCGGCATATGAGTCACTGGAGCGTAGTCGCGCTACTTTCAATTAATTTGTGGCGCGCCATTTACAGACATTCGCTGTTTCCAATGAAAAAGCGGAAAGAGCTTGCAGACACGATGGCTGTTTGGATAAATGCTCACAGGCAAATAGGGGAAATGCCTCATCACGCATTTCACATGGTACCTTTGCTCTTAAACAGACGTTAGCTCACGTGGAAAAACTTCAAAGAGTTTTTTTTTTTTTCTTCTTCATGAGTAACTTTTGGGTGGGATCTACTCCACCCTTTTTTACTATGTGATAATCAAAGAGTGAATATCTCACCACGTTTATAGGGACAGTACCATGAAAAGATTTTAACTTCAGTATATACAAATTGCCTGCCAAGATCTGACTACACTCTATATGTACTCTAATGTACTCTTGCATCACAAAGAAATCTTCTTTCGAAACATGTCTAAAACCTTTAATACTCATCTTTGGATTAAAAACACCCAAACTCAATGACTACATGTACAGTAACCTTAGCTACGTATTAGACATCTGACTTCTGTTGGTTGATTGTCTTATCAGGTTTGGCTAAGACATTGACAAAGTTAGTCTAGGTAAAGTATTAACTAAGAAATTAAACATCTAAGCCAATATGGCTATGAGATGCTTGGAATGCCATAAATTAGTACTAATTCCCAAATCATGTGGTCTGCAGTGTGTCTTGTTCCACACTAGTTCCAGTCCTGCCCTCTTTTCACTTTATTAGCTCTTTGGAGGCTAGAAAAGATGACCTGAGTGCTAAAGCCGCCCCAGGGTGAAGTACTGAGGTGACAGGCACTACATGGCATCTTACATGCATGTTCCTACTGCTTCTTGTTCGCAATTTCAATATATTTACTTAAACTACTCCTAACATGAGTATAACTCTAGAAGGTTGAAGGTTTGACTCATGGAATGTCTCTGCAACATTCTGAAAGCAAACATGTTCAAACTTTGAATTTATGAGACTCAAGAGTTCATTCCCCATGGTGGAAATTTCTACCGGTGGTGGGAGTGTTTCTCCAAGTGACAACTGAGTACATCACTTTAACTACTCATTTATGTAATGTGTGTAAAATGCTTAGAATAAAAGCACAGTGTGATTAAAAAAAAAAAAAAAAAACTATAGAACTGCATGTGGAATTCAGTGCTTCAGAACACGTGTTGCAGTTCAGCCTCAAGTACTTAGGTAATTACTAGGCTCCATTGTTCACACTCTCTCTACTCCTCTGTCTTACTCTGTCAAGAATACAGTGGAGCATATTTTTGAAACAGGAGGGGCCACCGTAGCATCTATTACACAGATGATAATAATGATATCTGTGACAGGATCTCCAGGGGTGGGAGGGAGAGCAGCACATACATTTTTCAGAGTTCAGAAAGGGTTGATTCAAGCACACAATGTTGCAGATCAATCACTCTCTCACACACACACACCATCTGAGCCACTTGTCCCATACGGGGTTGCAGGGAGCCAGAACCCAACCCGGCAACACAGGGCGCAAGGCTGGAGGGGGAGGGGACACACCCAGAACGGGGCGCCAGTCCACTGCAAGTGGGACTTGAACCCCAGACCCACCGGAGAGCAGGACGAGGTCCGACCCACTGCACCACCACACCCCCCATAATGATGCAAATGTCATTTATAAAAAAAAACACTTTATTTTCATGCTTCTACTGTCGAGTTTACTTTGCACAAGTGATACTCCCCTAACAGCTAGTTCAGAAAAATAAATGTGTTGTGAATTATGTATATGTCTTTGCACTGACTGCAGGCCTGCATCTGTAGTGATCATTTCTCTAAAAGAAGACTTATTTTCATTCAAACACTATGGATAAATGCAATCAAGTTTAACAGGTACTGAGAAAATGGGTAGGATCCCTGAAGGTTGCAAAGTGCAGTACCATGAGGATTGCTGCTCTAGTACCCTTGGATATGGTATTCAGCGAAAACTGCCCTAGTAAATTTATAAAAATACCTATTTAGTAAATAGGTATATAAAACATGTACAATTTTAGGATTCATTTTTAACAAAAGCATACATTAGGCTGTATATGATTAGAGTATATGATTCCTGTCACAGACAGGTAAAAACGGTATCGCTGTAACACGAGAAGAACAGCTGCTCAAAAACAGAGCACGGGGGGTCAGGAAAGAGGGAGAAACTGATCCCTTCCAACAGCCTCCTTTCATCTCTTTGCATTCCGGTGAAGAGCAAGAGGAGAAAACATATATTTCCTGATTTTTTTCGTCTTTAATCTAACCGCTCCTGTTCAAATGGGCTGCTTTGGTAAGCAGAGTAAGCAACACTTACTGCGGGTGAGAAGTAAGGTAAGCGAGCACTATAAACAGACAGTCGCCGCCCTGCTTTACCTGTCACTTGAACACCTTCATTTTTCCCGTCTCCACCTACACCAGCGGTGTCTCTTCCGGCACCATCCTGTCCCCAGCCTCCACGCTAGGGCCACGTGCGCGGTTCTCCCGACTCCTCGGATTCGTCTGGAGCGATGAGATGAATTACGTCACTGCCCTGGATTCTTCCTTTGGTGGCAAATGATTTACTAATAATAATTTACTATGGGGGTGTGGTGGCGCAGTGGGTTGGACCACAGTCCTGCTGTCCGGTGGGTCTGGGGTTCGAGTCCCGCTTGGGGTACCTTGCGACGGACTGGCGTCCCGTCCTGGGTGTGTCCCCTCCCCCTCCGGCCTTACGCCCTGTGTTGCCGGGTAGGCTCCGGTTCCCCCGTGACCCCGTATGGGACAAGCAGCTCTGAAACTGTGTGTGTGTGTGTGTGTGTGTGTGTGTGTGTGTGTGTGTGTGTGTGTAATTTACTATTTAGCAGCACATCTTGCGTTGAGCAGCTGGGAAAACAGCCCCAAGTACAGATGTGAGACGAGCTCCTTTCAGTCCTGCTGCAGTTATGATTCCTGCTCAGTCGATCTTCTTGTCTTTCTTAGTTAAATGCCTCAAAGAGACAACAACAGCGTGAAACCTTTGCTTTTGTTTTGAACAAAACTTTTTAACTTTTAATTCTGAATTATAAAATTAGCCGGATATATACTTTGTCAGCCTATTTATGTTGTGCAGCTAGTAAATACTCTGGTTTAATAAATTTTTCATCGAGCATAGGCTCCTAATAGAAGGTCTTAGAAGACACTGCTGAGTTTATGTTGGAAACACTTCCTTTCCTTCCCATTATCCCAAACATGTATTTACTTACATGTAAATAAAAATTAACATCAGATTAAGAAACTGCAAAACCCAGCACAGTTCAGCAGACTCTGTCTAAGCTTATGCCATTTCTGTGTATGGGCTGGTAATAATGTACTGGGGTCAGTGAGACTTCATTCATTCATTTATTTATATATTTATTTATTTGGGGATTTTTTTGCTGAGTTTGAAGTTCTGCCTGCACAAAATGTTTCCAATATCCTTTCAGTCAGACTCAACTTGGCCAAAGATGTCTGGCAAATTAAAAACAGGAATGTAATACAACCCTAATATAGGTGATGGATATGTACATGATTTATTCCTCTTTATCAACATCTGTTCATGGTTTTTTGAGATCCTTGTTTTGGTAAAACAAGACAGACTTTCATATGTTAGCTGCTTAAATAATTAAATTGCTTCCTGTGCTGTCAAACAATGGGCAGCGGGCGGTATAGTAGTTAGGGCTGTTGCTTTGTAATCTGAAGGCTCCCAGTTTAAATCTTAGTCCCGATCTAGTAACTTTGATCCATATATTAACCCTGAATTGACAGAGTAAAAATGACATGCTCTATAAATGGAGCAATTATTGCAAAGTTGCTTATCAAACATTGTAAATGTCCTTGGAGGAAGGGGTCAGTTAAATAAGAAGAATCCTTTATTAATCCCCATGGGGAAATTCACTCATCGTGCCACTGTGATGGCACCAAGCACGTCTTTGGACTCTGGGAAGAAACCAGAGCACTCACAGGAAGCCCATGCAAAACACACGGAGAGCATGCAAACTCCACACAGATTGAGCGAAGATTGAACTCCTACTCACTCGAACCTTCCAGGTGCTCTGAGGTCTGTTAGAGCAGGCGTTCTAAATGAAGGCAAATGAAACAAAGCTACTTTGCCTACATGAATTCAATTATCAATTGTTTGTTTAATTAAAATATTAATCTGGCAAAAGGTGCACCCAATAAGAAGTCTACATGTGTGTGAACAGAACTTTCACAGCTTGCGTTTTTATCCAGTGATGGTCACTGGCCTCTCAGGGAGACTGGCTTCCCATTCCCATGCAAGGTCTCTCTAGACATGTTTATGGGGGGGGCGGTGATGCATGAAACAGAATGCACCAGCGTCTCAAGTTAAGTATGTGTGTACGTACTAGAGTGATGAGGATGGCACAGAATACACTCCCCCCCTCCCAAGTCCCCCAAGTCGCCCTCCTCCTCTGTAACTCGACCACAAACTCGACCGACAGAGTGAGCAGACAAAAGTACGCCGAGGACACAACTGGAATGTACGCTTTTATTAGTGCGACATGGTTTGGATCCAATTTGTCTTATTTCTTCAAAGAGGCCAGACTTCACATCTGTCAAGCATAGTTTCCTCCTGGTCTTCATGCAACCCTGAAACCCAATTCAGCAAGAACTTTGAGCAGCTCGCTACCATTGTCCTTCCCTTGAAATTACCGCAGCTGCTGGTGAAAAGAGGTAAACAAATCTGTGGCATTATTTGAAGAAAGGCTTTATGGCATCAATGGCTGTACTTCTGGGCCCTGCTCTCTAGGTACTTTTTTTAGACCGTCATGGTGCTACATGTTCTGTCTTGCAGATGCTCTCGTGTCAGTCAACAAAAAAACAGAGAGACAAAAGCAAGCTTTAAAGTAATAATAGCAGTGTGACTGCAGACAACTCTGCCTTCCTCTCTTCTTTTCCAAACTCTACTTGTTCATCTTGAGGAAGCCCAGTGGGCCAATAGAAGTGCTGTCCTGGTACAGTGCGCTGCAGTTTTACCCAAACCTCTTCTTTTACTTTACTCATTTCAGCAAAGGCTTCCCAGAAGCAATTTAGCCCATGCATGTACAGAGTAAATTTAATAAGTGACACATCTCAGTGACACATCTGTGATTTGCTAGTGTTAACTGCCAGGACTGATCCACAGATTCATTTTTTGGAAGTAATTGTGCCACAATGTGATCACTTTAAAAAAAAATGGCTTTGCTCCTTTGTTGCTGTGGTCTCTTAATGGCAAAGCTCCGAACTGTTATAAACTTGGATAAGAATAAGTTAATGCACTGAAATGACTTGTCCATCTACCCATCAAACTTCAATAACCACTTGTCCTGAGCAACAGTGGGTGGAGGATAGAAAAATACCAAGGCAATATAGTTTTTCATGACTGTGTTTTTTTTTTTAATTAGAATTGATTTTGAATTGAATGTATTCTTACACACAGTCATTGCCATGTTCACGTGCTATTTGGTATCTAATGTACAGTGTACGTTATATTGAGATACTTTGACGATACCATTGTGTGAAACTGAGAAAAACTGCTGAGCTGAAGTGCACAGACAAGCCATGTCTAATGAATCACTCCTCACCTCCTGTCTTCACTCATTTTGTGTCTGTTGTTTGTCTTTTCTTTTACCACCTTGCAGCCTTCCTTTTATTGCCTGTTTCCCTCCATCACTCTCTGCTCCCCCCTTTTATATACTTTTCCGGTGTCACAGGTCACTGAGTTACTGCGCCTTCACACACCCAGGTATGTGTCTGAAGCTTAATGTCTCTCCTACAGTTAAATACTTTGGGTAAACAGATAATGCAAACAAATCCACAAAATTAATGGCAGTACATTTTCTTGTGATATTTTTTCTACGCTTTAGTCAAATTATTTTTTTTAAAAAATCATTTTTTTAAAACGAATATCAGCGTATGCTCTTTCCGAAACAGCACCGGTTTTCCGCTTTACGATATTTATGAGGCTACCCTCCAGATGAGGATTTTGGTGGAGGTTCAGATGATTTACTAACATTTCCTCAGGGTAAATCAATCTGAGCATAGTCCATTGCTCCTCACAAGTCTGACAGATTTATGTTGTGGGCGCAAGGGCACCGTCAGGGCGTTGCATCAAGGATGACCTGCTGTGAACTGCTCTTTGAGGGCAGGGGGCACGCGGTGACCCTCGGGGGACGACCGACATCTCCGGGCTGAGGAGGAGTGGAGCGCCGCAGCCCCACGGGCAGTTGGCTTGTAGGGTGTTCAGATGCTGAGGCGTGCGAGGGGGCTGCCTAAGTCACGTGACGATGCCCCCGGACACAAATTCCAGCAGCGTGTGGAGAAATGCCGACGCGGGGACTGGAGACGGGAAGGTGCGTCCCCGTCCTTGTCTGCTGAATACAGCAGCGTGTCGACAACAGGGGTAGCAATAATTGCCACAAGCGTTGCCTTGGGCACCAGGTGGCGTAATGGTTAGAGCTGTTGCCTTGCACTCAAATCCCAGCTTTGAATCCCATCTTGAGCAAACGGCTTATCCTGAATTGTTGCAGTAAACGTTACCCTGTTGTGCAAATCACGGGTCAATCATCGTCATTCAGTCACTTTGAGGAGATGTTTCTGCTAAAAACCCCAAAAAAGTATTTAATTGCAGAATTAACTATACAGTTACATATATACTGTATAATATATATATTTTTTTTAAATTAAGAAAAGCTGTCTGCAAGTTTCCACCGTGCGTTCACGTCTGTTTACAGGAGAACAATGTATGAAGAACAGATCCCATAGCGTTGCCCGCGGGTCCGAACCGTAGGCCATTGGTCGCAGCCCATAGTAAGAGATCACCGGGGAGGGCGGGCAGAAGGGAGGCAGCAGAGAGAGGCACAGGGGAAGGGGAGCCAGAGGATAACAGAACAGTCACAGTCTGAGTGTGTGTGTGTGTGTGTGTGTGTGTAAAACACACCTCTTCAGGCGCCCCGACAAGTTCGGGCTGCAGTGACAGATCGGCGCGGCGGGAGCGGAGCGACGAAACACACGCGCGTTCCTTCGGGACGGAGATCAGCCCCCCACGCACACGCACACGCACACGCACACGGCGAAAGAGCAGCGACGGAGGAAGGACCTAGAAAAGCAAGGGCCCCCTTTCGTTCCTCATCTGGCAGGTTACCTGTCAGCCTGAGAAAGGCGCTGGACTATGAGAGGGGGGCAGCAACAAGGCAAAGGTGAGCTCCGCCGGTGTGTGTGTGTGTGTGTGTCTGTGCGAGCCTTCTCCGGCCCCGTGGCCTCACATGAACTTGGAGGAAGTCCCGCTCCGCGGTTCATCATTTTACGATTATTAATATGATAATATTTATGACGCGCAGTTATCCTACATTCACAAGAAGAAGTTGCTCGAACGATCCGTCGGCGACGCGACCGACTGTCTGTCTCCAAATGCATGATGATGATCGAATATACGCGATTTTGCCGGTGATGAAGCCACTCGACGTGAAGAGCGGACGGCACTTCTGCTGGCAGCTTTTCCCTGCGACACAGAGTCCGCTGCGCTCGTTCCGCCCGTTCCGCCCGTGAGCGGGAGCGCGCTTCGTGCTCGTGCGTCTAAGCCGAGATTCCCGTTCGAACCCCGACCCGTTCCTTCCGCACCACCTGCGCTCGAGGTGCTTCTCGATTCAGCGCAAGTTAGTACCGTGATCGAAGGTGCCGCGGAAGAAGGAGTGGGATTCGAACCTCAGCACTGTGACTGAGGGCCCCGTCCAGGGGCGCGCATATTTAACTTAAGCCCTGTCAGCATTATTTTTTTTTTAATATCACTCCTGTGAAAAAATTGTTCTGCAAAGGTTGTAACGCTTTAGGGGTTAAACTGTCCTTTACTGTCACTTATTGTCCTACATTGTTGTTTTATAGATGATAAATGATTTTTGAGCCCATTTTATCCTGGAGAGGATGCAGCTGAAAGTGTGACAGCAGTGTAATATGGGCATAAAGACATAGTTAGTTTTAAAAGTTCAGAACCCACCGAAGGTGTATGTACGAGTGCATTTGGAGGAATGTTACTCGTTTAAAAGGGAACCATAGTGTGAAAATGTTGGAAGTTTCACAGCAATTGTGTTCATGAATGGCTTCGGTGAACAATAATAAGATTTTTGTCATTATACTAGTGGAGTATATTAGGGGGGTGCAGTGGAGCAGCGGGTTTGGCCAGGGCCTGCTCTCTGGTGGGTCTGGAGTTCGAGTCCCACCTGGGGTGCCTTGTGATGGACTGGCGTCCCGTCCCGGGTGTGTCCCCTCCCCCTCCAGCCTTGCACCCTGTGTTGCTGGGTAGGCTCCGGCTCCCGGGACAAGCGGTTTTAGATTTTAGATAATTTCTATGTGTGTGTATATTAGTGGATTTATTTCATTTAGTCAGTGCCACAAAGATTTAAGGCTTTTGTGCAAATCTTTGTTATGAAAACAAATTCAGAACTGTACATGTGCTGGAAATAATGCACTTAACTTTCCTTAATTGCCTACCTGGTATAAATAACAGGCCTTTTTAAAGCACTGAAACATTTGCAAGATGGAAAAGTCAAATCCTCTGTATTACACTGTGCTGTCTTCTGCCCTTTGTCCTTTAACAGTTTGTGTCTTTGACGGTGTGAAACTAATCGATCTCTTGGGAAGGACTGAATGTCAACGGAATTACTGTGTTTTAAAACATGTTTAAGAGTGAGGCAAAGATGCAACATAATGGAGATCTGGAAAATTAGCTGCTTCCCTTTCTCGTGCATCTCCCACGTTCATTATTTAAATTGCGTGTGTGTATGAGTTGTTGAGCAGCCCAACTCAAAAGGAATAATATGTGCCCATGCAGGTAAACATAAGGGTATAATATGCAGTTAGACATACAGCGCGGCTTCCTGCAGGGAGGAAATGAGTGGGGACCTGTTCTTCTTCTCTGTCATGTTTTTCATGTTCACTGTGTGGTTTAAAATGCCATTAAAAGAAATGGATGCAGTGTGCGTGTGTTGGGGGGGGGGGGGGGTTTCCATGCATTAAGTGGAAGCGGGGTTAACGGTGATAATTACAGTGGTGGCTGTGCTGGGGAAAGTGCTTATTTTCTGAGTGGGAGATCCCTGGAGGAGGAGTGTGGGTGAGGGGGCAGGACAGGTGGGGTTGCCCCCTCCACCGAGGAAGAGTGCAGCTCCCGCCCGAGTCCGACTACCAGTCGTATTGTTCAACCCGAATTCTGCCAGCTCTGTGCTGCTCCGATGTCCTCGTAGCCTTAAGAGTCCTTCCAGTGAACACGGCTGTAATGTTAAATATAGGAAAGCATTTATATATTTACAGCAAGGTAGAAAGCTGAACTCTAAGACATAAATTTGGCATCTTTTCCAATTATAGGGTTTACATTACATGTATTCGTTTAGCAGACGCTTTTCTCCAAAAATGACGTACATCTCAGAGAAAATACAATGTGTGCATTACATTAGGAGAAAGAGAGACATAGTTGCAAACGTGTGATTCTTAAGTGGTTTGTTTCTTTCCACTATATAAATCAATGTTCATCACACGAGTAGCTGCATAAAATTTTCAGAATATCAGCGATTCCTGATCACCTGCCAACTAATTTTTTTTTTTTTTTTTTTGAGATACACAAACACACACACAGACACACACATTGTCTGAACCGCTTGTCCCATACAGGGTTGCGGGGAGCCAGAGTCTAACCCGGCAACACAGGGCATAAGGCCGGAGGGGGAGGGGACACACCCAGGACAGGATGCCAGTCCGCCGCAAGGCACCCCAAGCGGGACTCGAACCCAAGACCCACCTGAGAGCAGGACCTGGTCCAACCCACTGTCCCACCACACCCCCCAATACATAACCATTTATGTACATTATAGGGTTAGCTGTGTAAAGTCTTATCCAGGCATGATGTTAAAGTTATGGTGCATGAACATTTACATTATACATGAACTTGAGAGATCATGGGCGAAGTGAGTCTGGAAGAGGTGAGTTTTCAGACCCTTTTTTAATGCGGACAGAGTTTTAGTGGCTCCGAGTGAGAGGTCATTCCACTACAACAGAGCCAGAACCAAGAACCTCTATGCTTTACCTTTCGTGCATGGGACCACCAAGCGAGCAGAATTTCTTTTGGCTCATTAACTACCTACAAATAGCTGAAATCTTGGGGTTTCCTTATGGTGCTGATACATCATACTAATAATGCTGTGATGCGGGGTGTAATAGTTGAAGCAGCTGGACTCATTAGTTCGAACATCTCGCGTGTTCTGACGTGCAGTCAAGGAGGATGATGTCAGGGGGTCTGTAGACATGCCTGTCGAGTGTTTCCTGAGCCACCGCACACAATGACTTCGGTTTTACAGTGTGATTGTACTTGTGAACTCTAATAGACTTTTTGCTTGTAGAGAGACACGAGAGAAAATTTTTAGTACATGGGAAGAACAAAGACACTTTCTAGTTCTACAGGACCAGTCCACTCACAAATTCTTGCAACTAAACTGTTTAAAATCATTACACGTACAAAATATGAAAAAAGTCATATTTAAAAATGTATTGGCCTTCTTCCTTAGGGGACACATACACACACATTTTCTGAACCGCTTATCCCATACAGGGTCGCGGGGAGCCGGAGCTTAACCCGGCAACACAGGGCGTAAGGCTGGAGGGGACACACCCAGGACGGGACGCCAGTCCATCACAAGGCACCCCAAACCCACCAGAGAGCAGAACCCGGTCCAACCCACTGTGCCACCACACCCCTCGTAGGAGACGGCCTACCTCATACGTGTTTTATATACTTTTAAATTTGTTTTGAATCTCCACGAAAATGCTGGAGAGGCAGATTTATGACTCTTATAACGCTTTAGTCGCGGAACTGGAATAAAGAAATGTAACCTGAGATTCGAAGTGCTTAAATCCATGCTTGGACGTGTTAGACGGCGAAACGAGAACGAGCCTAATAAGAAAAATGCAACTTGCGTCTGATCGTCTTCAGTTAAAAAAAACACACGCAGTCACTCCAAACATTTGCTTATGAGCTCACAGTCTGCAGCTTAGTTAGTGCTTAGAGTCAGGTGGCTGGTTCCTAGTTTTCGAAGCCCTTTGTGAAGCATCTCTTGTCCTAGTGTGCACTGCATGTCCTCACTGGCTGCTTTTGGCTGCTGCAGGAATGCCAGGCTGCCCGGGGCAGCGCAGGCCACTACGGTAGAGTAGGGTGTTGGGTTATGCACCAGGGGGAGGGTGGGGTGGTGTCCTGCAACGCTCTGAAGTGGGCGTGTTGGGACGGGACGCCTCCGCTACGCCGCCAGAGAGGCATGTCTGCGCTCTGCGTGCCGAGCGGGTGCGTGTTGTACACCTCCCTCTACTGCAGACGCCGCTCCGCGGGGTGTCGAGGCCCTGACTCCTCGCGACGGGCCAGACTCGCATCCACTGTCCAACCCCATTACGGCCGCCGCGTCACCGCCGCTCTACGAACCGCAAATCAGAGGAATGATTTTCCGTAGTGAAGTGAAAAAGCCGGCCTTTGTAAGTGGATTTAAACTCCTTGGATGTGGGAGGAAGCGGAGGCACGCGATGAAGCCGCAGGCTTTATGAAGTGGCGACACAGGAAACGGTTCGGATCCAAAGCATAACCATGTGTCTTGCAAATTATGCAGCGGTATCAGCATGTGCCACCATGCAATGAAAACTGCCTGGGTTTAGTCTGGATTGACACTCTCATCGTGTGCAACATGAGAAGTGTGCCAGTGCTGGAAAGGTCTCAGTTCTGTGAAGCTGAAGACAGGTACGTTCTTGTACGTGACCACCGTATCTACGTACTGTACACGTTGCTTTGGATGACGCAGGCTGCCGGGGAGCTCTTGGAGCAGCTCAGCGCAGTTGAAATGTGACTTTTGTGGTTAAAAAAAAAAAGAATGTGAATTATCAGAGGTGTGACACGGAGGAGTTTGTGCCCTCTCTTTCTTGACCAGCCGAAAGGGAACGGATCGGCAGACGGCCGGTAGAGCCGGATCACGGCTGCGATCCGTCGCTTGCCCGACATCCGCACGGCTCCCGCAGCTCGGCGCGCAAAAACAGCGGTAAATATTGCGAGTGCGGAGCCGTGCAGGCCAAGACAGCTCCTCGAGAGTTGGTTCCGCGAGGATCTCCCAGAACCACGAGCCAGACTTCGTCTGTCTGTGATTTTTTTTCTTCTTTCCACTTCCTTCCCTCTAAGCAGTTCCTTCCATGTTTTTTTCTGAGGAGCATTGTTGTTCAAACGCGACGGGGTCTGGCCCGACACCAGGTCATCATCTGCCATAATCAAGCGTTTAGTCAGTCTTACTCATGTCGTTCTGAAAAAGATCACACTTTTGGGTTAAAGCCTGGACTTATAACCCGAAGTCAAAGTAGAAGAGAGTCACAGAAGTAAAGGTTAGCCTTCCATTGCTGCAGTGGTGGGCGCACGGCACCGTTGCCATGGAAACACCTTTGTGTGAGCGTACTTTTCAAAGCAGGGAGGCTACAAAGACCATAAAAGTCAGGCGAAAAAAGGTCCTTCAAGCTTAACCTTTTATGCATTTCTTTCTGGCGAGTTGTCTTCGTCTTTTTGTTCCTCGACGCTTCTTCGGCGGGACGCGGTATCAGAGGGAGACGCCAGGGGCGGCGTGTGGCATCTTTGTTCACACAAAGAGCAGAAGAAGCAAACAGCTGATGGGGAAGGGAAGAGTCTCTCACTTCAGAGCTCTGTTTAAAGAAGCGGGTTTGTGGGTTTTTTTTTTTCCTTCTACGTTCTGAGGGATTTGGGGTCTGTGCTGCTGGACTCATGAAACGACCCGAATGTATGTTTTCCCTTGGTTGGTGGCTTCAGGCTGCCGCATGTCGAAGGAGGAGCGGACCTGTCAAACCGCCGCCTGGAGCTGCTGTCATCGGGGACGGTCCAGGGGCCCGAGCGCGGGAGGCGTCGCCGTGCCGCGCTCGGGTCCCGTGACGGACGAGGCCGTGCCGTGACTTGCTGCGGCCGCGGGAACAAAGGGCCGCGCGGTGCAGTAATTCACTCTGACATGTCCCCTGTGCCTTCTGCGCGGGCCCTCACACCCAGCTGAGGGGACTTTCTGCTTGAATAACAGGGCTGGAACTCTGACAAGATGTGCTTTCTCTCCGAGGGGCTCCGTCGACCCCCTGCGCTTTGTAAACCGTTAACGGTCTGGCTCAGCCCTCGTCCGGCGGTCGACCTTCTGCCCGCTGTACCTCCTTCTCTCTCCGCGAAAGTCCCACGGACGCCGGCCGTTGTTCGGACTACGTCGGTCGGGGCCGGACCTTCCAGAATCTTCCTGCGCCTCTGGAGGACTGCTGCCTCTTTCATGTCCGGCGACCGTGAGAGCCCAGTGCACATTCCTGCTTTTATTTTGGAAAAGTTTGTGCTTCAAACGTGCTCTCTTTTATCCGTCCGTCTTCCACTTCCTCCTCTTTTTCTGTGGTTTGCATCTGTTGACATCGGGGCCCGGTGTGGACGCTCGAGGCTCCTCGGCCGCAGACCGAGGAACAGGCTGCAGACCAGGTGTATCTGGTGGCACCGTCAGCGGTCACATCGCTCGTGCGGCTTGCGATTGAGACCCCCGGCCGCTCTGACCTCTTGCTGAAGTGTTGTTGCAGGATGCCACGGTCGATGAGGGACACTAATCCTCTCTTGTTGTCAAGGGGGCAGAGCAGAGTTCACCGACTCCTCGCGTCATGAACGTTTTACCCATGAATTTTCAGAGATGCAGATGGACCACCTTCATTCAGCTTGTTTCCACAGCATTTGCAGCTCGTGTCTGGTGGTCCCGAGTGTTGGGCGTTTACAAGATTCAGTGTTGCACTTATTTCTGGGATGAATCATTCGACGGTTAGCGGTAATCGGAATGTTTTTATGTTTTCGAGCTTGTTACGTTACTTTTAATTTTAAAGTAGCTGGGGTTAAAAATCTTAAGATGAAAAATGTTTTCATCATAACTATACGGAAGATTTTTCCAGCGCCTAAATAAATTAAGGGACATCTATAGTAGGATAGGACCCCGTGGTGACAACATATTTGTTTTTTAAGTAAATTTAAAAAGTTTTAATTGTGCAGGTATTTTGAAGTTAAGACAATTTAAAAAAAAAAAAAAAAAACATTTTATAGACTGTAATTGACTGGCATCCCACAATGCACTACAGAGCTAGTTAATAATAACGGAACGAAAGATTTATGGCTTTGTCTGACAGAACCTAACCCATTAATAAATGGAGGAAGAGTTGTATTATTGAGAGTTGTATTATAACCCACTGTTGTGGGTTATTACAAAGGGGGCTGTGGTGGCGTGGTGGCGTGGTGGGTTCAGCTGGTGCCTGCTGTGTGGTGGGTCTGGGGTTTGAGTCCTGCTTGGGGTGCCTTGCGATGGACTGGTGTCCCATCCAGGGTGTGTCCCCTCCCGCTTTGGCTTTGTGCCCTGTGTTGCTGGGCAAGGCTCCAGCTCACTGTGACCCTGCTTGGGATGGATGGATGGATTATTGCATAGTGGTAAAAGTGACATTGGAGTTACAATCACATCAAGCTACAAACTGACTTCAGGACCTACTTGTGTTTGTGAGTTCAGGCTAAATAGTTTACTGTACATGTTGAAACTCCTTTTAAGGAAACGCTGTTTAAATTACCTTTAAACTAACTGCTTTTGCACAGCACACATTTCAGCTGGTGAAAATGTACAAAAGTGCGTATAAGTAAAACATTATCCAGGACATATTCTCCTGTCTGACCCGGGGTTCCAGTAGGAGCAGAGCCATGGTCTTAAACACAAACATACTCCCTGTGTATGCGTCGCCGTTTAGCTGACAGTCCGCAGGCTGCTAATAAAGAGAACGGCCACGTTTCCCAGGACACACACACACCGTCTGAACTGCTTGTCCCATACGGGGTCGCGGGGAGCCAGAGCCTACCCGGCAACACAAGGCAGAAGGCTGGAGGAGGAGGGGATACACCCGGGACGGGACGCCAGTCCATCGCAAGGCACCCCGAGAGGGACTCGAACCCCAGACCCAGCGGAGAGCAGGACCCGGTCCAACCCGCTGTGCCGCCACGCCCCCCACGCATGATACCACTTGTAGTGTAATGCACCGGCGTAAATGGAAAATTAGAAGGACCGTGCATTCTCTAAACACAGTGGTCATGGGTACCGATGCTGGAAAGCACTGGACAGCTCCAGTTTACAGGGTCCAAAGGAAGTTTGGCATTCTGCATTGCTTCGAAGTGTCTCGTAAACAAGCGGCGAACTGCTCCACTGCATTGAAAACACCGGGAAGAAAGTGAAAACGAAAAAAAAGTCTTTTTTGAGGAAAAAAGCTTCTTTTGATTTTTTGCGAGGACCGAGGAGGCTCGAACTCTCCCCGAGGACACGGAGAAATACGTGGCATGATTTGTGTGCTCACATCACGGATACTCAAATATATCTCTCCAAGTTCTTTTGCAAACTGTTTGCCCTTGTACCCTTAACAAGTAAAATATACAGTTTGTGTCGCAGCCCGTCGCTGTCCGTTTATTTCTTTTATTCTTAGACATTTTTTTTTCTGTTCCTCTTTAGGGTCACATCAGCTAAGCATAATAATGACAAAATAAGAAACTGTCATTTTTTTCTCCACGTAATTTGTGTGTATTTTTAACTTTCACAAGTCTGCCTTTCCTTGGAAGGCAGCAAACTTTGCTTTAGAACCAAAAATGAAAAATGCTGTTTTGTCATTTTATTACCTGGACTTAAAAATGCGGATATTACGGGCATTAATGCCCAGATGTAGCGATGTCCAAACAGCCCTGCTGTGAATCACGGACAGAGGAAGTGGCCCAGACCTTCGCTTTGACTTAAAGGTTGACCGATCGCTTCACATTCAGTGCACATAAATGAGACTAATAAAATGCTCAATAATTTTGGAAAGTAGAAAGTGTTGCGGGGTGGAGAGGTGGCAAAGTTGGGGTGGGGAGGTGATGCTGCCTCACGACACCTGGCCCCCTCGGCCATTGGTTCGAGTTTGCATGTTCTCCCCCGTGTCTGAGGGGGGTTCCTCTGGGTGCTCCAGGTTCCTCCGACAGTCCAAAAGTCATGTTCTCAGGTGAACTGGTCACTCCAAATCTCTTGAGTATGTGTGTGGCTGCCCAGTGATGCACTAGTGTCCCATCCAGGTGTACCACACCCGACTCTGGGTGTTTCGGTGCACATCCTACTTACTGTGCTGCTCTTAGACTAAAGGAGCACTGGACTGGCCCAGGTCAGTATTGCTCCCACTGGTGTTCACTCCCCTCTTTGACCCTGAAAGGTGTCTGGGGTCACATTTAGTGTAGCACCCAGAATGAGTGGCAGCCCAGCCAGGGAATTAGTCAGCACAGCAGACATGAGTCCACCATGCCCCCGGCCAGGTGTGTCCAGACTCCTCTCACCCCCGCCCCAACACGAGTGAGTCAGCACATTTTTATTTTCCATCGTGCTCAACCGCAAAGGCTCACAGCTGGAATGGGAAGACTTGAACACAGATGTGCAATGCACTGAGTGTTGGTGTGGCTTCAGAGCGCCGTTGAAGTATTTGTGTGGCAAATCAGTGCATCGCACAAAAGTGTTTTTAGTAGTGTCGTGGAATTTGGTTCGAATAGAAACACAGTCTGAAACGTCAAGGCCTTGTTCCTTCCGTATACCGTACAAACAGCATGCTGGGAAACATCTCCAAAGAGGAGCTCTCCTAACAATGCATCTTATCCATATATACGGTATACAGCTTACGCCATAAGGGAAGGGACATGAATATTCAGAAGTGGAAAACGACCAAAATACGACACCGGTGACGGGTGCTTAGTGAGTAAAAAGGGCGAGTGCTGAAACAGTTTGTACGAGACAACTTGCAGGTAGAGCGGAGATATGAAGAACAGAGGCGCCCAAGGGACAGCACCCTCGGCTAAATAACAGCAGACCCGTGTCATGCACAACACAGCTGAATCAGACAAAAGACGAAACATCCGCTTCACCATCGATATTCCCTCCGCGGTAGCACCAACTTTTAAGATTCACGAATCCTAAGGTGTTTCTCAAATTTTCCGTGAACTGCTGGTCTCCACCGATGGTTTTGGATCGCCTCTTGTGTTCACCTGCTCTTTCCTGTGTGTTTCACTCCTGCTGGACCACGTAGCAGCTAAATCACGGTCCTGTAAGGATGCATCATGGTATCTTGGTTGCGTGACGGTAAATGTTTGTCGTCACTTTGCCGTTTGTGCACCGTGTTGCCGTGTGCACAAAAGCTGCCTCTGTCTTCATGATGATGCTGCTGTCTATCCACCCATCTGGGCATCTACCCATTGATAGGGGCAGCAGCTGCTGTGGTGTTTGGGGCTGTCCAGGGCTGTCACTTTACTATCGGAAAGCTCCTGCTTCAAATCCTTGTCCCACCGTAGCATCATTTATCAAGGTTCTTACCCTCAGTTGATACAACGAAGGTACCCAGTGGTTGAGAAGTTGACGTCCAACGCCGTGACCTTGGACAAAGGAGTCAAGTAACTGTTAGTAGTTAATGATATTCATGCCGAACTGTAATGATTTCAGCTGCCGAGTTGCCGACTGTCATGATGAACGATTCTCTGGAAGTGAATCGCTTCAGTGATTAAACTTGTTTTCGATTAACAGCATTGCCGTTACGGCACTTTGTCAGAAACGGACAAGTTTTTTTGTTAATTGACACGTGTTTTGACTGCGGTTGTCTGAACGTTATACTGACAAGTGGAGACATTAAATGCTTAGCGACTTTATTTTCCGTCAGATAAAATTAAACCGTTACAAACGTACAGCGCACGGGAGAATGACAGGGCTTCTGTGAACATCCTTCAAAGCTGTGCAGTGTAATTAAATTTATTTTGACAGGATCACGGCAAAGAAAATGGGGAGGAAACCAAAAAAGTTAAAGAATATGCAAATTTGCTCCCAGACAGTACCTGTCAGCTGTTGACGCTACTCCCTTGAAGAAGGGCTGTGGAGACCAGCTGAAAGTTCTAGATGCAAAATGAATATGGGTTGAGGGTTGTATTATTATTATGATTACCCTTTTGTCCAAGGTGACTTACAATGCTAGATGAGAAACTTTACTGTGATTTACCCATTTATAGAGCAGGCTATTCTTACTGTACCAGCTCCTACCCATACAATCACATACTGTTGTATCTATTAAACCTCCTTTCTCTTCTACACACTGTTTTCCAGCACAGGGCAGTGCCACGGACTACGTCACGAGACTTGTTTGTGGCTGGACGCATCTAGCCGTCAACCAGTTCTGCTCACTTGGGAGGTTTCAAATGTAATTCACACACACACAGTCTGAACAGCTTGTCCCATACGGGGTCACGGAGCCTGAACTGGCAATGCAGGGCACAAGGCTGGAGGGGGAGGGGACACACCCAGGACGGGACGCCAGTCTGTCGGAAGGCACTCCAACCAGGACTCGAACCCCAGACCCACCAGAAAGCGGGACCCAGCCAAACCCGCTGTGCCACCGCATCCCCCTCTTTGCCGCCCCAATTCTAATAAAGTCGCCTGAAGTTTGAGACTGAAGTTGTCGGCTTTGCCACCGTGCCGGGAAAATGTTGGAGGGCATTATGTGACATAAGAAGCATTGTGAGATGGTCTCAACGGGGCTGTGTTCCACACACACGAGATGTCATTAAAAAAAACTGTGCTGTATTGTACCTGGCAGCAGAGTGAACTGCTCTGGTAGCTGCGATTGTGCTGTTCACTCTGGAGTTCGTGTTGTGATGCATAATATTGGGTTCTGTAGCTCTGTACTATGGGCATAATGCATGGTTATATGGTGTTGCACTGTTACGGCACATGAAGAGGAGGTTATGAGATGATGTAGCTTGTTACAATTTGTAATATGGTGGTGAATATCTGAACATTATTGTATTGAATGTAGTGGAAGCGCAGCGGGTGGTACTGGTGCTTAACGCATCCTGGGCTGTTGGTTCATGGGTAGAAATCTGGCTCGGTCTGTTTGCATGTTCTCCGCATATTGCTGCGGGGTTCCTCCGGGTGCTCTCGTTTCCTCCCACAGTCCAAAGACATGCATCTTAGGGCGTGACTATATGGGATGTGTCCAGAACGCACTCTCTCTCGCCACATACGCTCAAGAGCATCCTCCGGAGCGCTGCAGTCCCGGACCGGAAACCGATTGCTGGCGGTTATTGAAAGCGGTGGATGGAAATGAAGGGAGAAACCTGATATTGTTGTGCTGTCAACTTTGATATGAATGGACGCTCCTTCGCTGCAGCTAAGGAGGATGGAGTGTAATATGAACATGGAGATGGGAAGAGCTATATATGAGTATGCTGAAGCTATAAGGCCATACAGTGTTTATCTGGTAAACAACTTGAGGATAAGTAAGTGTACTTTACCGTCATTTTCCTTGCATTCACCGTGTTACATGTACCAATGGCTCGGCTTCAAAATCTGTCCCACTTATTCTAGAATGACAGATGTGTCAGTCAAATGGGAATCTGTCAGCAGCGTTCGAGCGACTCGGTGACTCTCAGTGACACCTGCTGATTTGTGAGATGCTCTATCCAGTGTGATCCCGACACATGTCCACATAACTCCGTGGTCTGTGTCCCCCCCCCCAGCACTGGCCTGATACATTGTCCCTGCTCTCTGTGTGCAGGCTGTGAAGATGCGGAGCTGTGTGTTCCTGCTGACCGTGCTGCTCTCTTCGCTGCCCCACGTCTCAGCACAAGGTACCACATCACAAGGTGTGACCTGAGGGTTGGTGGCGGCCACTGGATCCGCAGAACCCCTGACCTGAGACACAGGAAAACCACTCTTCGACTAATTTAACACTTGTCGCTGACAGCTGGTTTGGCACTGAAACCGCTTTATTTTTACGTATAAGTGTTGTCATAAATATTGCTGACATACTGATGCTGACTATAATTAAAGTTGTTAATGTTCCCTCTACCGGAAGGGGTACATTTTACATTTACATTTATTTATTTAGCAGATGCTTTTCTCCAAAGCGACTTCCAGTGAACTCTATGGAGTGTAATCAGCCCACATGCCTTATTCACCGCGGTGACTTACACTGCTAGATACACTACTTACACTGGGTCACTCATCCATACATCAGTGGAACACACACATTCTCTCTGTCACTCACACACTATGGGGGAACCTGATCATCATGTCTTTGGACTGTGGGAGGAAACCAGAGCACCTGGTGGAAACCCCACACAGACATGGGGAGGACATGCAAGCTCCACATTTTATGTTTATTTTTAATTGCAAATTTTACATACACACACACACATTTTCAGGACCGCTTGTCCCATACGGGGTCACGGGGGAACCGGAGCCTACCCGGCAACACAGGGCGTAAGGCCGGAGGGGGAGGGGACACACCCAGGACGGGACGCCAGTCCGTCGCAAGGCACCCCAAGCGGGACTCAAACCCCAGACCCACCGGAGAGCAGGACTGCGGCCCAACCCACTGCGCCACCGCACCCCCCCTAAAATTTTACATATGAAGCACTCATCATATTTGACCAAAGTCATTCCTCATGTCCCAACAACCTTGTGATCTTATATTCTTTTTTTCCTTGCCCCACATGTTCAATCACTTCTCCTGTCCTCTCTCCGCCCTCCTTTCGCTCGTCCGCTGGGCCTGAATCCTCCTTTCACACCTTTCCACCACCCACTTCCAGGGCGCTGTAATAATGTGCTGGCCGCAGACATCGTGTTCCTGGTGGATGGCTCCTCCAGCATCGGCAGGACCAACTTTGTGCAGGTGAAGAGTTTCATCGCGGGCATCGTGAAGGCCTTCGCCGAAGCCGTGAGCCCCACCGCAGTCCGATTTGGCACCGTGCAGTACAGCGACACGTCCAGGTGAGAGTCGGTTTTGCTCGCTCTGTGTCTAATATCAGCTACTTTCACGTACAGGTTTGCCACTGTGTTTGCTTTAAGTAGGACAGCAGATAACATGGTGGGTAGGTCTCTTACAGTATGAAAGTTCTTGGTTCGAATCAAACTCCTGCTGTAGTACCCTTGATCAAGGTACTTACCCTGAACTGATACAGTTAAAATGAGAATGGGTAAATCACTGTAAAGTCGTACCTAACACTGTAAGACACCTTGACGAAAGGACTGAGCTCAATAAACAGCAGCGTCTTTTGGAAACGCGTCTGAAGGTCACGTTCGAACCCCTGGTGACTCTTACCTGTGTGATGACAGAGTGGAGTTCACATTCGGCACCTACCGGAACGGCACCGAGTTGATCAACGCTGTAGAAAATATCAACTACAAGGGAGGCAACACGCTCACCGGCGCCGGACTCAAGTTCGTGGCGGACAACTTCTTCAGCCCCTCGGCCACGCGCGACGTGCCCAAGGTAGGTAGAGAACGCGGGACGTTGCGGCCTGAGAAGTTCGCTCATCGTCGGCACGCGCGAGCGCTCTCCGTAATCCTCGCGTGAACCCGTCCCCGGCTCGCGCAGATCACCGTCCTGATTACCGACGGCAAGTCGCAGGACAGCGTGAGGGAGCCAGCGCAGAAGCTCCGCAGCCTGGGGGTCAACATGTTCGCTGTGGGTAAGGGCCGCCTTCGCCTTTACCTTCCTTCACGCTCTCTCACACTCCCTCGGATGTACGGGTGCCGCCGACTGCGCGTTTCGCCCACCTCTACATTTTCTCTCTCAGGCGTAAAGAACGCAGACCGAGCCGAGCTCAAGGTGGTTGCTTCCCAGCCGGAGAGCGACTACTCCTTCTTTGTGGGTGACTTCAAGATCCTCGGGACGTTGCTGCCACTGGTGGCCCCCCGCGTGTGCGCCAGCTCGGGGGGCGTCTACGCCGGCGATGGTACTCTTCCGTTAGCCGCACGTTTGCGACCACACGTGGGAAGACGCACCATCCTCCCGCATCCACGCACACCGCAGAACTCACATACTTCTTCCAACCCTTTTTACCACGTAGTGAACTCGTCACAAAGAGAAACGCCATGCAGCGAGCTACGAAACACCCAACACCAGTGCCGGGGTGCTTAGACATGACACGATCCGGCACGTGCGTCTGACACGTCCCTTCCCCGTGTCTCTGTCTCCGTGTGTCAGAGACATTCTCGGGTCCCGCTAACCTGCAGTTCTCGGGGGAGACCTTCGACACGCTGAGGTTCCGCTGGACGGCGGCGGGAGGTCCCGTGAACGGCTACATCGTGCAGTACACGCCCCTTTCTGCACTTGGACAGCCGATCGTGACCGAGCTGCGGCAGGTCCGTATCAGGTTATAAATCGAATTTCGTGACTTACTTTTCAGCTGATGTTGACTGTGTTGGTAGGAGCTGCTCGGTGTGACTTGGCAGTATTAAGACTATATATACAAGTGGTCCCTGACTTACGATTTTTTCGACTTTACGATGGTGAGCTGGCAGTAGACATTCAGTAGGAACCGTACTTCGGATTTTGAATTTAGATTTTTTTCCCTGGGCGAGCGATGTGCGGAGCAATGCTTTCTCGCGATGCTGGGCAGCGGCAGCGACGGCGATCTGCATCTCCCAGTCTGCCACGCAGAAGTGTCTATTAGGTGTATTAAATGCATTTTCGACTTACGATATTTTTGACTTGCAATGGGTTTGGCAAAACGTAACCCCGTCGTAAGTCGGGGACCACCCGTACATGGTTCTGTGCTACTATGCGCTTAGAATTCGACACTTTTTTGCTTGGTCTCAGCCAAGCTTCTCGCAGAGTGCAGTTGTGCTGGCGGACTTACGGATATTTTGTTTTTTAGGAGGTTGGACGTGTGATCCCACGAGCTCTTATCTGTCCCTACAGGAAACGGTAGGACCAGGGCAGAGGAGTTACGTTGCACGGGACCTGAAGTCTGGCACTGACTACCTGGTGACGGTCATCGCTCAGTACCCGAACGCTGTTGGGGAGTCGGTCTCCGGCAAGTCTAGGACCAGTGAGTATGGATTGGAAGTTCCCTATTTACCGGGGTAAATCACTTTAGAGAAAGTGTCAGCTAGATGAATAAATCATGAGAGTGAAACAATTGGAGGGAAGGAGGCTCCGTGACAGTTGAATGAAAACGACTGGACTAATAATTGCTCTTCACTCTTTTACGTAACAGACGCCCCATGTTCTTTCTTCTTCCTTCTCCTCGAACTCTCCTTGTCAAAAGAAGTACAGGGTTTAGAAATCTCCCCAGTCTCTTTCGTAATCTGAGCGCATCTCTTCTCTGCTTCTCTCTCCCCGTCCCAGAGCCTCTTCCCAGCGTTATGAAGCTGCGGCTGGTCCAGGCGGGATTCTTCTCCCTTTCCATCGCGTGGGACGCACCATCCACGCCGGTCCAGGGCTACAGGATCTCCTACGGACCCCGAGGTCAGAGCCTTCTACCTTCGCTCGCTCAGCGGTTTGCACAGCACCTCTTTTTCCCAGAGCACGGTACATTACCTCCCACCATGCTTAGCAGGTGACAGGATGGAGTCTGTGGGCAGGTGAAGGTTCCCTGCTTGTCTCGATGTCAACCATGGCCTGTTCCAGCACTAGGTCTGTTTACAAAAGAGTGTCCAGACCTGCCTGTAACACACAGACTGTGCGTGAAGCAGCACAGATCTCCAATGCCATCACGTACACGAGAATACACTCACGTTGCGTGACAGCGGAGGACTCGGTCTATTCTAACCCCCCCTGCGATTCGCTGAATTAACAACAGGCCTTCGACTGGATGTCGAAGGAAGGCTGCCAGGATTTAGCTTCCTTTCTGCACTGTCCCCATAATAGAGCGGGGACGATAAGAAGAGAGGAGCAGAGAGGCCAGGCAGGTGGGAGCAGAGCTCAGCCTGTTGAGACAACTAGGCACGAATCGGCGTCTCCGCTCCCAGGTGCAAGTCGCGGTGTAATAGCGGTGATTAAATAATTACTGTCGTTTTGGCAGGGCTTTACACAGACACGGAGGGGGGTGCGGGACCAGCGCGGGGAGAGCGCTCTCCGAAGGAACGTGGAGGGTGAGGGGGGCCGGTGGCATGAGCCCCGCTTCGGAAAGCGGAGCGTGAGCCTCGGCGTGCGGGAGGGACGGGCGGACCAGTCCTGACATTATCCTCCCGATCGCTCCGCTCTCTGGCAGCAGCACAAGTCATGTGTCTTGGCCTCGGGAGCGGGGAGCGTGGAGATTGCCAGCGCCGAACCCCTCGGACGTGTCTAATGCTGCCGTTCGTTTAATGGTGCCTGAAAGCGTTGCGCTTTAAAGTATTTCCTCCGTCTTCGCTGGCTCCCTCCTCCTCCTTCCTCTATATTTATTTCTATTGTAGTGCAGATTAAGAGACTCCGCTGGCATGGCAGAGGATTTCCGTTGCCAAAGCATTCGGCAACGACGGCACGGTAGACGATAAGATCGTTACACTTGAATTTAGAAGAAGGGTTGCAATAATGAACGTGATGCTGCAGCTGTCGGCTACGTGCCGGCGTCCTTCCTCATTAAAAAGGGCAGCCGTCCCCATTTCTCTGCGTCTGCTTTGATTTGGAAATTTCGGCACGTGTGGGTTGCTCCTGCCGCACATTCGTACTGGTAAAGAGCTCGTTTTTGTCACGTTTCGGGACTGAACCCTGGTGTGTGTCTGTACTTGACTTCGTACGTATGCTCCTCAGAATCGGAATGTTTCTCTTTTCGCTTTTATATCGACGCCGGTCGCGATGCGCGTGTGTCTAATCTCACGTTTGTATGTGTATCCTTTGGCGTGTGTGTACGTATCGGCGTCTGCGGGAACACGTGTTCGCATGCTTGTCTGGGTGACTTTATACATTTGCTCGAGAGTGTGCGTTTGCACTTGTGAGCGCATGAGTATGAGTGTGTATCCAGAGTCCTTTGGCTGACTGCCACACCCGGGCCAAGCTTTTGCCAGCTCCCCACCCCGCCTTCCCCACCTGCCCCACCTGCCCCACCTGCGCCAGCACCCGTTCCACCCTGATCCAGCTGTGGCGTGCCAGCTTAGAGGGAATGTGGAGCCTGGGGCCAGGGCAGACACACACACACAGGCACACACACTCACACATTTGTTTTACTGTCATCGCAGGGAGTTCACGGAGACTCTCACTTTGTGAAACTAAGTGTTCCTAATTTCATCCGGCGAAAAAAAAAAAAAAGGCATTTTCATAAGATTTTGGGCATTTTATGTTTCCTTAAAAAAGCCAAAAAACTTCGGAGGACATCTCACATTGTCTGTTTTTTAGGATTTGTACTGCTTGTGGGAATAGTTTCTGTGGAAAACACACACACACACACACACACAGACAGAGTGACAGAGGCAATGGGAGGGATTCCTGTCCTTTAACTTGCTGCATTACATTTGGGAGTTTTACTGACTTACAACCAGCTTGTGACAAACTGATGAACAGAAGGAGCGAGAGAGACATTGCGTGGGACAGAAGGCTTCTAAGTGACAAAGGGAACGAATGAAATGCAGAGGCCCGAAAACGGGAACAGAGAGCCAATGGAGCAAAGTCCTAATTACGCTCAGTTGGCACGACATGAGAGAAGCAGCGACGAAAAGAGAACAAAACCGGCCGTTAATGAGCCAATGGTGGAACAATACCACTACTTCGAGTTATTTGGGGAAACTGCGCTGATTATTACACGGACGTGGATTGTCTCCTGGCTTTGGAATGGCCTCACGGTCTGTCTTCTTCGCATCCCCCAGCAGGATCCACACCTCTGAGCACAAAAGCAAAGTATGTGTCTCGGTGCGTTTGGCGTTTGCGCTTCCTCGCCGTTCTGTTTGCAGGCGTGTCCGTGTCTCTTCGGATCCCGCCGCATCCCCGTGTCCCTCCTGCCGCCGGTCTTCACTTTCGCTGCCTTCGGATGAGAACGTTGTTCCGGAACGGGGTTCCGCATCGCGTCCTCGGCCGCGTGGAGCGCCGCGTTCAGCGCCGTGTTCACCTGTCCGTCGGCCTTCGTGCCTCATCTCAAATTCCCGTTTCGTCTGCATTCCCCGTTTCCGCCGTTCTCTGTGTTTCCTCGAGGGACTGCACCTTCGTGCATCGGAGCTCCTGTGTTTCTGGGCTGTGCCACCTCCTCACCCTCCACCCCCTTGCCGTTCAGGTCGTCCGGCTACTGAGCTCGTGGAGCGGTCTTTGGCCGGGGACTCCGCTTCCGTCACCCTAGACGGCCTGCTGCCGAACACGGAGTACGTCTTCAACCTGTACCCGCTCTTCCCCCGCAACTCCGGTGCACCGGCCACACTGACCACACGCACGTGTGAGTAGCACACCCCCCCCGCCCAGCCTTCACGCACACATAGCACTGATCTCAAGGTGTGGGCTGGAAGGAGAGCAGCGTTTTCATAAAATTTCGAAAGTATGTATGGAGGTACGGAGCGATGATAACTAGTAATTTTCATTTCTCACAGATTAAGAAACCCTTCACACTCGTAGAACATTAATGTCACTGTTGCTTTTGCTGGCAGATATAATTGTTTGGGAATATTTTTTTTTCATCAAAATTTTAAACTGTGATATAGAATATCTGTCCGGTGAATTAAAATCCGTACCGGCGTAGCTGCACAAGTTGAGATCCTCCTTCCATGCGACATCTAGCAGTTTAGTTAAGTTCTACGCCACCTAGTGGTCACTGTGTGAACGGCCGGTGAGTGACACTCCTCGCAGATGGCTCGCCCTTCACGGGTTGCGCGAGACAGAGCTGCCCACGGCTTTGCGGCCCAGTGACAGGTGTGTCTCCCCGGGCAACCTCTTCCAGTGCGTCTCCCGGCTGTGCAGCAGCTATCGGTGCAGACCTTGTCTGAGAGCAGCGTCCGCGTGCAGTGGAAAGGCGTCGAGGGAGCCGGGGCCTACCGCCTGATCTGGGGACCCTTCACAGGTGGGCACCATGGTTATCGGGGCCAAAACGAAAAAGGAAAAGTGGACAAAGTCTTCAGAAATGGTAGCCTGAACCTCATTTCAGCTGACACTTTTCTCCAAAGCAACTTACCGCTATTTACTTATTTATACAATGGGGTAATTTTACTGGAGCAATTGAGAGTAAGTACCTTACTTAAGTCTGTTACAACTGGGATTCAAACCTGTGACCTCTGGGTCTAAAGGCAGTAGGATTAACCACCGTGCGACCAACTGCCCCAGCCTCTTGGCAACAACACAGAAGATGCTGCATCTCTTGAGATTTCAGCACCGCCTACTGTATCTGTGCCTCCCTTTCTTGTAGTAACTCTGTTCTGCTTCATCTCAGGTCGTGAGGTGGAAAGTGCGGAAGTGCCTGGGAACAGAGACTCTTACACCCTGTCGAACCTGCAGCCGGACACAGAGTACCTCATCACCGTCATTGCTCTGTATGAGAGCACGGAAGGGCCGGCCGCCACCGCCAGGTTCAAGATAGGTGCGGCATCCTCTGTGTCCTGCGGGGTGCCACACGCACACATTTATTCATTTATGCATTTTGCTTTACTCCAAAGTAACTTGCAATGTTAATCTACTGACAGTTGTTTACCAATTTATACGGCTGAGTCATTTTACTGGAGCAATCTGTAGGGTAAGTACCTTGCTCAAGGGTACTACAACTGGAGATGGGATTCAAACCCGCAACCTTATGGTCTAAAGGTAGCAGCTCTATCCACTACATTAAAAAGTGTCCCTTCGCAGAGAGAGCTATGGATATACTCACAAACTCAGAAATAACTCAGAAATTTTTACCAGAAAACACATGTTATACCGGCATAAATTAGTCCCTTTTGGCAAGTCGTGCCCACATCACTCAGACGCTGCTGTGTGTTCTTTGAGCTCTAGACAAGAAGCGTGTGTAAGAAGTGGTCGCAAAGCCCAGTGTTCCGCTCCTAATTGCGCAAATGCAGAATTCCCTGTCATCTGTCATCTATTTTCTTCTCCCTCAAAAACTCCTTTGTGACTCCCTTTGTCCCAGTCGCTTAAAGTGGTTAAATATAGCTACTGAAAGAATGCTTTTGAAAGCATGTTTTTCAGCTGAAAAAAGGCCATAAATAGAGGAAGTGGAGGGAGGTAGAGATGGGGCGGCAGACGGACCGTCCTTCGGTTATTCCTCCTGTGGCCTGTTTTCTGTGGATCCCGTCCAGACGCGCTCTGTCTTTCTCCAGAAGCACAATCCGTCTTTAGAGGATGCAGATAGCCGAATCCCATGGCTCCTCACACAAAAGTGCCAGTGTGCACTCTCCTTAGAGTACCTGTCGGTTTCAGACTAACAACCTGATTAACAATTTTAATACGACGGCAGTACGCTCTCCCTCGCCCGGTATCTCTGTATCGCGGCCACCGGCCGGCCCACGTGCGCACAGGCACAGCTCTGTGCGTCTGTGTGTGTGTGTGTGTGTGTGTGTGTGTGTGTGTGTGTGAGAAACTGTGATTTTCTTTCCAGAGCAGATAGGATGTGTTGCATGCGGGCATGTGGTGTTGCCCCCAGTACTCCGATTTCCTGGGCAAAGCGCACACTAGCCTGGGGACAGAGCTCTTTGTCTGGCGATGACTCAGTTTTGGAATAAAAATATCCCACAGTACTCTTGCTTGAACCTAAAATGAGTCACACAATGAAATGATCGGAGGCAGAGAACTAATTAATTCAAGGCATGAAGTTTTACTTCATAACCAAGGAGCCCCCGAACGTGAGCGGTGCTGTAGATGTGCGGACAGATCCCGCTGGTCCTGGCTGAAATAGCACGAAAGGCACCAGACAAACACCACGTGTGCTACTGGAACGCCGGACAGTACCATGCTTCATGGTTCGTGCTGAACAAAAACTGCGCTCCGAATTAAATTGCGCATAGAGTGAAACCGTAAGTACGTGAAGAGATCTTTTAAGTGTTCTCTCTAAACACGATGTTTTCTGACCTTATTTATGCTTCGATTGCGCCCAGAATCTGTGGAGCAGCAGGTTCTGCAGGCGACAACAACTGGGCCCACTTCGATCCTCCTTACCTGGAACCTGATTCAGTCCGCGCAGGGGTACCGTCTCGAGTGGAGGCAGGGAGAAGGTAAGGCGCTTATGACGCGCACGCAAACGCGCACGCCGAGACACACAGGTGTAACCGAGCACGTGGAGACTCGAGCTCTCGGGCATTCGTAGCCACGGAAAGAGACACGACCACACACGTAGGCAGAACCGCATACGTACACACAGATGAAACCACAGAGACGCACGTCCAAACACACACAAACAGAACCGTCTCCTCGTCTGTCTTCCGGCCCATGTGCACGCGTGACTCAGCCGTTGCCGTTCTGTCCTCCGACCACAGGGGGCAGAGTGCAGACGCAGTCCTTATCCAGGAGTACCAGCAGCTACGAGCTGACGGGACTGCAACCGCGCACCGAGTACTTGATCACCCTGTACACCTTGTATGAAGGGCGTGAGGAGGCCACCCCCGTGTCCACTTCCTCGACAGGTCCGAGGGATCAGCCTCGACCCGCCGGGGCTGCCGCTGGGACGCGGTTGATTCAATAAGAGTTGCTTTAGCAAGCATGTCATGTTCTTCAGTACCAGTCAAAGACATGCCCTCTGATTTTCTGCTCAAGCTTCTTGACCCCGTGCCTTGTGGGAAAATCTGGTTTTCAGCAACATGTGCTCACACTTCTCACTGGTACTTCATCTTAGGACTCAGCTAAACTATGTTAAATTAGCCTTGTAATAAATGCTGGCGGTGTGGTGTTTCTTCTCAAAATAAATCTCAATGCATCTGCACGTGTGTGTGTGTCCCTCTAAATGTTTATAGTGAAACAGCCCATAGGCCCGGTATCCAATTTGCGTGTGCTTGAGACGCTGGGCAACACCATCCGACTGGGTTGGACGGGCGTCGCTGGGGCGAGCCGGTATCAAGTCCTCATTCTCAACACCGAGGGTAAGAAACTCAGTTGTACTTTTACGCAGCAGTTGTTTCCTCACCTCTAGAAGTTTGCCCCGCCGTGCATGATAACCTGCTGAACACATGTGAATTTGTGTCTTGACCTTGTCTGCACGCTGTAATCGCACTTTACAAGTCAAAGCATCGGGAAGATGACTTTTCATAGTACATTACATACACGTACATTAATTAATTTAGCAGACGCTTTCCTCCAAAGCGACGTACATCTCATAGAAAATACAGTTTGTGCATTACATTAGGAGAAAGAGACATGGCTGCAGATGTGTGACTCTTAAAGACAGTTAGTTTGTTTCCTTCACCATAGGCACCGACGTTCATCACACAAGTAGCTGCATAAAACTTTACCAGAATATTGCCGATTCCTAATCACCTTCCTAGTAGTTTTTTTTTTTTGAGATACATATAAACATTTACGTTACATTGCAGGAGTGCTTCTGTAAAGGATTGATCTGAGCATGATCATGAACATTTATACCTTACATGATCTTAAGAAATCATGGGCGAAGTGACAGGACCACAAAGCAGGCAGACGTGGAAGAGCGTAGCAGTCTGGTTGGGGTATAGCAGTTGATCAAGTCCTATAAACAGCTAGGAACAGTTCTACTGATGCATTTGTAGACAATAACCAGGGTCTTGAATTTGATCCGGCCAGCTATAACAAGCCAGTGCAGAGAAATGCGTAGAGGAGATACATAGGAACGCTTTGGCAAGTCAAATACAACTCGAGCTGCAGCATTCTGTATCAGCTGCAGAGGTTTGATGGCAGCAGCAGGAAAGCCACACAAGAGAGAGTTGCAGTAGTCCAGACGGGATGTCACCATGGCCTGGACAAGTAGTTGGGCAGAGTCAGTTGTTAGGTAAGGAGGGATCCTGTGGATATTATGCAGGATGTATCTGCAGATCTGGGTTGTGGCTTCGATGTGCTGAGAGAAAGATAGACTTGAGTCAATTGCCACTCCCAGACTCTCAGCAGAGGAGGTAAGCAAAATGAGTGAGTTGTCCAGTTTGATCGATAGATCGTGACAGGAAGACAGGCCCCCTGGGAGGTGAAGAATCTCTGTTTTGGAGAGGTTGAGTCGGAGGTGGTGATCAGACATCCATGCAGAGATGCCTGACAGGCAGGCAGCAATGCATGCAGAAATGTCTGATGCTCCAGGTAGAAAGGCGAGGAAGAGCTGGGTATCATCAGCATAGCAGTGGTATTTGAATCCATGGGAGACTATGACCAGAGCGAGGGAGGAGGTGTAGATCAAGAAGAGGAGAGAACCCAGTACCGAGCCCTGAGGGACACCGGTTGAGAGAGGCAGAGGAGAAGAACGGGAGCTCCGCCAGACTACTTGATAGGATCTTTCTGTACAATACAGATCTGGGTATTTTTCTCTCATAGATCCTGGGGTGTGGATTCAGTTGTAGATTCAAATCTGGTTCAATCTATGTGGATTCTGTACGTTGTTCCTGAGTTTTTCAGAGTTTCCTTCAGGTGCTTCGGTTTCCACACTCAAAAGAAAAGCGTGTGTGAGAGTGCATGAGTGTGTGAGATTCCACTCTGATCCAAGGTATACCCTGCTTCACACCCTTTGCTTCCAGCATGGACTTCAGAGCACCGTGACCTTAACTTGGACGAGTGGCTATTGAAAACGGACACATAAAATACAGTATACACAGTGCTGCTTGAAAGTATGTGAACCCAATAGGGATGATCATTATTCTTGCATAAAATATTAAAATACACTTAAAATCTAAATCTTAAATATTAAACTTATGAAGTGAATAATGATGACGATTTACGCACCTGATTCTACTTACCTACTTGGTATAACCAATGCAACTTGGGCTTCACCGAAACTACTTCTGCGTTTCTACCACACACAAGATTTCCTCTAAAGCAACATACGGGATCGATCATTACACATCTGTTACGTCGCATGAGAAAGACCGATTCTCATTAAATAATTGTTTCATGGTAAAACTACGGGACGCAAGGGCTTCACATACTTTCCAGCAGCACTCTGCTTAGCCCTTGCCACTGACATGAGGTCTTATTGTTTGTTTCTACCGGTGTATTTTTTTAAAACTGACGTCTCCCATGTCTCCCATCATAGCTGGCACCGAGGAAACCCGAAGCATCCCTGGCAACGAGACCACTCTTGACCTGCAGAACCTCGCAGAAGGCATTTCGTACATTGTCACTGTGACTGCAGTGGTCGGGAACGCTGAGGGCGACCCGGTATCTGTCACGATCAGAGCAGGTGAGGCGGTCTCCATGAACGCGCGCTGCCTACGCACAGTGCAACTTCGTGCGAGCTTTTCTCTGCGTGTCTGCGTGAGTGTAAGAGCGTGTTTCCACGTGGATGTAGAGATGTCCTATGCTTGCGGCCTGCGTGTCATTTCCCGCAGAGGAAGCTTAGCGCTCTCTTATTCCGCTTGTTTATTTTTTCGCCGGTTAACGAAACAATGGAAACTGCTTTTCCTGGTGAGACGAGTCGAGACAAAGACCAGCTGGAGACAGTAGGTGCAGAATGTGTGTGTGGGCAGAGTAAGGTGTGGAATCCCACACACGGTTGGGCGGTTTGAGAGTTGCCATCGCTCCCAGTTATCAAGTCAAAGTGCTGGAAGGATGAGTGCACACAAAGGCCTGATTCTGATTTATGTCCTGTACATTTACTGCTCTCTTTACTGCATCTTCACTGCTTTCTCAGACATTTGCTTTATTTCCCTGGTTGAGCAGAACAACAGGCAGTGGGCAAAGTAACCAACCTGCGGGTCATGAATGCCAACAGCCGGCGGATAAGGATCGCCTGGGAAGGGGTGCCCGGTGCCACAGGGTACAGGGTTTCCTGGAGACAAGGCGCCGGTATGTTTACCAGATAGGGGTTACCGTGGGACATTTCCATTTCCGCAAGTCATAAAATAAATTTCAATAAACAAACTGTTTTTTGTTTGTGAGCAGCTGCCGAGCAAATCCGCGTCTTGGCACCTGACTCCACCTCTTTCACCCTGGAGGGGCTGCAGCCGGATGAGGCAGTCATAGTGGGCGTCGCTCCTCTGGTTGGCCAGCGTGTAGGCGAGGTCGTGTCGCTCTCCGCCAGGACCAGCGCCGTCTTGAGTGCCGTCACGGGGCTGCGGGTGCTGGACAGCTCTGCGCGCAGGATACGCGTTGCGTGGGCCCCGGTTTCTAGAGCAACAGGCTACAAGATCACATGGCGTCGGAGTGACGGTAAGAAGGACCTTTACTGCTTGACAGTTAAAGTCAAGATCAGACTGTTCCTCTTTGTCAAAACCACACACAAACACACAGTCTGAGCCACTTGTCCCATACGGGGTCGCGGGGAGCTGGAGCCCAACCCGGCAACACAGGGTATAAGGCTGGAGGGGGGAGGGGACACACCCAGGACAGGATGCCAGTCCATCACAAGGCACCCCAAGTGGGACTTGAACCCCAGACCCACTGGAAAGCAGGACCCGGTCCAACCCACTGCGCCCCCCTTGTCAAAACCATTTTAATCTTAAATGTAGGTAGTGGCAGCAGGTGGCGCAGTGGTTAGAGCTGCTGCCTTGCCGTCAACGGACACAGGTTATGAATCCCTGATCGAGGTACTTGCGCTGTAAAGCTCCATACGCGGCCGTATACATTTGAAACACGGCTGTAGGTTTGTATGTTGCGTTGGAGAAAAGCTGAATGAATAAACGCAAAGTGTTTCCGAGGTCCTACAAGAGGTCTGCCTCCTCTTCGGTGTGACTTGTGGTTTAACTTTTTTCACCATAATCCCCCTACCTTTGGCCCGAACCCTGTCTCCCTGTCATAACACACGCCATCGCTCTGTGTCTGCAGGGGTGGAGGCTTCTCAGACGGTATCGCAGGACGTCACGTCCTTCACCATCGATGGGCTCCAGGAGGACACTGGCTACCGAGTGTTGGTCTCCCCGCTGAGCGGTTCCCGGGAGGGAAGCGTCGCGGTCCTCGACACCAGAACAGGTACGTGCAGCTTCGTTTGGGCGTCGGCTCTGCCTCCGAGGTTCGCGCCGAGGGCCGACTTGTTCTCAGCCCGTCTTTCCCCTTAGGCTTTGAGCAGGTCGTCATCGGGAGGGTGACAGAACTGCAGGTGCAAGAGCCGCGCGGGGAGGTGGTCAGGGTGACGTGGGTCGGAGTTCAAGGTGCCACTGCCTACAGGGTCATTTGGAAACGCACCGACGGTGAGCGGGCAGCTGTCGTAAAAGAAAGAGGCCTTCCCAAATCAGACTTACTTTTGCAGTCTTCTTTGGTAAAATCAGTATTTTTGGTGTACGTCTGTCAGCTTGCTTCACAGTGACGTTTCCCTTTCCCTTAGAATATCGGATGTCTTATACTGCGTGTCACGACGGTCCTTTCCCCAGGGGGTCCGGAGCAGAGCCAGCTGGTACCAGGAGATGTCACAGAGGTGACTCTGGACAAACTGGTCCGGGGCGTGCAGTACGAAGTGCAGGTCATGGCCGTGGTCCGGGATCGGGAGGGATCTCCCGTCACCATCAGGGTGACTACCCGTAAGTGTCTCCAGTTCTCGTGGCGGCACATTGAGATGCCGCCTGTCGCTCGGCGTTCTCCTGGACGGTTTTTCATCTGTGCCTTTTGCTTTGGACTGTACGGAGGGCTGCGGTGTCCTCTCAGCTTCAGAACTCTTTAGATGTGTGTCAGGAGTTGCTCATGCGGGTCACCTGGGAGGGTGACCGTTAGCCAACCATCGTACCGATCTCTGAGGTACCCCTCACGGATTTAGCTCCCGGCCCGTTTTCGCGATCCAGTGATTGTGCTGGAAGGAGGAGCGATGTTCGGCTTTGTAGGGCAATGTGACACATGGGTGGCATCGCAGAGTACGCTTGTGTTCTGCGGAAGTTTGGGGCCCCAGTTTGGCTTCGCTCTTGTTGTGGTATTGCGCTGCGGAGCAGTGGTTCGACCGGGCGCTTCCGCTCTTTGGTGTAAACCCTCAGCTGGAGAACCTCCGGCGGTGGACAGACTGGAGGGCCTGCGGGTGCTGGAGGCCACGCCTGCGATGCTGCGTCTGTCCTGGAGGAGGGTGCCTGGAGTGTCGGGGTACCGCATCTACTGGAGATCATCGCAGGGTAAATATGTGTCTACACCCCTTGATATGCTGATTCACGCAGGCATAGACAACACCGAGTGGGTGCAGCCACGTAATGTAATTTACCTAAAGCTGAAGCAGATTTCATCTACTTGTACTTAAACTGACCACATGCAGGGTGAAACAAGCACTTGTATTGTTTTTTCTCCCGACATATCCGTACTCACCCGTTACCTCCAAACTCACTGTTTCCTGGACTCAAGATGAGGTGGAGTCGAGCCGTGTGATTCGAGGGGACCTCACCTCGTACGACCTTGACGGGCTGCAGCCTGGCCAGCGCTACGTAGTGCGTCTGGCTCCTGTCTCGCAGGGCCAAGAGGGCGAGGCGTTCGTGATCACAGCCAACACAGGTAAAGCGCCGCACCATGGTGCCGTGCCGCACTCTGTGCCCACTTGCCACGTTTCCCGCTGGATCTCACTGTGCTCTCGGGTCACTCTTTCACTCGGGTCTCGCATTGCCGCTGTCAGGTGTAAGACAACTGTTGTGGGTGACGTGTAACTGTCACAAACACCCGTCATGTCACTTCCGCTTCCCTCAACCTTTACCTGAATCCACCACACCGTTGCCCTCCGGTCTTGTCCAACCTGCCTCTCCACGCCCTGCCCAGCTCTCATACAGCCTGTCGGGGGGCTGCGTGTCACAGACGTCACCCAGAATTCAGTGCTGCTGACCTGGGTCCCTTTGGCCGGTGCCTCAGGATACGTCCTGCGCTGGAGAGAGGGCCAAGGTGAGCAGATCATCCTGGATTCCCTCTCACGCTTCACGGACACTTTGACGCATTCACTCTGGGAATGCGATGCTACGGTCTGCCCCTGAAGCTCCCTCTCTAAATGTGTGCATGACTGAAGCGTTTAATTTTCTTCCGCTCGCAACGTTTGATTTGAACGATAATACGGAGGAATTCTGGAACGCGTGCACACCCCTCTGGATTTTATTAGATCGTGCTACGTGATCATACCTGCGCGGTCCGGCAGCCTCGTGACCTTCTGTCCCTGCTGCATGTATTTGCATTTATTTGCTGTGCTGTTTCCCTCTAGATGTTGCTGTGACCCAGTGCTGAAAATTAAAGTTGCTAAAACAAAAAAACAAAAAAAAAAAAACCGTAGGAAGCGTATCTGATCGGGTATATCGGCTCACTCGTCGTAAGTCACCGTAGAGAAAAGTATCTGCCGAATGAATAAATGTAAGAGTTTAAGGATTATCGCTGCAAGCTGCAGCTGTGATGCACTGAGGTGAGGCTCAGGTTTGCATGAGTATAGCTTCAGGTGTCTGCTGCGGTATAGAGTTTAACAAAACCTGCTGCTGTGATGAACGGAGCCATTTCCGCTTTGTGCGCCGCTCCAGATCGAGGGGAGGGACAGTCGGTCACCCTCCTAGGCTCCTCCAGCTCATACCGGGTGACAGGGCTCCACCTGAGCCGACCCTACGGCTTCTTCATCCGGCCTGTCTTCGGCACAGAACTGGGGCCGGAGACCTCGATCCAGGATCGCACAGGTTACAGTCCCTCTCCTCCTCCTCCACCTTCCGGTTCCACCTCTATGCTTTTCATCCTTCCTGCTAGATGGGCTGGCAACTTGAAGGTTCCTGGTTCAGATCCCACCCTTCCCGTAGCTCTCTTGATAAAGGTGCTTATACTGAATGGTTGCAGCTCAAGTACCCTGTGGTGAACATGGGTAGCTCATCTGTAAATTGTATTGAAAAAAGCCTCAGGTATATAAAGGTATAATAATTGTAATAATAAATAAATTTCTGAAGAAGTACTGACAATCTCAGTATTACATGTTATTTTTTTTACAGTTTGAAGGAGAATTTGAAATAAAAGTACCATTGTAAACCCTTGTATGGTTGATTGTCCAAAATTGTACGTCACCTTGGAAAATGGTGCCAGTTGTATAAAAATAAAATGCAATATATTTTTTCATTTTAGGTCTATGTCTGGTGTGTTCTCGCTCACTTTTCTCAATCTGCTCTTGTCCTGAAAGATGCTGCTGTTTTTTTTTTTTTTTCGCTCACACTCCACTCCCTTGCTTTCGCTGCCTTGTAGTGTGCGTGGACGGTCGCCTGGATTTAGTCTTCGTGGTTCCAGCCTCCCGTGACCGAGCTGCCCTGGCAGAGTCCATAACCTCTCTCCTCAGCAGCGCTGCCAGGTCACTGGCCTCCATCGGAGCCAGCGACTCCCAGGTGAGTCCCCAGACCCTCGGCAGTTTGCCGCAGATAGCGAGCGGTGACGCCACATCGGCGTAAATGACAAAGGGAATCCTGATCTCTTGAGTCATCTGAAGAATGAAGCGTGCGCTGCGAGAACAATAGTTTAATTGCGCTGCAATAAGTGTCTGTTTTGTGCTGTCCAGGTGGGAGTGGTTGTGTACAGCTCTCGACCCAAGGTGTGGTTCCTGCTCAACCGGCACAACAACGTCGAGACCCTGCTGCAGGAGATCTTGTCCACCCCATTTAACGACGAGCCGGGAAACGCCATCGGTGCTGCTCTCCTTCCTCCACAGCCCTTCACCCCACGCAAGATCGCGCCCCGTGTCGTGTGACGTCGGCGGCGCGTCTGTCGGTCACATGGCGTTTTGTCTCCCCCTTCAGGTGAGGCAGTGACTTTCACCAGGCAGTTTGTGTTCTCCACCTCCGCTGGCCGTAGACTCGGGGTCCCCGGCGCCCTGGTCATCGTCGCTGACTCTAAGTCTACCGATGACCTCACCGGACCTGCCGCTGCCCTCCGAGCCTCAGGTTCGACCGCCAAAAACACCTTAGCTAACGCACACCTAAAAGGAAGAATTTTAGCCTGCCCACGTTTTTGCTTTTTAGGAAGGGCATATATGCTTTTATTATTTATTCCATCTGTTGGAAATAAAGTGTCCACTTCATTCCTTCATGTAGTTTATACAGCTGTGTCTGAAGCGTGTATCCAGAAATAAACTGCTTTGTGTGAAGATGCATATGAATTTTTGAAATTCTGCACAGCCATTTTTTAAAAATTTACATACACTTTTGGTCCATTTAAACATCTGAATAACAGCATATAGTTAAGATATATAGTATATATATTTACACTGATGCAGAAAATGAGCCAGTTAAATAACTGAGCCTTGAGTATAGCTGACATCTCAGAGAAAGAGACTAGTTTCCTGATTTTTCCTCGCCCAGGGGTGACGGTGCTGGCTGTAGGGATTGGTCGCGCGGACACAGAGGAACTGCGACGCGCCGTCACTGACGGCAGCGCTCGGAACCTCCTCTACGCCCAGAACCAGGCCCAGCTGGGCCAGCTGCACTCGGACCTTAGCGATCGGCTTTGTGCGCTGGCGAGGGGTGTCAATGGGGAGCAGGTGAGGCCTGGAGGGGGCTGTTAAACAGTGTGTTCGTATGTCAGAGACTCCCTGTATGTCAGTAACGCTCTGGCTGTCAGTGTGTCAGTCGCTCGGTCGCTCAGTGTGCGAGCCCGTCTGTGACTCTGATCTGCGTGCCCGCTGTCAGTGGGTGTGCTTCGCCACGTAGCCTCAGTCTCATTGTGTACTGCGTTTTTGCTGCAGAGACCAGAGCAGTGTACCATCCAGTGTTCCCAGGTGAGTGCCGTCCACAGCGCTGTCCTAATACACCTTCCAGCTTCCTTCTGTCCTTCCCTCTTTAGAAACCTGGACGTTTTAATTAGGCTGGGACCATTACACATTGACCCATTCCCCTGGTGAAAACATTATTTCTCAGCGTTTCCTCTAAAATATCCTTGTTTCCCTTACTGTCTGTTCCTCTGCCATTTTCAGTTCAAGGGGGATAAGGGCGAGCGAGGCGAAAAGGTAACAGTGCTTTTTCAGTTCCTTTTCACATGTTTCAGCACTGCATTAAAATATTAAAGCAGGTGTGATGTGGTTCTTATGTCATTCACACTCTTCTAAGCTGTGCTCATTGGCTGTTCGTCTTCCCAGGGGGAGAGAGGCAGGGACGGCGCCGATGGCCGCAAAGGGGAATCTGTAAGTGCAAGTTCTTCGGTCACCAGTTTAGTAGCGTTCAATACACATTCATTCATTTGGCAGATGTGTCTCCAAAGTAACGTGCAACTCAGAGTTAACAAAAATGTATTGAACCTAGGGGGTGCGGTGGCGCAGTGGGTTGGGCCGCAGTCCTACTCTCCGGTGGGTCTGGGGTTCGAGTCCCGCTTGGGGTGCCTTGCGACGGACTGGCGTCCCGTCCTGGGTGTGTCCCCTCCCTCTCTCCGGCCTTATGCCCTGTGTTGCCGGGTAGGCTCCGGTTCCCCGTGACCCCGTATGGGACAAGCGGTTCTGAAAATGTGTGTGTGTGTGTGTATTGAACCAACTCACTGAGAGATAGACGCATACACAAGATTCACAGCGTACGGTCGATTAGTCAGATAGCACCTTTTTTCTGGGATGTATTACTCAAGCAGCCGCATATAAAATTGATAGGAGGTAGTTTATTCAGAGTAGGTGAGTTTACAGAGTAGGTAAGAGATCTGGAGAGGAGTGGGTCTGAAAGACGTGTGTTTTGAGACTCTTCTTGAACGTTGAGAGAGATTCAGCCGTTTTGAATGAGAGAAGGAGCTCGTTCCACCATGACGGACCCAGAACTGAGAATATTCCAGTTTTTAATTTGGGACCTCTTCTGAATGGGACCACCATGCATCCAGAGGTAGAAGAGTGTTGCTGTCTGGTTGGGCTGTAGAATGTAGTCAGGTCCTGTAGGCATTAGTGAGCAGATCAGCTTATGGTCTTGTAGGTCATAACCAATGCTGAATTAGATATGGGCAGCTACAGGCAGCCAATGGAGAGAGACGAGGAGGAAAGGTACGTAGGAACACTTTGGTAGGCCAAACACAAGTCATGCAGCGGAACCCTGTACCAACTGGAGACGTCTGATAGCAGAGGTCAGAAAGTCAGAGAGGAGAGAGTTGCAGCAGTCCGAATGGAATATTACTATGGCCTGGACCTGAAGCTGGAGAGACCGAGTTGTGAGTTTTAGGGCAGATCCTTCAGACGTGATACAGGATCTATGTACGGGACCAGGTTATGAGTTTAATGTATTAAGAGAAGGAGATACTTGAGCCACCTGTTACTCCTAGACTCTGAACAGATGAAGTGGATGACATGACCAAGTTGTCCAGTTTGACCGAGAGTTCCTGACGGGGAGATGACCCTGCTGGGAAGTGAAGGATCTCTGTCTTGGATTAAATCACACTCTGTCTGTATTTTTCAGGGCCGAGATGGACTCCCTGGGAGGGAGGGGCCCCGGGGCCCTCAGGGTCCTCCCGGGACCCCTGGCACCAGCGTGGGGCCCGCTGTTCCTGGGGAGAAGGGTGACAGGGTGAGTTCAACAGTTAGGAAAGATGGTGCATGAATTAGTGAATTCAGCAGAATGAAGACAATGTCTCAGATTCATTTTTAGTGTGTAAGTGTGTATTCAGTTGTGTAAGTCTGATCCTCGGGGGGGCGTGGTGGCACAGTGGGTCGGACCAGGTCCTGCTCTCCGGTGGGTCTGGGGTTCAAGTCCTGCTTGGGGTGCTTTGCGACGGACTGGTGTCCCATTCTGGGTGTGCCCCCTCCCAGGTGTGCCCCTTCCCCCTCCAGCCCTTCGCCCTCATCGTTAGCCTCCGGCTCCCCATGACCCCGTATGGGACAAGCGGTTTCGGCTGATGTGTCTGAAGTCTGAGGCTGTGTTCAGGTTTAGTATGAGCTTTTTCCCACTTAAAAATGACCCTCTTCCCTCTGTTCCTGTGGCCCTCTTCCACTGCAGGGTTTCCCGGGCCTGGACGGCAGGCCTGGTCTGCCAGGTCGCACAGGAGCCCCGGGCCCCGCAGGTGTTCCGGTGAGTGCAGAGCCTCAGTGCCTGTGGTCGCAGTGTTACTGCTGCAGGTTTCTCACACATACATTGTGGCGGTCATGTTTTCTTGGCTCTTCCAGGGAGCCCAGGGCCTTCCGGGTGTCCGAGGAGATTCGGTGAGTGGCCTCCGACAGCTGTCCACAGCACACAGTACTGTGGCTCCTAACAGACCTCGCTCTCACATTAATTTCTAACTTCCCTATTTGTGTGCCGGCTATGTGACAGGAAGGATGTTTTCATTCTTATTTTTCCCGTATTAGCCTCTGTAATGAAGAGTTAACCTGTCACTCAGTAAGTTGCATTTCGGCACAATCCCATGAGCTGTGATGCGTTGCTGTAACGTGTGAAGGCATTGTCTACCATTTTTGAGCTCTGTTGTAGTTTGCTGCGTTTTCCTGTGTACTCTATTACGTACCGTGTTGCGCACTGTACTCTGTGCTGTGCTCTGCTTTGACTGCAGTCTCTCTGTGTGCCAGGGAGAGCCGGGTGTTCCTGGACCACCTGGGTCGAATGGGGAGAAGGGCGAAAGGGTGAGTGAGAGTAGCTACCACACAGTGGGGAGTCCAGGTTCATCTGCACGTCAGGCGCCTCTTGTTTCCAGCGGGTGTGAAGTGCAGGGTTCATGTGCAGTGCTTATGCTTGACATTGTGATGCTGAGTATAATTTTGGGTTCTGTTGCCGTTTCAGGGTGAGCCGGGATCAGCTATAGGCCCAGGTTTTCCAGGACGGAAGGGTGAGCCGGGCATCCCAGGAATACCGGTGAGAGACCTTCAATCTGCTGGTGTGGCACTGGGGCACAAGGCAGTGTGACCTCATCTAACTGGCCATTTGGATCTTCTAGGGCACACCTGGACGCCCAGGGCTCGATGGAAGCAAAGGAAGTCCAGGACTACTAGGGCCTCCGGGACAGGATGGCCAGCCTGGGATACCAGGCACCCCTGGACTTTCCATTAAGGTCAGACTTCATGTCCTGTTCTTGAATTTCAGTAAAGGGTCAGAGCCACTGGCGGATGCTTTTATGATGTCTTACCATGCTACATGTCAATGTACTCCAGCATCCTGAATTTCCAGTCCTAGCAATCTGCGATGGTCATGATTGTAGAAATTGTTTCTAAGTGTTCCTGCAATCTGTGATACAAGTGCATGAGATGCTATGTTTCTCATGAGCTTTCAACACCGTTAGATGGTCCACACCAGTCTCACCTGACCATCCCTGACTCAAGCCCGACTCCTTCTTCCCCCTTTTCATCGTTCTCTTCATCTTGCTGCTTTCCCCTGTAATCTGTTTCCTTGACAACTAACGTGTTGCGGAAGCGAAGCAGCCCTGATGTTCAGCCCTGCTATAGACGTGGGCGGGCGGGAGCAGGGCTGGCGGCAGGGTGCTGGAATTGCCAGTAAAGAGGGGGATTAGAGTGGGTGAGATAAGAGGCTTGTGTGCAGTTCAGAGACACCAAACGTCCCCATGGATTTCGGAGCAGGGTTGCGCTCGTCTTTCTGCTGTCACTGTACACAATGAAAGGGTGGCCAGCAGTTTTTTTTTTATTTTGGAGATGGGGCTGTCAATAGTGTTACTGTTTTGGTGGGAAGGCTGTCTGGTAGTGTTTAGAGTGCTGGTGGAGGAAGAGGACAAGGCATTCCGGGGAGTGAGGAGACGAGTGCACTGTGGAGTGTAAAGACATACAACAATGTGTGGAGGGACGCTATGGGGACACAGACTGGGAGACTCCTGGAGTGTGATGCTGGTGAGCTGCAGGAGGAGCTTTGGGCCCCTTTGAACTGTTTTTGCTTTACTTAATGTATCTCGTGCCCTCTTGCAGGGAGAGAAGGGCAACCCTGGCGAGAGGGTAAGTGTTGCTCTCAAATCCAGTGATTTCAGGTATTGTTTTTGGGCTTCACTAGCAGTGACTATGAGCCTCTCTCGCTTTTGTTAATTCCTTTGTCTTTTTCTGTCTCTCAGGGGCCTCCAGGGGTGGGCAGTGGAGTAGCAGTGAAAGGAGAAAAGGGATCCCTGGTGAGTCGACCCCATCTCGGTCTTTGTGCCTAATTTGTCGGATATTGACCATTTCTGGGACTGACCCTGAAACTGGCTCTCATGATCAATTAATTGATTTGATTCACCTCTGGGATATTGGTGCATATGAGTATTAGTTGGCATAATGTGTTTGAGTGTCTATGTGTGTATTGCGATTGTCCAACCAGTGCATATGTGTTCTTAGGGTCCACAAGGGCCACCAGGCATCCAGGGGCCCCGTGGTTTAACAGGTCCTGCTGGCCCAAAAGGAGAGAAGGTTTGTTAAGCAATGGTGCTACTGATGTCTGAAAGCCATGCGTGTTGAAATCTGTGCGTGTATGTCTTTTTGTCTCTTGTGTCTGCAAGAGGTGGCCAAAGGGCTGCATGCAGAGCACTGTATCACATAATGAGGCCCAAAATAACACTTCTAAAGCTATTAATTTGTAGTATTTTTACCATAAATACTGTAAATTCTACTGAAACACACGATGGTCGTAGATGCACACATGAACATGCACCGCACTTAAATAAAATTCAGTAAAATAAGTATTAAGTAAAGTTTAGATATATATGATTCAGTATGTCACTTACTATGTTTTTTTTTTTTTATACATGTGGACCTTTTCACAATAATGATTGTGGCCCTTGGCCAAAAAAAGGTTGGGCAGCCTGGGTTTATACCGTGAATCAGTAACAGTGATGTCTGTGTTTCAGGGGGATACTGGAGAGGGACTACCAGGACCCCCAGGGAGAGCTGGAGAGCCTGGAGACAGGGTGAGACATCTGCTCCCATCATTATCACCTAAAGCCACATTGATAGTGGTGTTCTCCTCATAGTCATATTTTAACTGTTTGGAACTGAAGCCGAAAGATCCCGTCACCCTCTGATGATGGTGCGGTACCATGCTTGGACTCTGAGACTGAGCTGTTTCTCTTTCAGGGCCCACGTGGACCTCCTGGAGAACTGGGCAGCAAGGTAGGACCGTGTGATACCTTGCCTTGCCTTGTTGATGCCCATTTATATTTGCGCAGGCATGTGGGTACATGAATGTGTCAATGAATGAATGCGCTCTTATATAACGTCATCTCTTTCTCCTCAGGGTGACAGGGGGCAGCCAGGCGAGCCCGGCTCACAGGGGGATAGGGTGAGCGCACGATTTATCTGAACAAGTCCTCTGAGATACAGTGTTCCAGATGTGTCTGTTTGGTGTAAATGAAGCACCACTTTGTGTGCATACAGGAAGTAACTGTACACAGTGGACTGTGTCAGCAAGTAGCAGGCTGTAGACGACATGCACATGTGTCTAAACAGGAAGTGATCCTGTAGTGATTTGTGACTTTTGCAGGGTGAGCGGGGACCAGCGGGCCCAGCAGGAGAGAGGGTAGGATCTGCTCCGACACGCTGTCCGTGCGGCACGCTCGTTTTACACGCTGATGTGTTTGCATGAATCACGATCGTAAGCTGTCAGAAGATTCACAGCTGTTCCTGTCTGGTAGTTTAATAGATCTGAAAGGAAAAAAAATCTGACTTAGAAAGTAGGGGGAGCTGATATCATAGTGGTTAGAGCTGCTTCCATTGGATCTGAAGGTCTGCAGTTGGCATCTCACCCACTGGTGTAGTACCCTTGAGCAAGGTATCCTAAATTGCTCCAGTAAAATTACCCAACGGCTTAAATGGGTGAATAGTTGTAGGTGGTTTAACATTGTGAGTCGCTTTGGAGAAAAGTGTCAGTTAAAAAAAATAAATGTAAATGTGGAAAAGGTCCTTTAAATGAAGTCCCAGAGAGAGTTATCACTGCCTTTGACCAGTTGGGGGTGTCTTTCTATCAGGGGGAACCTGGGAAACCAGGCTCACCGGGAGCTCCAGGCCTCAGAGTGAGTACCACCGTGCACATTACTGCTAAATTATACTTAGCAATAACTATGTAACGGCTTAAAAAGTTATATTCACCATAATGGGGCAGCTGGTAGTGTGGTGGTTAGAGCTGCTGCTTTTGGACCCAAAGGTTGCAGCTTCAGGCCTCACCCCTACCTGCAGTATCCTTGAGCAAGGTACTTACTCTAAATTACTCCAGTAAAATTATCCAGCTATATAAATGGGTAAATACCTTGACATTTCAAGTTACTTTGGAGAAAAGTGTCAGATAAATTTAATGCTCTTTACATTCACACATGGCAACAATGACTTTACTCACTGACAGTGGTCTTCTCTGCATTGTAAGAATGACAACGAGGTTGTTTAGTAAGACCTGCCATTTGAAAATGACCATGTGTTCAGACCTGTTTTAAGATGGATCCACTCTGAACGAAGCTGCAAACCCATGCAAGCGATCTCTGTGCAGTTGCTAAATAAAGTAAATAAATAGAGATGAATCAGAACTGAATTTAGCTCAGCTGGCTGTCTGGCACAGAATGCTCATCCTTATTGTTTGCTTGCAGGGTTTGCCAGGGGCCAACGGGTTGCCAGGGGAGAAGGTGAGAGAGCAGATGCATCATTATTCATTGCGTCCAGTCTGAGTTGGGGGTAACTCTAACTTGTACAATAAACAGATGATGAGAACCTTAATAGACTAGACTCGTCACACAAAGATTGCAGGTGTAGAGGGCATGGAACTGTATGTATTGTGCTACTACGTTTGCAGATGTGGTGCAGCATAGCTCTGTAAATGGCTAAAAGAATCCCGTTATTAAAATCACTTTATAAAAAGTGAAAATTAATTCACCAGTTCTGTTTCTTTTCCTTTCCTTTTTTCACCCGCTGTTCCCCACATCTACTCCACGGTCTGTCTGTCCATACCCCAGGGAAGCCAGGGAGCTCCAGGGGAACCCGGTAGAGGTGTAAGTCTCCGGCCAAGTACGGCTGTGGTCTTTCCCTCGTTCCACCGGCCAGTGTTGAACTCTGAGATGATGTTTTTAGCGCTGATCTAGAGACTGATGCACCTTTCATTTACCCTCCTAGCTGCAAGGACCACCTGGAACCAAGGGGGAGCGGGTATGTGTGATGCACTGCACTGCAACATCTCACATTCACTGTCACGTCTCACAGAAATGCACACAGACAATGAAGCAGGAGTAGCTGAGATACCTCTGGGTGGAAATTTGTGAAAGCCAAGTTTGGATTAAATGCCCTAAATAGACGCAATATATATACAGTCAGATATGACGTAAGAGAGAGCAAAATGCACAGGTGTATATATATATTTATATACCATATATCTATATATTAAAAGACTATAACAGCAGCTGTTGCAAGGAAGTCCTGTTTGTGAAGCATCTCACTATTTCTGTCTCCTTTTTCCCCTGCCTTAGGGTGAACGGGGTTTGCCAGGCCCTGAGGGGCCCAAAGGGTCAAAGGGTGACCCCGCAGAGAAAGGTGAAAAAGTGAGTTGGTACCCAGTGAGGTACAGGATGATGCACCTTGTGACTGGAAAGTGAGGAATGAAAACTGGTAACAGGAGAGTGTGTGTGTGTGTGTGTGTGTGTGTGTATACATTTGGAGACATAGATTCACGTCAGCTCCAGACTTCAGCCGTAATAAGAGTCATAACCTTATTTACATAATGTAATTTTTCATGATGCTATGATAGTGATTCTCTGTGCAAAGCCCCATAAAAAACAACCTGGGTTTGAAATTCATTACTGAAGTCCATGTGATGCATATGCTGCACGTTCTCTGTTCTGTGTCTAAGTCCACAGGCCATCTTATTCACGTGCACTTTCATTTTTGTGGAATGATCTTTTAATAAAGTGTGATTTATTCTCTTTGTCTCTCTGTATCTCTCTCATCGTCTCGTAGGGGCAGCCAGGTTTTGGGGTCCCAGGTCAGCCTGGACCAAAGGGTGAACAGGGAGAAAGGGTGAGAGTTTACACTGCATGTGGACTGCATATTCCAGTAGCAGTGACAACAGCAGAATCATTGTAGACTGAATTTTGGTTATACAAGTTTCTGCCAGCGATGGAATGTTAAATCATTTACACTGCACTGTGTTCTGTATCTGTGCCTCTTTAGGAATTAAATTTCTTTTGGGTTTTTAAAAATCTCTCAAATTAGCTCACTTTCCTTTTTCCCTCCTTCTGTGCATTTGACTGCTGGATCTGCCATGTGTTAATAATATTCTGCTTATGTATTTTTCTTTCCCAAGTCTGATTTAATAAATGTGTTATTCTAAAAAAATGTATTCTATCTATTAAATACATATCAGGATTTCTTTTTTAGGGGAATGCTGGTTTAACTGGAAAACAAGGTATAAAGGTAAGCTTTTCTCACAGAATCTTTACTGCCCCTTGTTTTGAGCAGTATGCTCAACTTGCATGTGACTAGTGTGTGTGTGTGTGTGTGTGTGTGTGTGTGTGTGTGTGGGGTTTCATGGCTCCATGTGTGACGTGGGACCTGCGTGTTGTGCTTGTGTTACAGGGAGGACAAGGTGAAGCTGGAGAGCCTGGAGAGACGGGAAGGCCAGGTCCCCCAGGACCAATGGGGCCCAGAGGGAAAGAGGTTCGAGACTGAGATGAACTGAAGCAACTTCAGACAATCCAGCTGTTACACTAGCGCTCCAGCTCCCCTGCACTTGCTAATCTCTTTCACACTCCTGTGGCTGCTCCTACGGCTGCTACAGTGCCGCCTTGCCAGCCTTAGTCTGAAACTGACAGGGGATTAGGGGCAGTAGTCCCACCCTCCATCTCCAAAAATGATTGTAAGATCTCCTGGGTTAAGATTTCAAGCGGTCTTTCAGCTCTAATTCATATTAGCATGTAGCCGCCATGCAAAAAAAATGCTAATGTAATGTGAGAATCAAAGATTAATGAGGCTTTGTGTTGCAGGGTGAGAAAGGAGACAAGGGTGATGAAGGCACTCCAGTAAGAACTCTTTAATTGTTCATAGCCGCGACCATGTTTTGCACTGTAATTGGTTCTTGTTCACTTAATGATTTTTGTGCTTTAACTGTTCCTATGTGAAAATTTAAAGAATATCTTGAGAGCATTAACAAATTCAAAGTAAAGCTGAATTTAATGGCCAGCTGCAAAATTACCAGCTGCAGAAGGATGTAGGTTCTCCATCATCCTGAAAATGTGCAGTAGTTTAGGGAAGTATATGAAACACTGTAAATTCTTAAAAGCTTTTAATATTTACCACTCAAGGCAAAGCAACGCTAATTTGTCAATTTTTATGTCTTTCCTTTTAGATTTCAAAATATTTTCTATAAAATTTTCAACTGCTGTAATAATATTTTGCAGAGTTTGTTCAAAATAACTGCTTATAGGCTGCTTCCTGAGATTTCCTTTTGTGATATGTTATGGAGTTCCTCATATTGCCTTCATGCATTTTACTGACCACCTTAACCTGTAAAGCCAAATGTCTGCAGCAGATGATTTGGTTCATTGTGAACTTTCATTGCGCTATGCTTTGTTGATAACTTCTTGTTGTTGAAATGAGTCAGGATATTTGCCTACCGAGAAATTTCAGGAATACCAAGGACCTCTGTTTAGGATACCCTTGGATGGTATGTTATATGGATAAAAGTAGATAAAGGAGAGCGGGGGTATAAAAAGGGGGTGCAGGTGCGGCCTAGCAGCCATCTGCAATGTGTAACATCTGGAGAGATTCTGCTGAATTGTCATGTCATTGCCAACAACCGCTTGTCCCAAGTGGGGTCTCGGTGAGCCGGAGCCTAACCCGGCAACACAGAGCACAAGGCTGGAGGGGGCACACCCAGGACGGGGCACCAGTCCATTGCAAGGCACCCCAAGCAGGGCTCAAACCCCAGACCCCCCAGACAGCGGGCACTGGCCAAACCCACCATGCCATCACGCCCCCCATCTGCTGCATTCTATTAAACCATTCTTGAGCTTATTGGTGCCTCATTATTGAGACTCTAATGAATCTATAAGCGTCTGAAGAGATCAATTCCAACAGATCTGTTGTGTTCCAGGGTGAGTCTGGTCTACCTGGAAAGCCAGGAGAGAGAGGACTGCGGGTAAGTTTGCAGGATTTATCTACAAGAAAGCCCACATTAAGCAATGCAAGATGATTTAAAGATGCTCACGTTGAAGACAAATGATCTGTTGTGTAGCCTGACCGCTTCTGCTGCCAGTACAATAAAAGCATTGGAGAATTGTTGTTGGGGAATTCTATATCAGCGTTTCGCTCCTGCATGTTTTATGAATCGTCTGAAAGCTGCTGTCTTATGGAATTTGCATGAATTGATCACACTGCTTAAATAATAGAGTACCCTTTGAGTAATTAGCAGAAGTTACGTTAGTCAGATATTAACAGAGAATGTGAAGTATAACTCCCAATTCGATAAAAACAGCACTGACTGATCCTTAAACAATGGCCTAAGCACTTTGCCTTGCGCACTGGTCAACCGGAAATCTTTGCTTGGTGGTTCTGTGAGCTGCCATTTAGTGCTGACTTTGATATTATAAGGGTGGTGGAGCTGTAGAGTAAGATGCTGGATTCTGACCGGTTGTTCACGGGTTCCCAGGGCCTAGCAGGCCAGCCGGGACGGCCGGGAGAGAAGGGTGACACGGGGGATCCTGGAGAACATGGCCGAAATGTAAGACTTAAATCTGGCAATTTACCATTTTAAAAGTAATTTTATAATTTAAATGATGACCATTAACCATTTTTTTGGTATGGAAGTGACTCATAATAAGACCTGTTTCTAGTTTAATGCCATAATCTTTATTAATCTTCCGGTATATGCATGTTTGTATACCTTTTTTTCTTATATTTGCTTGCATGTGTCTGTGTTTATGCACTCTTTGACTGGTCTGCATTTGATGCGCACAGGGTAGCCCCGGACTCCAAGGAGCGCGGGGTGAGAAAGGAAGTCAGGTGAGCAAATACCTAAGCTTCCCTTCCTCGCAAATGGCCCTTCGGCCCACACCGTGCTTGGAGGTCGTGCCCAGCGGAGAGAGCAGGATGAGAGAGGACGTGCGAGAATTTGCCCAATGAACCACTCAATCAGCAAAGTGCCACGCAGCTCAGAGCTGTCGACAAGTTGTCCGAGATCGTACTAGACAGGTGTAGACCTGGTGGGATGGGCAGCCATTCGCCTTTGTTGTGAAATGAATCAGACAAAAAGTAGAGTTTAAAAAGCTATTTGCATGTAGATCACTTTGTGGGACATTTTAGGAACATGGAATTTTGTTTGTTTTTTCTTTATTGCAGTTAGTATTCAATATACTTTGCATTATAAAAATAAATGTAATCGGGTAGCACTCGACAGGTCTATATATACTAAGGAGAATTTATTCAGAGATGGATGCAATTAGAATGTGGCGACAACAAATATGATGAAAAAAATGGAGAGACATGCACACATCTGTCCATTATCCATTCCATCATGTCTGTTACTGTTACAGTCACATGTCTGCAGCCCTGTCTCTTTCTCTTAATGTAATGCACGAATTGTCCTTTTGCTGAGATGTACGTCGCTTTGGACAAAAGCGTCTGCTAAATGAATAAATGTAAATGTAATGTAAATGTAAATGCATACAACTGCTTTTTCAGCACCCAAGCTTGTTCTTTATTTCTGTTTAACTGAATGTGTCTTTTTTGATATTCTTTCTTATTCTATGGAACAATGAGGAGGAGCTTTTGCTGTATGCGTGTGAAATTGTAAGAAATTTACCTTCACGTTCTTCCCATACTAATACTGAAGAAATTATTTTCCCTTTAGGGACCCCCAGGACCTGCTGGACCACCGGGGAAAGTGGTGAGATCTTGTATTATTTTTACATTTGGCCGTAACACTAATAACATGCAGTGGGGGGACAAAATAAATGGCGCATTCCTTATCTAAAAAAATGTGTATACTGTGGACACTGGCTGGTATTCTTAGCAATATGCAGCACTAGAGAGCAAGTGTAAAACAAGGTAAAGGTCCAGAAAGAGCAAAAGAATGTAGCTATTTGCGGTCATGGAACACTAAACAGGCACATGTGAAATCCAAGCTAACCCATTTCATTGTACTCTATATCTGTGCTTTCTCCTCCTTACCAGATGTCTCAGCTGTATATTGGGTGTCTCTTTCATGTTTCATTCGCTCCACATCACTCAATCCCTGCTTGTCCCTCTGTACCTCATCACTCTAAATGTATACTCCTCCATCCTTGCGTGTGACACCTGTCGTCCTCTCCCTGTCTCAGTGAGTGTGTCTCTCTCGCCGCAGGAGGATGTGGAGCGCCAGCTGAAGGGGGAACGTGGAGAAAAGGTGTGTGCGCATTTTATCCATCAGGGATAGAGCTGCGTTGGTCCTTTGTTATCGTTGATTGTAAAAATACTCCATTTGTGCCCTGTGGGTCTCATATCCCTCCAGAATAGGTTGGAACACACACACATACACACACACACACACACACACACACACACACACACACACACACCCACCCATGTCTCTGACAGCTCCCTGTGTATACTCCTCGGTTTGTGGGTCAGACATGGAACATCACTCATCGTGGTTTTGGGTGCACACTGACAGTTTTGACAGATGTCAGAAAGCATGACTTTTTAAAACTTGACAGAAGATGTCTGAAACATTACTGCTGAGGTCAAAAACAAGTTTTAAGCCACTGGAGAGACAGCTGGTGTTATGAATGTGTAAGAAGTCTAAGAGTTTTTTAAAAACCCTGTTTGTATTCTTCTTGGAAAAACTACTCTAAAGAGGAAATCTCTCTATAATATGAGGAAGGACGGGGCCTGAAGTAGAGTAAAAAGTTGCTGCCTTAGGAAGGACAGAAGAACCGGCAAAATGTGATCATGATGCTGCTGTTTCCAGGGTGAAGCCGGTGATCCTGGGGAGAATGGAGTGAAAGGACAGAAGGGAGAGTCAGGGCCCCAAGGGCCTGCTGGGCTACCAGTGAGTGTGAACATTGTATTTCACACCTTCTGTGCTCTTCATTTGTATATCCGTACTTCAAAATTTCTTCACCTTATTTTTGTATGATTGGTGTTCGCAAGGTCTGTTTCCTGTGGCAAACCGATGGTGAAAAATCCCAGTGGTGATCTGACTCTTCTTTCACTGCTTTCTGCAGTTGCCTGTGAACGTTTTGTGTGTTTAGTGATTGTCTCTGTTCTGTCCGAAGGGCTCTGAAGGACCGAGAGGACCTGCTGGACCCAGGGTATGAAAACACCTAACTTCCGTCTCACCTCCATATAACTGCTCATGTATCTCTTCTTCATGGATCTTAGGACATGCTGTTTTCCATTCCTTCCTGTTTAGGGTGATGTAGGACTACGAGGAACCCCAGGGGAGAAGGTCAGAGTGTGAAAATTGCCCTTATTTCACAGATCCACTCAGAGTGTCAATGCAGAAAAGCTGATTCAATCTGTGACTCGAGTTCAGAGGTCATCTCAAAGTGACATTATGGTAATTACAATAGTAGCATCTAGCTAATCATCACAAGGGAGATCCTGAGCTGTGGACTGGCTGGTCCTGCTGTCCTTCATTCCACCGGATCCTGTTTCCCAGTCTGCAGATTCCCAGTGGGATGAAGCGCAGTAGGGTGGGCATTTGACACACCTGTCATGAGCGACCACTGAGTAATGTGCTATAGTTGGAGTTCATGGAGTCATGTGATGAGTTCTTAAGAGAATGGTGTATTGCGAAGTGAGAGTAAGTGCTTTTTGCCATTTTTTTGATCACAAATATGCTTTAAAATAAACCTCTGGCAGTCATGCAAATAAAGCAAATTTTCATGTTGACCACGAACTGCCGATGTATATAAAGCTAGTGCACAAGGATTATTGTAATGTTTCGGAACTCAGAACCTGTTGCTTTAGTGTTAAAATATAAAGTAGCAAGTATAGGTGTATACCTTTCCATCCATTATCAATAAACCACTGTCAAGTGTAGGGTTTCGGTGGTCTTCAGCCTATTTATACACATTTCTTAGGTCCCAAATACGCTAATCTCTTTGAAGAACTCAATCTCGTTGGTATTATGAGACCCTTGGCAGTGATTTTGTTTGGCCTTTAGGGTTTTGATTGATTGTCTATTTTACTTGTCTCCATATCTTCATGGGTTTCCACCTCTCCAGGGTGAGAGGGGTGCCTCTGGACTGGATGGACGTAATGGACTAGATGGGAAACCAGGTGTCCCTGGGGCCTCGGGCTTACGGGTTAGTACCATTTGGGGTTTCCTCTTCATGGACCAACAATATGTACATCTCAGCCGTGAGATGGCACCAACTAACTGACCTGGCCTTCCTTATTAAAGACAAATGCTGCCAAAGAGCAGAGTGACCCTCTAGTTGAAGAGCTGCACTTGTGACCAAAAAGTCACATGTAAATTAATGCCCAGCATTAGCAGTTGTTCAGCTTACAATGCACAGAAAAATTATACTTGTCTGTTTGTAACTAGAACATCTCTCTCCATGTCGCTTCTATTGAAATACTGCAGAGTTATGCAAGCTTTGTTCTGTTGGCTGGGGAGGAGGGCCAGTGAGGAAATAAAAAGCTCTGACAAAAGAACAAGCTTATTGTTCTAAATTCTACATGTGGGGATGTCTCACTCTTTTAAACTGTACTTCAACTGTATTTATTATAGTGACATTTTCGGATTAATGAATAAACAACCTCTTTGGCTAATTTAAGTAATTAAACTTCTACAGTGATATAATCACAGAAAAAATGCTTCAGTGTTGATAATTGCAATGAAATATAGTGTTTTAAGCTATTTAAAGCTTTATCAAACCCATGACCCTGGGTGTTGTTATGGGGCTGTTTACATTGGGGTGTGTGGAGAAGATCTGACTGTGTACTGTGACTGTTTCCTGCTGCTTGTAAATGTGGTCTGGTTTATTGACCTGAGTCGACACTGTAATTCTTCAGTTACTATTGTGATGCAATTGTGTTCTAGGGAGATCAAGGCAAGCAAGGAGACCCAGGGAGGGATGTGAGTAAAGTGCCGAATCATTAATTTGGTGAACTGTGCACATTTTGTTATTTATAAACCTGCTTATTTAAGTTGTTATGAATATATATATATGTGTTTGCTTTGAAGAACTCGTGAGTAACATTGCTGTGTGAATGCTGATGTGTGAGTTCCAGTTCTTTCGTCTTTCTGTCTCCCCCTCTATTGTCTTACACACCAGGGGCTTCCGGGTCTGAGAGGAGAGCAGGGCCCCATAGGACCAGTTGGTCCCCCAGGGAACCCTGGAATATCAGTGAGTGTAAATACTCTCTCTAACACACACACACGCGCACATACACACATACTGTCATACAAACGGAAACATGCATGCATGCACACATAATCACATAGCACCCCTTGTTTGTTAGTCCCTTCTGCTATAAGTGTCTTGGGTCCTCAAGTTGCGAACACAATTGGAACCGGAAGAGTGTTCATAACTTCCTTTGTTTGTCAGTCCAAAGTTACTTCTACCTCTAATCATAATGAATAGAAGCTGCATAATGCTTGTGTCCCTCCAATTATGAACAGGTTAGGCTGTGTAGAAATCAATCGATATCCACTTGCCCAGTGCAGAGTTGCAGTGGTCTGCATTACCCCAGATGCACAGGATGTAACACTGTTACGTTATTTTTTTTATTAAATTCAAACTTGTTTAAAATTACTGAATAAAAGTACATTGTAACCACAGCGTAACATTTCATACTGTTGCTTGATTAATCTCAAGTGTGTGCGTTGTTCACCGGCTTTCGGGCACTTTCGACTTTCTTTATTATCTACACAGTCAATAAAAGCTTTATAAAACAGATGTCCCTCAATTTATTTAAGGATGAAACTCGTTAAAAATTTTGGACATTGCTGTAATGGATTAAAATACACACACACATTTTCAGAACCGCTTGTCATTTAAAGTTTTTCTTTTTTACTTCAAACTACATAAAATGAAAAGTAACTTAAAATGACTGAAGCTGAAAATACTCCTCAAACTTGTATTTAATTCCAAAAAATTATTTAATGGATTTAATTCCATACCATGTGCAATTTACCTTGCCTTGTTATTGAACACAGACATTCACAAGCAGCAGTCATGAGCTGCCAAATATTATGGAAGCAGGTAAAATGAAGGTGGTCCCAAAACCTTCTTTGGTTTCTCTTCTGTTTGAGTGATTTTCTGCTAGCTCATGGCAGGACCTGAAAATGCAAGGAGCTTTGGCACCAGCCAACTGAAACAGAGAGAAAATGAACAAATCAGAACAGTGTAGAAAAAAAGAAAAATAAACTAGACATCAACTGTATTTTTGAAAATTTGCAACAAGAGGGGCCAATGTATATGCGCCTCTAGGGTCTCTTTTGCCTTTTTGTTTATGCTTCATTTCTTCTGCTTAGGGAAAGCCTGGAGAAGATGGAAAACCTGGTGTTCCAGGAAAACCGGTAGGTTAAATTAATCTCCCTGAACTGCAGACTTTTTGTGTCAATAACCCGAAAGAATGTGGAAAAAAAGTCACATTAATTTCAACACATTAGCATTTTCTCCATGTACTTCAGTGGTCTGGACTGATGTGCCACCTTCACTCTTACTGCAGTGGTGCAAATATGTGGTGTCACTTCCACTAGTTTCTCCTTTCAACCCTTTTGTTTGTCTCCAGGGTGAAGACGGCACCCCTGGGGAAGATGGCAGAAAGGTGAGAAGTTGATGTTAGTGGCAATAAAGTTCCTCCAGCCTGTGTTTGTACATCATATCGCAAACACCAAGAACAACACATCTGTCTGCAGGGTGAAAAAGGGGAGGCCGGCAGTGCAGGAAGGGATGTGAGTCCAGGATCTCTCTGCCTCTCAGTTTTCTCCATCTTCACAGTATAATCCTCACCTTGTGCTTTGTTTTGTTTTCTCATTTTTTGTTAATGCACAACTCCTCATATCACTATGCTTTGTCATTTATTAATGTTACTTTTTTCTGCTCTAATTTGTCTTCAGGTTATAGTTAAAGAGCTTTTTCTGTATACTCTGTAAAATCTGATGTGTTAGATACATTACATCTTACTCATTGAACGCTGATCTTTTCCTTTATTTCTCCTTTGGCAAATATCTGTCTCAGGGGCGGGATGGACAGAAGGGAGACCGTGGAGAAGCTGGGCCAGCGGGACCTCTTGGCCCCCCTGGTCTTCCAGGGGCCCCCGGAAGTATTGGTCCTCCAGGCCCGGTAAGCGTACACCGCTGCTTCGCTCATCTGTGTGTGTTTTTCCTTTGTCAAAGCTTTCAAAGCAATGCAGTTGGCAATGTGTTAGCGTTCACAGATGTCCCAGTGAGCCTGTTTACCATCTGTTGCTTACATATCTATTGTTTTATAAACCGACATTGTTCATACACTGACCATTCCTTCACTATGTCTCTCAGGTGGTGTATGTGAAAGGAGCAGAGACAGTGCCTGTTACTGGTCCCCCGGGCCCTGCAGGGACTCCAGTGAGTAACTGACATTATAATTATTATGTTGGCTTATATATTTTTAATATTCTTTCTCAGCATGACTGTATAACTTTTTCAGGGAGTCCCCGGTATCCCAGGAGAAGCAGGCTCCAAGGTGAGTCAGTCCAGAATGTCTGCTGGCAGTTCTGTTTGCCGCTCACATAAAAGCTAATTTTTTACGGTGTTTTAGAGCTTCCACATACTTTAATAACATATTTGTAACGATCTGGCTAAGGAGTTAGACTAGATCCTCACGAGTATTCCCAAAAAAAAGGTGTATAAACCCAGACGGACACGGAAGAATGGAAGCTCTACGTTCAATATCTTGTAGGCAACTATGGGTGACTTATACTTCACACAGCTGTCTTCACGATAAAATAAACAACATTAAACTCCAAAACGTGCGGGACACAAATGTGTACACGGACAAGTATAACAGGAGAGGGGGAGAGAGAGAGGGGACCGGGGGGGCGACAACCCCTCGGTCTCCACAATAATACGTCATCATTACATATCCACTTAATTAACTAAAATAACCAGAGTTCTTTCCTCTTCAGCATATTCACTGGGCTGTTCTTGACCTGTGACCTCTGACCTTTGTCCCTGTTGACTGTCCGTCCTGTTGCGTCCATGTGTTCCAGGGAGAGAAAGGAGCAGTTGGGCCAAAGGGAGACATTGTAAGTTCATCACGAGACTCTGGGGCAAGGATTTTTGTGTGATATTGTGCAGAACACATTTTCACCAAAACTGAGGTCGTTCCACAAGCTGTTTTGTCTTTAAGCATTTTGGACATTTGAGTATTAATGTTTGTGCATGGGGGTGTCTTTTTTGCTTCCCTGTATCTTGAGGAAGCATTTCTGAATAACATCAAGCTTTGAGAAAATAGGTGTTGTCGGGACACCCTCACAAAGCAAAAGGTGTTTTTACAGTTTGTCTTTTTATTTTAAAAAAAGAAAAACTAAAAATGGAAAAATGTATTTTGTGTTATATCAATTCATGTATTTTTTTAAAAAACAAGAAAAAAATGTTTTTGCATATTGGATTTTTTTGGCTGTTTGTATATGCATTTGCTATTTGATTAAAGTGCATTTTTTCCTATGTGTGATGTCTTGCTTACTGTACACTGTGGTACACAGGGAGATCCAGGAGAGGATGGCATGCCAGGCAGACCAGGAACACCAGTGGTAAGACCATCACCTGTAATCGCCTATAAACAGCATCTCAAAGTTACAGTCATTGAAAATGACCGTTTTACTTCTATAAGAAGGTGATCAAATAAGACTTTTCAAAAAGTTGCATCCAATCACTAATTAACTTGTAGAGTGCTAATGTAGAAAATAGTCAGGAATCTCTTGCTCCCAAATGATCATGACAGGGTTTAGGTATTGAGGGAACCTCTCAGTACGAACTCACGTCAACTAGAACTGTAGTGCAGTTTTAAAAGTGCACCTCTCATCCTTGCTCACACCTTCCAAATACTGTTTATGTGCCTTTATTTCAGGATGTCAGAAAAGCTCTGGCTGACTATGGGGTTGAGGTACGTTGTCTGAACTTACAAAGAGAAATATTCTTTGCCACAGAGGTGATGTGTGGAAGATCTGGGACAGATATGTGATCTTTTCTGTGTCCTTTTTTTAGATTGCAGCACTCAAGGTGGTTGTGGACCAGCATGGAAGCGGTACAGGATTTGTTCCTAAGAAGGGAGAGAAAGGAGGAAAGGGAGATTCAGGCCCGCCGGGACCTCCAGGATTAGATGTAAGAGATGCTGGTTACAGAATATGGAGCATTACAAACACATTTTGATATATCTGTATCTTTATTCTTGTGTGAGCAATGTCTGTTTGTGTTTGTTGTGATTGTTTAAGGGGTCCCGCGGCTTGCCCGGTGAGAGAGGCTTCAAGGGTGATCAGGGTGAACAAGGGCCATCAGGACCCATGGGACCTCCAGGGCGAGCCATTGGAGAACGGGGCCCAGAAGGGCCTCCTGGACAGCCAGGAGAACCCGGGAAGCCTGGGATACCTGGTGTTCCAGGGCGAGCAGGCGAACTGGGCGAAGCTGGAAGGCCTGGAGAGAAGGTGGGAAAGAGATGAGCATTTGGCAGTCCGTTTCTCAATATGGCGAACAAGAATGGTCCTGTTTTTACATAACATTACCTTTTGTTTTTTCAGGGAGAGAGAGGAGAGAAGGCGGAAAAGGGTGACCCAGTGAGCACAAGTATCCCTGTTAACCCAATATACAAATTCACTGTTGTACTGATGTGTAGCAGTTTTGCTTAGTTGAATCATCAGGACTCAGCATTAAGTTCTTTGCTACTTCCATTTCTTTGTAGGGGAAAACTGGATTGCCCGGAGCTGCTGGACCTCCTGGGCCCAAGGTGACCTCCATAGGTCCTACAAGCTCTACACAGTCTGCTCACCCTGCCATAGCTTGCAGTCATGTTTACAACCCAACACAACCAAGCACATGCTTGTACTTTTACACCACACACCCTCCACACCCTCAGTATGCTTCTGTACAGTAGTTACTCTGCTTTGACTTCCTTTGCTAGCCTGGAGTATGTCAAGCTGCTCTGATGTGTGTCTCTGCTTTTACTACTACTACTTATGTTATTTAGAGTCTGTTGTACTCAATGGAGGCTTTTGCTTTATTTTAGGGTGACCCCGTAGATGTGAACCTGACTGGGCTACCAGGACCGAGGGGGCTACCTGGACCCCCTGGCATTAAAGGTGAACCTGGTGTGCCTGGGATAGCTGGGTCCAAAGGAGACAGGGTAAATATCAATCCTTTTTCATTGCCACTCTCATTTTTTAGGTTTATTCTCTCAAATGAAATTATATCCTGATGCACCACCATTTTCTGTTCCTGAAATCTCTTTGGGTTCTTTCCTTTGCAGCTGTGTCACATTTTCTCAGTTACCCTTTATATAAGCATCTCTTTGCCTCTCTCTCTGTGTGTGTGTGTGTATGTGTGTGTGTGTGTGTGTGTGTGTGTCTACTTTATTGTGTTCTAGGGTGCCTCGGGCTCCCAAGGGGACAAGGGAGACAGAGGTGAACCAGGCGAGAAGGGTAGAGAAGGATTTCTGGTGAGCTTCTTACCCTTGCCTAAAACATCAGAAAAACAGTATACATGGTTTGTTGGCAAGCTGACACTGCAGGATAGTAACAGTTTCCCCAACAGGGGTTTGTAGAAAACATTTTGAGGAGTGAAAGGCTTCTTATTGTGGGCAGGTTGTGAAGTTTGGTTTACTATCACAAGAGTACAATAAACGTGCAGTAATGTTCCAGTGGCCAAATGATCTGTTGTGTAATTGATGAGATTGACATTTAATCATTTCAGGGACCTCCTGGACAACCAGGAAAACCAGGACAAGACGGGAAGCCGGTGAGAGATAAGAGCTTTGTTCTTAACCAAAGGTTCTGAAAGGTGGGGGATTATATAGAGAGGGATGGATTGGTGATCACTAAACTTTAAATGATTTGTGAGATCATTTTAATAATTTTGTAACATTACAATATTTTCATGTGTAGCAGAATGTGTTGTTATGGTTACAGCTGTCATTTTATTATCTGATGGTTTGTGCTGTGAATCCCACCTCCTGCTGCATGTCCTTGATCAAGATATTTACCCTGAGTTGATACAGTAAGAATACTGTGCTGTATAAAATGAATCACTGTGAGGTTGCTTGTCTAATATTGTAAGTTACCATGAACCAAGGTATCAGCTAATAGCAGTTAAGGATAATCATACACACACACACACACACACACACACACACACACACACACACACACACACACACACACACACAGAGTCTACAACCATTAGTCCCAAGCAGGGTCGCGGCGAACCAGAGCCTAGCCCGACAGCACAGGGTGTGGGGCTAGAGGGGGAGGGGACACACCCCGGACGGGACGCCAGTCCGACGCAAGCAACCCCAAGCAGGACTCGAACCCCAGGCCCAGGCAGTCCCTGGCCAAGCCCACTGCGCCACCGTGCCCCCCACTTAAGAATAATATATTATTTACAAAAATGGAAATAAGAAAGCTCAGGTACAATTTATATGAATGAATTCCAAATATTGACTAAGGATGTGTATTACTCTTAATCATATTGAGCGTTAATCATATGCATTACTCCTGTACTATTTTGCTTGTGAAATGCTATTATTTTCTTATTATAGTTTTTTTTTTAATTTTTTGCCATATGACTTTATTTTTGCAACAATATTTATTAGCTGATATGACTGATCGTCCTTTTTTACGAGGCCTTAGGCCAGTGCTCATTCAGTAGGCAGGATGGTGCTTCTGTGGGAGACCACAGGAGGCCCAACAGTTTCCACAAGGAGGAGTTAAGTGAGAAAGAGGAATTAAGATGGGCATTGCTAGATAGTCAGTAAGTCCAGGTTAACGCCTTTCATTTCCCCTGGAGCAGGGTGTGCCGGGGCAGTCTGGTCCTCAAGGCCAACCAGTGAGTAAGAGTAGCCCCCCTTGGGCAGCCTCTTTTTTGGCTGCACTGCTCAGGAGAGTCTGGGGATTGGCTTGGAGCGCAAGGCCGCCTGAGCTTTTTTCTTTCCCTCTGAGGGCTGAGGCTGTACAGAGTAACAGAGTTTGCAGCACTGCTTCTAAACATAACCTCTCCACTTCCCCGCTCCCTCTTCTCTTTGTTCATTGTATTCTCACGACCTTTGATCCCCATCCCTTTTACGTTTGTCCTCCATGCTCCTGGCCCCTCGGCTTGCCATGCTCTCCCGTTCCCTCTCTCTGTAGGGCTTGCCTGGGTTTCCTGGAATGCAGGGCAGATCGGTAGGTTGGATGTTGCTCTGGCTCTTCTTCTCACCCTATGAGCTCTGTCCTCCGTTCCATTTTTTAGAACCAGTAATGCTACTAGAATGTGAATGACTCCAATGATCTATTTGACATTGGAGAACAAGTGGCAAAATCTGAGTTTTTTTGCATTTATACCTTTCCAACTTTCAGCCAGACATGCTCCTGTCTTCATTTGCCTGTTTTTGCTGTGCATCCTAGTGCTGCTGATAATTCTGTGTATTGCTTTCGGTGTGTGGGCATGTGCATACACATGTCTGTCACATTTTATGTGTTCATACTGCAATTAGATGAGTGTGTGCATTGTTTTAATGCATAGTGTGAGTTTTTATCATCAGTATGTCTTTACATGCAGATTTTGCATTACTTTAACAAGAAAAAGTGCAGGACTGAAGCTGCATTGTGTTTTTCCCCAGGGAAATCCAGGGGAACCTGGAATACGGGGACCTGCTGTGAGTTCTGTTTAACTGCGTTGTGTAGAATCTAACAAAGTCACACAACTCGACACTGAATGAACCACATGGAAGAAAAATATATTTATAAATTAATTTTGGATTACATGTAGTATGAAATTGGCCTAAAATACATCAAGCTTATATTAAAAATAAGTTCTATTTAGAGACGATCAGAATATTGTAGCATATGTACAATAATGTGTAATATGTTTTTGGTCAATAAATGTTCTGTATGCGCAGTGGGCATTGCATTAAAATAATAATGCACATTAACATTGTGCTTCAAAGGAGTAAACTTTGTGGTTATTGCTATGGATAACAGTCTTTATTGTATGTCACTGCAGGGCCCGATAGGTGCTACTGGTCCACCTGGTCCTCCTGGTATTAAGGTCAGTCTTTTTATATAATTCAATGCACATAAATAGATTTATGATATCACACTTTTTTCTTATGATGGTTATTGTTTCATCACAGGGGAACCAGGGTGAACCTGGAGTGGGTGTCCAGGTGAGGCTACAGTGTCTCCTGTGTCTCATCAGTTCTGGAAAAAAATAAAATTCAAATATTCTCCAGTTCCTTGCATTCGTTCTCAGTATGATATTGTCTGTATGCGTTTGTTCTTTGCTACAGGGACTTCCGGGTCCTCAGGGCAACATGGGCTTGACAGGACCCCCGGGGCCTCCAGGAGCTGCAGTAAGCTAACAACTTGTGTTCTGATTACTCAGCATGTTGCTGAAAATGTGAAGAAGGGGCTGTGATTCTGGGTTTACACTCTCCTTGTCCCTGTGACCAGGGTCCGCAGGGGTCTCCAGGCTTGTCTGGTCAAGTGGTAAGTGTAAAATAGAGTAGTCTCATCATGCACCATAGAAAACAATATGACTCTGCAAGGAATGTGGATTTGCGCAGGACCCTTCTGTTGGGACCAATTCAGACAGACCGAACACAGAGTTGTAAAGGCACAGACCCAGTTTTTAAAGATGTGTGTAAACCAAATTAAAGCCACTTACCACAGTTATGTAAAAGCATACCTGTGCTTGAAGACTACTTTTATTCTGAGGTCTCTGCTGAGTTGAAGATCCTTCCCATGATCACTGCTTTTGTGGTCCTGATAGGGTGAGACAGGCAAGCCAGGGTTCCCTGGTAGAGATGGGGTGCCAGGGAAAGATGGAGCCCCTGGACTGTCTGGGAAACAGGTGAGTGACACAACAAGAGAGTGAATGGTGCAAGTCAAGGCTGTGGGTCAGGAGAGGAGTCTGTCTCTGTTGTTTAACCATAATACACGAAGGAGTACTTAGGATTCTCACATGTTCATATGTGTATTGACATGTGTTTCCACCTCTGTGCACTGTATGTTTAAAGAATGTGAACGTGTGAACTATTGTGTGCGTGTGTTTGTGTACGTCTTTGTGAGATGTGACTGAAATTACCGAAAACTGATTTGTTTCCCCTCAGGATTTCAACACATACTTGACAGTAATAGCTTGTTTTTGTCCCTGCTCTTTGGCCTCTTCTTCTCCCACGCTTAGGGTGCTGCTGGTCCTATGGGCCCCCCAGGGCTGAAGGGTGAGCAAGGAGACAGTGGTCCTCCAGGAAAGGTTAGTGTGTGGATAAATTCAGTTCCAAGAACAAAGTAGAGTTAATCATACCTTGTTTCCAAGTTCACTTCCTCATTATGGGCCATGTTTCATCCACATTTTCTAGAGGAGAGAGAGAGATCATGTTGGATAATTCATATTCCCACTGGACATTCGTAGGCCAGCTTTGTGTTGCCTTGATCTTCCTCCCTTGTGTTCTCATTAATGGATAAGGCCTCGTTTTTATCCACTTTCGTATTCAGCAGGAAACCGTCCATGTTCACTTAATGTCATAATGTTATTTTCAGTCTTACCCCTAAGAACTCACATGCTGAGCACGTTAAACTAATGAAATACTTAAATGAAACACCGCAATTTCAATAAAGTTTCAATAAAGCGATGTTAAATAGTTCTGATTGTCACTGAATTGTCGTGGTTGAGTATTGCTTGTCTTTATTCACTTTTAAAAATCTTTTAGTATGTACCAACTTGTCAATATACCATTAATCATGTATTATTATCTGAAGGGTGACTTACAATGTTAGGTTATTAAATACATGAAAGTACTGAATAGGCATTTTTGGCTCTCAGACTGGGCTTTACAGGTAGCTTTTTCTTGTAAAGGGCCGTCCATGCGAAATTTAAAACAAGAGCAAAGAGGCATCAGAAACAAAAATTATAATTAAATTTCTGTGACCATACAAAGGTGCAGACAGCCCCAGACGGGAAGACTTGTGTTTAAAACTGCTTTAGGAGTGTAGTAGTCATCTACAAGTTGAGTACATTCCAGAAACCAGAATTTCATTTCATTTCAGCGATAATTTCATTTAATTTACCTGCTTCCGTTTACGAGGCATTTCTTTGCATTTACCAGGACCAAGTTTGAATTTTGCACACCTCCCAACTGCTGAGCAGAGCCAGACATTTACATTGAGATTTTCTCATTTAGCAAATGCTGAGGCTCCGGTTTACCACGACTCTGCTCAGGACAAGTGGTTACTGAAATTTTATGGATGGATAGATATTTAGTATTATATGTTGCATAAATGTTTGTGTGAGCAGGAGTTTATTGTAGCATTAGCCATAAGGTTTATTAGGTTTATGTGGTGACAGGGTTGGCCACAGTTTTTTTGGCTTTAGGAGAGGAATGGGCAGCAAAGTGATTGAAACCACACACACTTGTAAATAACAGTTTTGGGGATCAGGAACATATAAAAACTTTCACCACAGAAACTAATGGTAATTAAATCTTTGATTTAAGAGTTTTGCGCATTACCTTCGTGAGTTGGGGAGGGCTGTACTGGGCTGCGAGAGCATGGAGAACAGAACGCTGCTACGCTTCTGCAGCAGCCCATTCCTCCTGTGTGGCGCTCGCACCCCACTGTCCTTGGAGAGCCACACATGAGCAGCAGAGGGCAGCACTCTCCTGGAGTGACACAGTGCGGTGGTCTTCCACCAAGGACCCCCATTCCACATGCATTCTGCGTTTTGTCGCAACCTGTCCCTTAGATCGTTAGGGTTTACGGAGCTGTTGACGTTGCACAAGTCAAACGATGTTAAACCAAACACGTCAGCTGCGGACTCACAATTTCCTTCATCATTTTAAATCAAATTAATTTGAATTAAATCAAGACAAATGATAAAGAAAAAGAGTCAAGTATGTTAATTATATAATTTGAGTATATGGAGACCAATAAACAGAGGAGCACAGTTTACAAGGCCAGTTTGGGAATAATGTGATTCCATTCTGAATAGGGATACAACTACTGTTTGCTCCATTGATGACATAAATATTCAGTTCAGCCGTGAAAGCACCTTGTACCGTGGCTGCACATCTATTCCCAAATGAATATACAACTCATGCACTTTTAATGTCCTCTTGGAATCTCAGCATGTGCACATGAGGATTTATCCGCCGGTTTGCACATTAACGTATTAGCAGGCAAGTGGCTTCCTGTTAACGGCTGAAGAATTTCTACAGAGAACAGTATAGACAGACTTCACAAGGACCACTCAGAAACATTATGAATTATTCAGAGTCCTGAAGTCAAAAAAGCTGTAAAAAGGCAGCAACTCGGATGGAAAACGGGCCTGTCTAAAATGAACACGTAACAGAGAAGTGCACGTTTATTCACGCCATTTGGTTGATGCTTTTACTGTACCGCTCGTGTAAGGGTGTAAGACCGTTTCATGGAGAGCTGGAAAGAGTGGCAGTTTATGAGGACCAGTGGTTATAAGCTTTTTTATGGTGCAGTAGAGCACAGACGGGTGAAAACAGCCGATCAAGACATTTTAACCGAGCTGCTCGTCAATGTACTGTATGTACTGAAGCTACCTGTATAAAGTGTAAATGTTACTTTAGAAATGTGCTTTGAATAAGGGGCAGAAGCCGAAGATGCCGTCTGAATTATGGGAGGTCTGCGACTTGACGAATTCCCGTGAAACTGTACTTTCTGTGTCTCCTTGCTGCAGCCTCTTCCGGGACCCCCTGGTGCAAAAGGAGAGCCGGTGAGTTCAGGGTCATTTCAGAAAGAGTAGAGAAGCTACGTAAATTGCATTTAATCAGTGTTAATCAGCTGCCACCCTGGGAATACGGCACAGTTTAGAGTAGAATTATACATTCGATTTTCAGCTGGGGGTCAGAAAAGACGATGGAGAAGTAAAAGTATTTTAACTGTTATTGCCACATTGGTGGGCTCCCGTTTTAACTTTCTGTAATGCGCAATGCTGTCATTTAGTGTACATCCCTTAAAGAAGCCATGATTCAGCTGATGCAGTGAATGCCGAAGGACTTCTGGAGTTACATTATACAATTTTTTTTATGAAGCAGTACTTCCTGCAGTTTACCGCATTTACATGACCACTGAAAGACTGTTGCCAGTGTGGTCTGCTCAGTATAGATGTAAGTAGGTCTGTTTGTCTGTGGGATGTGAATGTAGAATCCATGTAAAAGTACAGTGAATTTCTACATACAGCCATCCTTGGCATATAATTGTCTTTGCTTTCGTTGTTCTAGGGAAGTCCTGGTCAGACGCTGCCAGGACCTGCTGGTGAGAGGGGTCTGCCCGGACTGCGGGTGAGTTGGAGCAGTCAGCATAAATCAGCACGTCCGGGGCAAATTCGCAGTTCCACATTTATTATTTATTTTGCTCCTGAGATGAGAGGGGATAGCATACTGACTGAGTTATGACAGACTCGGTCAGCTATGTACAGGGTACATAGTATAGATATGCAGGTATTAGAACGGGAGCACAGATTTTTTTTTTTTTTGTTTCATTTTAAATAACAATGTTTTGTCTGTTAGGGGGAAAAGGGAGACCGAGGACTTGCTGGCATCAAAGGGGAAAGAGTGAGCGCTTTGCATCTTTTAACTATATTGACTATGAAAGTGCAAGTGAACATAAATGTTCTGGGTGAAAAGGAAGCCATCATGTCTGTATACTGTGACTCTGTGTGTAACAGGGAATCCCAGGGGAGCCAGGAGAGCCGGGAGAGGATGTGAGTGGCTGTTTGATTGTCAGATGTCACCGCTCTATGATCCTCTATTGATGCGTTTACCTTTGGCACGCTCCAAGCCAGTGGGCGTATGTCGTAGTGGGCCTTGTCCTTGTATGTAACAGTTGCCATTTTTTGTTCTTCGCTGGTGTCAACGCTTTCAGGCCATAGAATTTAACGGTCTCTGTTGAACACCTAGGGTAGCAGGTAGTGTAGCGGTTAATTATGTGAACTTCTAGCATGTTACTGGTTCAAGGTTCAAGGTTCAACCTCCTCCTGCTGCTGTAGTACTCCTGGTCAATGATGAAATTCCAGGCTCTATACAAGTTGGTGAAAAAGAGTTGCTTAATGAATTGCTTAGTCAGTTGTGCCAGCCAAGGAACAAATAAGACTAAAGTAACTGTTACTTTGCACAAGTGAGTTTTAGAACTTCTTCTGACCAGTAACTGACTGTAATCGCCCACTCTTTGTGTGTGTGGCAGGGGGCAACAGGACGGTCTGGGCCCAAAGGAGACAAAGTAAGAGGGTTTTTCCTTCCATTTGGTCCTTTATAATGTCTTGCTTTTGTTTGTCCCTATACAGGTTGTATTTGATCTGCTGTTATCCTGTCTTTCTCTCTTTTTCTCCTTCACTCCAACAATTACACTGGATTTCTTCCCCTTCATCTTTTGCTGGATCAGCTTGAAACTGGGTACAGTATACTGTATACTGTTTCTCCATCCAGTGTGCTCCCACCCCATCTGCCCTTCCTTTCCCTCATTCTTTTTGTAGATGATCTTTTAGCAATGAATACTGCAGCATTTTGATGGTGTCTAAACGTAATATACGTATTGTGAAGAAGCTAAACATCTTCTGTTCCAGTGTTCATCTGAAGTTGTCCCATTCTCTAACCTTGACTCTGGGTTTTCTCTTTCAGGGGGAGCCTGGTGTCGGTCTTTCTGGGCCGCGAGGTCAGCCAGGTCCGCAAGGGTTGAAGGTGAGTTTAAATCAACTTACTGTATATGCAGGGCATATTTTGTGCTTTGCGGAGCTCAGGGAGGATTTGTGTGCTGGTGTTGTGGTGTTGTGGAGCCCGTGGCAGTTCAAAGTGCTACTGTTGGGGGCTTGGAAGTGTGACAGACCAGGCTCGGCAAGCAAGGATGGGCATCATTAGCACATGAAAAGGGTTTATTTTAGTAATGCTGCGCAGGTAAATTCTGAGTTTTAATCCTTTAATACTTCATCTCACACTAAGTTGCTACAAGAGGAATTCATTTAAAACTTGAAAATGATACTGACAACCATTACGTCCAGGAGTTATATGAACGAAAATTAATTATAACTTTACTGTTTTATGTTATGTTTATTAAGAGTGCATTATAAATTGTAGGCTATTATACAGGAGCTTGATTTTTACATATTACAGTTCTTTCCCTCTTAATCAAAAAAACTCAAAATATTGCAGTTTATTCGTATAATATGCCAGTAATGTACGAAGATGGACTTTATGATGTTGCCCTCTACAGTATTTTGTTTTTCAACTCATTTGATTCAATTTTGACTTCTCTCTGGTCCACATTGGTATTTTTCCCCTTGAATTAATTTTCTTCTGTAAAATGTTGTCCTTAGGGTGACACTGGATCGCCAGGTCCCCCAGGTCCTCCCGGACCACAGGGTATTGCAGGAACTCCAGGCCTTTCTGGACAGAGAGGAGAGAATGGGCAGCCTGGTCCCCCAGGTCTCCTCGGTGTGAGGGTAAGAGGGCACCGCAGTGTAGGCCTTCCAGTGCTCGTACTCTGATCAGCACATTTCTAAAACCTGACAGAAAAAACTGATAAAAATGAACTTGGAACCATATTTTTTGCCTTCTTTTTATACTTTAGAAATATTTTCAGCGGCATTAAGATTGCTACAATGTAGTATTTGCTACATATAAAAATGTTCATTTGGTGCCAACTTTAATATACTTAGGACTGGAATATACTGTAATGACCCGTGTTGCTGTGTGTTTGGGTGGGAAAGGGGTCTATTATAAATAGTTGCATTATGGGGAAAAATGAGCAAAGTGTACGACCGCTGGGGGGCCTTACGAGCAAAATGAAGGGATGTCCGTGTTTGCCAGTGGAGAAAGGGAAAGGCTGGGGGTGCTAAGCAGGCTGGGAGGGCTGGTTTGAGGCACAGGTTCTTGAGGAAACAGGGGCCTCGGACCAAGAGCATTATTTCCCTGTGTATCAGTGTTCTAATAAAACGTTCATCATGAACGCTGCCTGTGCATCCTTCTTCACCCCATCCAAACCCAGAGCGCTGCGCGCCACAATACTTTAATATAATGGGACTGGAAGTCTGTGATTTAAATTTTTTTTTTTTTTTTTGTAAATCTGTGGTTGCTTTTACCACTGCATCACAATCAAGAAAAGTTTAATAATACAGACATACCTTGATTTATTGACTGGTTAGGTTCTGTAACTGAGATTAAGCTGAAATGGATAAAAAGGTTTATTTATATGTATTCCATTCTCATCAACTTTTTGTGCTGTGCATGGTGGCTATGTTGTATTCTATTGTAGAAACACAAGATGTGAGGTAAGGAACACCCTGGACAGGGCAGAAATTAGTCACTGGAGTTTGATTTTATCACCGCTTATTAATTAGAAACATCACAATCAAGAGCACTTTAAAATTCCAAAAATAAAAAAGCTTCATATGCCTAACCTTCAGTCAAATGTGAGTTGCTGATTGATTCATTCCATAAGGATGTGCAACATTTGTTAGCATCCGCCCACTTTCAACTTTTTTTTTAAATCTACAGAGTTAATAACAGCTTAATTATAGATGCTACTCGATTTGTTCACTGGGTTTGTTCTATAAAAGTCTCAGATATAGCTATAACAAAGAATATGTTATAAGCTTTTATTTTAGTGTCATGAACTGATTTATCCCATAAACATGGGCAACATTTGTCACCTTATGATCACTGACACTCAAGAACACCAGAGGCAAGCTGTAAAGACTGCTGGAGTGTTTGAATAGAATCCTACTCTCCTACTTTGTTTAGGTGTATTTTACTTCTTACTAAGGGCAATGTACATAACGTTCACTTTACAACAAAGAAATTTTTAGCAAAATGAGGAAAATACAATACAATTAATAAACTAAAAATGTTTTTAGCTTTGAAAATTCATAACTCGACCTTTTGTAACATGAGGGCTCAGTGTATTCCTAGTTTTGAATAGGGAAGTGAGTGTATGCCATAGGCATTTGTCTCTAGAATATGATCCTGTAACCCTGTATATCTATTGTTATATCTTATTTGTGCACTTCGAAGGGTCCCCAAGGATTCCCAGGGAAGGAGGGAACCCCTGGATCTGCAGGCTCTCCAGGACCTCCTGGGCCAACGGTATGTATAGCAGGGCCTGGAGTCCAAACTCCTTTATGAGAATTATTTTTTCCTCTGAATAACTGTATAACCATTAAACACAGTTATCTACAGTAAACTGGACAGATGACTGAAGCCTAAATGAGTGTAAAGAATCAGATGGAACAAAAACTAAAGGCATTTCTACACTAAAGTAGATCACTATATAGTTTTCTTTTCAGTTGTCAACTTGCTGTTTTACAACGAATTTCATGATTTATGATTTTACCACATCTGTCTCCTTGAAAGGGTGCTGCTGGTGCTCATGGAGTCAAGGGTGACAAGGTATGAGAGCATGCATATGCATTGCAGGTAGGCTTTGTACACATATTTCGCATATCGACTACACAGCCAGAGGCAGCTATTTTCATTTTGATCCTGCCTGAAGGAAAAGAAGTAAGCTGGAAATGTTAAGATCTTTCCATCAAATTAGCAAATGATAAATTGAGGAAGTTTTTTTTCTTTTTTCCCCACAGGGTGAGGTGGGAATAGGCATGCCTGGATCAAGGGGAGAAAGGGGAGATCCTGGCCCAAGGGTAAGAGAGTACTCATAGTCCATATTACTACAGTTGTGTTGGTATCTAACTCAATTGTATGTATTACACTACTGTTCATATTGTAGGGTGTATGTGTAGTGAAATAGTATTAAGAAAATGCTATTACAGAATTTATGATTAATAGGTTTGTGTATTGCACTGCTAGGTATTACTGTGGCAAATGGCAATTGACTCGCATCACAATGCTGCTTTTAGTATAAATTTTAATGCGTTTTACCGTGTTTTCAGCCAGGGTCTTACCGGTATGTGTTTCCATTGCAGGGAGAGGAGGGTCGTGCTGGACTGGCTGGAGAAAGAGGACCAACAGTAACTATTCACTTTGAGCTTTAACTGACTACGCCTCTCAGGCTCAAAGAATACCTCTGATCTGTCTGTCTGCATGTGTGTGCCTAAAGCACAGAAAAACATTCAACTATAACTCAATGACATCTTTTTTCATGACTCTAAAGCAATTTGTTTTTCAGGGACCTCCGGGAAGTAGAGGAGAGAGGGGAGAGAAGGTGAGGAGGGCTCCGTTTCACCCTTTTCTGGCATTGTTTCTATTTTATTGTGTTTGTGGAAGGATCAAAAAGATTCAAAATATTCATGAAATGCGCCGCTATGTGACCATAGAAATTCTCTGGTGTTTCAGGGTGAACTTGGAACCCCAGGTGCAAAAGGAGAGAAGGTGACTGTTTACATTGTATTTTGTGCATGTCTGCATGTTCTGCATAAGTGTGGGTCTTTGGTATAGTATTTTAAGCATCACTGTAAGTCCATTCTGCCTTGTCTTTCAAAGGGTGAGACGTTACTGGTCAGCGGTCCACCAGGCGAGAAAGGAAACAAGGGCGAAATGGTGAGCTCCCAATCCTGTGGACCACGCAGCCACCCGTCTTCCGATTTTCTTGTTGAACAGTAATACTTGCCACTTTGACCTACACTAAAATAGTGGTGAACTGTTTTAATTTTAAATACTGTACCATAATAGATCAGTGCCTTTCAAAGGCTGACTGTAAACATTTTTCTTTATTTCAGGGGGACAGGGCTCCCAAAGGGGCACAAGGAGAGAAGGGTGTGAAGGGACAGGAGGGTCCACCTGGAGAGCAGGTAGGTCACTGCTCACTGCTGAATACCACAGGTTAATGCAGATTGGCAGAGCTCTCACTCATATACTGGAGGTTATGGGAATGCAAAAGTTGTAAAAGGGGCTGTCAAAAGGGATACTATAAGGAAATAAATAGGATGCTCGTTTGTGGAATTATGGTCAATTTATTCAATTTAGTACAAGGAGCTAAGCCCACATGAACGTTATTAGGACTTGTATATGTAATTGCACTTTGCATGACCAAAGGGATATGGGCATGAGAGAACTGTAATGCATCACAGGTCCATGGATCAGTATGATAGGATAGGGTGGTGTATGTATGATGATGTGAGAATTTCCATCTGACAGGGTCTGAGGGGAGAGCCAGGGGAGAGGGGCTCCATGGGGTTCCAGGGGGCTCGCGGTCCCAGCGGACAGAAGGTGAGGCATCACAACTCAATATCCATTAGTCTGATGAATGAGGAACCACTGAAACTCATCTGAACCTACTTAGGTATTAGTATCACCTCAGTAAAACACCAGATAGATTTTTACCATGAAAAGAGGGTGTGAATTTGTATCTTACTAACAGTACTCCCATGAAAAAATATTGACAGTAGACTCTTGTGCCGTTCGGTGTTGATTTTTAATGTGAACTTCAGATAGTGTCATGTTGGAGGATTCATGAGTGTATTACAGCGCCAGTAACATGTGTTTTGATGTTCTTGCCGTTGACTGCAGGGAGAGCCAGGGCTGCCAGGGCTTCCCGGAGAGGCTGTGAGTATCTCCCTTCCATCTGAAGTTTCTTAGTAATCTCTTCAGCTGTTTCAAAGCAGAACCCCTGAGGACCCTCTGAGTGGTGAAGACATTTTCTCCACTGCCTGATGTGTGGTTTTGTGACCAAAGGGTGATTCTTCTCTTTTGTGTTTTTAGGGTTTGCCAGGGAAAGATGGTGTTCCAGGGCTGCGGGGTGAACGGGGAGATGCTGGACTCGTCGGGCTTCGTGGATCCAAGGTCTGTCTTTTGGCACGACTTTGGATCCTTCCCGCGACAGTGTGTTTGCTGAGTGAAACCACTGTTTAACTAATATTAACAAATACAGTACACACTAATAATTGAGTTAACTTGTGAACTAAATTAATCTTAACTAATGATAATGTAATGTTTATTAACTTTATCTCATGATTTTTGTTTCGCAATAAATTTAACGCAATAGATTTAAAATTTCATAGGCTCCTCATATAGACATTAGGTACCACTTGGTTAATTTCAGCTAAAACTGAACTCTGAAAAAGCATAGTATTCAAAAAGCATTCTCAACCATGGTCGTTGTCACAGGTAGCTGAAAAGAAAAACTTAGGTATGTCGTTTCAACGCTTCGTAGTTGAGTAACATAGACGTAAAATAGTCGCTTTTGGCCTGCCTCATACTTTCACGAAAAGTGTAATGTGCAATGAACTGTGCTACAGGGAGACAGGGGTCCCAAGGGAGCCTGTGGTGCCACTGGAGCCAAGGGGGAGAAGGTGAGAGCAGCCAGGTGACAGAGGTGTTCAAAGTACAAATGATATTTAACCCTGCAGTCAAAATTCACCGCACCTCTTACGAAGAAACACAACTGTTAAAAGAGGTGTAAAATGAGCTGTTACTCTACATTTGTACTCCCAGTGCGTTTTTATGCTGGGGTTTGTGAAACGTTCTGTTTGTGTATTCAGGGGATCCCTGGTGTCCCTGGGCGACCGGGTTTACCGGGAAGGAAGGGAGAGCAGGTAAGAACAGCGCATCACCTAACAGCTTCTCGTGGATTGCTGTGTAGACTTATGAATTTTAGTTATTGTACTGAATCAGATCAAGGTAGTCCCAGTCTGTGTGGAGTGTGCATGTTCTCTCCATGTTTGCATTGGTTTCTCACAGTGGTCCCGTTTTTACGTGTAGCGCTAAAATGTGTTCCTCCAAATTGCCTATAGTGTGCTTATGAGTGAATATATGTCTGTGATTGTCCTGAGATGGACTGATGTGGATTGACCTCCCATCCAGGGTGTACCATGATGCGCTCCGCGTCACCATGACCCTGCATTTGGTATTTGTATTTATTGAAAATGAACAAATGAATGAAGACCTGAGCAGTCAGTGGCACTCAGTCAGGGACAGTCTCATCCATCATTAAAATCTGTTTATGTGGGAGTTTTAATTTCCATTGTTTTCAGCCCTATGACATAACCATCTCATGTCAGCCATGTGATTGCTGATTCAAGCTCCGAAACGAGCCCTGCTGCAGTAGTCCTGAGCAAGATGGTTATCATGAATTACTCTAGTAAAATAATGAGCAAAATTGTGTTTTTAGACAAAACTGCAAGCTAAGCAACAAAGCAATAAGAATAGTACACTGGCTACAAACCGTCAAGTTATACACGTTAAAAGATACAAACATTTTTCCTGTTCATTTATTTACGTATTTTTAACTGTTTCCTTCACCATTTTCTTTTTTAAAATTTGCAAAGCAAATGCATCCTGTGTTTTCACACTCAGCCATTTAGCAGTAGAATGCTTTCAAATAGAATAGGAGTGCGAGACTGCTGTGACTCCTCTGGCTTCCACGGTGTTTAGAGCTGGGGCTGCTGTTTGCTAGTGTTGGTGATCAGTAACATGAGGGATGTTTACAGGGTGAACAAATGAACAATCTTCATTAAATAGGTGTTTTTTTTTTTACTCATTTAACACAGTTTTTCATTTTAGTTCAGTTCAGGGTTAATAAACATGTTAAAATGTTTTATGTATATTATATATATAAACATATATTTCCATAAATGTTAATATATATATAAAGTTACTAGCAAGAAATCGTCGCTATTCAGATAAAGTTTTATGCAGCTACTCGTGTGATGTACATTGATTCGTATGGTGGAAAGAAACAAACTACTTAATCACAAGTCTGCATCCAAGTCTCTCTGCATATATGTAACGTACAAATTTTATTGTCTATGAGATGTACGTCGCTTTGGAGAAAAGTGTCTGCTAAATGAATAAATGTATATGTAAAATGAAAAGTATTACAAAGTCTTCTTATTAATTGTGTCTATAAAAAAGAATTTGTTGAACCTGTAATCCATCTAGGTTATTCCCTGCCTCACACCCCATGCTTCCCATATGTCTGCTGTTGCAAACCTGCACTGAACAAGCAGTTATTCATAGTGAATGGAATGTTACAGAGAATATATATTTATTTATTTTAGCTTTATCGGAAGTTTTTTACAGAAGATAACCTATGAATAAATATAGGGACATCTGAAGTATGTAGCTTTTATTGATTGTAATTTACTGGTAATAGTTAATCTGAAATTAAGATTAAAGGGTGTGTTTTTCTCATTAGAAAAATCTTTTACCAGCTTTTTTCACTATAATAATTATCCTCTGTTAGCACAAGTTCACATTGCAAGAGTGAAAAAATCATGGTTAATATTCTAACTATATAAGATTCACTCGTAATAAGTTTAACTCCTTAAGTTAAACATGTTAATTCTGTAATCCAAATCTGTGTCTTTGTAACAGGGAGAGCTGGGTTCCACAGGAGCCCCAGGGGTCCCTGGAAAAGAAGGACTGATTGGCCCTAAGGTGAGGTGATGGGAACTGGGAAAGAGGGGATGCAGAGTGCGTTTGATAAATGATTTAAGAAAGAATACCTGAAAATAATGGTGTGAGAAGCAAGGACAAAGTGAGGAAGGCTGAATATGGATATGTGGAAAAATATAAAGGTCGCTGTAAGTGTTGGGAAGCTTAAAGTAGTGATTTGTCTTTTTTGTTCTTCTTCTGTGCATGTTTCTGTGTATCTCTGTGCTTGTTTTAAGCACTCACAGTCCTTTCAATGTGTGTTTTAAGGGCGACAGGGGCTTTGACGGAGTGATGGGACCCAAAGGCACCCAGGGCGAGAAGGGTGAGAGGGTAAGGGTGTGCCTGCATCTGTGCACCTGTCCACGGAACACAATAACAGTATGTTCAGTGTTCGTTCCATTGCCTGCTGTCCTCAACAACCCTCTCACTGTGAAGGGCCCTCCTGGTATACCTGGCCCCCCTGGTCCTATGGGTACAGATGGATCCCCGGGTCTAACAGGACCCCAAGGTCCAGCAGGTGCTAAAGGTCCTGAAGGACTGCAGGGCCAGAAGGTAAAGTAAGGTTCACAGTCTGATTTAATTAAATACTGATGAAACAACTGTCAAAGGATCTGGTGTTTCAGTGTAAAGTACAAGGGGTCTTGTGTTGTGTTGTAGCGGTGACGTTACAGTGATCTGCTATGTTTTGTTGTGTTGAAGGGTGAACGCGGCCCACCTGGCCCTTCTATGGTAGGACCTCAAGGTATCCCGGGTATCCCTGGAGAGAGGGGAGAGCAGGTGCGTTGTGCCAACAGTTTTCAGCCGCTCACACTTGCCAGGTATTTCTTGCTCTCAGTGGTGGAGCAACTCACATTGTTTTCATCTCAGTGGCGCTCTGCTCTCTGCTGCTGCTGTGTGGATGACCTTAATCACCACTGTCAATGAAAACACCTGTAAAGTGCTAATACTTCTGTACTCATGGGTTTTTAAGTATTTAGAGACCAGTTCAATAGGCAGTAACTAATTCAAGTGTTGGTGAATGGATGCCTCGTGCTTCACGGGTCAGGTGCCCAGTTCAGTGTGTCTCCATGTGATGTTAAATGTGGAAGCAGGGGGCAGGTGTTCAGAGGGGCTCCAGGTGTGAGGATGAACTGTGCTTGTGTTTTAGGGGGAGGCTGGTCCAGATGGTGCCAAAGGAGACAAGGGCGAGCCAGGCATGACGGTCAGTGTACCACAGTGCCCTTTACCCTGCACTAGCCCTTGCTTCAAAGCTGATGACTGATGTGATTTTGCAGTTGCCCCTGAGGCAGTAGCTCCACACAGCACGAGCACTTGTATTTATCGCTCGCTCTCTCTCTCTCTCTCTGCCTCAAGGAAGACGAAATCCGTACATACGTCCGCTCTGAGATGAGCCAGCACTGTGGTGAGTTCCATTGCGGGAATGTCAAAGCCATGTTATATCAGATATCTCAAGCCTCTGCTATCAGACAGAAATAATTAGAAATGAGCAGCAGGAGATGGTATTGAACCATGGCTGACTTTTTTACTGTGGCTGTTGTCAAAACTGCATATGTAATTGGAAAACTAGAAAGTATATTTGTTGTCAGAGACATCAAATTTAATATATAATACAACAGATTATTAGATTCTAAGTGGTCTGTTACATTTTTTAAACAATGAATTTTACTTTAATAAAACATGAATTTCTGTTTTGAAATGTCCTATATCTAACTCTCCGTCTGCCAACACTAACCTTTCTTATCGGAACTCTATATATGTCTGCATAACAGGATGAATGTATACTTATCCATCCTGTCTATGAGTACTATTATGACTGAACTCAAAGCCACTTTGATTTTCTTGTTCTTTTTTCTTGTCTGTTTTTCAGCATGTGGTGGTAAGTCATTCCCACAAGGACAACATGAAGTCACTCTATCTCCAAAACCATTGTAACATTAGACATGTTGAGCTATGTAGGTATGCCATTAACCAGGATGTGGGGTAATCATGGGCATTTTACTGTTGATGAAAATCATCACTAATACAGTATGTTCCAAACTCAAAAATTCAAAATTCCAAGTCTGATTTGTGTGTGTAGATTTTAATAATGGAGCAACATTTTTCCTTCATACTAGTCCTTACTAATTTTCAGTTATTTTTCTGATACTCTCTCATAATGTGTACTTCCTGTTCAAAAAGACTTTTGTCTTTAAAGGACCGGATACATGAACATGTGGACATCGACCCTAGCCTACAGTATCTCGGTGTTGCGTCTCTGGAGTAGGATTGGTTATGTTAGTGGTGCTCATTGGAGTTCTTAGAGGATCATCCCATCTGGAGATCACCGCATCTTATGTTGCTTTCCATTCTGGTTGTGAAGGAATATCAGAATGAGTGTTCTGAGAGTCGCACTACTGTGTTCCGGGGCATGGTTTCACATCCCTGACTTACCAGTCTGTTTCTGGTTCTCATCCCGGTTCTGAGTTGGTGATGATTGCAAACTCAGTTTGTGTAAGGCGATTGCATGCTTTGTGATGGTCCCAGTCTATTCCCTTCAGACCATAAACTGATGCTCCAGTGTGTGAATGTACATGTAGTCTGGATGTCATTAGTTTTTTTCTTCATCTATGTCTTTCTTGGATCCTATCCCATCATTCTCGTGCCTCCTTAGGTCTTATCCCAGACTTGCCATCCCGCCCGCCGGTGCAGAAGGTTCAGGTACGACCTATCCCTGAGTGGCAACTGTCCCGGCAGGGCGAGGAGGGTAAGTGTGTAGTCTGTCCTACGTGTGTGTGACTTCCTGCCTGCTTTCTTTTTCTCACACTAACCATTCTAACCATGAATGATAAAACACATATAATTACTACCATGAACACGGTCTTTTCTGTTCTCTTCATTTCGATTCAGTTCTGTCTATTTTATGTGTCATCTCTGGAAGGGGATTATTCTGAAAAGCCTTTCAGTATCATCAGGCTCTGTTGTGTGTGTGCACGTGTTGTGTGTGACTACATCACACAGCAGAATGGAAGCCAAGAAGAAGAATGGTTCAGAGGTCTTTGTTCTATCTGGAAGAGCAAGTCAGATTCTGCCCAACAATTGAAACATGAGACTATGATGGCAATACTAATCATAGTGTGTTCGAATACACAACTGCCATATTTCGAAGGTGTTAGCATGGTGGACAAAAATGGAGGTGTAAGTACCTGTCAAAAAGAGAGAGACCCCCAGAATAAAGGTATTTTAATCTCAGTGGGAATTCCTGAACATCTAAGATAGACTCATGATGCAAAAGGGGGCCCTGAGTTGTGTGGCGCCACCCTGTCTTTTAGGACGGGAGCTGCGTGTGGTAGTGAACACCAATGATCCTGATTATGAACACATCTACTCCATTGCGAAATATGATGGTCCCATGGAGGAAGTCAATGACTTCATCCCAACAGCCATACTCACAAAAGGTACGTAACCGATCACGTTTATTCAACTGTTGTTGATAATGGTCAACAAGATTCAGTAATCAAAACTGAAGGATTAGCTGAGTGTAGAGTTGCCATCTCTGTTCAGGTGAAGCCAGCACTGCTGAACCCCTTCAAGCTGCACGACTCTGGAAGGAGATCTCAGGGGAAGGTAAACCCCTTGTGGTACTCCCAACATTGTGGATGCAACATTCTTTCCTTGTGTCTGAGATATCTTCACGTTTGAACCTTCTGCTGAAGCTTTGTATAAAGGGGTTATATCATATCTGGTCATCTGGGATGTCTCTCAAAGGTGCAGTGGTAAGATGCAAGCCCCAATTTTCATGTGAAGGTCGTATATCCCTAAAATACTCTTGCTTATTAGCAGGACCACCATAATAACAGTGTCTTTCTGGAATGTGTTTATTTCATTGAGGAGGACAGGTAGGAGGAAATTAAGTTAGTAGAGTAATTGGCATTTAGGGCTCTGAAGCTGAGAAGGCAGTGAAAAAAACAGTTCTGATTCATTCATGGCAGAAAGAGGAAGACTTTGAGGCTATTTCTGTTCAAAATCAAATGTCTGTTAGCTTGGTATCCACCATGTATGTTTTCATGTATGACTCCGAGTAGGAGCCAGAAAAAAAAGTGCAATGCTGTCCAAACATAGACGAAAGCAAAGGTTTTCTCAGTGTAATTGTGTAAGCAAAAAATAAATCCCCTGCTGGAGGGAGAGGCTCTGTGTGTATGTGTGTGTGTGTGTGTGTGTGTGTGTGTGTGTGTGTGTGTGTGTGTGCGTGTGTGTGTGTGTGTGTGTGTGTGTGTGTGTGTATGATGGGCTAGAGGTTAGTGTTGAGGGCGGTGAAGGGCAATACTGTGGAGGCAGGCAGATCTGGGCACAGTTGGCAGGGACCAATGCAGTGTGGGTTGCTTCGGTAAAGGTTTGCATTCAGATACTCATGCAGAAATTTAAATTTAAATCTGTTGTGTTATTCTGGTACAACAGGTTTAATGGTGCACCAGGATAAGCCTTCTTCCTCATCTACAGTATTTTTTGTCTACTATTATTTGCTGGTCTCACTTACTGTCTATGGCATGGCACTGAGATCTCAATCAGAGCTGCACACTTGGTCTCTACTGCTGCATGATTTGATCCAAAATTTTCTGCATGTCTTCATCACTTTACTGAAGAGGAACTATGCTTCAAACCCCGAGATACTTGCATGGGGTTGTAGCTGCATGATCTTTCATGGCATCCTTCATCTTTTGTATGACATGCATGCATCTACTTACTAACCAGGTAGTTGTGGAGCTGATGGAAGGCCTTCTCACATCTGCTGTATGTTCTTCCAGCCCTAGCATACCCCTGCCTAATGCCACTAGAGGAGGGCAGTTGCTCACGTTACACACTGCGCTGGTACTTCAACGCCCAGGTGGAATCTTGCCGACCCTTCATCTACAGTGGATGTGGGGGTAACCAAAACCGCTTCAATACCCAGGAGGAGTGTGAGGATGAATGCCTGGGAGAGAGAACAGGTAGGACACACACACACACACCATGAACTGTGTACTGCTGTGCATTCACATATATAACATCGGTGGTAGACCACCCTACAAAAGAGCCCGGCAACTGAGCCGATAGAACAACAAGAAGGAATGCAGCCATTTAGAGTTTTGTTACAAAACAGGTGGCTTCTTACGTCTAGACAGTTGTTGCAATTACGAAACTGTAGGAGCACATTGTAGTGATTTCAGGATTGTTGGCTGTGTGTGGTCTGAGAAAATGCCCATAAAATCTAGTTATGACCAATTTCAGATTCTTCAGGCCTGTTATGAGGAAGACACACTAACACAGAATATTTACATTTTGGAAGTGTTGATCCAGTAGAACAGATGACGTGGGAGCGGTCTCTTCCCCTGTTTTGTGCAGTGTGAGCTCAGAGAAGCAGACCCTGCTTAAAAGCCCCAAAGGAACATTGCTGTTGTCACGGTGCAAATGTGTGTCATTACATAGATGATGGCAATGTCTTGATGACCGGGACAAGTGCGGATTTTGAAACTGGAAGGGTGTACGCTGATCCTGAGTGCTATGGAACTGATCTGGGTTCTCAGCAGTGCACCACAAGCTCACAGTTTTTCACTCATGCTTTTCACACCGCTCATTTCCTGCAGTCAAGTGCCTGGTGTCATGCTGCCATTCACGTTGCTCGTTTCTAGATTTTGGCTCTCAAAGGACTGCAGTTTCGTTGTTATGCTTCACAGTCAAATCTCAAAATGAGTTCAAAAGGGGATAGATTAGGTTAAAAGAAGAAACTGAAGTGGAAGCGGTAGAAAGGGAGCGCAGTCGGGTAAAAGGGGTGATGGGAATGAAAAGATATGAGGGAGATGGAGGCATGATGGGGTAAATGCGTAATGTCACTGAGCGAGCAACCAGTGTCATAATCCAGAAAACCAGCTGATTGCTGTTGAATGTTGCAGGTGCCGTGTCCTCCGAGAAAGGAAGATGATCCATGCTGTGTCTTCTTCTCCATTCAACTTCAAGAAATTTTCAGGAAATCACCGCGGAGTATTTTAAGGCTGTTTAAATATTTTTATTTATATATGAACTTTGAAAATGTTACATTCCCAATTTAGTAATTTGGAATCACCTGCAATTGCCAGCTTTTCATCAGAGCGGTTCAGTCAAGGTTATTTATTAGATAACGTAGTAGACGTGTCCTTGAGTACTTGTTGTGCAGTAGGTCTTTGTACTGTAGGGAAAACCTCAAGTGCAATAGATATTTTTAACCAAAGGTTTTTCTTGTTTGTACTTGATGATTTGGTGTTAAATCCAAATAAGCTGCCAAAGTTGGCATGTTTTCATGACAAAATATAGAATTATCAGAAAACTTAACATGTTACTGTAGTATCTGATTGAACATCTGTGTTATGTGCAGGACAGTTACCTATAGAGGTTAAATTATATTGCAATAAAGCAGCAGGACACCAGGTTTCATTCACAAAGCTGTTAGCATTCAGGGTTCCCTTCAGAGTTGTTTTCCCATCAAACTGTGCCTATCTGTGCTTTTTTAAAGGATTATTTTTGAAGAACCACTTTGAGGTTTTAAGCCTGGATAGTTTAAGTTTAAACATGGAGACAGCATGTAAAACAAGTCCCAAGACTAGAGAATTTAGGGCTTTCTGACCGGCAAAGTAAGAGACTCCCCCCGTTCCGTGATGTTCGATGAGTGTGTTGCATGTCAGTGTTTCTGATGAAATTCCCTAGCATCACTCAGCGTTCTCAGAGCCGAGGAGCAACATTGTTATGTCATAGATGCGATGGGACAGCTGGTAGTGTAGTGGTTAGAGCTTGGATCCGAAGGTCGCAGGTTCGATCTCCAGCTGTAGTACCTTTGAGCAAGGTACTTTCCCTAAAATTGCTCTAGTAAAAATTGCCCAGCTCTATAAAAGCGTAAATAATTGTAATGACATTGTAAGTTGCTTTGGAGAAAAGCGTCAGATAAATGTAAATGTGATGATTGTCAGCTGAGTGCATTTTCAGCAAGCCTAGCAAAGTCAAAATAATGTTTGTCTCTTAATTTTTTCATTTGAGTGTCTGTACAGTACATCTTGTGTGTTTGTTATAATTATTGTAATGCATGTTTATCAGCAAAAGGTGCTAATTTTTATATTTTTAAATTTTTCAAAAAATATTTTAAAGTATTTTTCAGACAATAAACGTTCTTTGTCCAGTTTTAAGAATAAACTACAAATGTATTAGTCACTGTTTCATGTTATGAGGGAAATAAATAATGGCTTTTCGAATGGTGCTGACCTGTTATTCAGATGATTCATGCAAGAAAAGGCGCTTTTAGTTGTACATACAGTGTTCAAATGGTTTCTGTGTTTCTTATCAAGAGCTTAGAGCAGGAAACTTTCTACTTTATAAATGAATTGCACAGCTGCTTTAGAGCTACGGTCTCTGAGGACCAAGAGACCTCAGCTACACATCATGAGTTTGAGATGAATGGCTGCTCAGGTGTGTGAGAAATTATATGTCAACCAAAAAATCATACTTTTAGGGAAAACTTGGCTGTAGTACTGTCTCATAGATTAACAATTATTTTTATTAATCAATTTATAGTAATTTCAATATGAAAGGCAACAGATATTAATGATGCCATTGTTATCAATAAATTATTGTATGTATTTTGGGAAAACGGTGTTGTTCTTGGATGTCTGGGAAGAAAGATGATGAGAGATGGAGGGGAAAAGGAAAGTTTGAAATATAGAGATGAAGAGTAGATGTGAATAGTAGAGTGTCAAGTATGGAATATAGTGAAAGATCCCAGAAGAGAGGCTGCACTGGAGGCACTAAAAAAACTGGATGATTGAGAAGGTGTGGTTCAATTCAAGGTTTGGGTGGGAACAAATGGGCACAGGCATTGCGGAAAGGGGGGTGGAGCAGAGAAGATGCACCTGAAAGGATGGTTTATTTTATCAGGGTGCCCAAAAAAAATGAATAGAAGAACGGAGTGCTCAGAGGAGAACAGCAGCAAGGAGCTGTGAAACAGCAGAAGAATTCAAATGGAAAATCACATCACTGGACAGAGACGCATAGGTGGTTTTGCTCAGGCAACGGGAATTAACACCCATCGTAATTTTTAGTTGTATGACTTCACAGGGGTGTGAGAAATTATGGATCAGAACTAAACATGATGTGTTTTGGGAAAATTATGCTGTGATACTGTCTCAAATGTTATAATTTTTATGAATATAGTCGTTTTAACATGAAAGGCAAGAACTGAATGACAACATTATAAGCTATTTTGGATAAAAGCATCAGCTAAATAAATAAATGTAAATGTAACGACTTTTCCAAATATGTGAAGAGTGGGAAAAAATACCTTTTCACAGGTCGGAGGTAATGTTGGTTCTTTGTTAAGTGTAGTATAGCAACTAACATGAAATTCCAGTTTTTTGCTTTAAGAACAACTTTAGCATTCCATTAACCGGAGGCATTCTCGAGCCGTTCATTCTAATTTAATGGATTTAGGCACTTAATTCTCTGTGGTCTTCAATGTTTTCTTGCACGTTTCACAATAGCTTTTCCTGATAAAAGAGAGAACCCTAATTTCAGAGTCACAAACACTGATTTCCTTCTCATGGACATGACCAAATGAACAAATTGGGTAAACTGTGAAGCAGCAGAAGATGGAACCATGGGAGTTGAGTTGCATATGATTGATAACTCTCAGCTCCAGCTCCAGTGGAATGACAACCAGCTGCCTTCAGTTTAGGAAGCAGTTAAAACTGTGATATAATACAGCTGCTCCCATCCATAAGGGGATGAAAGAGGAGCTCAGGTTAGTGCTTGAGTGCTAGTGACCGAGGTCTTCTTGTTACTGGCTATGTTCTGGGTTTATGGGCTCTACTTTTATTATAGAGGTGTATCAGATTATTCAGCTGTCTGCCAGCTCTGCCCCACAACTGTGCAGAAAACATAAAGACAAACATAATTAACCATGTGTTTATTCTTATACATAATTTATAATTATGTTTGGCTGTCATTCTGAGACCTATTAGATAATTAATATTCCCTAAATTTACAGTTGCATTCATGCTGCATATTTTAACGGGGTGGTGGTGCAGCGGGTTTGGCCGGGGCCTGCTCTCCGGTGGTTCTGGGGTTCGAGTCCTGCTTGGGGTGCCTTGCGGTGGACTGGCGTCCCGTCCGGGGTGTGTCCCCTCGGCAACACAGACTCCGGTTTGCTGCGACCCGTTCTGACAAGCGGTTATAGACATTGTGTGTCTGTATTCAGAAATGGTATGAAATTTGCTGGTCATGTGACTGTTATTAGCCAGCCTCTAACTACATCCATTACTGGTATCCTTATGGAGATTAGTGACACTATCAGTCTTACTCTAAAGTCTTACTTGCCTTCCTAGGCCATGGTGCATTGACATTAATCTTTGCAATAAGAATAATTAAGTTGCTTTTTTATAAGTGGAATGTTGTCAAAGATATCATCCTTTTGATCCTGATTTTTCTTTGGTCTTTTTATGGATTTTCCAGGTTGTTTTCCTACAGAAACTGGATATGACTTTTGAGTTTAGGGAAAAAAAAATATGTAAATTGCCATTGTCATTCTTCAACTGTGAGCTCATGTACTGACTGAAAAAAAAATTTTCTTCCATTTTCATCAACTTCTTGCTCTCTGCAGGGCAGTGGTGTTACAAAACGTCTCCTGCAGACATTAGGAACAAGGCAAGGAACACCCTTGATTTGTCCATTGCACGGACATAGGATACATACACACACAATGGGCAAATTACAGTTTACCATTTCACCTTAAGAAAGGAGGGGGTGTAGCTCATTGGCGGGGGCGCAGTGGGTTGGGTTGGGTGGGGTTGGGCCGGGCCAGGTCCTACTCTCCACTCTGGTGCCTTGCGATGGACTAGCATCCCGTCCTGGGTGTGTCCCCTCCCTCTCCAGCCTTGCACCCCGTGCTGCTGGGTTAGGCTCTGGCTCCCCGCGTGGGACAAGCAGTTTCAGAAAATGTGTGTATGTGTAGCTCATTGGTAGAGTGCATGCTTTGCATGTATAAACTCCTGAGTTCAATCTTCAGTTTCTCCTGCTGGTAACCTTTTATAGCAGCATGGCGATGCAATGTACACAGAGCCTGAAGTGTGCATGCAGCAGTAGGTTTGAATCCAGCTCAGTCTGAGTGTGATTTTCATGTTCTCCCATGTTTGCAGCCCAAAGACATGGACAGTTATGGTAAAGCAGTTCTATACCCTCTAGTACCATGAAAAACATGAGTGATCACCATGATTTGAGTTTGACGCTATGGCTCTTACCCTACCTATAATTCACCTGAAACACATATATTTGGGTTGTGGGGAGGATCCCACACGAACACTGTTTGAACATGCAATCCCCCTACTGACAGAGCAATATTTGAACCTGCATGAAAACACACAGCCCAGGAAGCCGTAAGGAAGCAGTTCTGTAAGCAGCAATGCTATGCCATTCGTCTGCATTTTGAAATTAACGTGACCTTTTAGTGTCAGTGATGTGTCCATCTGACCAAAAAGTTGTCTTCCAGTTGTGAGCCCTCATCTATCGCTTTGGAAACAGGCTTTAAGAAACAATTTATAGTGGTTTCTTTTAGGTGGATTATCTGCTCGCAAAACTTGGTTTCCATAAACCCATTTTAACAGCGGGTTAACAGTGGGTGTTTTCCCTAACAACACTACCAAGACTTTTGTCTGCCTTTCAGTTATTAGTCAGGCAGAAATGTTTTTAAATGCTTTAAATGGAAAATATTCACAAATTACCTACTTTAAGGGTTTTTTTTTTTTTTTTTGAAATGATCAATTTAAATTATCTTGTAAAAATTAATTTTCTCTATAAGCCTGCATTTTCACAAAGGAGAAATTAATCTGTTTTGAAACTCCATGCCGTTCTCGGGAAGATTTGGAAAAATCATGAATAAATACAAAATTAGGAAATTTATATTATTTTTGCTAATGGATAGCTGTAATTTTCATTTCCATCAGGGTGATGTATTATTTATTTTATTTATATAAATAAGTATACTCAGTATAGTTTACATGTTGGGAGAAATGCAAGAAATGCCAGTCAATATTTTAATCTATGAGTCAAAGATGGCGCCATCAGTTTACCGCTTCCGCACTTGTTCAAGTCAGGGTTGCGGCATTCCGGAGTTACTGGGTGCTGGGCCGGGATGGCTACACTGTGGATGGGATGCACTGGGAAGTCAGTGGCAAGTCCATTCCCAGGCAGAGTTTGTTTGAACACTGTACTGATTCAACAGTAGCAAGTAACCAAAGAAAAAATTGCATTTTAGGGTGCTTAACATTAAATTAGGAACAGAACCTTTTCCTTCCAGTATGATTACTTAGGTCTCCTGATATAATAGCACCACCTTGTGCTTGGAGACACCCTGATACCCACAAAAATGGCATTATGCCTTATTAACTCAAGGCATTCCCTCTTCCTACTTGGATCATTATAGGTTGGTGCTTCTCTTGCTCAAGGAAACATTATGGTTACTGGATGAGGACAGAGGCAAGGAGAAAGAGAAACAAGTGATCAAGCCATTTATTAGCAGTCCATACATGGTAGCACCATTGTAATGGTCAAGGGAGGCAATGTTTTAGCCTCCCACCTTCCAGGTACTATAGATCGACATTTTCCAGAATCATTGTCCTACATAGAAATGCTGTGTGGTGTGTGTGTGTGTGTGTGTGTGTGTGTGTGTGGAAGGGGGGGGGACACTGTTGTGCTGTTCTTTTCAAGTAACTGGCTTTTGTGTTGGCTGTGTACCTCCCAAGAAGAAACAATTTAATGTAGGTCTGTGGGTGAGAGATTTTTATATGTAGCTGAATCTGTCATATTGAAAAAAAAGTTTTTTCTTAAAATACAATGATCATAAACTGTGTCTGTCCAAACAACCCACTTGTGCTCTCTTTCTCTCTCATGCGCTTGTTCTGAGTAATAGCAAGAAGGAAGGACAATTGACAATTGTTGCTCTAAAGTGTACATGCTACTGATGTCTTTCACAGCAAAGACTGGCATATAGTTTTGTGGTTCCTTGGAGGGGACCAACTCAGTCGTTCTTCTCATTCGCAACGCAGGATTTTGGTTCCTTTGTCATCAGGGTGGGACTTGGGTCCATTGCTCTAGCACTGCACCCTGTTCAGGGTTCCTGGTGATTCAAACTACCGCTGGTACAAACTTCCTTTTTCCATTCCGATTTTGCACTCAATCCGGTGGTTCCAACTATTTCACCAATATACTGCTGTGCCAAATTAAATTTATTTCAGCCATGGACATAATATGACATAACACTGAAGTAGGGCCCTGTATAATTCCTTTGAGAATTATTGCCAATATTTTTGCCCCCAAACACCTGAGAAGTTCTTATGCCTCTTATTTCAGTTGACAGACAGGCGTCGCAGCAAGCATATATTTGGTGAAAATATTGGGAGGGAAAGCGTTGTTCCAAAGCTTAATGGATAAACTTTATTTGACCTTTATCAGAGACATTAGACTTGATAAGAGAGAGTACATTTCCTGTTGCTAATGCTGCTTAAAAACCTCCCCCAAATTACTGGGAAGACTTGCGTTGTTAGGGTTTAATTTGTTTTCACTTTTGATCATTGCAATAATTAATCTTTGATTCCAGATGCCAGGGAAATAGCCCACACTCAAATTAAAGCCCTTTAGGAGCGCAGCTTGTAGTTCATGGCTGCTGAATTTCAGCCGCCCGTGCCACCGCCTCTGCTCGGTTGCAGGGTAACCAGTTTCCCCTCGGAGACTTTAAACAGTTTAGATGGTAAATAATACTTAATTCAAGTTTATTTATCTTTCTAAATCTGTTTTTGTTCTGTACTATAGTAATATGATGTATTCTTATGGCAACTGTCAGTTATTTATATGTCTGATATTGAACCAATTTCCAGCATACTGTATTGTAACGACCCGCGTTACTGGTTTTGTATAAATAGTTGCATTCTGGGAAATCTGTCAATAATGTCTGTAACCACTGGGGGCACTTCAGGGGGAAATGATGGGTTGACTGTAGCTGCCAGTGTGTTGGGAGAGCTTGGGGATGCTGGGAAGGCTGGCTGTAAGTGCAGTTCCTAAAGGAAGTGGAGTCCTTGGACCTAGAGCATCATTTTCCTTGTGCTGGTGTTCAAATAAATTGTTCGTCATGAACGCTGCCTCTGTGTCCTTCTTTGCCCCATCCAAGCCCATGGTGCTGCGTGCCACAGTGTATATACAATATATATGTATTTTTAAGTATTTATCCTCTACTTTTAAATATCTATTGTTTTAATATGGGACTAATTCTTAATTTTATTGACTTGTGTTTGTTCTTCTCCCTGATCTGTGGTTCTGTCAGTGGTTTTATCAAATAGTTTTCCTCCCTCCCTGCTTATGCCCATAGTGTTGCTGAAACTTGGCCTGTACTTTCTCACAACCACATAAATCACAGGCTTTTTACTGGCAGTAATTATTTCTCCAAATCTGGTATTAAAGCTACCATTTGAAGTAGGTTGCTTTCTTATTTGACAGCCAAAACTAGCCCTTTATTACCACAAAGGTAAGTTATAGCCGAAAGGGTGATAGTATCTGAGTCTCGTAGCTGTTGCTTGCTTTGCAGTATTGCTCAGCTCTGGTAAAACCCCATAACCAGGGTACATACCGTAGGTGTTGTCAATTTACTTGTTTGTGCTGGAGTTGCTGTACTATCTACCCCATTGAGGTACACAGCAAATTGCCTGTGGTTAGGCCCAGTGGCCAGTGGCTTGAGTGCGAACACTTGGCTTTCCCCACTGTTTTAGTCACACCCATTGGTGCCCCACAGCTGTCTGTCTGTGAGCCCAGTGGGGCTGAGTGATGACGCAGCTGGATCCCTTGCGCTGTAATTATCGCAAGCCTGGTGATCGCAGACTATTAGGTTGTCTGAATGCACAGAACAAATTGCTGCAATATTGTGCAGCTGAGCAGGAAGTGAGCAATGTGGAAAGAAGCCTTCATCTAAGAGGAAAGTGCAGAAGATGCACTGGGATGACTCCTCCATGTGACGACACACCCATTGCTGGCTGTACTGAGGCCATGTTTAGCCTTGGTACAATAGGGAATGGTCGTCACCATGGCAAAGTGTCTTACTGCCTACTAATCCGCCATCTGTTTAATGTAATGCCCACCGCAACTCTGCAGAGGTAGTGTCAATGGTATACAGAGCCTGCGTTGGAAGGGCAAAGGAAGCAGGAGAACTTTGTAATTGTGATCCAAGTTATGCCTCCTGAACCCCCAGTCTGCACTGCTTTATTCATACACCTTTGCAGCTCCAGACTGCTTTGTGTGAAGAGCTGAGAGTGAGGAGGGTTCCTGATGGGAGAAGAGAACCTATGAGCCTAGGGCAGCGAGTACAGTATACAGTATTTAAGGTGTGGAAACCCAGTGCTTCTATTATTTGCTGGTTTGAGTTATTTTAACATTACACAAGATTGATCATGTTAACACCCAGTTTTTATAAAAATTATAAAAACTAAAATTATACAGTTATAGAATTCACGGAATCTTAATGTTGCTCATGTTTTAAGATGGGACATGTCTAATTTGTCGCACTAATTTGTATCGATAGAGATTCAAATTACCCTCACTTAATGCATTCATTTGAGTCGTGACACTTGTTCTTATTCAGTGGACAAAATCTGCACAACATTTTAAGGTCACCACAGTGCAAACTCTCAAAATTACCGGCGTATGTACAATTCACAATCGCACCAGCAGCTCGGCCAGACTGCGATGAGTATAAATCCCTGCTTTTCTTACAGCGATTGCAGCCAAGAATATCGCACGTTTTTAGTACGTTAAATACATTTCTATATTTACTAAACACCTGCAAGTGTTTGATAAATCTGCCCTGTGGCATTTTATTGTCGCTTTGGAAGAAGCTAATTTCACAGCTCATTAGACGTGAAGCTCAGCAGGGACAGTACACAAGGAATCTCAATACAACAACTCAAAACGCGTGGATATATTTTGGTATGAGGGGGATTGGGGTCACTACAGATGCTTATTGTGGCTCCAGGCTCCACCAGTAACAAGACACCATAGGTTACAGAGCGTCTCACATAAACTTCAGGCTTGGCATTCACACCGCAGTGTAAATTTTGTGATACTAATGGTCCATAATTAAAGTCTTAATTGGCTCTGGAGATTGAACAGCGGGTTTGAGCGGTTACAAGCTCCGTCATCTTGCGTCCCACTCCTTCACTTCTCATTCTTTGTCAGGACTACGTCAGAGTACGCCTATGTGGCCTGCTGGAAACCACACTTCTGCCCTACATCTTGAAGAGATTGCCTCGATCTTTGGAGAGAGTCTGACCTAACCGAAGTCTTCCTTTACTTTTCCATCCCCTGTCAATCTGAACCCATCCTCAGTTTGCTAATCTGAAGGCCAGGTCTGTGCTTCATACACAAGTCTGAGGCTATTTTTGACTGAAGGCTTTTTTTTTTTTTTAGATGCTCTTCCGCCTGTCATCCATCTCGCCTCTCCTTCCTCATCATTTCTCACATTAGGATTCAGAAACGGCTGCAGTAATGTGATGGGGTTATCAGGTTTAATCAAGGCGAATATTTCGCCCTGGCTGAACCATCATCATTCAAAGCTTGTTCCCTCACTCACCTTTCCATCAGTGTCCTCCTTCTCCTGTGGCTCCCTTGCGTTCAAGCATCACTGCGGAGCAAATTCAGGTAGTAACATCCACTTGTCTGATGTCCATTCCATGCATTAAGGGGGACATGGGGAGGAAAATGATGCCATCTTTCACCTTTTTCCTTTCATTTTGTCACCTAGAACATCTGTTGCCTCTTCTAAAAAAAAAGTCCACGTCAAAGGACCTGCTTAGCACGTCACCTTCCTTGTATCTCTTTTGTATGTATGCTTTTAACAAAACAAATATCTTAGCTAAACTAATCTATCATTATTTTATTCAAATATTCTAACATTGCCATTCTTTAATTTGTGAAAGGATGCCATGTCCCTTTCAGATGTAAACACTGCAAATGGAAAATTATAAATGAGCAAAATGTAGAATGACTCAGTGCCGTTATGTGAAATTAAGAAATAAACATAATAAAATTGAAATGAACGCAAAAAGAATATATTTAACTGTGATGTTATACTATGATTATGCTAATTAAATTGTTATCTTTACCAAAAAAAGATTTGTGTCTGTTTCATGAGGTGCACTTATTGCTTACAATGCATTTTTCTCATCTAGGACATACCTGTTATCTAGCTACAGCATTTTAAACAACCTCCACTAAGTAATAACTCTGCTCAGTAGACTAATTAGTCTTTCCTTACAAGTGTCCATATATTTAGTGGTGACAGAAGTTAGAAACAGTGATGGCTATAATGAGTTTAACGGTGAGTCCAATTCTGGTTTCAGAGGTGTTGTAAGGCTAAGCGTAATGAACATTTAAATTTTCAGTATCTCATAATTACAAAACAGAATATAGATTTTGTTAGTTTTTTTGAGTTTTGGTTGGAACATATTTATTGGATGACAGAATAAATATTTCTACAGACGGACTGGATTTGGCATGTTCTTAGTAACGGTGCTGCTACGGTCACTGTTGCTCACCCTTAATTTTCTTTAATAGGTACCACTCCTTAATGACTGTCTGAGAAAAATTCTGTCCAAATGGTAAAGTAGTCTTCTCCACAAACTCTTTAATGCTGGTAAGGTCTTGTTTGACCCTTTTTGGCTATATATAGAGCCTATGTTCTGAATCACTGGTATACGGCATCTAGAGGATTGTTATATTTGTGAAGCCTTGCAGCCCTTAATTTGCGCAGCAAAAATAATACTGGGCTTGAGAAATTCCTAAAAATAAGATGAGTCCAAATTCAGTTTTTAACGTTTTTGGTTAATGCATATGTGGTAGCTTTAGATATCTGAAGGTGTCTTTTTTTTCCTTCACTTTTGATGGTCACTCTGTATTGGTTCCTGTGTGATCCTGTCTCACATGGTACATTTTACCACTGCAAGTCTCCATGCCACATTCTGCACTTTGTTCAGGTTCAAGTGAGTTTTTATTGTCATTCCTCTACAGTATATAGCATGCACACATACAAGGAGTGCAATGGGGGGGAAGTGGCTCTGAAACAAACTGTGCAAAAAAACTCTGTTTGCATGCTTTTTAACAGAAAGCTGTTTTTTGTGGAACGTGATGTCTAGCAGACTATACCACAGCCTTGCCACATTTACTACGTTTCCTTTGTTTCTGCAGATTTAAAGCTGAAACTTGCATTAAACCTTAAATTTTATGCTAAATATTATGCTAATTTCTTATAAAATAGACAAATTTATCCACAACAACCAGGCATGATCATTTTCATCAACTCAGCCTCTCTCTTGTTCTCTCTCTCCAGTACTCACACTCTGCTCTTTCTGTCGCCCACACGAAGCCTCACTCTTTCTCTCACCCACATTTACACAGATCTCTCTCTTCTGCTTTGCTCCAAGGGCCTTGCTGCACTGGCAGAGTTTGTCGGTGATGCGAAACACCAGTCGTTTTGAAAAGGCATCTGTGTGCGTGAGTGTGAGTGTGTGTGAGAGTGTGTGCGCGTGCATGCACGTGACACGAAGAAAGCCGATATAACGTTGAAGGGGTTTAAAGGGCGACATCTGCCATTCTCCGTTCGTCAGGAAGCTCAGAACTCCATGCCTGGAACAAGCCAAGGCTCTGCACGTGGGTGTTCAGCTTTCACATCTGATCCCTGCCTTTTTAGCATTTGTATGCAGCTGTTTCTGTGGAAGGATTGTGTTTGTGTGCGTGTGTGTGTGAGTGATAGAAAGTCCATTACGTGGATGGAAGCTGCTGTGACTAGTGCTGCTGTCTCTCTTTCCCACAGGAGAGAGCTCTTGAAAGCTTGATTCAAGCTGTGCAGAGGTTCCTTTCCAGCCCCAGAGTGTTAAAAATGACAGCAACACCAGAGTGGGAACCCATTCTTAACCGGTTCAAGAGTCTCACACTGAACAGCTGGCTCTGCTTTTCCAGTTTCACATCTGTGATCTTCTGACTTTTTTTTTTTTTTTTATGCCAACCTGCAACTCCAGGCTTCATGAATGTCTCCTGCTGTCCTGTCATTGCACTGTCGCTGTGCAGATTACATGCACACACCGAGTAGCACGAAAAAGGTCTATGCAAGCGACCACGCACTCTGGTCCGGTACCGCATTTTCGACCAACAGCTGTGCGATCGAGTGTGATTTCTGTGTCTGCAGCATGTAAGGCGCGTAATAATCCTTCCAACATTCTCAGTTTAGCCACTAGCGAACGTGTTCAATCTCGTGCACAACTGGAATCCTGAGATCAAAGTTGTGTGTAAAGTTTACTGGTTGAAATCGGCGGGGAGAAAAGAGCTGCTCGGTGCGAGAAGAGATTTCCATAGTAACAGTCTCATATGGGTACTGGAATGTAATAAGTGTTATGGAGTGTAGGGTATTTTGCAGCTCTTAATGATCCAGTTAGAGACACTGTTTTCAGATGGTAAAATGCACTCCATTGTCATTTACAATATTTAACACCAATCTACTTAACAAATGGGATTTTGCACAGCTGTAGCTTTTCTGTGAGACACAAATGTGAGGTGTGTTTCAATGAATTGCACTCTGTTCAATACATGTCGGTTTGTTCCGCCTGCATGTGAAAGAAGAGCGTATTTTCGGAGCCACAGATGCAAAATAAGGAGAGGGATACCAACGGGACTAAAGTATCACTGTTTTTGTTTTTTTTTTTTTTTTTTCTTTTCACAATACGTGGGCAGTTCTGCTCTTTGAGTTCTAATTTTTGGTCAGCATGAGCAGTTTTACAGTCTTAAGCCATGATGGTTCAAACTCAATCTGAAATTATATACTCCAGTTATTCATTGTATGACATTTGCTATTAAAATCACATTAAACTAAAAAATTTTACCTGAGGACTTCCTATAATTTGTAATATTGGAAAAGGATCTCTGAGTGAAAAGTAAATTTAAGTATTTGTACCTTTTTGTTGCGAAACTACACTGATCATTATTCCAATTCATCTGAGATCGTAGTCAAGACACGCTCAAACATTCTTAGCCATTGATCAATTTGTTTAATTAATTTCTTCTTTAGTTCAATACTAATTTATCACATTTTGTTCCACACATGTTAAAATGGAGGGCACATTATTAATTACCAAATGGCACTTGAAACGGTTTTATAATGTATGCTCCATATCAGGTGCTCCTCTGCACACGTGCTTTAACAGCAAGTCCTCAGATAACCCAGTCTGCACTGTGCCGTTCATTCTGTGAGTAGCTCAATGGTGGTTTATTAATTTTGAGCTCAGCTGGAAGAAAACCCAAAATACAGCACATAGTGGCATACCGAGGCTATGACTGCATCTACAACTTCACAGTGCTCGGGTTATGCAGTACAGTACTATACCACGTCATAGATGTAACACGTGTTGCTATGAGAATTTCTGTGACACTGTTTCTCCATGTCATATTGGGCCATAGCTGGTATATCTCTGCGGACGATGTGTAAGGAGCAGCTTGGGTTAGTTTCACTGGGCCAGGGTATCAACTACCTCCTGTATAAGTACATCCTGTGAAGCTCCCAGGTGCTCGCGCATGGTCAGCAGGAGTAAAAGATGCAGCACTCCCCCAGGAAGGCCCGGTATGGGTAGGAAATGAACTTGAGATGCTCACACCTTGTCTTTCAAACATCTAGTCAGATGTGTGTTTGGCAAAGTGATTAGATTGCCGCAATAACTGCAGACGGATAAATATCTGGACTCCTTGTGGTTGTCACAGTTCCAGTCATCGGCAGTGAGACTAATCAGTAAGCCGGCTATCAAAGTAAGACATCTGCTGTAGGTTGGATATGGCTGTTTGCAGCTCAGAGGCTGGGCTGCTGTTGGGGCTCTGTAGTTTCGGGTTGTACATCTGGGGGAAGGGAATTCTGCACCAGCTGAGTGTTTCTCTCCTCCCTGAAGAAGCTGTCATCAGGACATCTAAGGAGACAGCTGCAGCCACAGTGCCTCCTCTGCCATCAAACCACTCGTGGACTCCAGCTCTATGCAATCTGTGTGCAGGAAAGTCTCCAGGCTAGGTTTCCTATATTCTCTGGCACACTCTCCAGTAAGAAGGGCACTTAGAAACACAGAAACATTTCTGTTTCGCTTGTTATTTAGCATTTGAATAACAGTTGTTTTTTACATTGCATTTACATTTATTCATTTACCGATGCGTTTCTCCATAGCAATGTACATCTCAGAGAAATACAATTTGTGCATAAAGAGAAAGAGAGACATAGTTGCATAGGTGTGATTCTTAAGGAAACTCGGTTTCTTTCCACTACATGTGCCGATGTTCATCGCATGAGTAGGTGCATAAAACTCAAAAGAGATGATTCCTGTTTTCCTGTTCATCTTCCTACAATTTCTTTTTTTTTGAAAGTACACAAACATTTACGTACAATACAGGAGTAGAGGAGGCTTATCTGGGCATGATCTTAAAGTTACAGCGAATGAACATTTACACCTTACATGAGCTTAAGAGATTGTGGGCGAATTGAGTCCGGAAGAAGTGAGTTTTTGGACCCTTCTTAAATGTGGACACGGTTTCAGCAGTTCTCAGTGAGAGGGGACGGTCATTCCACCACAATGGAGCCAGAACTGAGAACCTCCGTGCTTTACCTTTTGTGCGTGGGACCACGAAGTGGGCAGAGATCAACAAACAAAGCGGTCTAGGTGTAGCGGTTGATCAAGTCTTGTAAACAGCTAGGAGTAGTGCTATTGATGCATTTGTAGACAATAACCAGGGTCTTGAATTTGATCCGGGCAGCTATAGCAAGCCAGTGCAGAGAAATGAGTAGAGGAGATACATGGGAACACTTTTGCAAGTCAAATACAACTCGAGCTGCAGCATTCTGTATCAGCTGCAGAGATTTGATGGCACTAGCGGGAAGGCGCCACAAGAGAGAGTTGCAGTAGTCCAGAGGGGATGTCACCATGGCCTGGACAAGTAGTAAATAAAGTAAAGTAAATAACCTTAGTCTGGTTAATTACTATTACTTTGTAATGCACTGTTAAAAAATTTAAGAGTATGTTATTAGATCAGTGTATAGGATGTAAAATATGAGACCAATTATTAGCAAATCATAAAAATGGCCAGCATCATATTATACGTTCAGTTAAAGCAGAGCACCTACAGACTGATGGTAAGCCTTTGAGGAGTTTGTGACACAATGTGAAAAGTCTGAAACGGCAGGAAATGCTAAACTTGGAACAGAAGGCCCCAAAAGATTATTTAGAACACGTTCGTCTGAAGCAACGTGTGGAATGTGCCAAGGTGAAGTGCACGCAAATTGGTGGACTATTTTAGCGTATTAGTGAGAGGAAATTTACGTTTATACAAGGCTCTGTAACCTGGTCTGCTTCTTCATGTGAAAGTGCGAGTTATGCAGTGAAATTAGTAACGTTAAATCAACACCGAAAGAGTGTTTTTTAAGCTATGGGGTATGAGGCAGCGTACAGTAGTGGTTAGGGTTGTCACCTTGTGATCTGAAGGTTCCTGGTTTGAATCCCACTCTTTCTGTAGTACCACTGATCCAAGTATTTGTGATACGATGAAAGTACTTTGTATATAAATGGGTGAATGGGTGTAAAGTTAATCGTCTCACATTGCAAGTAAGCTACATATTGTAAATGTTAAAGTTTTATGTCATCAGTAGGAACTGCCCTCGGGGGGTGACTAAGGTGTGTGAGCTGATTTAACGCTGCTGTGTGTGTGTGTGTGTGTGTGTGTGTGTGTGTGTGTGTGTGTGTGTGTGTGTGTGTGTGTGTGTGAGAGAGAGACACACCTGTCAAGGTCACCTCTCACATTCCTGTGTGACTTCACTTGACCAGGTCATTGTGCATTTGAACTGTTTAAGCATTTAATGCAAAACCTGTAGAAATGCTTTAATGCACTTCATGCTATTTTCATTGACTTAAAAAAGCAATATCTGAGAACAAAACGAAAGGATACAGTTAAAAATATCAATGACGAAAGCTCTGCTTTGTATTCATGGTTTGTTATGGGCTGTTTTCAGTGTCGGGAACTATAAAACATTTATGATAGAACATGAGTGACACGAGCACCACTGGTGCCAACTTCTGAACTGGCAAATTTCCATTATTTTTCTGTTTACTGGAATTCTGCACCAAAATTACCGTACATATATATAGATTTGCCTGAAATAACAGAGGGATTTTTTTCAATCCAGACGTAAACTGTGAAAAGCGGGAAAAGCAAATTCTCCGCCACAGCACAGGTCCTTCATTCGCGCTTCTTCTTCGATGCACAACCTCACCTGCTCGCGCGCACCTTCCTCCCGCGTGCGTCCGCGAGGAGCCCACACGCGCCGCAAGCCCGCTTCGCTTGCCTGTCTGGCGCGCGCGTGCGCGCCGCATAAGTGCGCGGCCACCGCGCCGCATAAGTAGCCGCTGCTCCGCCTCGCGCTCTAATTGCGGGACCGGCCGCGTGCAGAGCGATCGGTGTGGGACCCGTGTGTCTTGCGTGCAGATTGTTCCGGACAAGAGCTGGATAGTGCAGAACGGACTGCAAAAAATATATGTTCATATAATAATATATATTCATATACAGCATCATTATGCCTGGCATCAAAAAACGTGCAGCTAGCGGGAGGAGATGAACGGGCTATTCTTGCCGTGGTGGAGATGTTCTGGGTGTCCTTCTGGTGAAGAACTAGATGTATCAGTGATAATATCGCGCGCAGAACAGATGAATAAATAGTGGTCCGCGTGTGTTCCGTACAGGGACCCAGAGAGCCGCGCGCGCCGTAAACACACCTGGAATTCCCTTTAACTGGAGCCCAGAGCAGAGGTGAGTGTGTGTCTCACTCCAAATGTCAATGTGTCTTAATAGTACTGTATATGAAATATAAACATTTCTAGCGGCTCAAGCTAAAATAAATAAATATGATGTAGCACTCACAGAATGAAATGCTCTTTTGAACCTGTTTTTTTTTTTTAAGAATTTTTTTTACTCAGTATTCCGTTGCTGTTAGATATAATTCACATGATTTGATTGTTAGAATAACAGTGGAGAGTCAGTGGTGTGTGGAGAAGGTGCTCTTCTTTGGGTGCAGCGAGGAGAGCTTCGCACATCTCGCTGGACACCAGCAGCCTCAGCGCACGAGAAGCTGGTACAGGTTGGCTCTTATATTGTGCTCCGCAAGAAACTGTGACATAAACATGTACAGGAAATGAACTGTAGGCTCCCTCCAAGCGAACATATATTGCTTTTATTTTTTATGTCATAGTACACTGTTATTAATTGCTTAACTGAGTTCACCCTTCTGTCCAAGGTGACTTACAGTGTCACATTATGATCCACTTCACAGCAATTTACCCATTTATGCAGCAGGGTATTCTTATTGTTGGGTACCTTGATTGGGAGCACTGCAGCAGGAGTGGGATTCAAACCAATAACCTTTCGATGGCAACTCTAACAACTGTTCTGCCTGCTGTTCCATCCTAATGTGGTACTGGACATGGTACAAGGCACAGCACTGGTGTATAGTGGAATCGTTGACAGCATCATTTAGCGTCGATCATACAGACTGAAACAGTGTGAAAATACACCTGTAGACCTCCACGTTGCTGAGTGCTCTGCGTGTGTGTGTGCGTCTGTGTGTGCGCGTGCCCACTTGTCTCTCCCTCATATTCTGCCCTGGGACTTTACACTGTGGGTCTCAGCATGGACAGTGTAGAAAACAGCTCCTCATAAACAAGCTACAATACGGAGTGTGTGTGAGAAAGGCTGTGAAAATTATTCTGCCCTATGTGTGTGTGTGTGTGTGTGTGTGTTTGTCTGTGGCAAGGGTATACCTCCATCTCTGAACATTAATCACCAAAGACAGATATATTTGTTCTACCTTTAAATTTGCCTTTAGAAGGGCGACAGCTTTGTGAAAAAGAAAAATATATATATGCACCAAGAAGGGAGAAATATCATTTACACATAAGCACATATTAATATCTCCATGTGGTGTTGAATTGTATTAGTATCAGGAATTTATTATTTCACAGCACATCCTACCAAGATAGAGCTGTCAGTAACAGACAAGTAGCTTAAAAGGGCAATTTTCTCTTTCTGAATCCATCTCACGCAACACTGGTGCTCATGTGCGCTGGAGTCGGATCCCCGCAGTGCCATTTCAGTGCAAAAACAAAGAGCTAACTTCACCGAGCGGATGCATAAAACCTCCTTGTGTGTCTCCCAAACACAAATAAATCCTTAATTTAACAATATCTCTGCACTGAGAGCTGACACTGTGAGATGTACAATACGAACCGGAGGATGAAAGCAGTTCCTTGTACGAATTTTATAAAATGATAAAGCACTGCCAGTCGCACATTCTTAATGGAAACGGGCACAGATGTCCGTCATTTCTCTTCCAGCGGTAACATAGATGAAAACTGGCTCTGGCGATGCGCTGCCACGCTTGAGATGCAGATTAATGTAAGACATGACAAACTCGGCGCATTAATGAAGTTTGGATGGTCTTGTACCAACGGGCTTGGTGGAGAAAGGTAAACACTTTGCAGTGTAACCACATTTTACACACTCTGCAATCCTCATTGTTCTGTGTGGTGCTTTAATGATGCATGTTTCAAGGGACAGATCTCTGAGGAGATCTAGTTTTAGACTGAACAAGGCTGTAAATAACGTTTCGTGTTCAACACTGGGAATAGTCTTTCGACAGTGAGCAAAAAAAAACCTGATTTCTTTACATTTTTCTTATTTGTTGTATATTTATCGCAGCTTGAATAGTAGGAAATAATTGATTAATGAACTGATGTATGCAGCATGTTCATGTAGATACGATATAAACTTTCATGCAATATCCAGGACAGGGGTGTGGTGGCGCAGTGGGTTGGACCACGGTCCTGCTCTCCGAGAGGTCTGGGGTTCGAGTCCCGCTTGGGGTGCCTTGTGCTGGACTGGCGTCCCGTCCTGGGTGTGTCCCCTCCCCCACTGGCCTTATGCCCTGTGTTACCGGGTAGGCTCTGGTTCCCCGCGACCCTGTATGGGACAAGCGGTTCTGAAAGTGTGTGTGAGATATCCGGGACAAGTCTTTGGTATAATATTTAATTAATGTGTAATAAAGTATACCAAACGCCCCACTATCTTAACTCCCACAATGCTAATTACCACTACCCTCATGCTTCTGAGGGTTTACTATGGAGGCACTTCACAGGTTGGAGGTCAAGTGTACATGAAGCTGGAGAAAATGTCTTTTCCTGATCGTGTAATACATTTAATGTAATTCACCAGGCCTTGTATTTGCCACCTGTGACATTCTGCATTGCCTTGTACTCACCTTTTCTCACCTTTGGGTGTTTTATTCTCTGCGTCTTCCTTCCTGTTTGATGTGCGGTGTTGGCCTTTGCGTCTCTTTCTAGGTGTCGCATTATGAATATTTCGCTGCTGGCCCCTCACCCTGTATTTGCACTCAGCTCAGGGGTGTGTATGTGTGTGTCTTATAAAAATCACTGCTTATTCATCACCTGCAATGGCAGAGCAGTGGCAGTTATCTGAGCATGGTGAAGTGGCAATAGGTGTGATGATCGATGGTTTTCCCATTGGGGGAGTGGGTCTGTTGCTGTGAGTAGGAGTGGTTTGGCTCCTACAAGAATGAAAAGCAATATGCTGGTTGGATGATTTTTACACAGTCGTTAGAGACCTGGAACTTATGGCATAAAACCTTCGAAACAATTTCTTGCCTAGTAGGTGTGACAGAGTTTCTGGAGACATGGCATGTGGCATGTGTGTAAATTATTTAAGGTGCTAAGTTCATGGTTTAGTATGTGCTCTTAATCATTTCCCCTTTATATGGGCTAAGTGTTATAAACAGCCCCTTGTTAAAAACCTGAATTTATTAAGCCATCTTAGTGTGCTGCATTGCTGCAGTGAAGATTAATGGCTGTAATTAATGTCTGTGATTGTACATCAAATCTGAACACACTTAAAATGGCCATTTAGGCTGTCGCAAAGGCCGAATAAATGCATGTTTTGCGTTCTTTATTGTTATTTTTTGAATAAGTCCTTAATAATTACTGTTTGCGCATTTTTTGTGCCCTGGCTTTCAGCTCCTCCTTCTCTGCCTGAAAGTGATTTCTAATTCCACACATGTACAGTAAATATTATTGCTATTAATAGCAAGAGGCTTCTAATTAATTTTTCATAGGAGTGATTTTACATCAGCCCATGGATCATCACTGGAAGCGCGTAATGAGTGAATCCATGCAAAGATGCAGCAGCAATAGTGCTACACAAGCTTCTTCAGTCAGAGCACAACAGCTGACGAACACAAAAAGCCTTTACTGAAAGGCAAGGTGAGCGTGCTTCATTTGTGCAGCCGGAGCCCCATGACATCTGACCATCGCTTAAACACTTACACTTAAGGGTGTCATTTTTGCTGCTTTTACGCAGAAAGTGATTCCCAGTACACACACACACACATTTTCAGAACCGCTTGTCCCATACGGGGTCACGGGGAACCGGAGCCTACCCGGCAACACAGGGCGTAAGGCCAGAGGGGGAGGGGACACACCCAGGACGGGACGCCAGTCCGTCGCAAGGCACCCCAAGCGGGACTCGAACCCCAGACCCACGGGAGAGCAGGACTGCGGTCCAACCCACTGCGCCACCGCACCCCTGATTCCCAGTATGAAAGAAGAAATATCACATGCAGTATTTGCCTGCATCTTCTCCTGCTGCCAGCAGGTAATTTAAAAAGGCTTTAGCCGTAGAGTCAAAAGGATGGCGAACTTAATTGTTACAATGTTTGTTCACTTCACTCCCTACGTGTTTTGCCCGGGCCCGATGAGTTAAATAGTGGCTGCGGAGAGAACAGTTATGTATTTTACATACTGGTGAAAATGCAGGTTAAATGCTTGCCAGCACATTAAATGCAAACACGTGGCAGAGCATCGCAGAGTGAGGGTGTGCTCTGTTCGTTTTAGCGCTGCGCCTCATGTTTCCAGGGCACGGTGGAGAGCGGAGTGTACGGCTTGCCTTCTTCAGCGCGCTGTGCAGCCGTAGAGAGACGTTCAAGAGCCTAAACCGCCACTTTGCACCGTTTGCCTGCCGGGAGACCTTCGATCGAAATCCCGCTGTAATGTGCTCCATTCTTCAGAGAGCGAAAGTAAGATGCCAGAGCTGGATTACGGTGTCAAAGGTGAAGGTGGTGGAGGTCCGTGTGGATGCTGCCTTGCGGCTGGCCTTCTCTTCCCTCTATCCAGCCCTTCTGTTATTGCCTCTAACCTACGTTTGAAAGAACAGCTTTTATCTCTCTGCAATTGCCATGTCTTCTGTCATTATCCTTCCTTATTTATTCATTTATTTATAATTCATTGGCTTAGCAGATGCTGTTTTCCAACATGAATCCCGCAACGATATTATCGGTACACTCTCAAGCACGGGATGTGTACAGAAATAAAGTGAACTACTTATATTTCTGCGTGTCAGTTCCACTACTTTGAACCTAAAAACACCAACACGCAGTTCAGCATTTTTGCTGCATGAATAAAGACTACCGTGTAAGGTGACGTATATCGGAGAGACACGAGATGACCTACAGTACACCATTGTTGATTTGCTTGGCCCGTAAAGTGCCCCTTCCAGGTGTAAGCTGTCTGTTTTTTTACCTGATCAGCTGTACCTGTCAGTCTTCACAGAGAGCTGGACTGTGTACTGGGGTTGGGTGGAGGAAGCCTATGAGATGTACTCCAGCTCTGTGTGTTTGTGTGTGTGGGCCCTGGCTGAATGAACAGAAACCATGGGTTAGTAAAGGCTTTAATCAGCTGTCTCTGCGTGGACATCTCTATAACCTCCTCACGGGGTGTAGCATTCCTGCAGTCATCTGGAGCCTCGGCATTACCGTGCACTGAGATTCTCAACAGGTCATATTGGATGCCAGCAACAGTTTAAAATATTTGACATGAAATATTAATAAGTGAATGAAAAATTAATTCTTTTGCATTTAAAGTGGAATTCCACACAGAAAATATGACGTTTTTTCATTTTCAGAGTTGACCTCGGTTTTCATGCTCTGCCGTTAATGTGGGTTATCTACAATTCAGATATACGTTGCTGTGACGAAACTCATTCATTCATTATAAATAACCGCCTGTCCAGTATTGGCTGGCATTGTAAGATGAAGCTGTGGATCTGATTTGTCCAGGTATATTATCTAGGATGGACTCACGTCCAGTCCAGATTTCAACCAAAGACAGCTGGGAAGGGCAAATTTGCATACATTTAAATAAGCTCTGCACACCTTTGTGCCTTGTTACCAGGGCCAGACTTTGGTATAGGGCTGAATAAGGGTAAATGCTAGATGAATTGTGTTGATTGACATGATGCAATTTGAAATATTGTAATGCTAAGCCATGGGTTTTATGGAGACGCTAAAGACAGAAACACTAGGAAACGCATAAACATTTTGAAATCATATTTCTGCAATATAATTTTTAAGTTTTAGTTGCATTAAATTTCTGTATTTTTTTCCTTTTTTCAGCCTTTAGAATTTTGCCCCTCCCTTCGTAAACCCTAAAAATTTTATGGGCCCAAGGCACTGTGTCTAAAGCACCAAATGGGAAGTATAGCACTGCTCATCACTGATGAATGAATTCATTTTAATTGGGACCTTCCAAAGGCAATGTATCCTAAGTTAGAATCAATTAAATAAGAAGGTCCTGGCAATAAATCCTGGCAATTAACAACTTTTGTAAGTCTGCTAACAATAACCATCCTAATGAAATAAATAAATCTGTTGTCTGTTGCACTTTTTTATTTATTGGACCCTAGTCTACAATCGACTAAGTAGAGCAGCAAATGAAAAATCTGTGTTTCTTTTGGAGTGTGAGGGTATAGCTAAAAACTTTTAATAAGATCTGTATGGCTTATACTTGCTGAAACAAGCTTACTTCTCAGTGATCAGAGAAAGTAAGATTAGGAGGTGAACGCTGATTATTTTAAAAGTACATGGTTTTTCCCACTTGCTGCCGAGTTGTCTGCACCCTGCGGTTCCAGGATACTCTCCGAATCACAGTTAAGGTGTTACTGAAAATGGATGATTGTATGCTCTTATACAGTCCCAGCAATTGTTGCGTAGGTGAAACATCTTAACTGATCCTTCTTCCATTATTTGGCAGTGATCACCGAGGTCCTCCATGTATTTTCTATAGAAACATGTAGCCTACAGCAGCAGTCACCAGCCCTTGTTCTGGTGATCGACGAGGTAAGGTATGTTCGAGCCTCCATCGAGGAATTAATGTGAAGCCGATAATTGTTGTGCTGTTAAGCCAGTAATTGTTTCAAATCTTGTGCTAGTGCCACGGCAGTGTTATTGTGCCTTTGAAAGTAAGTGGTCAATTTTTTTCTTCGGAACAAATGGTAGGACTGCCTGATAGAAGTGTCTGATCGTACCAAGAAAGCAAAAGTTGATATGAAAAGCCCAGATAGGCCGTAAATAAGCCAATAGTCTGCAGGTGATGATGTTAACCCTCAACTTTTCAAGATTTTTTTTTTTTTTTCCTTTCCCCTCAGTTTCCCCGTTTTTGTCCCCAGTTGATCATATTGAACTGTACACAACATCTCTGTATCCTGGGCAGAGAAGATGCTCTTCTTTGCCGATGGCTACCTGCCCGTTTCCATTAGCCCAGGTGCTAAGTTACCTCAGTCTCGCACGTACCTGTCCAATTATGTGTGGCTGCCACGGAGCTCCCAGTCACTGCTGACTCTTGGTGTTGTTTATATGCAAACTTTGGTCTGAGCTGCAGGTTAGCCCAGGATGAGAGTGTTTAAGTGCCACTTGGAAATGTCATGAAGAAAGGATCTCATTAGTCCTGTGATTGAAGGGCTTTTGTTTTGTGCAGCAATTGTCTCATTCTGGCTGCGTTTCAAGGGATGGCTTATTTTGCCTGGTTTTGTCATTTTTACATTCATCTCTTTATGCAGCGAAAGCGGTACTGAGGCATCCTTCCTTTCCGCCTTTGGATTTTTTTTACTGGATGCTCCAGAGTTTTTGTGTGTGCCCAAAGTCACCTTGCTCTAAGCGCGGTATGGCGCCTGAGGGCTAACCACATCAAACGAGCAAACACTTCAAACACACAGACAGATGAGCCGTAGCAGAGCTCAGCGTTCAAATCTCTGCCTGTCACACCAAAGTTGCATTACAGCACCGCTCATAAAACTTCAAAAAACTGGAGCTGGCAAACAATTGGGTGCTTGTTTTGTAATTGTGTCCATGGCGACAGCTTCACAGAATGTTCTAGAGACAGTGGCATCTGCAGTGTTGGCTACACAGGCTCGCAGCCAACGGACACGTGTGTGACGGCACAAGTTTGATGTGCGGATCGGTGATTGGACCTCTGATGATGGGCTTATTAAGTCCCCTGGCCTGAGGGTTTTGTGCTTTCGGCTGAAGATGTGACTCAATTAGTCTTATTGGAATTTGTGCGAAATGCAGCCAAACCTAAGTGTCAGGGATGCCTGTGCTCTGCACACTTACTCAGATCAAGTGATGAAAGGTTGTTAATTAGCATAATGAAGAAGAATGTATATGTAAAACATGCTTTATAACAAACCGCTTGCCTCAAGCGGGGTCGCGGTGAGTCGGAGGGGACACAGTCAGGACGGGACGCCAGTCTGTCACAAGGCACCCCAAGCGGGACTCAAACCCCAGACCTGCCAGAGAGCAGGACCTGGCCAAGCCTGCTGCACCACCACAACCCCTCCTAGAGAAATGCCATTCAAAATTGAAAACTGTATTAAAATTCCAACTGCTGCAATAGATAAATTAATGTGAAATTACTCAGGTAGTTTTAGTACTTGAATTTTCAATATATCACACAATTTGTCGCTATCTATATGTAATAATAATCTATATGTGTTGTTATATAGCATGCAGGGGGACACGGTGGTGCTCTCTGGCAGGTCTGGGGTTCAAGTCCTGCTTGGGGTGCCTTGTGATGGACTAGCGTCCCGTCCTGGGTATGACCCCTCCCCCTCCAGCCTTGCGCCCTGTGTTGCCCAGTTAGGCTCCGGCTCGCCGCGACCCCGCTTGGGACAAGCAGTTTGAGACAGTCTGTGTGTGTGTGTGTGTGTGTGTGTGTGTGTGTGTGTGTATAGCATGTTATATACAGTATATATATGTATTCTTCTTCACTGTATTTCATATTCATGTTCGTATGTATACTGCATATAGTTCAACCCATTGGTAAACGCTGCAGTACATCTAAAAGCTAAATTCTGTAAAATCCACATATCCATTTGAAAATAATTTGTTTTATTATCCATTTGAATTTCCCCACTGTGAGTGGAAATTACATATTAAGCTGGTGTACTTAATAGATAAAAAATGTTTAGTTGTTTCTGCAATGCTTTAAGCAAGAACAACTTACTGTTATAACTGATTTGAAAGCTGGATGTTTTGCTGGAGCCGTTCATGTTGAGCCTCTTGATCAAAGGGAAAGTTTGTTCTTTCACATCTTGGCTCTTAACATCTACTTGGCATGTGTTGATACCTTGGACTGTTTTTAGATGAATCACTTTGATTAAAAAAAAAAGAGTTTTTCATCAAAAATATTCCTTGCCAAAATTTCCTAAAATGTACAAAAAATTGCAGAGATTTACCATTCTATTAATAATAATGTTTCAGCATTAAATTTCCAAATAAATTATAAATATAGTGAAAGAATGTAATACCATACAAAAAAATGCAGCACAATAATTCTTTGTTATTTCTGGCCGACACGTAACCTGCTTTGTTCTCTTTTTTTCATATTCACAGGAAGAGGATAAAACAGCTTTTATAATTAGCTTTAAAGAAAGGAACTGAACAGTGCAACCTGACACCAATACCACAGAAGAATAATATGCTGCAGAAGATAGAGTGGAATCCTTAAAATACCTTCTTTTAAGTAATATCGGACGTAAGCAAATTTCTGACAATTTCAGTGTATGTGATGGCAATAATGTTCAGGTTAAAGCAAAGATTATTGAGCGCTGCAACATCAGAAGCCGCACATTGATGTGTAGCTGAGCTTCCACTCAAACGTGGCAAAAAATTCAAGTACTAAAACTACTAGAGTAATTTCACATTAATTTATCTATTGCGGAAGTTGGAAGGTTGATACAGTTTTCAATTTTAAATGGCATTTCTCCGGGAACCGGGGCAGAGGGTGTAGTTTAAAGTCATTAATGTATAGGCTGTTTGTGCAAGCAACAGCCATAGCTTCAGTTTTTGCTATTTACACATTTAAGTTTAAGGTTATAAAGAAACAAAATGTACGAAAGAAAGGTAGACTTCCCACAGCAGAGTCCTCCTCAGACTTGAAGTGGCAAACCACGCACACATTGTCTCAGACCTCTTGTCCCAAGCGGGGTCGTGGTGAGCCGGAGCCCAACCTGGCAACACGGGGTGCAAGGCTGGAGGGGGAGGGGACACGCCCAGGATGGGACGCCAGTCCGTCACAAGGCACACCAAGCGGGACTTGAGACCCAGACCCACCAGAGAGCAGGACCTGGCCAAACCTGCTGCAGAAGCGCCAACCTTCATGTTAAAAGATCATTTCGTAAACATTGTCTACAAAGATGACCAACTTTATCTTTGTATTCAAGTGCATGTTTTTGGGAAGTCATGGGGTGCAGCATCCTGAGACAAGACGGGTGGGACTCAGTGTATAGGAGCACTCGGGGAGACACTTTGCCTTTCCTTGTTGAAAATATGTTTGTTCACGGGCCAATTTGATGCAAAATGGCCGGTATGAAAATAATAAAGATTCTAATACAAATAGATAAGGTGTTTATACAGTAAAGCAGTGGGTGCAACTTCTGATTTGAGTAACTAGCTGTCTTCTGTGGCTGTGATCACATCTTCTCAGTTTAATAGAGGGTGACTCCATTCAGAGACGAGGCCAACCCGGAATCTTTTTGTAATCGGCAATCGCGGGAGGACTGCGGTGTGCAGTTTCTCCTTGCTTCATGTCTCTTTGCTTCGTGTGTTGGCCTGCCAGCCTCTCTTGTTCTCTCCTCTCCATGTCTCCTTTCCATCCTTGTCTCTCTCCCTCTGCCTTCTTATCCCATAGTGACACACAATGTTCTCTTGCTCTAATAGGCCAGGCCCCTCCTGAGTGAAATGAAATTAATGGCTTGGGATTTATGATGGCAGGTGTGACATGATCTAAGGAGCCCTGAATGACAGGATTTCCTGAGGGACGGGTAGTGGAAGCAAAGTGAAACGGGGCCACTGCCCACGAAGTCCTGGCACAGTTGGGTTTATGTTCCCAGATCTTGGCTCTGAAATGATGTGTGCGGGCCTTGCTCCCACTGTCAGACCAGCTGACATTGGCCTGAACTACAGATCAGTTGCCATGGTAACAACCACCAGAGGAAATGGATCAATTTTTGCCAAAGTTCCTCCGTGTGTACACTGACGTCTGCATTACTGGTGGCCATGTCAAAAATCAAATCTAATCAAAGGCTTAGAAACTGATGAGTTAATACCAGAATTAATATGCAGTTACCAGCTGCCTTGCTTATGGTGGTTTCTCCATGAATGTTTTAAAAAAAAAAAAAACTGCCCATGTCATTGATTTAGTCTGCAATGGAAGGGGTCAAAAAAGTGCTTTCAGCAGAGACCATTGACATTTTTGTTTGTTACTACATTGCTTTTAAACAGTAAATAAATAATTGAAGGCAAGGATTTTTTGAACATTTCTTAATTTTCTTTTAGGCATTAGTTATGCTCTAAAAGGTCAATTACACATTAGCATTTTCACACACTGGATGTTGTATTGAGTAACTTACTGAGCCTGCAGCACCTTTTTTAAATCACACCAATAGCTTGCGCCACAGTTATGATTTATTCATACGTCTGTTGCTATTTCTGACAAAAAAAAAAATTGACAATAAATTATGTACATCAAATAAGCCACATATTTTAACACAAATGGCTAACGTCCAGAAAAATGATGGGGACTAGAAAGGAAGTTTTCATAAAGTTTTGTGGGCTTGGCCCTCCTTAGTGCTATGTATATATGTACCTGCGTGTGTGTGTGTGTGTGTGTGTGTGTGTGTGTGTGTGTGTGTGTGTGTTACTGCTACTAGAGGCAGCCTGTGTTTGTGTATCCGCTCTCTACTGAGGGCTGGTTGTGCTCAGCTGTTGAATGAAAATCATCCACATTTTATAGTCCCATCCCATTAATATAGCATTTATGTGTGAGATCCACTCATAACAAAATGCAGTTTATTGTGTGGATGAGATGATAAACAGTATTAGCTTGAAATAACCATTTCCTAAGGGAGTTACTACTACAAGCTGTGGCTTCTTTTTTATAGACATCATCACAGGTCTGCTGTTCTGACACACATCATGCTTTCGACTACACACACACACATTTTCAGAACCGCTTGGCCCATACGGGGTCACGGGGAACCGGAGCCTACCCAGCAACACAGGGCGTAAGGCCGGAGGGGGAGGGGACACACCCAGGACGGGACGCCAGTCCGTCGCAAGGCACCCCAAGCGGGACTCGAACCCCAGACCCACCGGAGAGCAGGACCCGGTCCAACCCACTGCGCCACCGCGCCCCCCCTTGCTTTCGACTATTGAAACTGAAAACGTAGGAAGTACTGTACATACGAACGGGTAGAATGAATGCATTTATCAGGAGTAAAATGTTGTGCTTGTGTTTCAGTGAAAAATGGATTTTTTAAAAACATTTACTTTAATCCACCTCCCACTGTAGTAACCTTGAGAAAGGTACTTACTCTGAATTGCTCCAAGTCGAAACTCCCTGTATAAAGCTGTATAAATGGCTAAATCATAGTCGGGAAATTAGCCTACAAACATCGTATGTCGCTTTGGAGACAAGGGTCAGCGAAGAAAATGAACAATGGTAGCAGTTTAACTGCTTAACAGGCAGCACTGGGATGTAGGTTTAACAATAATCCTTCACTATTTTAACTTGGTTTTCAAAAACCACTTCCGCTGCTGCTCGGCAAAAACACGAGTTTTCAGCAATCGCAGACAACTGCGTTTGAACCAACAAGGAAATGTTTCTTGTTCCTTTGCTGTTGACATCATGACTAAGGGGCACGTGTGAGTGTCATCATTGCTTCCCTTGAAGAGAGCTGTCAATTGTTTTCTGGCTCATGGCCCAGTCTGGATTCTCAGGGCTTTGAGCACCATTAGGGAAGTGTGTGTGGCATGGTAAACGAGATGGCATAATACTGCAGGACAATGTAATCAGGGAGGTGTATGCTGTATTTGTGTGTGTATGTGTGTGCGTGAGGTACAGGTCACGTTTTGCTTTATTTTATCAGTTTTTAAACTGTGTAGTTGATGCCAGCTCTATCATTATCTCATTGTGCTGAGAAGTTTTGAAGCTGAGAGGCATGCTTGGCACCTACCCACCAGGTTTGTCAGTAGGCCGGTTAAGTTGGCCATGCTTTTCACTGCCTGCTGTTGCATCATCCCCCCAAGGACCTGTGATGCGCCTGCAGGTTGCCCATCGCCTGCAGTGAGAATCGCCTGGCTTCGGTCGGCTCTCCCTCTGCTATGCGGAGCTCGGTGACCCGCAATGTGCCAAATGGCCAGTGGCTGGCAGGAGTGTGAACCAGAGGCTAAGACACTAGCTGGCAAGCACTGGGATGAGTATGGGGGGGTGTAGTCTAACATTCGCTATAAGACCAAGAGTAAAACATTTGAGGAACAGAAGCAGCATAAACAAAATGTGTGATCATTTTTATCTGTGCGTAGAATCTTTATCAAAGAAGCTGATTCTTTATCTTGGGGGTTTTGCTGGCTTTTGCAGGCTTTTGCACGGGGATTAGAAACTCTGGTCGTAATGGAGAAAATGTCAAGAGTACCAGGGTAACCAGCATGTCACTTCAGTTTCAGACTGCAAAGTACAGCAGCATTTCCAATTCTATAGACACAGTCTTGGGATGTGTTTTGGATCGGAGGTCTTCATCCAGAGATTGCAATGCGGAGGTCGGCTCGAACTAGCTTTTTTCCTCTTCGTGGGGGTCGGCGTAATGATAACAAGGATCTTGGTCATAAAAATGAAGAAATGCATCATAAAGATGCATGTTGCTAATTGCAGGCAGTGGAAAATCTGCCACACCCCCAGCAAGCGCTTGTGCAAACAATGAATCAGGAGCATAGCCCACGATTAATGGTCACAAGTGGGGGGTCACCTGAGTTGAGTACAAAAAGTGTGTACGGTTATAAAAATAGAAATGTTAAGAATATCAATGGGAAAATACAATATATTATAGAGATGTCTTATTCACACAAATCTATTTCACCTGGTTAAGAGTCGCTGATCCACAAGTAAGAATATTCCTATTTTCAACATGAAAAATACTTGCATACTGATCCTTAATCCTCTTCTGCCACGGTTTTTGTTGAATTCACAATCCTGCATTCAAAAAAATACAGAGAGCATGTTCAAGAGCTGAGTTGGGTGTAGAAGTATTTGCTGGGTGTTGATGAATGGTGTAGTTAATGCTGGGTAAATAAATTGCTGATATGTGTTTGTTATTCAAATACCAGAAAAAAAATTACATCCTTTATCAAGGACATGAAACATGACAATACACATTGACAGTAGAATAAAATTCCATGCTTTCGGGTAATCTGATTTGGAACTCTGTCTGATCTGGCATATAGGTAATGTAATTATTGGCAGAAGAAAGTGTTTTTCTTTCTCATGTTTTCATCCGTGCGCTGTCAGCTAAAAAAAACTGACGTCTATGTCTTTATTGTTCCCTGGAAACAATTAACTGCTGTTATGCTTAGTTTGTTTTCAGTGGTCTTAATGAGATCTTGTCAGCATCTAATGGTTTTTAGCAACAGCAACCAATTAAATTAACTTTCGCAAATTTAAATTAATTACAAAACCTGCAGTGAAAAATTAGCCATAGAAATCGCAAGCCTTGCTTTTCTCAAACTTTAAAAGGGGAATTCACTCAGGTGTTTCTCAGAGGATGTGTTAATCCAGTGGTAACACGCTATCTGAGACGGCACCTACTCTGCTATTGACTTATTCACCGGTGTGCAGTTTGAATCTCAGTCAACACGGACATTCTCAATTCGAAGTCATTCTTCAGGGGTGTAGATATGTCTCATAGCTGTGAACAGATGAATGGCAAAACAAATGCTGCATGCCCACACACATTAATACAGAGAAATGTGTTGAGTATAAAGAGGAAAAAAAAATAAATGTATAGGAAATGTCAAGTATCCTTTGTCTCTCGCTGAGATTTCTTTCCTACTGAGTGACTGATAAACAGCGGCCTTGAGGTGCTTGAGGCCGGCACACCAACCCATCCCGATTCTGAGTCTGTCTGAAGGGAAGACCTTCCTCAGCTGCGTATTCAGAGAAGCTTGCTGTTTTACTGTCGGCCCATTCTCTGCTGCCTCAGGCTCCGTAGTTCTGGGTGACACACCGTTCCACAGTCCTGTCCCAGCTGCCATGGGCACTAACACAGGCAGCCATCCTGAGCCCTTCCTTCCATGTTTTGTGGCCAAAAAAAGACTTTGGCCATAATTCTGCAATGTAAAATGTAAAATTCTGTCATGCGCACGTGGATGATGCCGAAGCAGGAATGCACCAGTTGTTCAAAAGGGGGGATATTGCTGGGGAAACACAGTCACACAGTCCTGCCCTCTGTTTGATCAGCTTTCCTTTGTTCTCTGTCCTATCCCTCTTTCCCTTTCTCATCTGTTATTTTCTCTCTCCAGTCTGTAGACCCCTGCCGTCCCTGGTGTCAGAGCTCTTGCCTCTGAACAAAGTGGACCTCTGGGCCATCATGGAGTGGAGTTGCTGCGAGGATTGCTGTGTATGAAGGTTCGCAAAGGAGGCCATGGATAGCGACAGCTACAACCACCTCCTGGAGACCAGTGATGGAGCGGTGGGTGTCGGGGACCTGGATGGCGCAGGGGGTACTGGCTCTGACTCAGGGTGGTACCTGCCTTACTCCATCGGATTTCAAGTGTCCCTGACTAGCTTCCTTGTGCTAGAGCTGGTACTGGGTTTTAGCAGCAACCTTACTGTGCTGGTGCTGTACTGCGCCCAGTCCAACCTGGTTGACTCGGTCAGCAACATGGTGACGGTGAACCTGCACGTTCTAGACATCATAGTGTGTGTGCTGTGTCTGCCATTCACTATGGTCATCATTCTCCTGCCACTGGATGGAAATCTGGCTCTTTTGTGCTGCTTCCACGAGGCCTGCGTTACCTTCACCAGCATCGCCACCGCGGTCAATGTTCTTGTCATCAGCGTGGACCGCTACGACATCTCAGTACGACCAGCCACCCGCCTGCTGACGCCACGTCGTGCTGCCATGCTTCTGGCTGCCGTGTGGGCCGTGTCACTGGCGGTCTTCTTCATCCCCTTCCTGGAGGTGGAGTTCTTCTCCGCGGAACCAAGTGAAGCAGATGAGCCCAATCTGGACCTCGTGTGGCGCAACCGGACACTGCTCTGCGTTGGGGGGCAGGGCTACCACACAGAGCTGGCTATGTATTACCACCTGCTCCTGCAGGTGCCCATCTTCTTCACTGCTGTGGTGGTCATGCTCTTCACATACTTCAAGATCCTTCAAGCCCTCAACATCCGCATCGGCTCCCGCCTGAAGGGGAGCCATCGATTAAAGGTTCCATCCTGGAGGAGACGTCGCAGGAGAAGGAACGAGCTAGGGGAAGAACAGGAAGGAGAGGGCTCCTCTAGTCGAGCAAAATATCTCTCCCAACCTCCTCTTATACCATCCCCAACCCCAACCCCGACCTCTCCCCCAGCACTCTCCCCAGTTCCGCAGCTAACCTCCGACGGCGGCACCACACCTACTCCAGCTCAGGCTGCTATGGGAGTGCAAGCTTCAGTGTCAGCCATCATTGCACTGCGGCGGGCGGTACGCCGGCACCGTGACCGACGGGAGCGTCAGCGGCGCGTCTTCAGGATGTCGCTCATCATCATCTCCTCCTTCTTGGGCTGCTGGGCTCCAATCTCAGTAGTGAACGTGCTCATTCTGGGCCTGGGCCCCAGCGACCAGCTGGTCCGCTTGCGCCTATGCTTCCTTGCCGTGGCTTACGGCACCACCATCTTCCATCCGCTGTTGTACGCCTTCACACGTCAAAAACTGCGCCGTGCCTTTAGGACGAGGGTGAAGAAGCGGGTTGTATCATTACTGCAAGTGGACCCCACACCGAGTGCCACTGTCATACGTAACTCCTGGGTGGTACCGCGCAAAGGACGCAGGGCGAGGCAAGAAGGCAGCGATGCCACTGACCACTGCCTCACGGAAGCCATCCGGGAGTGAGATAGAAAGTGTTTGTGTGTTAGCGTTGTGTGCATGCATGAGTATGTTTGGAAGGAAGAACTTGACAAAGATTCAGTAATATCACCTTTGCATGGAAATTTGGGAAACACCGTTGAGGTGTGCCCTCATTTACTTTGTCTTATTTAGCACTCTTAACAAGTGGCCCCACTGTCTTTATGGCAGTTGGTACCACACGGTATTGTGTCATGCAGTCCACAAAATGTCATGTTACACACATGGAACCAAAAACTTCCTCTTGACGTCCGTTGTGATCAGTGCATCAGGGCTGCCAAATATTACAGGAGCCCTCAAAGTTTTATTTCTTCTCACATCTGGTCAGTTGTTGGATAACTAGCCATATGTCCAACTGATTTTATTTGAAGTGTAAATATCAAAAAATACAAATGTCCAGAATTTGGCATCAAATCAGTAACATGCAAGAAATCACAGTTCAGTCCCTGTGGAACGCTCCTTAAATTGCCACATGATCAATATATAAACGGAGTGGTCTGGCAGGGGCTGTTGGCTGCATCCAAGTAGTGAGGAAGTACTGTAAAAATAGACATTTAGACTGAATTTTGTACAATTTATGTTGATTGCCTTCCGATGATTATAACTGTCAGTGGGGAATTCATGCACATCACGGAGTTTGCATTTTTTACATTGTATTTTGTCATATGCAGACATCTCTATGATCATTATCGCTATGATAAAAAGAATTTAAAGTCATGTCTGCATGTAAATGTGGAAGTTATTTATTATTATGGTAATACGTAGTATTAGTAGTGGTAAGTAATATGCTTTTCTGAAAAGACCACCACAAAAAGTTTAAGCACATTTGATATGTCATGTCTTCTACAGTAAATCCAACCACCCTCTCTGTGAGAGGGAATTGACTTGGAATTAAATCTGTTGGAATTATTTAGGAGGTGCCTTGAACAGCAGTCAGTCTCTGAGTCAGTTTAATTTTTAATTTTTTGTTCCCCTGGCCTTTAAGTCAGCATGGTGGTGCAGTGGGTAGCACTACTGCCTCACAGCACCTGGGTTGTTGGGGAATAAGTTTGAATCCAGCTCAGTCTGTGGGGAGTTTGCATGTTTTCCTCATGTCCGTGTGGGTTTCCTCCAGGTGCTCTGGTTTCCTCCCACAGGGCAAAGACTTGCAGTTCAGGTTAATTGGCAAGTCTAAATTGCCTGTAGTGTGTGAGTGTGTGAGTGTGGCTTCCCTCACATTGCACTGGAGTCTCATCCAGGGTGTACCCTCCAGCCTCGTGCCCCTTCATTCCAGGATAGGCTCCAGACTGCCGTGACTCTGATCAGGACAATCGGTTATGGATGCCCTTGAAATATACTAAACTAATTTCACAAATTTTAACAGTGTTGAATGTGTGGCCCATAAGAAAAGTAACTGACCTGACTACATCTGATAATATCATCATGTATGAGGTTCAAATGCCTCCCTTGGGTGTTATAAATGTCTGGCTTCTCAAAAGTCTATTTTATTGCTTCAGTAGCTTCATAAGTGCAAACTGGACTGACACTATGTGTGAGGAAAAACTCAGAAACGGGTACTGGCCCATTTAAAATCCAAAAAAGAGAAGAATATGAAAATTAAAAAGGGTCAAAATAAAAAAAAAAAGCAATCAGCCTTCTGGTCCAAAAAGCCCACGTGGTATTTAGCACATTCTTCTGGATTCTCTTTATTTCTTCATAGCCTTTAGAGCAGCTGCCCCATTCCTCCTACTTGTCCTCCAATTGGAGCTAACTGGTCTTTATTAATCAGGAGGATTGGTACAAATGTGACATTCTCAAACAACTAATCAAGGCCAGTCCAGTCTCATGCCATAGCTTACTATACAAATTTACCTTTTTCTTGTTACTGTATTTCTTGGCCATTCACAACTCTCTGGCACTATCATATCTAGGTCCTGCAGAAAAGAAAATGACGGTTAGTCTAATTTCCTCCCCAGTTTGCTTTCTATATACACACTTATTGGTTCATTCAATATAAATCAGTCACTATGTTTATTTTGAAACAACGACATTTTTTGTTTTTCTCTCTGTGCTTCTGTTCTGTGATCTGTTTTTCTTTTTGTGTATGTATGAGCACCGGAAAAACAAGTATTTCAGTCTAACCACTTGTAGGGTCTTCAGTGCCATGCCTCACCATCATATTAATGGAACTCAAACAATGTATTTTTATCTGTAAACATGTGCAAATTGTTCAGAAATGCCACTGCGGAGAAATCTTTTTTCAGTGCAACGGTGTGTCCATACATAGAGGGCCTTGCAAAAAGGACAATTTTAAATCGAGCATTAGCAATAATACGGTATGTCTTTTGCTATGGCTTTGTAAGGATTTTCTCTGGTTTTGTCAAGGAATTAAATTTCCGTTTCCATATTAATTTCTGTCTTAGCAGTTGGCCATATTGCATTGTAAGAACATTAAGAACTGAACAATTGAATACAGAAAACGAGAAATTCATTTAATGGTAAAGAACCTTTCCTTGTGAGAACAGGTGTAGCTGTTAATACCTTAATGTGAAACTAAAATGACAAGCAAGAAAATTTTCATTCATGTTAAGGAAGTCCTACTAGAAAGGTGACCATCTTTTTGACTATACTGCTTCTCTTCTGATAACTTGAACCTGTGAATGTGACAAACTCAGATAACTCAGATATCTCAGATATTCCTGGGAATAAAAAGGGTTTTCAGCTCAGACCTCATTCTTGGGAGGGCAGCAGCGATTTTAATGGCTTTGTACTGAAAATGTGCTGTCGTGCCTTCCGGTAAAGTGTCCTGATGGATAAACGCACAAAACTGAAATTACTGTGTGAGTCATGGAAGTGAAGTTGTGTGTCTACTAATCCACTAAATACATTATGAAATCATCATCTTGACTAATGATCAATAGATTATACTACTTTTTAAGACTGGAACCGATCAATTATGTTGACAAATTTAAACATGTTATCTACTTCAAGAAGCACTACAGTTAAAAATTATTTGCAAAACCAGCGTATAAAAATATTTATCAAACCCATGTAATTTTATCCGGTGCGAACAGCAACGTATATATCACAAATCCACCCACGCAGGGTGTTGTACGCAGCGATTATTTAGCCTAGATAACCAGAAGAACCAAACGCATGATATAAACGAAGCAGACGCTTAGTAAGGAACACAAATAGACTCAAGGACGAGCACACAATCCTACGTGCGTACAAAAAGCATTTAAAGTAGATCTTGATTTTGCCCAGATTAGATGAAGCCTGCCTTAATTGTTTTTTGAATGGGTAAGATGCTAAATGCATTACAGTCTGTTAGTAATGGGAAGGGATGTGATGCGTTTCACGTGAACCTGTGTGTGTCTAAGGGAATTTATACGTGTGCACATCTCTGCCTGTCTTTTTGTATATTCGTAGTAATTCGCCGTCATATCCATGTTTATAGCCTCTCTGTTATTCAGGTGATTGTCCGTCATCAAACATTGTGTGATTCTGTACCCCCTGCCCTCTGTACCCTGAACCACACAAAAGGCACTGGGCTGGACCTGTAAGACAAATAATACAGATGAACCCTCAATGTCCCCCCTTTTTCGTTCACCCCTCATCATTACATGTTCATCCCATTATGGCTGTTTCGGGAGTCGGAAGCATCTGCAGGGTGGAGGCTCAGCATCATTTACCTGCTTTTTGGTTAGGGGTTCAAAGGCATGTATCGACTGAAGGGAAAACGTGTCTTTGCACCCTCTAACTGTGCAGAGCAGGACTGAAGTTGTGAACAGTGGACTTTATACGTACACCAACGTATATATAGCTCTTGGTGTTTATACATGAAAAGAATGCTAGGTTGTAATAATAGAAAGTTCCCTTCACTTTTAATTTTGTCCGCTATTGACTTACGCAGTTAACGGTGTGTAGTGCGATCAGTGCCTCGGGTGGTCTAATGAAGTTATGGCGTGAAGCTTGGGGGTCTGCCTATGTGTGATTCATGGGTGCACTTTTGTATTTCACACTAATTCTTTCTTTTGATTCTCATATGGTATATGGGACATGGTATATTGTGGTTTATGGTTCTCTGTATCTTCCATGAGAGACTTTATTCTTTTTATTTGTTCTGTTCTTCTGTATCCTATGTTATGTGTGCAAACGCTTTTGTCTGTTGTTGCCTTATTTTAATCATGCACCTCTAATTGTCATTATTGCAAAATGCATCTTTCCCCAAAGGACCGTAATCGTAAAATTTTTATGCCAAAGACAACTGGAGCGCCACCACTGAGATCTGCAGTCAGAATGAACAATGCTGAAATACTGTCGCAGAGATTTTTCTTGGCTGCTTAAAACTACTCAGCATCATTAATAAGTCCAACTCCAACAGATCATGAACCCTTTTACACTGGGGTCCAGGAAGGTGGGATAAGTCACATCTTAATGTAGACATGAAGGCAGTTCCTTCTCAGTTTCAGGGTTACAGCACAGTGGTCCTGGAGCAAAACAGAGCAGTTACTTTGCATTCCATTTAAGGGATATCCAATGGATATTTGCTGCGACACACTTTTAATTTCATTTAAATTTGATCAATTAATGGTTTGGTTGTATAAACTGTATAGTAATTCCTTTTTCCCAAGCCCCTAATGAGACAGAAATATGAAACATCTGGGGAATCCTGCAAGTCTTGGGTCATCTTCAACCACTGTGGTGCAAGCCTGCTCCCCCCTGCGACTGTGAGTCCCTCCTACATGAGTCTGGGTCTGACCCAACAACCACCCGGCAGCTGTTCTTCTGGGGCTTGGCTGGAGCTGTCTTGTATATATCTTCAGGGATGTAAATACTTGTGGTGTTGTGATGGTGGATATAGGCTGGGGTCAGAAGATGCCCTCAGGTCCTTCCAGCCAGCATAACACGATGAATGAAAGTGTGTAAAAAATCCATTTAATGTGCTGCATTAACATAAGTGTACATTTACGTAGCTGTATATACAGATGTTATTCTTGTACAGTACATCATTTTTGTGTTACCATCATGAGTGAAGAATATTAAAATTGATTATCTCATCTGATCTAATCTTCAATGTTCATTTTTTCATAGACTAGAGACCAGCGCAAACGAAAAGGTGGGGTTTCTATGTTGCAGTGTGTTTGAGCCCAGTCAGTGCAAAGCAGTGTGCATGCTTTCTCTTGTTCATAGAGAAATAACTGGAGCAGGGTGGTGCGATGCAGCTGGAGGTATGTGGGCTGTAGTAGGGAGAATGGGAGAGGGAGCGCGAGCTCAGGAGCACGTGGCTCGCTCGCACGCAAATACATGACGGTTGATCATTTTCAGTTCACCCACGCGCACGCACATAGCGCCGACACACGCTTTGGAGCCTACGTGAACACGCACGCGGTTTTGTTCCCCAGACGCATACCCGCGTACGCGGGCTCGGCTGCGCCTGTCCGTCAGAGCTGCGGATCGCGGTGGGGGGGGCGGGGGGCGCCCACCGAAACAGATACGAGGATGCGCCCGGCGTGGACGGTGGCTGTGCCACTGGAGGGGCGCCGCGATGAGCTAAGAGTCAATGATTGTAATTGTCGTGAGCGCATCTGTCACAGGTGTGAGAGGGAGAGCGCCCCCATTCGTAGAAGCCCTCCGGTGAAGGAGCTCTTGCCTTCGCAGTATTGTGGAGATGATCTGGCGGGACGCTTCTAGCCCTCCCCTCTGAGGAACCATCTCAGATGAGCTGCCAGTTCTTTCTGTCAGGCCCCTAAATTTAGCAACCTGCCCCAGATTCCTGGTTTTAGAGCGCTGCTGACTGCATACTGTAAACAGACATCCTCCATTTCTCTGGCTGGTAAACAAGTGCGTAGTATGACACGGTGTCTTAGCACATTTATGAAATGATATCCTCTCTTACACGCTGCCACTGCCCTTCTGCTCCACACTCGTCTACAATATAATACTTGTCGATCTGCAACTTTTCCCTCTCCTTCCTGCCATCTTGCAGGGAGGGAAAAAAAGGCATATATTGCATGTAGCGGTGCGTTTACACCGATGGCACCGTGGTCCGTGTTTCTGCGTGCGTCTCTTTGCAGCTTCACAGCAGAAACAAGAGCGAAAAGGAATCCCGGGTGAGAGCAGCGGACCAGCAGAAGGAGGAACGGGCGCTCTATGAAACCATCCCGAAAACAGCCGTGGAAAGGAGCAGGACACGCTTGTACGAAATGGATGCATCTTTTCTAGGCCTGTCAACTTCTTTTCATCCCTCTCTCACCCTCCATGCCAGTTCCTCTCATCTCACTAATCTCCATTCATTCCTCCCGGAACAAAGGGAGCACATGTGCAGAGCCAGTGGGTAGAGGAAAGTCACCTTGAAGGAGTGAAGGATGGGAGGGAAATCGGAACAAGGGAGGAGGAGCCACGGAGAGGAGGGACAAGACGAGCAAACTGGAGAGGGAGCTGAGGAGGAGGGAAAAAAAACAGGCAGAGGCGAGAAGACTGGGAGAAACCTATTGCGGAGGGTTAAAGTTGTGTTTCGTAAATTAATAACGTTTTATTTAAATAGTGAAATTGTACTCATCGGTGATAATGGGGATGAAAAGAAAAAGTTATCAAATTTCAGGGCTGTGACGCGTGCAGCTAGCCATCTCTTCAGTCTCCTCATCAAGGATCGTCCTTGAGAGCACGCGAAAGGACAACTGATTCGATTGCATTATTCATGAATTTTATTTCCATTGCATAAAAATGCTTAATATCGACCTATGCAAAATATGATTCGGCCTTCTGTAGTTTTCCGAGCCCACAGTAGGGGAAAATTTTCTTCGGAGGGGATGAGAATGGCATGCTTCCAGTGTCCCCGCCAACCTGCTGAGGATAAGAGAAGATTATGGAAAGTGAATTAACGACATAAAAGCGCTGACTTATTATCTGCTCTTTGGCACTCATCCAATTATGTGTCAATGAAGTGGGAGGGTGAAGTTGATTAACGCAGTTATGACTTCCTGGGAGAAGGTGTTGCATACAGTCAAGGTCATGACAGAGATGCACAAACTTGTGAGTCCGCCGTGCATAACAACAAGGCGCGAATCGGAATCACTTTGGCTGTATTCGCAAAATCGGTTTCTTTTCAAGAGTCGGCTGCAGAATCGCAGCTCGATCATCTGTCGTCGTACGATTCAGGTGTGCGATTCTGAATCCTGAGCCAAAACAACTTTGTGTTCTTACATTTTCTGCAACAGCACACACCCTACTGAGATTTGAAATGTATTTCAACCAGACACCCTTTCAAATGTTTGTAAACCCATAAAGGGTCAACGGTAACATGACTCAGAGATGATACATTGAGAATGTTTGTGATGTCAGATGCGAAGGGCGGAAGAAATATTGGCTAATGTTAATGGAAAAGTACTTGAAGTGATTAAATCTTGATTCCTAAGGCAGCTACACAGGTGAGCTTCTAAAAATCTCCTGCGATAACTCATGGCGTTCGCAATAAACCAACTAGGTCCTGCCTGAAGTGCAGGTGCATTAACCACCCCCCCGGCAAAAAAGAGCAGAATCTTTGAATGTGCCGAGTAAGGAAAAACCTCATAAGAAGAGAGGTTGAGAGTTAAAACTGGTATAAGCAAGAAATGATGGAAACTTTCCAAGCTAGCTGGTAAAAACTTCAAAGAAGCTCTCAATTACCACAGAATTGAATCTGTAGCTCTGTGACCCAATGTCAACAGACAAAAAAACTTGCTTCTTTGGCAGAGCTGCTGAAATTGCCCACATTCCCAGACTCAGTGAGTGCAAAACCTGGAGCCCTGAGCAGTGTGACAAAGTAATATGGTCTAATGAGTCATTTTACTTTTTCCTATATCTCGCGGGGTTTAAATTTGGAAAAAGTGTACCCCCAACCCACATCAATTTCACTTCCTTCGTCCCTCAAAGGCCTGAAAGATTTCCTTGAGGAATGGTCGAGTGTACCGCTACAGACAATTCGGGACTTGTCTCGGCATTCAAGAAGGGTTTCAGGTTCTTCTGAAGATAAACTCTCTTTCTCATTATTAGGAATGTGATGCTCGTAGAATTTCTGGCATTTCCCAAAGTTCGCCCATCTACTGCAGGTGTTTGTTAATGAATTAGTTCTTATGAAGCCCTTCAGTTATGATCAGAGTTAATTACATTTTAAACAAGAAGATATGAGATTAAAATTTTTAAATTTTAATGGCGAATTATTAAAAATGCTGGACTTAAATAAGTGACTTCCGTACTCTACTTCTGCTGCACAGAAGGTAGGTCTATTCTCCTGTCTGCTCTTTCTCTCTCTTCATGTCTTTGGGTGTAGGTTTGAACGTTCTCCTGCTGTCTGTGCAGCTTTCATCCCAAAGACAGACAGTTCAGGTGAAATGGATGTGTAAATCGCCCATGATGTGTGCACGTCTGGCTACCCTGCAGTAGGTTAATGTCCTGTCTGGGGTGTATCCCCCTCCTTGCCTCATGCCCAGTGGTTCTGGGATAGGCTGCAGACCTGCTGTGGCCCTAACTGGGACAAGCTGTTAACAGCAGTGAGTGAATATCGTTTTCAGTGTTCACATGCACTTGAATTTCTCTGCTATACTTTGCTCTGGCAATAACACTGCTTGACTAGAATTGTCTGCAGGTCCTTGCTTCAAATTTCTCTCCTGCTGTAGGCAAGAGCTGTCTGCTATATAAACATAGAAGGAATTGAATACAGAGAGCTGGTGGTGTAGTGGTTAAAGTTACTGGCTTTAGACCCAGATATTGCAGGTTTGATCCCCACCTTTGGCTATAATACCCTTGAGCAGGGTACTTACCCTAAAATTGCTCTAGTAAAATCACCCAGCTGTGTGAATGGGTAAATAATTGTCACTTTAACATTGTAAGTTGCTTTGGAGAAAAGTGTCAGCTACATGAATAAATGTGATTAGAATAATCATTGCAGCATCAAGTACCTAACAATATGTTACCTTGGCCAAAGGAGTAAGCTGAACAAAGGCTGACAAGTAAATTTATTCTGAATTATCAAGAATTTCAATATCACACACCACTTATGTTGCCAGAGTGTGAAATAAAATATGTAAAAAATACATTAGTTGTCTGTATATGTGATTTTTTTGTAGTGCTCTGCACCGTTGCCAATGAATTCCAGGCAAATCAGCCTTAGGGACTGAATAAGTGATGAAAAATATTGCGTTCATCTCCGTAACTTGGTAGAGTTGTCAGTAGCAAAGTGTCACAAGGTGGCGCCGTGGGAACACTGAGTGGCTCAAGCAGGAGTCCTTTTACACAACAGCAAGGCTACCTGGCAGAGGATGTAACATTTCCCAGCACTATCCCATTTCACATGTGTTTGCCAGCCCTGTAAACTGATTTCACATTTGACATCACTGGAGGCATATGGTTTAACACAGTAAAATGAGAATAGAACAGTATGCAGGACAGAATAAAGTGCATGAATGAATGTATGCAGATATGAGAGGCATATGCCTGAGTGTGAGTGGATTTCAGCAGGATACATAGCACTGCGCACACACACACGCACACACACACGCACACACACACACGCACAGGGTTAAATTCTCGCTCTCTTTGCACCTGTGCTGCAGGGCGGTCATTTCACACTCTACTTCTCACTCTCTGCCTACTCCTCGGTTAATCACAACCAGGTCCGCCGTGTGTAACTTGCCAGGTGAACATGAGGAGCAGATATGGTAACAGCAGGGTAATACAGAGTAATGGGTAACTGGGCCAATTAAAAATGAAGAGAGGCTTGTGTCTGTTACCATGCTTTTAAGTTATTCCCTTCTAAATTTTAAAATGAAATTCGCCCGAGCTCGGTAGCGTAGTGTCGAGTCGTCACGCTGCAATAATGGACCCAGGTTCAAACCCCCACTCCAGCTGTAGTAGCCTTCAGCAAGATACTCACCCTGAACTGATCCAGGAAAGGTTACCCAGCTGTGCAATGAATACATCATTGTAAGTAGTGTACATTGTGAATAACCTTGGATAAGGGTGTAGGCTAAAACACAATTTTTATTTGATTTTCTTTGCCCTCAAAGATTACCATTATTTGGAGCAGCTTTGATTTCTGAGCAGCCTTTTGCTGTGTCTGGTTCTAGTTCTATTCACATTGCTTGCTGAAGGTCACATTCTTCATTCTGAACCGTTTGTCCCATATGGGGTCACGGGGAACCGGAGCCTACCCGGAAACACAGGGTGTAAGGCCGGAGGGGGAGGGGACACACCCAGGATGGGGTGCCAGTCCATCGCAAGGCACCCCAAGCGGGACTCAAACCCCAGACCCACTAGAGAGCAGGAGCCGGTCAAACCCACTGCACCACTGCGCCACCGCGCCCCCCCACATTCTTCATTACCTCCTTATAATTCCGTTTTTTGAAAGAAAAAAAAAAGAGTCAAAAAGTTTTACACACTCCTGGTTAACTTTGAATAACTGAATAAAGCTGGTTTTTAATTTTAAAAAAATAAAATCTTGGAAAACAAACATTCACTAAAGCCACTTGTCCCAAGTGGGGCTTGTGGCGAGCCAGAGTCTAACCCGGCAACACAGGGCGCAAGGCTGGAGGGGACACGCCCATGATGGGACGCCAGTCTATCACAAGGCACCCCAAGCGGGACTTGAACCCCAGACCCCCCCAGAGAGCAGGACCCAACCAAACCCGCTGCACCACCGCACTCTTGAGAAACACTTGAAATGCATGTGCTTTGTAAGTTATACAATGCATTGATTCTGAGTGTAATTCCATCTCTGTCTCCGTCTAGGTGCCAGTCTCCTGCTCTGTTTTGTCTTTGTGTGCTGGTGTATTTATGTTCAGCACGTGTGTGTATGAAGGCGGAAGGTGGAGTGCACTGAGTCAGCAGGTCCAGTGAGGCTGACAGCGAGGGCACCTCTCTCCATGCCAGGTTCTTTTTTTTTCTGTTTGCCTCTCTCCCCTCTGTTCCCCTTTCCTTATGTCCTCTTTCTTTAATTTGGCCCTCCCTGCATTTCTCCCTTCTTGACATTTCACCCCATTTCTGGTTACTCGCCCCCACCCAAACCCCCAACCTCTTCCACCCTTGCCTGCATGTGATTCTTGAATCAGTATCCGTTTACTGTGGATATTAATAATCACCTTTCCAGTGAATTGCTGTCATGGAGTGGAGCGAGCTGGTCCGCTCTCCCCCAGCACTGTCCATAACCCCCGTGTGACGCGTGAGGGGCAGAGACGTAAAGCATGTGCAGTGAGTCCTTTTTAAGATAGTCGTTCCAGCACAGAGATAAAGGACATTTTGCATTTTGCAGTTCAGGTGTTCTAGATCTAGCGTAAGCTCTGTGACAGTGATGGTAAATCGATCCGAGAAAGCGAGTCCTCTGTGTCAGAGACGAGGACAGAGTCTAAAATTTGCATATAGCCCTCCTGGGCCTGGGTATCAAGAATACACGCGGCTCTGTCCCGGTGTCTGAAACCAGGAGACGTGATGCTGACCTGGAATTTTGTCATTTTGTCTAAGGGCTGAGAGACTGAAAGCAATGAGTGCCACTCGCGATTGCCATGGAGACACCATCTGTGTAGTTCTCATCTGCTTCTCATACATTTCACAGGCATATGGGTGATCTTTGCTTTGGCTTCTTTCTATCATCTGATCAAATGTACCTTCATCTGTTTAGTCCAGCTGCTGAATTATGAGTCATAGCGTTCTCCAAAAAGGAGACATAATTTTCATTTAAAGGTCTAGTAGGTCTCACAGCAATTTTTTTTTTTTTCTTTAACAGCTGGCAGTCTCTCTAAGGACCACACAGCCTCCATTTTTTACTCTGCAATGTTGTCTGAACCTGCTGTGCATTTGGGTGGTCGTGCTGGTGCCACCTGGAGTATTGAAAGCAATACAAAAATTGAGATAGGAGTATTCATTTTATGGCCAACTACCAATCTATTGTTTTGCATGATTTAGTTTTCTTTTTAATGTAGTATAGCAGTTGAGATCTGTGTATTTAATCTTTACTGCAGGGAGTGATTAATTTGGGCTCAGAACTTGGAGGATGGGTTTGGATTATATATTTTCTCTCCTTCATTCTTGCAGAAATAAATAGATATTTGTGACGCACAAATATATTTATAACGGTGAAGGCAACTATATTTACAACATGCAAGCCTGCTTACATTTCCATATTAACATAGTTTGTTTCAGGAAGCATAAATCAGTGCTTTGGCAGATAGAATTGTGTATGTTCCAAACTGGACCCAAGAAATTCAATAACTCATAATGCGAACATTTTGGGTGGTGAATGGAGCCGTGTTGATGATCTGCATCACAGCAAAGACTATCTGTGCTGCCAGCTTTTGTAAACAGAAAGTAATAGTTGTATACTGGTGAAAGGCCTGACTGAGATCAGGCCATTAAATGCAAGGCATATGGTATTCTCATCAAGGAACTTGAAACAGGCTTGGAGGGTGTAATTGGCGCAAGAGGTGAAAATAGACGAAGGGAGTTAATGACTTTGGACGTGAAGCAACATGCTGTGATAGACGGGGGTGGAGGAAGAGGGAGGTGGGATGCTTGCTGATGTGTTCATGGCTTTACCTTTTATTTTCTTCCCACTGTCAGAGACACTGGGATAGGACACGAGAAAAACAAGAACAGGAAGTGTTTGCTTTGACTTTAATAGCTTCTTGTGGAAGGTTCCTGCCTGGATCTTCTCATGCTCAGAGCAGGACCCTTAGACATTTTGGACAGGAAATGAGGCAGGTGCATTATGTTGCTCTTTGGTGTGTTGATTGATCTCCTCTTATGGAATATTCTTCCCCTGGATGTTCTCATGCTCAATGGCGGACCATCGGATCAGACATGTCGGACAGGAAATAAGAGAGGTAGAGAATGTTACTGCTTGGTGTGCTGGATTAATGGCCTCGTGGAGTTTTCTTACCTGGTTATTCTCAAGTTCAAAACTAGACAATCAGATACTGTATGTCTGATTTCGTGCTGATCCACCTGGAGCCTAATGAACTGCCTCAGGCACATCCTTGCCCACACGACTTAGAATTGTTAGCTATTTGCATGTGCTGCAAAAGTTTGACATGGTGGTGAGTAGGTGAATGTAATACAATGTGAGCTCCCAGCAGAAACATAATCACACTCTGTACATCTCAGGGACTGAGTCATACACATGACACAAATCTGACTCTTCCCGTTATGTTGTGTCACTGGTACTTTGCAGGAAGTGACATCACAGGAAGGATTTTGATTCCAGTTTACGCTAGGTAGTCCATAAAAACGTAACTATACAATTCACCCGGAACATGATTTTGGACAGGGGAGGAAACCAGAGCACGAAAGAAAATGAGAGTTAACATCAAGGGTCTGTTTTGATGAAAATAAAACAAAAAGTCAAGTCTTGAGCCATAAAAGGGAATCTTGTACCTGTTTTTTCTCACAAAGGCCTTGAGAGCAACATCTGTCAGGAAAACTATGCTGCAAGTCTAGCCAATATTTTCATGTTGGCATACCAAAGTGATGGGAGCCTGCTGATGCTCAGGATGTTTCTGCACCGGAGACACTAGACATTCTGCAGCACAGTGTCTTTACTGGCAGTGAGTCTAGAGTACATACCAGCGTTGCCTAGAAAGAGGCCTTGTGTATATTGCTTTTCATTCCGAGCTAAGTCTTAATTTAACCTAAATATAAATGTAGACCGTTAGAAAACATAGATCATTAGTATCATAAAGCTCTTGCCAGTGGGCCAACAAGAATTCCTTTTCAATGGGTTTATGACAACGTATTGCAACTCATTCTTCAGTTCAAATGTTGCTTGTAAAAGTAATTTGTTCACAAACCTTTTTTTTTAGTATTTTGTTTTGTGTTTATTTTATTCATTGAATGGGCTATAGATAAAATACACTTGAGCATACATGGTAGCCTGGAAGTGCAGCATAGTGTTCACAGATTCTGGGTTTCGGGTTCAAATGTAGGCTAAACTCTGGCTTAGTCTGTGTGGAGTCTGCATGTTCTCCCACCCAGGTGCTCCAGTTCCTCCCATAATACAAAGACATGGTCCAGGTGAACTGGTGACTCTAAATTGTTTTGTGTCAGTGAGTGTGCATGTGAGAGGCTCGCAATGGACTGATGTCTTGTCCAGGGTGTACCCTCAGCTTCCAGGATAGGCTCTGGGCTGCTGCAAAACTGATTTACACAAGTGGTTGCTGATGATGATGAATGAATGCCAAGGTATGTGATTCACTGAATGAATAGCTGGCAAATGCTGACACTTCATGTTTTATTGTGAAATTGGAATATACACATATTCCTTTCTGGAATGTACATTTTTCTTCTGAGAATACCACACACACACACACACATTTTCTGAACTGCTTGTCCCATACGGGGTTGCGGGGAACCAGAGCCTAACCCGGCAACTCAGGGCGTAAGGCCGGAGGGGGAGGGGACACACCCAGGACAGGACGCCAGCCCATCGCAAGGCACCCCAAGCAGGACTCGAACCCTAGACCCACCGGAAAGCAGGACCCGGTCCAACCCACTGCACCACCGCACCCCCCCTCTGAGAATACCATATTAAACTAAAATAATAAGAACCTAAAAAAATCTAAATAATCTTGGCACAATAGCTACTTTTAAATGGAAAACATTTAAAATTTAAAACATCTAAATGTGCACACTTAATTTGCTTAATTTCTTTAATTCTTTTCAAAGTTACTCTTCCACAAAAGGCAGATATCACTATAAAAAGAGAAATGTAGAAGGTAGCCATGCTGTATGTTATCAAAAGCACTCTACTACAATTGTTCCATGTTCATATAGATTTTCATTGCACATATATTTGATTGACTTTTGTTTATATGTAATTTAAATCTATGTCCTTCTAGAATCAGTGAAATGATATTAATGACTCACATCACCACCGTAAAACTGTGTGTCACAATGACTTCTGAGCTGGGATTCTCTGATCAGTAGTTATAAGGGCTGTCTGATGTCACACAGGAAGACAGTGTCCCAGTGTTACCACAGTAATTTCCACAGTAAGTACCACTGACTTCCATAGCCTTCAGTACAACTTCTACTCCCAAGACCTCTATAATTTACGTATTTGGAGACCAGCAGAAGTCTGGCAAGTGTACCGGGTCCAGTCAGCAATAAAAGCACACAGTAAACCCCTCAATTCAGGAATATAACTTTGATTTGCTGATTCATTTGTTTTCAGAAATGCACGTATCTCTGGCTGTTATTGGTGTAACAGGGTTTTTCCATGATCACTGGTGATTTTCAATTTAAATCAACTCTTGAAGTGTACAAAGGCAATTCAAACTTTTCTGCTCTGCTCAGCCCTAGATTTCTAGTAAATAAATCCACTGAGGATTTATTTACTAGAGCTTAATGCTCTTACTGGCGCTTTGCGGTACTTGGAGCTGACAGCTCGTAGTGGAGTGTGTGTGTATGTACTGTGGTACTGCTGCCAAGCTGCAACTCTTGTTTGCCTCCAGTTTCATAGCTGAATAATAGTATTAAATAACAGATGAAAGATCCGCCTGTTTCCATTTAAGAACGCTAGCTTTTGGCCAAATGTTGTGTGGAGCCTTGTGCAGCCCCTCCCCACATCCTGTTTGTGTCGCAACACTTCTGTGTCCCGGTAAAAATGCAGTCAGGCTATTATAATGTCTACAGCTCTGATCATAAAGCTGTAAAGGGAGAAGAGGGTAAAAAATTAAATTAGCAGAAAAGTGACCCCTTGGGAGCTATGGGGTGATTACACATTTACATTTTTTTTTTCATTTAGCAAATGTGTTTCTCCAGAGTCTGAGATGGACTGTCATCCCATCAAGGGTGTATCCTAACTAGATGACCACTACCCTGACTTGGACAAGCGGTTCATGATAACGAGTGGAAGAGTTTTCTCCAAAATGACTTACAATTCAATGATAGGGAATAATCAAAAGTAGATCAGTAAATTCAAAGTCATTTAGGCCTGTGATCACATCCCAGAGTAAGAGAAATGGGCTAGAAACACTTTACAGTCCCTACTAAATTTTAATTGCCCACATGATCATTCTACCATGGTTACAACTAAAACATTTCAGTGAACATTAATTCTGATTGTCTGGAACACATTCCCTCTCCTCTAATATTTCAGTATATTTCATCCTTCATTGAACTTCCTTAACTGCAGTATCAATATTAAATGTACTTTTTATAATATTTACTTTCAGCAAAGAGTACTTCTTGCATAATATACTGCGTAATCTAGAGTCGAGGAGAGGCTAACGCCTTTGGAGAAGCCAGGACTTCCAAGTTTAAAGCCTGAGTGTATCAGTACACCATCCCTGCAGAAGTTCTCTACACCCTCCAGGTTTGTCTACCTCAAAGCTTAAGCAGCATCACCTTGCATGGACAAGTTACCATTTAGGAGCCTAGAAGAGGAGTTTAGTGTAATATGGGCAAAAGAAGTGCTGCAATGCAGGGACTCAAGTGATCTTCTGTTGCTGGAGCAGGCATTGAGGTAAAGGCAGAATGTAAGTGGATTGTGCTGGATGCATTGGGGTAAATGGAGTCCCAGCTTTAGCACAGCATGATGGTGGGCACGGTGGCTTCTGAAAGAGCTCATTTGGGCAGAATTATAGCGATGAGAGAACCCAGCGGAAGGAGAGGCACGAGCAGATACAGCAGGAGGTGTGCGCAGTAAAGGAGGAAAAAAATGGATGGTTGGGATGCAGCAGCAGGCAGTATAGACTAGGTGGGAACAAGAGTTGGAACATATGTTCTCTTGGGCAGAACACTGTCATAAATTCTTGATCCAGGCAAGACAACTGCATGTCAAATCAGAGTCGGCGGTATTATACAGGGGTGGAAGATGATGGAGAGGTAGCATTTCACTGATGGCTCCAAACTGGTAGATGCAGAAACTGTAGGATCTACAGCTTTGTTCAGATTGTTTGGTTTTTATACCCTGTACACTCTTCTGGAAAAACTTTGGGAGGTGCTTATTATTCTTTTGAACTGGTGTGCTAGCTGTATTTTTACTTAATAAATGAATTAAATAAAATAAATAAATACTACATCTACAAGCTTGTAGGGACTAAAAGTTCATTACTTGAAGTTCTGAGACCAAGTGCACAAAGTAACAAACCCTACCAGGACACTACCTGCTGCATAATTTTGGTAGAAAGTAAACAATGTTTCCTATTACTTTTCTAAATGTAAATTTTTTTTTTTTTTTTTTTTTTGGGGGGGGGGGGGGTTTGCACATGTACAATATGTGTGTGTCAGTCGCTTACAAATTCTTGGTTTTTATTCTCACACTAGTGTACAGAATCAGAATGGTGTCAACTGCTTCAGTACTTTGCTTGTGGATCATGGTTGTCGAAATGACCGTTGATTTGTCACAGAACTGGTATAAAGCTGACACAGTGACAGCCAGCTCAAGACTTTGACAAAGGTCATGTTCAACTAACCCTACCATTATCTTGGCAGTTTTCGACTTACTTTCTTGCAAAAACAAAACATGTCAGAACTATGAGTAAAACATTAGCCCGGTTTACTTGGACGCAGAACTTTCTCGAAACCCAGTGTTACCGAAAGTTCTTTGGAATAATACCACGTTAGAAAGCTTATGCTATGCCGTACGGTGTCTGTTCGTGTTTGCAGTTACACCACAGCACAAGACAAAGCCAAACGCCATGGCATGTTGTTACCGTCGTTGCTGTTATTCCCGGAATTATGAAGGCTTGTGTTCTCAGCGTTACACACACGGATGGAACCGCCATACCGCCTATTTAACGAACCGTAGCGGGCAGCGGTGAATTGATTAGTCATTGTTTAAACAGTAAATACGTGATTTCAGTTTCTGCAGGCAGCAAAAACACACCCCGAGAAAAAACCAAACGCCTATCCCAAAACTGCCTTCTCCATCCGTATCCACGTCACCGCATTTTTGCGAGGCACTAACCAACCCTAGCAACCCTTTAAACATTTCCCGTCAAAACACTTTTCCCCGACGTTTGCTATGGGAAATGACGTCTGATAGTTACGCAACCATTGGCCAATGAGAGACGGGCTCCTATGATCGCGTTGACCAACGAAGTCGTCGAACCACAAGCACGGTATTTAAAAATGAGGTGAGTAAGTTCACCGGAACATAACGTGCCATTAATTACTTTTCGGTGTGTGGTATGTGGTAGTTTGGAAGTGGCAGAGCTGGTTACCTCTGCCGGGGTTGGATGACTCGTGTGTCACAAACTTGTTGACCTCACAGTGAAACTCTGGGGATAAGCGGGAAGTACGGATTCGGTGTCAATGTCACTTTACTTAATACATGATGAATTATTAATTAGGCGGCTTCAGACACCGGAAGTTTCTAATTCGCGCCACAATGGAATGGTTTGATTACCGTCACTTTTAATTTGTACACCAGATTATAATATTAATTCAGTATTGCGAGTACTGAACTTGATTTTTTGTTCCTTGGTGGTTTTACCAAACAAGTAATGTTACTATTTTATACGTACCACGTTTAGAAGTGGAAATGGTAAGTGCATCTCTAAAAGGTAAAAATGCCAGCCCCCCCCTCATGGAACTTGCTTCACAATCAAGTGTATTTTAACCATAATTGCAATTGGTGTTTGTTTTGTGGCAGTGCTCCAAAAAATGTATTGTCTAATCTAGGCTATGGTTGCCCTGTTAAGTGTTTAAGTGTTGTTTTAAGTCTGTGAAAAGGTATTATATTATCCTTATTTACGATGAACGTCAGGTCACAGCACAACAAGGTTTAGTAAAATATCTGGATTTTTCACTTTGATATTGTACGGTACTTTTTGTTGATGAGTGACCAAAGTTTGACAGTTAAATACCGCATGGTTCCGTGATACTTGTTATAGGCGCTGTATCCTGATATTGCGTTTTGTGTGAAGTTTGTTCTTGAAATTGGCATTACTTGGAGTCATTTAGGAGACTTCTGGATGTTTAGATTTGTTAAACAACATAGCGTCTGAAACAAGGAGTTCAAGACACACACGCATTGTCTGAACCGCTTGTCCCATACGGGGGCCGCGGGGAGCCTGAGCCGGAGCCTGAGCCGGAGCCTAACCCGGCAACACAGGGCGTAGGGCCGGAGGGGGAGGGGACACACCCAGGACGGGACGCCAGTCCATCGCAAGGCACCCCAAAATACTAAAGGTGTAATTTACGAGTCAGAACACATAAGTGAAAGAGAAGGCAGTGCCCGTTGGTGACTTGCTCTCTGTTTTGTCAGCAACACAACTGATATTGATATTCTAGTGCCTGGCTCTCATTTGCTAGTGCCAGATGAGATGGAGCAAAGCTTTCTGACACTCCTGGCCCAGAACCAGGCAATTCAGACAATCACATGTAATTCCATTGGGTTACAGCCATGCCAGTTTTTCTTCAGATGTGGCAAAATCCCAACAGCCTCATTGTACCTGTTGGTGTATAATTTCGATCACAGGTGTGTGTGCACGTGTTGGAGGGCTGTCTCTGTTCAGTATGTTTTTTTTTTTTTTTTTCCCCTCACCCCCTTCAATTCCACGGTCAAGATTTTGCCTAACTCTGTCTTCTTTGCAGATGTGTCCCACCTTATTTGTACAGGACACTTGACTGTTTGACTGTGAGACTAATATGCCTGAGATGCAGTCGTCTTACCAGATGTGCACCGGATTTGTTTCTGATTCCACCAGTCTTTTGAGTATTAGCCAAAGTTCATTACCTACGGTTCTTAATTATAAATAAGAACAACTAAATTGTCTGTCTGCTATAACTTTGGAACGTATAGATGATAATTAAGTGTTTTGTAGTTTGTGTGGATTTATTCCATGCACTTAGTTTGTCACATCATCATGACTTAGTTTAAAACTGCCATTAGCTTAACACCTCAAAAGTATGAAGAACAAATTGCATTACATGTAATGTAAAACCTTGAGTGATGTTTTCAGCAGTGTTCTACAAAAACTGATTGATTATTCTGTAGTGTGAGGAAATTTCTTCAATTCATTGTTGCATAGCTGAAGGGAACACATGCAGACGTCCTTCGCATGATCACTGTCAAACCCCTGTTGTGTATAGATTGACGCCACTTCTGATGTCACGTTTTGTCTGAATTGCTTTCCTGCTTGCTACATAAATGTGTCTGCACTGTCTGAGCTGCCTTGGATTGTCGCTTTGCGACTGCAGTTCCGCTTGTGTTGACTGCACACAATGGTGACCTGACATTGCAGCCTGATTTGCTGACACTGGCTTCTGCATGGAGACTAACAGGTTCTCATTCAGCATCTACACTTGGACAGATGGCAGTTGACCACAGCCAGTCCTCAAATACCTATGCATGCTTGCAATTTTACTTCCCCGTTTTCCTATTTTCCTCTTTTCCCCCCAAAGGTACTTAGGATTACTGTGGCAAAAAATATTTGTAAACTATTCTGATTGTTTTTATTTCCAGCATGGTATGATCACCACAACCATCCTTATCAACTTGTTTAAAACAGGAAATGAGAGCAAGTGCACAGTAGCCAGCCTTAAGCATAGAACTGTAAATGTTTTCTTTGCCTGCCAGTAACACTGTCCCTTAGGATAAGTGAGATGACAACATGTTAACATTACATCATCTGAAATCTTGCCTGAAAGTTAGCACCCTTTGTATACGACTGAATGGAATTCATCGGCTGCCAGAGACTAGGTCAGAAAAAATGACTGGGTGTTACATAACCTCAGCCTCATCTTGCCTCCAGCCCAGGATTAACCCACCACCCCTCCTCCAAAACTGTCATATCTGATACTTCACTAGAAATCGGTCAGTGGAAATGCACTGAGCAGATCATTGGTTGGTCCCGAGACTTTCTGCCATAAAGACAGGCACACACGTTGCTATTGCGTATTGTGCGGAAAGTGGGGAGTTCAAGAGGTCATGCTTTCCTGCTGACAGCTCATGCGTTTAATCATTTATAATGCGCGGTCCTAAGTCGAAGAATATTGCTGCACCATGTCTCACCTCCCACTCTGATTCCCTGGTATTGAGTGGCATTGTCTCTAATTGAACCCAATGCAAAGTTGAAGACTAAAGGGTTGAGACAGGATACGTGCCTTTTTGCAGGCATGCATGAAAGCGATGAGACTTGAAAGGCAGGTTGGTGCAAATTATAAGACCGACAGGAGGCAAGGAAGACGAGCAAAGAGTGATCCCATACTGTTTGCAGGACTAAGGGGAATTATGATGGTGCTGACCAGCACATTCTACTGGAGGAGGAAGGCAAGAGATGTCTGCTTGCTGATCTCTAAGGTGTCCTGTATATCCAGTTCACATTGTGTGTGCTGTTTGTCTCCATCGGCTGGTCTCCAGAAGGTTAAGCTTGTGCTGCTGCCAGCAAATGCTCTACATTCTGTTGAAGTTGCGTGATATTATTTTGTTATGAAAGCTTAGTGCTTATCTTTGAGCCATTCCGTTATTTAACTATCCAAGTTGACTTAGCATTCTTACCAATTCGTTTTTAATTTTTAGCTTGATTTACGGTAAAAAAAATATCTGGGTTGTGCTGGCAGTAAGGTGAGGCTGGTAGTAAATTGGTCACTTTTTTTTCTTTTTCTTTTTAAGTACTTGTTTTCAGTAGGATTTTTCATATCCTACATTCCATGCACCAAAAAGGGACTGCTTTCTAAATGATTTTCTTAAGCAAGTCCTTTGTGGAACTCTCAAATTAAACAAAGGTCTTCCTTCCTCATACTTCCAATTTCTGACTCTGTATAAAGTTTGCTATCTTAGGGTGCTTTTTCTAGTCCTTTTTAGATCTTATATTGGATTCTTTCTAGCAACTTTTCCAACTCTGTGTGGCTGCCAAACAACTCCCTTTTCCCACCCTCCTTCTGCCCCAAAAACCCTGACCTCATCTGCCTTTTCTCTCCTCTCCATTGTTGTCATGCTTTCTGTTGTCCATGACCTTTTGTGGTACAGTGCCGTTGTGCAACCCAAAAATGTTTTTTAAAAAATATATATTTGAAGAGTGACACAAAGTTTAGAGAGGAGATTCAATTGGGTCAGTGAACTTATTGAACGGAGCTGAATGATCCCCTGCTACATAGCAGTTGTGAGTTGTGGGCCTGGCCTGGATTGCATAAGTACATGGCAGGATGTTGGTTCAAGGCCAAATGCCTGTGGAGATGATTCTGGATCACCTGAAACCCTCCTTTACTTCCCAGGGAAAAAGTACTGCCATAAATGTGTTAATCCTCAGCTATATCCACCATGTTCCCGGCTTCACCACTACCTCTTCTTGTCCTTGATACAGGGTTGTCTGGGGGGCATGTGGCTGGTTCACTGGGCAATGTTGTAAAAGCTGACACAATTCCACCAGTCTGGTTTACAGAGTTGGCCCAGGCTCAGATGGATGGGGAATAAAGAATGATGGGGGATGGGTGGGGTTTTAGTGAGGCATGACTGGACTCTTCAGTGTCCAGATTCAGCACAACCACCTCCAAACACAACTCTGCCACTTAAATGGCCATGTTTTTGCCCTGTCGGTTTTTGTACATTGTTAGCCTTGACTGCAAACATTTGCTTCATTTTCAAACTGTCAGGTAGCCAGTTAACAGCAACAGAACATTAATTTTCTGTCTGCGTTCGGAGATGGGGAAGGAGACTGACGTCTTTGCCGATGCAGCGGCACATTCTCACGAAGGTGATAGCACTGCTCGTGAGGCAGTCGGCCGTAGATGTTGTCACCCCCTCCCACCACAGCCCTGTTACTGTAACCAAGACTACCTGACTCATATCTCAGTGTGCACTCATTTCATGCATGCAAATATAATAACACGTCTGCAGCATCAGGAGCTGTATACATGTCGAAGAAGGGCATTTTAATGTGTGAGTAAGTGGCAGGGTGGGAGTATCTATGGCTGTCACTGTCAAGGACGAAAGAACATTTATTTCTAGGTATTAAAAACAGTCATACTTTCCACGTTATATAGCAATATAGTCCTGTTGCTGAATTTTTTGCGTAGTCATTGGCAGCATTTATGTGGTTCTCTGGTGAAACAAGGGTTTGTTCACCGTAATGTGGTCTCCAGCAGGTCCTTTCAGATCACCGGCCCTATTGCACGAGCATCCACCTGTCTGGCTGAGTTGATTCTTTATTTTTCTTACAAAAAACTTGCTAAGATTTCAGTGGATTGTTTAAATTTGTGTAAAAACCTGGAAGAGTTGAGGTTTCCAGGTCATGTCATATATAAGAAAATATAACCCAAATAGCATAACAACCTTACCTGGTCAATATAGACCACACTCATTTATAGACCAAGATCTCATTTTACATTTCAGTTCCATGCACCCCCACAGCTTCAGTCTCATCCACCTCATTGTAGACATCCTAGTCCAATGTAATAGCATGACTTGGTAGGTATAGTGCTCAGTGTGAAGGCCAACACTTCATTTATATGCTGTCTTACAAAATGTTCTGCCAGTTTTTCTATGAGTAGCACACATTCCCTCTTTGCAGAATGCATATATGTATTTATAACATATGCAAATGGTTAATCTGTAGTGAATGAGCTATGTGTGATTTCTAGCACAGTCCCACTGACAGTTTCTCATTTTTAGAGAAATTGCAAGGGAGAATTCTCTGTGACATTGTGTGAGGACAGCGAAGTAGCTGTGTTTTTCCACTGCGTGCAGAGCTGGTGCCATGTTTCCCTTGGCGATCTCAGGTTAGGTGTCCCTTGAGTCAGGTAGCACACCAGCCCCTTGTCATCCTCCCCTAGTCAGTGTAGCAGCACTGATAGGAAATTTCCTTTCACTGCACCAAATAATGAGGACCTTGGATAAAGGGGGGGCCCTGGAAAAAAGGGGAGGGGGGGAATGGAATATGGTGATAATTCTCTAATTTGTTGATCATGTGTTAAACATAGAACCTAATGAAAGGATGCACAGCAGAATGTGAAGAGTGTGGTGTTCAGGCTGTGAGACAACATATAGTGGAGCGCAACCGGTCTGTTCGGATCCCAAAAAAAAATGGGGTCAGGGACGTTGCTGCACGAATGCAAGATAAAGAGCGGACCACTGGAGAGAGCTGGGAGGGATGAACTGCAGAGGAGAGGAGGAGGTGTGGGACTGGAGGAATCCTGGGGGAGGGCAGCGTTGGGGTGCCATACTCGTGCTGCAGCAGCACGTGCCGCTTCGCTCACGTGCACAGAGAAAAACGGGCCACAGAGTTGCGTGTCTGCATATGCGTGCACTCGCACATACCATGCAAATGCATATGTATTTATGTATTACATGAAAACAAAAGAACAAGACCTACTTGGTTAATCACTCAAATAGACATTCATATGAGTGAGACATTCATATACTGTAGAGATGCTTATACCACAATGAAATTGTGTGCAGTTTGGTGGGCATAAATGCAGAGACTGTACAAAAATACATACTGCTACTGATACTGTTGCTGAGTGGATGGAAAGTGCTGAAAAATACTGTATGTTGGCCAGCTAACAACACTACATATTGCGTGGGGATGTTCAAAAAGCCGACGTGCTGGCATGTAGGAAAAAAAATTTGTCCTTGGCTTATCTGAGTGTGATTTTTTTTTTTTCTCCCTTCCTTTCCTCTTCCTCCTGTATTGTATGTCCCACTCTGTGCTCATGCCTAATTCAATTTCCATGTAAAACTTTAAAAGCCATTCTTGAGTTTCAGTGTCCATGTCCTTCTGGCCCAATGCTCCCTCTGAGTTGCCATCTCTGTGTCTCATTGAGTCAGGCTGAACTTCTGGAGGTCATCAGTGCCACTTCAGGTGCCAGATGTCACTGAGATCTGTCTTCATAGATGGGTAATGCATATATCTATAAATATGTAGCGTAGAGACTGATACGTCTCAGCATGTGCCAGTGCCTATTTTGGCATGTTGGTATTTACATTTGATATTCGAGTACTTTGAATGTACAGAGTCAGCAGGTATGTATTCCCGCTGCTTCACGTGAAGCCGTGTTGATGCGATCCTTCCGAGTGTTAGAATATACAGAAACTGATGCCCTGTCGGGATCAAAGTGTGCGAGCTCATTAATGTACGTGATTGTTCTTAACAGATCATTCTTGTCAACATTTCCAGTGATCCCACTTACACTGTATGAAGTGCAAATATAGATCTGAATTCAAAACAACTGCTAAGGGTAAAATATTTTGTGTATACTACAGATAAAAATGAAAAAGTTTATATTACAATTTAAGTGGTCATAATTTGTGGTTGCTGGGTACCCTGGTGCTAGTGTGTTTACATCAAAGTAAAGCTGCTTCCACAGAAATATCTTAAATGACGGTCCGAGTAGATCTGCACAATGTAGCAACACCAAGTTAAACTGAACAATGACAATAATCAATACCAATGACATTTTTATGCATGATGGGGACATTAATGCATAAAGATGTTATTGGTATTGATTATTGCATCAAATGCACTGACTTCATCTTGAATTATAAAGACAGCTTGTCAAGTTCAGGTGTTTATTGTTCACAAGCTGCTTAAGTATCAGACACGATGACCGAAGTAAATGATCTAAACAAGATCTGTCACTGCACAAGCTGATATTTACACATACTGCACGCACACAGGGTACCTCTGCGTCCGGTCCTGCCTTCGCAAAGAGTGCAGGGCGCTCGGATAACTACCATTTCATTGGGTTACATCAAGAGCCCTACTGACTTTATTAGGGATTAGGAAGCAAGCATGGGGAATTTCTGCTGAAATCCCCGAAGGTTTCCAAGCGGTCCCTAATTAAGGGTCTCGGAGGACATCACGTCATGTGGTCTGAAGGAGCAGGCTGCTTGACGGCCTGTGAAAGTTGGCCTCCTGGTACTAGACCTCAGTGGTTAGTCGTACGAGAAAAACAGCAAGACTTTGACTGCTGCAGGCGATTTCTGCATCCCCATCACGAATGGTTTGGCTCCGAGTGATAAAACACCCACTTGCTGAGTCACGCTGGAGACGGGAGCTCTGAATCCGATGTTCATTCGTGCTGGGTCTTTCTGCAGTGGAAATTTCCTATTTATTTCACAAGAATTTTGATGGCCAGTCCCTCTCCAAAGCAGCCTGTCCTCTCTTTCTTTCGTTAACCTCTTACAGGTCCATCCTGTGACAAACGTGCTGACGAGACACGAGTGATGGTGATGACCTCAGGGCAGCCGCTAGAGAACAGCAGGCCTGCTGGCTAATCACAGGGGAGTAGAGCGGTTTCCTCTGTGGATTGTCCAACCATGATGCTGAGGTCCGTTGCGTAATAAGAACGGTGCGCTTCAGGTGTGGGTTTATCTCGTAATGGCAGTAAGTCAGATTGAGGAATTGTCCACTTAATGACAGAGGGCAGAAGACGGAGCTGCAGCGTAGTGACGCCAGCCCCGGCCTCGACCAGCAATGCCGCGTAAGCTGACGCACCAGCGCTGCTCTGATCTCAACTGGCTCATCGGCCATTTGCTGCAAGCAGAACAATTTTGAGCCGCAGGTCCAGCTTTCCGTGACATATTATGGGCGACCGCGGTGAGTCTGCAGGTTTTGCGTCTGGTTCTCAGTTTTAATGGCAGTAGCGTCAGGAGGCTCAACCCCCCAGTTCGCACTCATCGGCAGTGGTCCCTCGACAGCGCGAGACGTGCGAGTAACCAGAGCGACGTGCGAGGAATAAATCTGCTCCCCTCAGCACCTGTCAGTCCATCTACTCATGTGGAGTAGATGTGGCTGAGAGAGCCTGGGAAGGGATTCGTGAACCCTTGCTCACTATGTCTCTGAGACGTGCCATGCTCTTCTCAGACATTTATTCACTCCTCCTGCATCTCACTGCTGCCAGCACAAGCAGAAAATGCTAGGTCAGAGCTTGTGCAGTAGACATTTATCCGTAGTTCAGCTACTAAACATTGTTGTTGACTAGGTAATTGGTACAAATTTACATTTTTTTCATTTGGCCGATGCGTTTCTCCAAAGCAACTTACAATGTTAAGGTTACAATTATTTACCCATTTACACAGCTGGGTAATTTTACTGGAGCGATTTAGGGTAGGTACCTTGTTCATGGGTACTACAGCTGGAGGCGGGAGGTTGAACTTGCAACTTTTGGATCCAAATGCAGTATCTCTAACCACTACACTACCAGCTGTCCTAAAATTTACATTTATTTAGCAGATGTTCTTCTCCAAAGTGACTTCCAATGAACTCTATGTAGTGTAATCAGCCCACACACCTTTTTCCACCAAGGTGACTTACACTGCTAGATACACTACTTACACTGGGTCACTCATCCATGTATCGGTGGAACACACTCTCTCTGTCACTCACACACACTATGGGGGAATCTGAACAGCATGTCTTTGTACTGTGGGAGGAAACCAGAGCACCCAGGGGAAACCCATGCAGCCACAGGAGGAACATGCAAACATCACACAGACTGAGCAGGGATCGAACCCATGTCCTCTCGCACCACCCAGGCACTGTGAGACAGCAACGATACATGCTGTGCCACCATAGTCTCCTTTCTACAACCAGGTGGAATCCGTACACCTTGAATACACAAAATAGGTGAAACTGATGGTAAAATATTTTTTTGATGCTGTGTTCTGAGGCCTTGTGCTTGGTCAGCACTCTGCATGGAGACGTAATCAAAGGTCGAAATGAGGGCTCCTGTAATACGTTGAATTCGTCGCTGGCCCTGCTTGCTTGTACCTTGCTCTTTAACTGTTTGAGCTTCTTTCCAGATGAATAGACATGATCCAAAGGAAGATGCTACCAGTACTAAATTTTGTGGCACCTGTAATGTGCTCTGCAGCAATGCTGTTGCCAGAGGCACTTTTATACAAGACTACTGGTCCGTCAACATTCGGGCAGACATAAAAATTCGTAAAATGGAGTCAGTATTAGCATGGTCTGCTCTTGGCAGTGTCTTACTGGAATTACCACATGTTGGATTTACTTTGATCTTGGGCACCTCTCGAATTTTCCAAGAGCATGCAAAAGTTAAGCTGAAGGAATGGGAAATTTTGCAAGTGGTTGCAGATCATATGACGTTTGGCATAGTTTTCATGGCGGGTGTCACACTCAAAGCTTTCCAGCCTCAGATGATGAATTTCCCGATCCTTTTCCACAAACAGCCTTCAACAGACTTTCAACACCTTCAGATAAGATGTGTCTGATGTGTGCTAGACGTTTAATAACAGCAACGGGTGGTTGCTATGTGTCTATCTGACTTTTGTCTTCGTGAAGCTTAGTGGTACAAATATATTTCGATGTGTTTGTGCTGTCCTGTCTGTACAGTCCAGATTTGTGTGATGGGACCGTATGTGGATTTCAGCGAATAGAGTTGTGTTGATGTGTGCATGCAGAACGTGTACGTACAGCTGTGTGTTTAGTGCAAAATGATTTTTTTTTTTTTTTTTTCCAGTGTGCTGTGACTGTTTAATGATTTGTATGCATATGAGATGTTGACAGTATTATGTTAAGGGGGTTTCTGTGTAACTGGTATTTTCCTTGTATTTGGCAAACATTCTTTCATGAATTACTGTCATAGACCTTCTGATCTGAGATGCATAACACAAAGGAAAATGCAGGCCTGCAAAGGACTTGATGAACCCAACTCGTCTCCATAAAAGATGTCCTATCCTTCCAGCACTCCAACTGCTTACAAAGCCTTTTGCTTGAAGGGTCTTGGGCAGTTATAAATCAAACTTTGGCTCTTCAGTCACGTTGATGCTTGGAATTCTGCAGAATGACAGGGGTTTTTGCTTTGAAGTTTGTTTGAGACTTTTTTTTTTTCTTCTTTTCCTGGAGCCTGAATACTATTTTCCAGGAAAAGGAGCCATATGCGCTTTCCTTCAGGTGACCTTCGGCCTCTGACGTGCCTGCACGAGCCACGTTCTCCTGTCTCTGAGAACAGTGCTGCCGTCCAGACAGAAAAAGATTGCGTGTGGGTCCCTAACAAGGTAGAGAGTTGGTTGGGATTTTTTTGTTTGTGATGTTATGCTATGATTTGTCAAGTGCTACAATATTGGATGCTTGCATTATTTTTGTGATATCAGTGCCTTTATAAAAGCAACTAATATGAGCCCAGATTGACCTTGGAATCCATAACAATTATGTGGAAAGCATTATGAATGCAATAAAATCGTGAAAGCAATAAAATATTATGTATCGGAGATTTCCTAGTTAATTTTTTAGTATAAATCTGCTCTTCACTTCTGAATACTGTCAGATGTTAGAATGAGCTTTTTAATAATGCAAAGGCAACCTTAATATACTCCACTATACTTAAGAAAAGCTAGCTGTACCCATTGTTACTTCATCTCAATGTTTTTTCTTTTTTTTTTTATTGACCAAGAGCAGCACTCATGCAACAAGAGGTCTTTCTTTTGACAGTCTCTTCCTGAGTTCCAGACAGGCTGCATTCTGTCTCTGAGAGCCAGAGAATGTGCTCCTCAGGTTTGCTTCTGGCTCAGTTCCAGAAGGACTTCATGTTCCTTACGCTCAAAGAGGGATTGAGTATCTCTCTCTCATATCCAGCCTGAATATATTTCGTGTTTTCAGGCTCCATGGAGGGTTATAGCAATATGGCTTGTGCCTACATCTCTTCAAAGTTGTTTTATTGTTTTTCTATGAATGTACGTGCGGGCTGCCGTGTGCAAAACTTGTTGCCTCCTAACCCCCATACCAGTTGTGGTACGTGTCACATTTCCTGAACTAAATGCTAAGTTTGGTAAGGTTCTTTTTCCTGTTGAGGTTTGTAAAGTTTCACTTGAGCACTTCAGCAGGGTTGAGACCTGAAACAGACCTCAGGTGTGTGGTGCTGGCGCTTAAATGTGTAGCATACATCTCGACCCGTGTATTGCTCAAGGAGAAGCATCTGCAAGACTCCGAGACATTCCTTCTGCTCAGTTCATCTCGAGCCTTGCAGGAGATTCCCGGACCACTGACAAGTTTGTTTACCATACAGCATGGCTCGAAGATGAGTTGACTGCGTCTCATGGCCTGATGTGGCTGTGTGATTCTTGGTGGGCACACAAAGATTTTTTTAAAACCTGGGACTTTTCATTGCCCCTCAGCATGCTGTGCATCTTCCTGTTTTAGTGAAACAAGATATTGGTACATGCAGTAAGTTCAGTAGCGCTCTCCCACCCTCCACCCAGGGGAAATTAAAAAAATAAGTCAAACATAGACTGTACTATCAAATTAATGTGTGTTGATACAGGGGGGTGTGGTGACGTGGTGGGTTTGGCTGGGTCCCGCTCTCTGGTGGGTCTGGGGTTCAAGCCCTGCTTGGGGTGCCTTGTGACGGACTGGCGTCCATGGTGTGTCCCCTCCTTCTTTGGTCTTGCGCCCTGCGTTGCCAAGTTCGGCTCCGGCTCGCTGCGACCCCGCTCGGGACAAGTGGTTTCGGCCAGTGTGTGTGTTAATACATTTTTAAGGATGCATGAATAAGGCTATGAGTTGATCCCCTTATCAATCGGTCAGGTCGGAGTCAGTATTAAACACCTTTGGCTCAATGACAGAGGCGGCTACTTGCACGTCCTGCTCCTTCAGTCGGCTCTATGACACGAAAAACTGCCTCCATTAATCCCCTGCCCACCCGCTGTCTACTGGAAGGTGTCTGCTGTTTCTTTGACCTGAGGTCATAAGTGCTTAATGTACTTAAGTAGGCTGGCTGGGTAGATTGATTTTGTTTGGTCCTGGTATATGAGTGATTCCTCTGGAGACTTTTTAAACACAGTCATTATTTGTTACCAGTCTTGTGTACTTCTTTTAATTGAAATTGATGCGATCCTGACTTGTTTGTTCTTATTGTTGTAATTGTGCTGTGTTAACAGAAGTGTTTCTATGTTATGCTGTCTGTATGGTTGTTTTTCTGAATAGCTTGTCAAAGCCAAAGATCCCATGTGAAAGAGGTCTAAGGACCGCAGTCATGCTTGCTGAAGAATACACAGACCAAACAAAAAAGCCCATAAATGCCCACAGACTGAGTTTTCAAGGTTGTAGATGTGCACCTCTCCCATTGCTCTCTCTGCTGTGTAACTAACACCCTTGAGAATAACCAGTATCCTGGTAAAGATGTGGGCTAGAGGTGGGGCCAGCTCAGCCTTTGAACCCATAGACTATCTAGTGTTCTGAAATGGTGGAGCTTGGAACATGGATCCTCATTTTGTGCTCCTAGAAAACCCAAGCCTGGGGAGGGGTTTTTTTTCCCCACAACACCTGACCCAGGATTCAGTTTTGCAGTATAGTGCTTTGAGTTTCCACCTTTTCTGACCTCCATTAAACTTCCACCTACCCAGAACTTATTTTTGCAATTGAGCCATGTGATGAAGGGTATTCAGGCTGCCCTATTCACTGGAAATTGTCGTAGGTGTTGGTAAAGTCTTACGTTCTCCCATTTGTGATGTCTACAGTGATGCTCTTTTCCAATCCTGAGCTCTGTCATTCCTAGTCCCTGCTTCCCCTGATCTACACAGAAGTGGATGGCGGTGTTTACCTTTGCCATGGGAAGCCAGCGGAGATAAAATTGCCAAGGATCTTGCCATGGAGGTTGTTATGCTGGCACACTGGGCTGAGAAACTTGGTCAGAACAGGACCGTCATCCAACCTGCCGAAGAGGTGCGCGCACGGACTCTCGTGCAGGTGCATTTACCCTCCAAAGTGAGTCAGGCAGTTGACTTCTCCATTTCCGGCAAATTGCAGTGTTTGAAGAGGTATGAGAGAGCTGCAAGTATTAGAGGGGAAATGGTGTGATCCTGCTGTATCCACTGTCAGTGTCTCAGAGCTCAGGAGCCACTGACTTTTCCATCTCCTGTGGCATATGGTTGTGGTGCTTGACTAACGGAAAATTCTGTCCGTCTGTGATTTGTTTTTGTCCCAGTATCTGCTTTATCTGTGTCACCAACCATATGGCTGTGGTGTCTGTGTGTGTATGTGTGTATTCCTCCACACCATGTGCCGTGCTTGACAAGCGTAGAGTATTATTACAATGTGTGTATCAATGGCTGGTGGCGGGCAGTATTTTTAGCCAAGCATTAGGGAGACCTGTTTGAACCTCCTGGGGACCTCAATCTCACCGCTAAATAGGCTAGTGATTAGCTGAGCTATTTTCCATTTGCAGGAGCCACGGTCATGGAGCAAGAGACGCAAAGGGTGGGATGAACACCCCAGACCTTGACCGCATCTTCCCTTCACTCGTTACTCCTCACACACTGCGTGAAGCTGTTAACACCCTTATATTTAGTCCGCATAACTTCAGTATTTCTTCAGGAGACATTCAGTTGTGTCACAGCTTGACCATTAACTGACACTATAAGAAAGTGGTTCGTTTGACACGCGTGCTTCTGTATTTTGTCAACACATAGTAAGAGAAAACCTGATTGTTGTTGTTTTATCGCAGTATCATAATCCTGTAATACATCAACACTGGAGCCCACCTGGCTCTAGGAAACACCTGTACGTGCGCACGCTCCAGATGTCCATGTGGCTTTCCTGTAAACATGCTGTAAGGGAAGGAGCAGGTATCCTAGTAAATAAAAATATGCAAGAATTATCTATATATATTCAAATACATATTTGAATTCACTTCTATAGGTGCTGAAATTGCTATAGCAATTTCTATTATGCACTTTTAATATTTATATTGAAACTCTTGCATAGTAAAGAGGACAGCTGGTAGCATAGTGGTTAGTGCTACTGCCTTGGGATCCAAAGGTTGCAGGTTTGAGTCCCCACCTCTGGCTGTAGTACCCTTGAGCACAGTACTTACCCTAAACTACCCCACTAAAACTACCTAGCTGTATAAATGGGTAAAGGATTGTAAGCTTGTAGTAACTGTAACCCTAATATTGTAAGTTGCTTTGGAGGAAAGCATCACATGAATGTCAAAGGTATAGACATAGTTTATGATAAAGGCCTACCTGGTAAAAGACCAAAATTCTTCTTGACAGAGGAGAAGTGGTGAATTGGAGTCAAGGGGAGCTGTTTAGATAGATGTTGCAGCTTTCTCAGCATCCGGAGAGGGCTTCCTGCTCTGTCCTGTTCTTGCCACCGCTCTCGGAGGAGTTCATCAGCCATGCCTTTTTACTGAACGTGGTCCAAAAGAAAACCTAAATCAGCAGCAGCAACAACAAAACACCTTGACTGGGCAGTTTACACTGCAACCTCCTGTCTGCTAAATTGATGCTGGTAAAAGTTAAGCCGTTTAAACACTGTGTGGCAAGGTGGTATTTTTGTGAAGAAAGGTTAATAGCATTCCTTGCAGATAATAATGGGCCACGTGCTCCCATAAACTCCTCAGTCCTATGCAATTATGGTGCTGTTTTTTTTTTTTTTTTTTAAAGTGTTTTTTATGATATGTTGTTTGGTATCAGATTTCGGTAGTGAGAGGTTCACCTCAACTTTCCTGAACCTTTCAAACTTGTTCGGAGAGCTTCAATGCCTCCGATGCTCTTGCCAGATCAATGTTCGGGGCAGGAGTCGGGTTACATGTGGCAAAGGGCAGGACATGCCTTCACCCTGCATGGCTGGCTTTTTGGCGTTGATGGCAAGTGCCCTTGAAGATGTCCTTTTCGTTATAGTCTCGGTATGGTTGACGTGTGTCCCATCTTTCAGCTGCACTTTGTGTTCCTCCTGAATGATATTTCTCTGTGTTAAGCGTGTGTGTTATCACTTGGCTGTGGAGCTTCGACCATCAAATGAAATATCGTGCAAGAAGTCTTCTCTTGCGACACCTTTGTTCTCCAAAACTGAGAATCCACCAGCCACTTACCTACTCAAGGCACCTCTGTAATGGACATGCAAGGAGGCAGTGCACCGGGAATGCATTGGACAGCATTTGACATTACTGTGCAGTAGGTTATTTCCTGATTTATGATGCCATAGACCAGGTACACTGGACAGTTTATTTGACTGTGATAACAAAGTGATGTCTGGTAACACCTTGGCAGGGAATGTCCTAATATGGTTCTCCAGTGGTAAACAGCTGTTTGTGAACAAGAGAAATGAGTAAACTAGGTAATACCTAGTGGCGTGTCTATCTCAGTCTGCAGTCTTTAAGTCTGGGTCACGGTGTCTGCAAAGCAAATCCACTCTAATCCTTCATGATGGATGACTCTTATTGAGAAAGACTACTAATTAGATTGTGATTGCCATATTCAACAATTTGTTTGCTCTTATGTAAAGAATATCGGTTGACCATTCTTTTTTCAAGTCTTGCAAGTCATTGAATAACAATGGTTGTCAAACTGCCTTTTAGTGTGTAGTTCATTTCAGGCCACCTTGCTTCAATTAAGTTTACTTCCCCTCAGTGGCCCATTTTAATGTCCTCCTGCCTTTCCAGCTGGCTGGATTAGACCAGTCTGCGTGACACTGTGCTGGTGGTCCAAGGATCAGAGCTCTTTGAAGCCCCTTGTAACCTGCCGTACCTACGTGATCAGGTTGCTCCTGGCTCCCTTATTAGGGTGTGGATGTTGCTCTCCAGAACTGCAGGCCATCTGTCACTTCATAGACTTCTTTGGCTCCCGATTTCTCAGTTAAATTGGCTTTTTTGTTCCTATCTAATCTGCGCTGAGCAGTGGAACATGGGGGATTAGAGTGTCTTTAGTGTCTGTGGGTCCTGGCCATCGTCCCGCTAACCCGGCAGCACTTGCTCTCTGGCCTCGTCTACTCTTCATTCAGCTCTTGGTTAACTCAGCAAATGAGTTTATGGAGCAGCAAGCGTGATTAACCAGCTCCTCCCTCTGGGTGAGTGCTTTTCCCATCATTCCTGTCTGCCTCCTTCCCCCTCTTTCCTCCAAACAGCCAAACAGTCTGAGTCAAGGTGCTCATCAAAGTGGCTGGTCTGTCACATGTGTATCAGACTTGCTTGGTTGTTTGTTTATTTGTCCCTCTTGTCATGTCTGTGCTAGAACCTCTGATGCAAATTCATGCGTGCCTCATCAGTTTGGACACATCAAGGCCCTGCCATAACTTCTGGATTCTAAATTTAGATCCGCACAACCGGAGATCCTCCCTAGTCTCAGTTCCCTAAGGCATGATGACTTGCACAGCGCCCCCTGTCTGCCTCACGAACGCTGCCAGCGTACCGTTCTGTATTTTACCGATCGTACCCGTTGGTGAGCGGGAAGGGCTCGCTGTACCGCTCGTTGTTCCCTACTAGGCTCTAAATTATGGTCTGGTTGACAGGTAGGTGCTAGTAATGATTCCGGAGAATCGAGAACAGCTGAAAACTACTTTCTTCTCATTTTTCCCCGTTTCGTTTCTTCTTCTTTCTTTTTCTCTTCCTTTTCCCATCCCCCAACCCTTCCCCACCTCCCCCTTTGTTTGCCTGCTCTGTGCGGTCGCTTCATCCCCACCCAACAACAGCCGCCCCTCCCCGATTGGCTGCGACGAAGGAAGGGGGCGGGACCGTCTGACTTGTTGTGGTCTTTTCTAGTCCCCTGCCAGTCCGTCATTTCAGTTCCAGCGAGGAAGTGAGACGCACTACCATCTCACTTGTGACATTTAAAGCCACAGTGAAACCAAAGCTTTTTTTTTTTTCTTCTTCTTCTTCTTCTTCCAAATTTCTGCTTAGCATCCCACTCTCAGGGAGGACATTAGTTCAGTGGATAGCCTGCTGGGAAGCTCTTCTTTACTGAATAAATGGAGTAAAAATCTCTTTCCACCCCGTTCCTCCTCTCGTCTTTGTATTTCAGTCGCCTCTGGTGTCAGGAATTTCAGTTTCACCCGGGGATTTCTATTGTGCTGCCAGCTTGTCGCTCGGTCCTCTCTGCCGCCCCACTGGGTCTCTCCATCTTCTCAACCCCCCCAGCCAGGAGTCTAATGCTTGTCGAAGATGAGTCCTGCGCTAGAAGCCATCATGCAGGCAGAGCAGCAGCGATATTCTAGCAAAGGGGTCCTGCTCGAGCCCTTCGTTCACCAGGTGGGGGGCCACTCCTGCGTGCTCCGCTTTGGGGAGCAGACCATCTGCAAGCCTCTCATCCCCAGGGAGCATCAGTTCTACAAGAGCCTCCCTCCCGAAATGAGGAAATTTACCCCACAGTATAAAGGTAAGTCCCTTCTACTAGCTGCCTTGAAAGCGGAGTATATTGTCGCCAGTGCTCCGTCTCCATCGCGGTGTTGTGTAATATTGACAGATACGGGCATGAAGGGTGAGTCAGTATCATGGTGTTTCCAGTAGGACCGTTCATGTCTCCGTGTTGCGTGGGGTACACAGGTGCCGGTACCTCGCCAGGTAATAGACAGCAGCATTTGTTTTGTGGGTAGTAGCCAGTTTCAATATGAATGGGCAATGTGGAAGGCGGTCTCGTCGCCCAACACCTTTCCGCTAGAGGGTGCCCTTGCCCCCCCCGAACCTCCTATGTGTCCTTGCATGCCGTCAGCTCTGCTGTGTCATAAGATGAGTGCGGCGGCCAGCCTCCGAGTCCGTGCTCACATGGCCATTGACGTGGTACCACGGGGCGACGTACGCCGTGGACACGACACCGTGCGCCGCCCTGTACCAGCTTGTGTTATTCCAAAGCTGGATTTGGTGGTCAAGAGGGAAGAGGCGAGGTGTCGGTGTTTGATGGGTCAGGGACAGCTCGCTCCGGGATGTGGCGTCCGGGCCCCAGGAGCTCATGCGGCATCCCTGTGTTGTCCCCGATGTTCCCTAAAACCACAGCACTAAACTCAAGGGATCTTATTCTTCGTTTTCTCACGCGCATTCTGCTGTCAAACGGAACCTATGGGAGAAAATGGGATAGAGGTGACTCCGTACGCATCACATACACACATACCCGATAGAGAATTGTGTAGGCACATAAAAAGAATAAAGCGATCACAGGCCGTGTGCCGCATTCACATGTTCACGTGTCTTAACCGTTCACTGACACGGCAGACTCTGCCACGAGGCTCTGTTGAGCAACAACCTGGCTTGGAAGGAGTTAATTTGCCGAGCTTGGGAACGGCTGTGACGCCGTTGCTTATGATGTCACTTGCGAGGAGGGTAACTGCAGAGGACGATCGGCCTCTGGGTCCTAGAGGGTCCCCAACACGAGTGCCATTTATACCTGCATTATTGTGTTTCGTTTTGAAAAACAGATATCTTTTACAACATAAAGTGTCCTCCTTTTTTGTCTGCGTAATGTATATATGCATTTCATCCCTAAAGTATGAAATTAGCTGTTAAAATATAATGTATTAGGTTATTTAATTCTGATTAGCAATGTATTACATAATCCAGTGTAAGGATGTTGGTGCTTTTGATCCTAAACTGAATGCCCTGCACCCCGAGAAAATGGTATTTATCTTAAATGCAGATATCAACTCTTATTTTGCTACTTCTCCTTTCACAAGCTCTCGGCCTCCGTTCGTCCTTTTTTCCACACACCTTTCACCTGGAATACCTCCTTTTAGGGTGAAAACCGTTCTCTTTTCTCCATCAACCCCCAAGGCCCCAAAATAGCATAGCTGTTTGTACTCCCCTACCCCACTGGACTATATGGTTAGAGAAATGATCTAACAGACAGCACAGGAATGTCACACTTTGTCCCCAACCCCACACAGACTTCAAATGCCCATTCCTGTCTGTCTGGATTTTTTTTTTTTTTTAAATATTGCTTTAAATGGAAAAACAAGTCAAAGGGCTTATTTGCTTCCATATCATCAATATTTTGCTGAGGAATGAAAGTGTGTTTATTTTTTTTTTTTTTAAACAACTTTTGTATGCATTTTCAATGTGGTGTGGTCTACTAATGCTTCATTGTTAAACTGTACATGTATGCAGAAGTGGAAACAACAAACTAATAAAGCTCATTTTGAGTTGTACAAGTTGAGGCCTCCTGTTTTTGTTTTGCGGTGTAATCTTGCAGGGTGTGAACATGCAAACGTGCACAGCCCATCTACCTGCTCAGAAAGACGGCTTTGTGCCGAGGGGGAATGGGGGTGGGCATCTGTGCTGGAAAAAATGTGTGTGTAAAAATAATATCCTTGTACATGGCGCATACCAGGATTGTGCACCTGCTCTCTCCCCCAACCTGAGTCTTTTCATGGTTTGCTTTGTCATGATCCTCTGATCTGTTGGCTTTATTCCTGTTTAAAGAGATCAGTGTTTCAGAGGCTGAAGTCGGGGGTGAGTGTTTAAGAATATCTGGCTATTTTTATACGGGGGACTCTGAATATCCTGTCAAGCTTCTCCTACCAATGCTCTGACTGCTATAGTGCCTTCTAGCAGACAGCCTGACCTTTTTTGTCCCGTGTCCTGTAGGCGTGGTGTCGGTCAGCTTTGAGGAAGATGAGGAAGGGAATCTGTGCCTCATTGCCTACCCCCTGCACAGCGAACAGGGGGATCTGGAAAACGTTGATCCCACTGCCAACCTGGAGCCCAAACACAAGATGCTGAAATGGGGCAAGAAGAAACCACCCACCCTGCTCACAGAAAGTGACCACTACACCACAGACAGGACCAGGCAACTGCGTAAGGAGGACAAGATCAAGAGGTGAGAAGGTCATGACTATAAACCATACATCTTGCTGATCCTTTGAGAACCTCATAATAATGTGTACTTGCAGCAGAAACTAAGGTAAGGTGCAGCTAAGCCCATGTTTTGTGCCTTGAGCAAGGAGTAGTGATGTCCCTTTGTATTTCTCTTTTCTTGTTTTCCTTGCCCCTGTACAAGGGCATCCTCTCATCCAATCTTTTTTCTCTTCTTTCCGTACTCCATAGCCACAACCGTGAGGACATTCAGAAGGCTGAGGTGCTCTACTGCAGTCTGGAGAAGGGCAAGGTGGTGCCTCAGATCAAGCACAACCCCTGGAGTCTCCAGTGCCATCAGCAACAGCTGCAGAGGATGAAAGAGAACGCCAAACACCGCAACCAATACAGTATCCTTTCAAACCACTGCGTCCTTTTCAATGCATCACAACAATCTGGTCTGCTTTCATGTGCAAATCGCTTTCAGAAAGGTCATAGGTTAATGGAAAATTTTGCATTTCGTACAGTTTGTCTACCATAGTTTAGCATGACAGGAAGTAGCTCCTGTCATGCTAAACTATGGTAGAAAAGCTCCTCAAATGTATATAAATAAGAAATTGAGAGCTTTCCCAGCAGTTCCTTCCTTGACTCAAGACCATTTCCAGAATTCATCCTGCTGGAGAACCTGACGTGGCGCTACAAAGTGCCCTGCGTGTTAGACTTGAAGATGGGCACACGCCAGCATGGCGACGATGCCTCAGAAGAAAAGAAGGCTAACCAGATCCGAAAGTGTCAGCAGAGCACATCGGCCTCCATTGGCGTGCGACTGTGCGGCATGCAGGTGAGCACAGCAGGAATGTGGCCATTTTTACTGTAAAGTCAGCAGAACACAGAGAAAGAAGTGCTTAGAAGGCAACTTCTTCCTTTCAGAGATAGACATAAGCGTGTTGTTACCCTAGAGTATTTTTGAGTTGGCAGTCTTGTTTACAGCACTTTTAACAAGCGCTTCTGCTTCTCTTCTCCATCCAGGTGTACCAGTCTGATTCAAGGCAGCTCATCTTCATGAACAAGTACCATGGGCGCAAACTGACTCTGGCAGGCTTTAAGGAAGCGCTCTTCCAGTTCTTTCACAATGGACGACGGTTGCGTCGTGAGCTTCTCTCCCCGGTGCTGCGGAGACTTCGAGAAATGAAGGCGGCACTCGAGGCCTGTGAATCCTACCGTTTTTACTCCAGCTCCCTGCTCATCATCTATGATGGCGAGCCGCCACGTGCCCGGCGCCCCTGCCACCGCGGTGGAGAGGAGGGCGAGGAGGACGAGCCATCGGATGAGGAGGAAGAGGGGGAGGAGGGGGGCAGCGCGTTTGGGTACCACAGTGGGGGTGCAGCGGCTCCAAGTGGCCGGAACCCAGGCGGAGAGGGCAGCCCCATGGTGGACGTGCGTATGATCGACTTCGCCCACACCACGTGCCGACACTACGGGGAGGACAGTGTCGTGCACGAGGGTCAGGACAGTGGCTACATTTTCGGCTTACAGAACCTCATCACCATCATCTCTGAGCTGGAGGACCACAGTGCTGACTAAAGTGTATCTTGAACTGAAATCTTGAGTGCAAATCCAGCCTAATTCTGTGCGCACATTCAATGCCACGACCCCCACACCCGCTGACGGGCGTCAGGGGATGTAGGAAAGCTGGACAGGACAGCAGAAGTGAACTGACAGTCATCACAAGACTGAAATGGAGAAAGCAGCCTGCTTTCTGCCCGTTCTTTCCTTTGCGTAGGAGTGTTGACTTGTACTCGCGAATGAAGGACAGTGGAGTCGGACACCCGTGCTCTTTTCACCAGCTCTGACTCATCACTTCCTGCCTCTCTCCCACTGTTACAAGTCATCGTAGTTTACATTTTTCCTGTCTCCTAGGAAAGAAAAAAAGATAAGCTAATTAAGGAAAGAACAAAAGTGTAAACAGGTTTTAAGAAAGCATGGAAAAAAAAATCAAGCATTCTCTTATCCATCCTACTCCCACTCACCTCTTTGTATGAGCTGACCATTGGACAGAGATGCTTCTACTTGTAGACATGTCTTTTCCTACTAGGTTCAGTTACACACTCATACAGACTTGTGATGGGCATCAGGATGACGGAGACCAACCGAGGGAGGGAGAAGAGAAACAGACTGCAGGACTTGGAGAGTCAGGGTCATAGGGAAGCGCCTTTTTGAGTCCACACCCCCCTCTCTCTGCCTCCACTTTGCCAAGTTAATAATGGAAGGATGAAGGGAAGAGGAGTAGGATCAAGAAGGCTGTTTTGGGAAGGAGGGAAGATTCATGGCACTAAAACTCTTACTCCACCCCAATCCCTGATTTGTAGTCCTTCCTCCCACCTTCCCCTTTTCATTCCAGCAACTTTGCCTGAGGGGGAGAGTATGTATTGAGATTAATTACAGGAAACAGAGACCTTTATTATAGATCTTTATTTATTTCAAATATTTGTTAATTAAAAATAATGAAAGCTGACTACATTCCATATTCTGTGTTCTTGTTATGATGTTAATGAACATTGGCTTTGAGAAGTACCTCTTATATAAGTGTGTCAGCAGTATGTTGGAGCAAATAAAGAAAATTTCTGTTTCTAGTTTTATTGGTTTCTCCTCTTCTTTTTGTTAGAATGGGAGGTGGTCAGGAGATTAATCTGAGATTTTCTTACTCAGAAGGAGCAGAATTCAGTTTTTATATTTTGACAGAATAATGAGCAAATGATTTCAAGCTGCTCTTTATGTAACTACGTAACATTTCAAAGATGTCATCCACACTGTACTTCTGTGTAAATCTCAAAACCAGTCACATTTGCCCAAATTAGAATTGGGCAGAAACAGAAAGGCTCAATTTACTCTTCTCGTTTTCTTTTTTTTTTTTTTTTTTTATAAAATCCTATTTAAGAGTTCACACTTGTAGCCAACATCATTGACTGACATAGGTTTTCTAGTATGTTTAATGAATGAATTTTACTGGATTATCTGCTAATGGAATGCTAAAACCATGATTAGTTTTTTGTTAGTAAAATCATGCCAGTTGCTGCTTTCAGTTCCTGTGCCTATAATCTCGCTGAACACCACCCCCACCATTCCTCTGTTCTCACCGTGACCTTTGACCTCAAGATCATGTTTTTAAAGGTTATTAAATATGACTAATTCACATTTGGAAAGAATAGAAAACAGATGATGCTACTTTATAAAGTTATCCATTAATGTTTACAGTATCTCCTTTACGTAGGATGAATTCTTCATAGGGTACACAATGAAATGTGAGGGACATTGAATACGGAAACATGCAGCTGCTGTAACAGAGAAGCGGCAATAAATGCAGTATGACAAAAAGAATGCAAGGAATCTGGGTTTAGTTTATCTGGTCCATTGCTGGTTTGAAGCAGAAAATATCTCAGTGATGAATCATTAACCCCTAGAAACTTCCTTTAATACAAAATCACTGTAAAACAGGTTCCGTGCAACCACGTCATTTACATCATTTATTCAGCACAAGGATCCTGAACTGGTGTGTACACACTTATGACATGACGCAGTACATTTACTACTGAGCACCTGGAATTCCTTAGTCTGTTCTCTAGACATTGTGTAATGTCATCAAAGAAGGTGATTTGTGATCATTCGTACTGTGTTATTCCTCCTTTCTCTCGATTTTCTCTTCATTCTTCTTCTGTCAATATGTTAACATTTTTGCCTTCATACTTGCTGCAACTCCAGTCTGAAATAAACTTAGGTACAACCCTTTAAACACACTTATTTCACCCTTGCAAATGATGGGAGATAACCAGCGTCAATGATGTCTTAATTATCCCATGTATGCCTGCCACTCTTTCCCAACATCCTTGAGATGTTTAGGGTTGTGTGCGCTCTACTGGTTTAAGCAATTTTGTAAGTTAAAAATTTAAATATGATTTATACAGCATGTTTTATCAACGTACTATAGACTTTGGGAAGGTGGCAGAAACGAGCAAGCAATTTAGAGTTCGAAAATGTCATAATGGAACATCCTACAAGGATGATACTTTTATCAAATATTATTATTTATAGTAATAATAATAATGTCAACTTCAGTCATTAGAGTTCAGTCCCCTCTCAGTGCAAAATACAGAGTACTTGTGACAGCAGGTCTGTCTCAGTCAGGTGTGAGGAGAAAAATCACTCATTCTTTCAAGAGTTTAAATTAGTGGGTGCGCACACACAAAGTTGGTTATATTTTTTATGCACACTGTCTGAAACTGGTTGTCCTGCGGTGAACTGAAGCCTAATCCAGCAACATAGGGCACAAGGCTGGAAGGGGAGGGGACACACCCAGGACAGGACACCGGTCCATAGCAAGGCACTCTAAGTGGCACTTGAACCCCACACTCTCCAGAGAGCAGGACCCGGTCAAACCTGCTCCACCACAGCACCACCACACCCTCTGTTCTTTATACGCTACCGTGCAAAAGTTTTAGGCATTTGGGGGGGAAAAGCTGTAAAGCGAGAATGATTCCAGAAATAATGCTCTTAATTAATAAACTTCCTACAAATCTCAGTAACCATCCATCGTCAACAAGCACTTGTCCCGAGGATGACCGTCTTGTGTCTTGTTGCTCTACTCACTCTTGTCATGGTTTAAGATCTGAGAGTTAAACTGTCATATCTGACAAAACCTCCCATTTCCAGTTTGGTTGTCCTCACCCAGTTTTATTGCCTCTATACAGCTCTTTCTGCTTCAGTTAAACCGTGTGCCATACAAAGACCTCAAGTTCTCTATTTGGAAAGTGGTTTATTACTATTTTACTTTCTTTCTTTAATGACATACAAAACTCTTACTGTAATACTGTAACTTTTTGCAAAGGGAATGCTTGGAAATCTAAAAGATGCTCTTTCCCATTGACACTCATGCAGAAGACATTTAATAACCGTCTAAAACAAATATTTTTGTGAAACATCTAAGTGCCTAAGACTTTTGCACAGTACTGTATATCATACACAAATATTCAACAGAGACAATCAACTCTCCGCAATGCGTCTGTTATACATGTTATGTCTGTGTTTCATTAATACACCGCTTACCAAACAGTATTGTTTCGAACCTGGCAAAAGAACCCAGTAAGGTTTTAGGTGACCTTAAATACTGCCTGTTTTTTGGGGTGGCTCATGGCCATGAAAATGGGAAAGAAAATTACTATGGAGGTTACCGTCAACTGGTTTTTCTGAACCATTGTGTTTTATGAAAATGACAAGATATGTATGGCGTGTGCTGTTGCTGGCGGCAAATGAGAAGTATTGTGAACTTTTCTAAATATTGTATAAAGTTCTTGTTTCTAAGAGGTGCAGCCGGTTTGGCCTGGGCCTGCTCTCTTGTGGGTCTGGGGTTCAAGTCCCACTAGGGGGGCCTTGTGATGGGATGGTGTCCTGTCCCTCCCCCTCTGGCCTTGCACCCTATGTTGCCATTGACTTGGGCACCAAAAATGTTTTTTGTGACCTACCACCACTTGAAGAAAAGAACTACAGGAAGTACATTCACCCCACACCAAGACATGAGGTGTGACAATAGTGAAAGAAGAAGTACTAGCTGGTAGCATAGGGGTTAGAGCTGCTGATTTTGGATGTGAAAGTTCTAGGGTCAAATCTTTCCTCTCACTATGAAACCCTTGAGCAAGGTGGTTGCTCTGGTGAAATTGGCCAGCTGTATAAATGGGTAAGTAATTGTAGGTAGCTTAATGTTATAAGTTACCTTTGATGAAAAAGTGTGAGCTAAATGCACATGTTCCATCAGGCCATTGCTGAATTAGTACAGAATTTCGCTATGTGGAAGCACATGTCTGCTGAAAAGATGATAAAGCCTGAAAGAATTTGGAGTGGTTAAAGGGGTGAGGTGCTCGGACTTTGCGGTTCTCCAGTATAATGACGTCACTCCAAGGTTGTTCAGTCCTTATCTTATCATTTCTTTCACGTAGCAGCATTTAGATCGCTGCAATTTACAGTGCTTAAGATATGTACATACGTGCATAGATGCATATGTGCAGGGAGGTAGAAACCCCGAGAGCCAGGTGTAATCTGTTTACAAAATTCATCACATTTCAACTGACACTTAGGGAGACAGATATCTTATAGCAGTTCAACAACAGAACATCACACATACTGACCACACACACCTGTACCTGATTACCGTAGTGATCACCACGCCCCCCTAACACATACAATTTGTTATAAAATAAATGAATGCCTAGTTTCCGTGACTCCTCTGTTGAAGCCGCTCTTTGAATGTGAGAAGAAATTATCCTTGGAGCACAAGACAGAGAGGCCCAGGAGACCAAAAGTTCAGGGGTTCAAGTCTCTAATAATCAGCCTGATTCCCCAATACCTCACCCAGGCTAAGCTCAAGAATAAAGTCTTAACAAACTTAGAAATCATGCATGTCGTCTTATAAGGCAAAGCAGGTAGCTAGTTTCGATAATCTTATGCAAAATTACACTTATCTAATAGCATTTAATAACGTCAGACCAGAAGAGATGGACCACTTTGAGATCGTCTGCTGGCAAAAAACATCTTAATAGACACTTTTTAATTGCTGCCCTTTGTACAGGTGCTTGCAACCTGTTTACTGCTGAACAACTAGTATTACATAACCCAGTATCACTCAGTGTTGCCAGTGTCCGATAAACTTGATTTAGTTACCTTCCCTTACGCACTTTCTATTGTCATAAATCCACAGCAGTCAAACGGGTTTAATTTGGGACAGTCTTCAGACTCTTGGCTTGTGACAGCCTGCAGATTCAATATACAGCACAGAGAAACACCAAGCAGTTTCGCTCTTGCTGGATGTGAAGATGTCAGTGAAATGGTGATACCCATGTCAAGTTCTCAACTTCAGGTACAATCATCTCCATACCTCGTTTTACTCTGATCAGGGCACAAGGCAGATCTGCTTCATTTCCCCACTCCTCTGTCCTCCCCATTGTCCCTTGGGGTTGGTGCCAGCGTTTTTTGGTATAGGCCTGGCAGAACCCATCAGAAAACACATTAAGTCACACAGGATTAATTAATCTCGGGTTAAACGCATACTTTTGGCATAGCTAAGCGAATACCGCTGAATGGCTTTAAGTGTTGCTTCCCTCACTATTTGCTCCTTCTCTTCTCATGGACTGGGTTAGCGTGTTGGATAACTCAGTTGAAAGAATTCTGAAAACAAGATCTGGCACCAGCGCTTTCATCAGTAAGAACTCTCATTTAGTGGGTGTCTGTCCTTGTTGTGTCGTAGTGACGAAAAGTTTACTTCCACAGCAAAAATGCTTCCTTGGCTTCTGTAGCCCTTACAAAGTTGCTGTACTGTAAATCTGAAAAAGCCTTGCTTGACACCCTCATCTGTAAAGTTGACCGGCCTGCAGGCAAAGTTAAAGAGAAAACAACCGATTCAATCACGTCAAAGTAGGATGTGATATTACTGATCCTCTCCTGGATTTCAAGAAGAGTCTTCTGAAAGCTACATACAGTACATTTGCTCAGCACCAGTTGCAATGATTATTTGCTATTTGACAGCTACTTGAGTAGCTCCAGCAAATTTGCAGCACCAATCAAACAAGCATTCCTTTAATAATTAGTTGTATCTAAAGCTACGTGTTGCAAAATGCACTCTTGTATCCAACAAGCTGTACGTTGCTTTTGGAAAAAAAATCTCCTAAATCACATGTGACATTTTCAACTCATTTGTGCATGGTCCTTTCCAGTATGTCACCATAGAAAAGAACAAAGAATGCTGCAAAAATACAAAACAACATGCAAAACAGGCCCAGAGGTAACAAACATAAAATAAGAAAAGGTCATAATGCACCTAAAGTAACGATGAAATGAAAGAAAGTCACAAACATACTGTACTTTAGAATCACATGTCTGCATCTAAGCCTCTCTTTCTGTCGATGTAATGCACTCATTGTATTTTTCTGTGAGATGTACGTCACTTTACATTTATTTATTTTGCAGACGCTTTTTTCCACAGCAGCTTCCAATGAACGCTATGTGGTGTTATCAGCCCACACACCTTATTCACCAAGGTGACTTACACTGCTAGATACACCACTTACACTGGGTCACTCATCTATACATCAGTGTAACACACTCTCTCTGTCACTCAGACACTAGGGGTGAACTTGAACAGCATGTCCTTGGACTGTGGGAGGAAACCAGAGCACCCAGAGGAAACCCACACAGACACAGGAGAACATGCAAACTCCACACAGACTGAGCAGGGATCGAACCCACATCCTCTCACGCCACCCAGGCACTGCGAGACAACAGCGCTCCTCGCTGTGCACCCGTGCCACTTCGGAGGAAAGCGTCTGCTAAATGAATAAATGTAAATGTAATGTAATGCAAAGATTTTCAGAAAGCCATCAGTTCTCTATTTAGTAGAAAAGAAGGAAAACATAGCTGGTTGAACACTATCAGTCTTAAACAAACTGTGCTCGTTACCCTCTATGAAGGTACATCCTGTATGTGCGCGAACACGTATACACAGTGAACCACTGTGGTGTGTGTGCCATTGAGACCCCCTACAGAGCTGGAGTATTTGTATATGACTAGACATTCAGACCTACAGACTCAGCTGACATATAAGGTACACATGGACATGCAGACCTGCATGAGTCAGCTCATACCCTGACTTGATCACACGACTGATGGGAAAGTTAATATAGTTTAACTTTAAGCCATTCTCAAGGGAAAAGGTTTTGCTCTTTGCTGCTTTTGCTCCACCTTTACACAGAGGAGATCTTACCAAATATGCCAGCTTCTTGTAGTTCCCAGGTTTACTTGGTGGTTCATTTTGTTCTGCCATGTATGGTCATTGCACTGTGATGAGGAATGAGTAATTGTGATTTGGAATTAAGCTTTGATAAGTTAACTGGCAAATCCACGGACATCTGAAATGTACATAAAAGAGTCATTATGCTGTGTACTTGTGAAAAATGTAAAGCGATACCTTTCATGTAAATATGCGCATAATTTAATGTAAATGTACATCATCTCAATAATGGAAAAATGCACAAAAACCCAACAATACATTTCAGAAAATGTCAGCATAGCCTACACTTTCTTAGATTGATCCTTGAGTGTGATCTATTGCACACAGGCATTTTCAGACATATTTAATGAAGTGTGGGAAACAGACTTGCAATAAAGGAAAAGGTTGACGAAGGACACTGGGATCCCCATATATTTCATATGTGGTAAAAATATGTGTGGTGCTTATGTACAAGATACAGTAAGAGCAAGAGGCGCAGATTAGATGTCATTGGAGAAATGGTTTCGATATGTGGCTATACTTATATATGGAAATTGTTATATGTGTGTGCATGCAGGGGGGTGTGGTGGCACAGTGGCATAGTGGGTTTGACCGGGTCCTGCTCTCCGGTGGGTTTGGGGTTTGAGTCCCTCCTGGGGTGCCTTGCGACCGACTGGTGTCCCGTTCTGCATGTGTCCCCTCTCCCTCCAGCCTTACGCCCTGTGTTTCCGGGTTAGGCTCCGGCCACCCATGACCCCGCATGGGACAAGCGGTTTCAGATGATGTGTGTGTGCATGCATACTGTATTTGAAGAATCCAGAGTTTATGAATCACACACTTCATCATTCAATCTGGTATGATACAGGTCATGAATGACATGATTTAGAAACATACCCATATCCCATTCAGTAAGAATTGTCATGTATTAAATGCAGTGATCGCATAGAAGTGTTTGCACTTCTCTGATTGTTTTATCTGTCAATTTGCACAAACAGGCTGTCCGCTTTTCAGCCTTAAGAAGATTATCACTTTGGGGAATAAACATGCCGTGGCCTTTACCTTTGCTTTTCAAATCCATGTTATGTAAAGCTGTGACTCACTTTGGACTGACAAACACCCTTGTTCTCATAGGAGAGAAAATGTGGGGGTGGGGTGGGATGGGGGGGCTCACTGAGCTGTCATCAGTTGTCTGGTTCTATTTCCGAAGTGTGCATATGAAATGAGCATTTTGCATATTTATGTTTAGAGTATAACATGAAATTTTTCATGTGGGATCTATCATTATCCAAATTCAACCTCTGCACAGCTTACACTGTACCTTGTTAAATGGAAAGTCATTCAGTTCTATCAGCTCAGTTTATGATGCCTTAAAGTGTAGTCATCTGATCAAAATTATTACCCAGGAAATAGGGATTATTGGACTAATTCACCTGCCATGTGGGTTTTTTGGTGGGGGCAATTATTGATTTGCTACTGGTTCGAGCAGGAGAAAGAAGCTTATTAGACCATATTGGGTCCAGGAGTTCTGTGAAGACTGCATAGATCAAAAACTTCAGCAAGTATCAGGACCAGACAATTTAAGTGCGTGAGCGCATTTAATTGTTCCAAAATAAATGCTTCTGATCAAACCGGTTAAGTAAATAGTAAATTTATTATTATTATTATTATTATTATTATTATTATTATTATTATTATTATGTAACCAAAAGTTCAGCAGTTAAGTCCCCCTCTAGCATAATATCTGTATAAATTATCATTTCTTAGTTGTATAATATCAACAGTGTTTGATATTATAAAAAAGTCCTTGTGTGGAGCAAACACCAGAACCTCCAAGACAAAGAAAAGTTATGTTTCGATTTACTAATGAATCATAACTAGCTGTCCTTGTGTATGTTTGTTTGAGGTATGTGGTTTAAGCTTACAGCAAAAGGGGAGAGCATTTACACAACGGGATTTTGATGTTAGCGGAGGTCGGATTTTCTTGTTTTCATTTTCATGGTAACGCTATGGCGGGGTAAAAGACACAAAGTTCCAGTTCTCTATCAGCAATGCTGAGAAAGTGGCCAGATCTTTCATCACACTGCACTTTGTCCCACAATCCCTAGGTAGAAAATGGGCGAACTTAACTGTCAGCATGTACTTGAACTTTGTTCTTATGAAAAGCCTTGAAACCTGGCGCCACTGCCAAGTTAAGTTCAAATGCCTCGGACATTTGGCGGCACACTTTGACAGAGAAAAGCTGGCCATAACGACGAGACTGATGAATGTGGACCTTCCATGCCAAAGGTGTCCTACACATCTAAAGATCTACCACCCTTTATAAATGCATGTGCACTGACCACAGGCTGTGTATGAAAATTTGCAAGAAAAATTTGTGAGCGAAGGACTAGATTGCTGATAGATGGGATGGACACTTTTTGACACTCATGTCCACAGTCACTTTGTGGTCTCATCTGACCAGTGAAAGAACAAGCACAGCATGTCCAGGGACTGAAAACCTGCTTTCGGTGTGTAACTGAGTGAACTGGATCTGTCATAAATTCTACACTGTACACCAGTCTGTACTCTAAAGGATGTTGCCCATGGCTCATTTTCATCATTCTAACTGTATTTTTATTAATATCCTTTTGAGAGTGCAGACACATCAAAGTTCCATATTTTCCAATATAGATTTCCTCATGCTGTCATCTCATTTCAATACAACAGTGTTTCTCCATGGGTAGGGTCTCCAAGAACCTCTGGGAGCCACCGAGTAATTTTCAGACTTTTTTTTTTCCCAATTATTAATCTTATATTTTCTTTCCAACAGTTACAGTTTATCACGCAAATGCTTACTGGGGATTGTTGTGGTTTTTATTACACAGGGTGTTGAATGATATCTCTATAATATTAGTCTCCCTCAACCTTTTGCAGAGAAATGAGGACCAGACTGACCCTGGATTCTCCTGCCAGTCATCTTCAATATACTCTGTGTCTCCATCTCTCACATTTTCTCATCTACAGTATGAGAAGTGGAAAGTATTACTTTTCTCTCACTTGCTAGGCAGGGTTGCTACTGTCCAGAGCCCATTACAGAAGCACATGGTACTAGGTTAGGCAGGGCACCCCCCCCCCCCTAGACAGATGCCTTGTCCTAGGAGATAATTGTGTCTGGAAGGTTTTTGCTGATCATGCAGGTTTGATTTTATTGCAGTGCAATTTTTAAAGGGGCAGTGCAATGCTTATATGTTTCTTAAAAATTACATGTGATATATCACTGTGCTACTACATCATCATCATCATCATCATCATCATCATCATTATTATTATTATTATTATTATTCTAGGGGGGATGCAGTGGTGTGGCAAGTTTGGAAAGGGCCTACTCTCCAGTGGGTCTGGGGTTCGAGTCCTGCTTGGGGTGCCTTGCGCCCTGTATTGTCGGGTTAGACTCCGGCTTGCTGCGACCCTGCTCGGGACAAGTGGTTTCAGACAGTGTGTGTGTTAGTGTTATTATTATTATTATTATCCCACCCAGTCAGTAAACCATGAGTAATTCAAAAGATGTTTAGAAGTTTCAAGGTATAAAGCAAAGAGATGAGTCTTCAAAATCTGGTGAAAGGTTAGAAGAAGGAAGATCGATAGAACAGCAATTGAAGCTGAGTGGAAGTTTGTCGCTCAGCTTGGGCAGGGGAGGTACAGAGAGAACCTGTAACTAGAGACAGCAGCTCTAACTACTTTACCTGCTGCCTCAAGCAGAGGTGTGTGTGTGTGTAGCTGTGTTAAAACACGAGGTGGCACAGCAAGTAGCGCCTGGGTGGTGCGAGAGGACATAGTCTGTGTGGAGTTCGCATGTTCTCCCCGTGTCTGCGTGGGTTTCCTCCAGGTGCTCTGGTTTCCTCCCACACCCCAAAGACATGCTGTTCAGGTTCCCCCATAGTGTGTGAGTAACAGAGGGAGCGTGTTCCACTGATGTATGGATGAGTGACCTAGTGTAACTAGCAGCGTAAGTCACCCTGGTGAATAAGGTACGTGGGCTGATAAAGACTAAACACTAAACACTACATAGAGTTCATTGGAAGTCGCTTTGCAGAAAAGCCTCTGCTAAATAAATAAATGTAAAAGATGAAACTCTTAGAACACAAGATCATTGTCAGAGTGTAACTGTTTACAGCCCATGTCTTTCAGCTGACATTTACAGCAGTGTGGTGTGTTCTCAGTAGACCCATAACGCTCCAGGCAGTGTTTGATGTCAACACGGTTCTCCTCAGCCCTTATCTCTGACGCACTTGCCTCTCGCCTTGTCGCTTGGTCCCCGTCCCCATCCTGGAACAGATGTCACCTTTGTATTAGCAGTGTTTTTAAAGGCAGTTTTGCTGGCTGAGAGGATGAGACCTTGCCTGGAGCAAGATGTTCTTCATTTGGCCTGCCTGAGCTGTGGGCTGTTTGCGTGACGGTCACACAGATACGCAGTGTTCCTGTGTGCGACCACCACGGCGGATAAAGGACAGGCCAAGGTAGATATCACATCTACAAACATCTGACTGAGAAGGTCAGCAAGCAAAGAATGTTTTTGTTTTATTTTTTTTTTAATTTCCACTAACCGTCGCTTCGATGATGCGCAGCAACAGAGTACATTCCCTGAGTACAGCCTATTCTCTGCATAATGCTGACTGCCACGTGATGTGCAAGACTGAAACCACCATCTCCAGCTGCTTCACACTTTCTCACTGAATTTAACCCAAAAACCAATATCCCTGCAACCAAGCTCTTTTAAATAGTCTTTTGTAAAAACCTAAGCACATTTAATTTAATTGCAAATTAATGCCTTTTTACCCATTTGAGTTGCAGTCCGTAAGACTGTCACTGTCTTATTGTTTAGCACTGGTACGTGCAAGACTGCCAGTCCTCAGAGTCCCCGGTGGGGAATTAACTGCTCAGCAGCTTATTTCAGCTCCAAGCCATGAAATCCTTCTTGTTTTAATTGTCCATATTCCATAATTCCCTCTCCTCGTCTTAAAACCAATTCCAGCTTCCCATATCTATGTGACGGATATTTTAACCAAGTTGTTTTTTAATATTACCCGTCGGAGGTGAGCTTCTGAAAAGGGGCTTACGGTGGATGTTTCTAATGTGTCATGTCAGATAAAATATCTGTGTCATCAGGGATTTGCACTTCGAACCATGATCACCGGTGAAAGCCATTACTGTCCAAAGACATATATGAATATTCTGTGTTCAGGTGCACTTTTATCTTAAGAAGAAAGTATGAATGAAGGGGGCGGGTTTGGCCGGGTCCCACTCTCCGGTGGGTCTGGGGTTCGAGTCCTGCTTGGGGTGCCTTGTGACGGCCTGATGTCCTGTCCTGGGTGTGTCCCCTCCCACTACAGCCTTATGCCCTGTGTTGCCGGGTTAGGCTCCGGTTCGCCGCGACGCCGCTTGGGACAAGCGGTTTCAGTCAGTGTGTGTGTGTGTGTGTGTGTGTGAGTATGAATGAAATGAAAAGAGAGGACCTGTTTGGCGGGAGTGTTCACCCGGAACACAAGGCTCGATTCAGTCAAGTGTAATTAACTACGTTCGCATGACACGGGAGTGGCTGAATCATATTGCTGTCTCCATTACTATAACCTGCCATATACCGACTACAGGCATTAGTGTTTGAGATGATTCATGCAAGTGGATTTTGTGAAAGTCACATGACTGCTGTCAATGTACACACTATCAATGCGTTCAACTTTTTCAACAAGCTCAAGCAGTTTCGCATTTCTTTTCCTCACGCCATACAGAAAAATCCCCATGTGTAAATGAGCTATCTCATACGTAACCATAGATTAGGACATCTCACTTCCCCTTCCCTTACTCACACAGACAGACTCTTTCTCTTTCCTGTCCCTTTCCTATGAGCCACTCTGAGGCCCACACAGGTTATCATCTCACATGGACTCAAAATATCTCTGCCTTACATTTTTATCGTTACAATGACTATATAAACTGTCGTGCTATATCTTTACCTTTCCCTTTTCCAAATACACACACTAGCACGGTATCTCTTGCTACATGTCTCTATCTCAAACACACACACACACACAAGCATGCTATCACTCCTCCACTCTTTCCTTTTTCAAATAGGCACAAGTTAGCGTTGAACAGACACACACACACACACACACACACACACGTTCCGTCACTGTCTCACTTCCCTGCCCCACACATAGCATACACACTCAATGCCACCTGTCATTCCTTTCTGCTGACTGATAACACACAAATAAAATATACACAGCTGCTTTTTTTCGTTCATTGCTGCTGTCTTGCCAAACACACAACGCCATCGCTTTTGTAATAGTTTGCGCGACCGTTTCCCACATAGAGGTGTTGAAGTTAAGCTTTATTTCTACAGAGTTTGTTCCACCCCTGGTCCCAGTATGGTGAAGGACAGTCGGTGGTCTTGCTGAGGTCTTTGTAGTCATTCCGACTGCTTGGAATGGAATAGCAGACCAACTGGAGAGCTTACTTGAAGACGTTCGTGTTATGAACGACAGGACTTGGCAGACAATTTCGTCAAATGCTACTTACAGAAGTACGCAGTGGGCAATTTTATTGCAGAAATTTGGGCTAACTTCCTCATTCTGCAACAGCTGGAAGTAATGCTTGAGCAAGAGCTTACGAGAGCATGATACAAGAGCATGTCATTAAACTGTACTCTACCCAGTGCCTTTTACGGTGAATATTACTCAGTCGATCATTTTTTTCTGTCAGGGTCGCGCAAAATATAACAAACAATACAAATACTGCAAAACGGATTAAAATGCACTGGTGAAACACGAATGTTAGAAATTGAGGGAGTGCAAAAAAAGAGAAAAGAAAGCTTTCACGGATCCTGCGGGAAGCAGAAATTGTCGAAGACGCGGAGATGGAGGCAATCAAAGAAATACCTGCGTCAGCACAACAATGGAAAATCACCAGAGGACGATGTGACAATGACTGCAAGCAAGTAAAGACCAGGCCTTGGAAGAGGCAGGAAAACATATGTCTTCATCTCTGATTATTGTGTAATGCAGCTGAACAAACAATAGATCTATTTTAAGCCGCAGATTGTGGGCATATGTCCTTTTCAGTGTACTGTATTGTGTGTGGGTGCTTGTGTGTATACATCAAATTGTGTATGCATGCAGTGTTTCCATGACTTTTTTGTACTTTTTAAACCAGCTGGTAGCATCGTGGCCTCAGTTGCTGCCTTTGGACCCAAATGTCACAGGTTCGAATACCCCCTTCAGCTGTAGTACCTTGCTCAAGGTACTTACCCTAAAATTACGCAGCTGTATAAATGGATGAATAATTGTTGGTAGCTTAATATTTTAAGTTGCATTAGCGACGTGTCAGTTAAAAGAATAAATGCAAATCACTTAATCAGATTTGAGAAAATAAATATGTCAATAGATTAAGCAATTTATTGTAAATATTCAGCCACACTTTTTCATGGTTTAATACTCAAAGGGATCTCAGCCATGTCTGTTATATGAATGATGACTGTTACTTCTTAAATACTTTACCTGTCAATTTATGCCCAGTTGCCCTGTTTAATTTACCGCAGAACATGTTTTTTACAGACATGGCATAGGATGAACACATTTTTGGTCATAGACATGTAAAATCCATTTGTTAGCACGCTTCACATTAATTATCACATTAATCATGTGTTTAATGTCATCGGTATCAACATGTTGCTGATGGGACAAACTCAATTAAACATGTTCCCAAGCTCATTTCATTATGGGTGCATTTCTGCTACAATCCATTCGCTGGCTTAATTGGAAGAGTTTGTTCCTATTATTTAGCCTGTTCATTAATTTATTCCCACACACATCACTGTCTTAGGCAATACCTGAATATTCAGCAAGCCCAATTGACACCCTCAAATGTTCTTTGGAACCTGAGCTGTCCTTAAGTAGACCTGCTGATTCGTTTACTTAATTTCTCCAAAACCAGCATATAAACTATAATATTCAAACTTATTTATTATATTCAGTTATGATGATGAAACGTATAATATCATATGGACGAATGGACCAATCAGAGACAGGTCCCATAAGAGTGCACCAATCAGAGACAGCTCCCATAGGAGTGGACCAATCAGAGACAGTTTCCCATACTGCATATGAAAGACTCTCCTTCGGTGACGAATGGCGTCTTTCCCTAGCCAGTGCTGACCCCTGGCGGTAAGTGCGGGAAAAACCCATGAACGGTCTGGCTTGGGAAAGCAGCGCGGAAGCGAAGAAGAAATGATGTATAAAAATCGGGGACATTGTGGAGCTCTAATTTTAATCACGTTTACAATATCGGTTTTATAAGTGAAATTGTAAGGATTTAAAATAATATTTATTCATTTATTTGAGAAGGATTACGGAGTACATTCACTCAAACAAGTGCTATATAGTATAAAATCACTCATTCTAAAAGTCTGATGACATTTTAATTCTGTACACATTATCTGTGTTATCAATACAAAGCTATAGGTTAAAGGTGTTTGCAGTAGTATTCAAAAGAAGCTGCACGTTTGCTCCCCGCACCACATCTGCATCAGTCAAGGGCACAACACGACTCAATCGATCCGGTAGCCATTCAGTGGCGCAACCTGCGCAGCACAAGGGACAGAAACACACCCTGTGCGCGCAGGCGCAGTTGGGTCCGGGAAGTGCCGCCGCCGGCTAGCCTAGCCTAGCCTAGCCTAGCCACGGAGTCTGCTGCTGGTGACGTGTCTTTAAGTGACTTCTTTTCCCGGCGGAACGGCCAACTGATGCCGCACAAACTGCTTTAATCCAACTCACCGGGAGTTTAACGCGTATAGGTTTCGTACACGGAGGAACAACATGGGAAGTAAGTAAAAGCGTCGGGCTTAATAGGACGTAAACGCGCGGCCGCCGGTGTCCGTCTCAGCATCCATGTTTATTTGGCATTCATTCATTGATTCGCGTTACACATGAAGATGGCTAATAATATATAATAATGCTGTTGTACACCAGACAGCCCAAAAACAGGAGGACCTGGGCGCCTGTGTCGTATTCGTAACATCACATTTTCAGCGGTAATGAATGTGTGTAACATAACTATGTATGTTTCACTTATTCCGTGACGGTGATCTCGATTCGAATCTCATTCGCTATGTCTGACTGAATCATGCTAAACGTAACAGTTAGGACTCACTCACTGTTGTTAGCTTGGAAGCTAACTAGTAATTTTTAAATCTACTACTGCTCGAAATATTTTTTGTAGCCGACTTATGTCAAGCATTTACGTTGTGAATTTAACAGCCAACTAGTCTAAGGGTGGTGTGAAACAGGGGCGGACAGGGGGCTGCACTACAGCTGGCTGGTGGTAACATGATGATGATGAGGAGGAGACAGAGACATCATTCACACTTGTGATTGTTAATCATGTGGACATTTAGGTTTATTTAGCTCTAAGTCTTTACAGTCACCCTGAAATCTCCTGGTATTTGTTCATATTAATGCAGTAGGGACCTTTCAGTGCAAATGTGTGCACCACCTGTTCTTATATATCCAAAACTAAATGGTGTCTGTACTATAACATTAATTCTTGTGTGTGTGTGTTCTTCTGCAGTTAAATTTTTAGAGGTGATAAAGCCCTTCTGCGCTGTCCTGCCCGAGATTCAGAAACCCGAAAGGAAGGTATGTGTTGATGGCGGGAACTGGACGGGTTTGGCGGCTCGTCTGCCTCAGGCTCAAATCGTAAACCACCGTGCTGCAAAAACATTGAGGATTAAATCGCGTCTCTTCTCCATCAGATTCAGTTCAGAGAAAAGGTGCTATGGACAGCTATCACTCTCTTCATATTCCTGGTCTGCTGTCAGGTAAGTAACAGCCATTTCTCGCCTTTTTTTTTTCTTTTATTGCAGTCACCTGAACTTTGTGATGTCTAGTTTGGGGTGTAGCGGGGTTGTATATATTAGAGATCACTTTTTAAGGCAACAAATCTTTCAGATGCTTGGGTAGGGATCCTTTGCGGAGTGACACCCACCGGTTCATCCAGTTGAGTTTTTGAAAAATATTTCTGAGCTGCGGAACACAGTAAAACTGTTTGAGAAGCTCGGGGAAGAGTGGACAGGTCTTGCACTGTAACTGCTGCTATTCGGCCTTACTCCGTGCTTTCTGTTTTTCTGCAGATTCCACTCTTTGGGATCATGTCATCAGACTCTGCAGATCCATTTTACTGGATGAGAGTCATCCTGGCTTCGAACAGAGGTGTGTGACCAACGACTTCGTTCCCCTTTGGATTCTCGTTATTCACCAACAGATTCTTAATTCGGCAACATTTTCAGAATAGCCTCTCTTGGTTTTATTACCAATTTCAATACAAACATCTAAGATGGTGCCTGTTTTCAAAAAAACTGTTTGAACTTTGTTTGCCAAGCAGTATGATTATTACATGTTTAGAGTTACATTTGTTCATTCAGCTTATGCTTCTCTGCAAAGTGAGTTACAGTGTTACACTACTTACAACTATTTACCCATTTATACAGCTGGGTAATTTACTAGAGAAATTGGGTGAGGTTTGAACCAGCAACTTTCGGGTCCAAAGACAGTAGCTTCAACCACTACCACTTTGTTTTCGCAGTACTTTGAAATTCACGTTCATGGGTGGGTATCAAATATAATGTGTCATTGCTTATTAATAAATATTTTTCTTCCAAGAAACTTACAATCTGAGGTTTGTATATCAGGCTCCTTACCCATTTATATAGCTCAGTGACTTTTTTTTTTTTTTTTTTACTGAAGAAATTCAGGGTAAATACTTTGCTTAAAGATAATACAGGATGAGGTTGGATTTAAACTTCTCTTGTTCGCCAGGCAACAGTTCTAACCACTACTCTTCCTGCTGCTCCATATAGTAGTAATTATTGCAGACTGTGTGTTCATATTCACTTTTGTCCTCAGGTACATTAATGGAGCTGGGTATTTCTCCTATTGTGACCTCTGGTCTCATCATGCAACTGCTGGCTGGAGCGAAGATCATTGAGGTTGGGGACACGCCAAAAGACCGAGCACTCTTCAATGGGGCACAGAAATGTAATGCTGCATTTTTCCCTTCTCTTGTCCTCGCATCACAATAATGTGCTAGTTAAATTTTCGTAGAACTGTATATTTGTGTAACTCTGAGCAACGTCTGGTCTGCAGTGTTTGGCATGATCATCACAATTGGCCAGGCTATTGTGTATGTGATGACTGGGATGTATGGAGATCCCTCAGAGATGGGTGCTGGAATCTGTCTGCTCATCATCATTCAGGTGAGTCAGCTGAAGACCTGTGATATATCAACTCAACTAGACCTGTATCTGAAATCTCCATCTTGAGCAGTTGCTTAACTGTAATGGTAAAATCAATTGGTTTTATATAAAAGAATAGCAGCTGGTACATGTTGTGCTCTATGCTCTAACGGTTTTTGATGTCTGTGGTCTCTGCAGCTGTTTGTAGCGGGTCTGATTGTTCTGCTGCTTGATGAGCTGCTGCAGAAGGGCTACGGCCTTGGCTCCGGCATCTCGCTTTTCATTGCCACCAACATCTGTGAGACTATTGTTTGGAAGGCCTTCAGTCCTACTACTGTCAACACTGGCAGAGGTTAGCTGTTGGACCATACAAATATCTGGGTCAATTGGAGAGCCATCACATTGCTTGTGGTTTCCTGCAGTGCAGTTACCAAAATGTTGTAGTACTGTGAATTAATTTTGCTTGTAGCAGGACAAACTTTACAGCAGCATTTTTCACTGAGGGCTTTAGGCTTGTTATAGGTTGTATCTGTAATGTACAGAAGGGATTTGACCAGGGCTTGTGTCTCCAGGAACTGAGTTTGAAGGAGCCATCATTGCTCTCTTCCACTTGCTTGCCACGCGCACGGACAAGGTGCGCGCACTGAGAGAGGCCTTCTACCGTCAAAACTTGCCCAACCTCATGAACCTCATAGCCACAGTCTTTGTTTTTGCTGTGGTCATATACTTCCAGGTCAGTTGGGTGATTGTGAAGGTTTCCATCTCTTTGAAAGAGGAATATATCACTGGAAATGTCAGAAGGTTGTTTTGCTGATTTGCCTTTTGATATTTAAGTTTTTTTTTATTATTATTTATTTAATTTGCCTTTCTTATAAAGTTGGCAAAACAGTGCATGTTTTTAGCTAATGTGTTTCTTCCCTCCACTATGTATAGGGCTTCAGAGTGGATCTGCCAATTAAATCAGCCCGGTACCGTGGCCAGTACAACACGTATCCCATCAAGCTGTTTTATACCTCCAATATTCCCATCATCCTCCAGTCTGCCTTGGTTTCCAATCTGTACGTCATCTCCCAGATGCTCTCTACCAGATTTAGTGGGAACTTCCTGGTGAACTTGCTGGGAACCTGGTCTGTAAGTGTGCATTTCAGTCCCTCAAGCACATTTTCCCCAGATAAGTAAGAGGTTTCACTTGAATAAAAAGTTGCCTTTTGTAGTACAGCTTGATTCAACATCTTAAGACAAGCTCCTATGTAATGGGGTGGAGTGAAACTAAAAGGAAAACAAATCTGAAGCTTTGAAAAATGTTTTGTTATGTGAACGTAGTAGATGGGTTCCTAATACTCAGTAAAATATTTGCTGTTGAACCTTTATACTTCAACAATGTTGTAAATTTCCCCACGTTAGGACACTTCCACTGGCGGCCCTGCTCGTGCCTACCCAGTTGGAGGGCTGTGCTACTATCTCTCTCCCCCTGAGTCCTTCGGTTCAGTCCTTGATGACCCAGTCCACGCTCTCATTTATATTGTCTTCATGCTGGGATCTTGTGCATTCTTCTCCAAAACCTGGATTGAGGTGTCTGGATCTTCTGCCAAAGATGTGAGTTTTTCTCTTTGTAAGAGTTACAATAGACAGTAGTGAAAGATGGATAATATTTGCATAATCTGGGTGTGGTTCTGTCTTTATTTATGCTGCGTTTGCAACTGGTGTATGTTTGCTGGACAGGTTGCTAAGCAGCTAAAGGAACAGCAGATGGTGATGAGGGGACATAGAGAGACCTCCATGGTACATGAGCTCAACAGGTACAGAGATGCTCATCCTGGGCAAGTCTTGAGTACCTTTTCAGTAGTCCATCATTGTATATACCTGGAGTATTCCTTTATGTACCTCTATGGATTACTCCTAGTAAATTCCTGCATGTTGCCTTCTGTCCTTACTTGCATAGGTGATGTTCTGTATAGGTTGACCAAAGTGGAACTGCTTACCTGGTTTCAAAATTGACCCTTTCTAACTTTCCTTTCTCTCTGTTTGTAGGTACATCCCTACAGCAGCAGCATTTGGGGGGCTGTGCATCGGTGGTCTGTCTGTGATGGCTGATTTCCTTGGAGCCATTGGCTCTGGAACTGGGATTCTTTTGGCTGTGACAATTATCTACCAGTACTTTGAGATTTTTGTCAAAGAACAAAGTGAAGTGGGCAGTATGGGAGCTCTACTGTTCTAAAACTTTTCCTCACCAGTCCCACCATCAATTCTGGTATTGTTGTTGTTTTACTGACTTTTTTAAAGTTTCAAAAAGCCCACAGAATCAATGTGGATGCTGGGGGAGTCCGTACAGAATTTACAGAAAATTTGCAGTGTTGTAATAGGATCTTTAGGAGCTAGAGATATTGGAAAGGGTTGGCTTTTTATTTACATCTCAGCAAGCCCAGTAATATGCTGGCATTTGCCGGTGTCATGGGAACTTTGTCGGAATGTATTTCTCATAAGAAATGGTTAAAGCACATTTTTATTTGCTGTTATGTTAACTCCCCCACCCCCAAATTGCATGGATACTTCAGAAATTGCTGCTTATAGACTGGATTGAGGCACTGTCAGACATGTTGACATTGTTTAGTATTTGGTCACCTGCTATTTCAAGTAAACCAATTCATTACCCAGGTGGGTGTTTGTTTTGCTTAAAAAAACAGTCAGTTTTGTTTTGCTTGTTTATATGTTGAGTCTTGCACCCTTTGAGGCCTGTATCTGGCTGTTGGTGGAAAACAGCAATGAGTTTTTTTTTTTTTATTTTTATATATATATATATATAGGTTTTTTTTTTTTAGCCACAGAATTAAAATTTGGCAGCTGTATCCCAGCCGCTGGCCTCATACAACAAACATGGTTAAAATACAAAACTCTTAAGGCTATGAGAATGTTGTTTGATCCAAAAGAAAACATTCACTCAAGTCTTACTGAGAGTATTCTGGTTTATTATTCTATTGATGCTAGGTAAAGGTATGGATATGTGCGTATTTGTTTGGGTTTTTCATCTCAGACCAAATGTGCTAGATCCTGCTTGGCAGGCCTAGGTAGGTTGAATACCTTTTTCCAGTATAACTGTATATTACAAAAACCTCATGGATTTTGCTATTACATATCTTCAGTGTAAAATTATGTTTGACTATGTAAAAATAATAAATTGCATTTATTAATATCCTTGTTAAACTGCTGTTCACCTTAAAAAGCTACAAAAACTTTTTGCCACTCATTTCTGCTCATTCCATAAGTATGGCACTTGAAAACTTTGTGGTCAATGTAAAGAGAATGGCACATTTTTTGTGTGATATTTCTGCTGGATCTGTGCTTAACAGCACTAAAAATAGCACAGCACACTTCAGAATAAGGTTAATTTGCTACTCAAAATGTGGATATTGCAGATGATGTAAAACTATCAAAATGCCAGGGTTGAAACCATAAGGTGTAGTTGTGCCAGTTTTGTCTATATTATACACATGATTTGAAGATCTTTTTTTTTTTTTTTTTTTGGGTCTACAGCTTTAATATACCACCTGTTAGATAAAAGTTACAAGTTTAAAGTTTTTGGGAAAACCATCTGACAAGCAATTAGATTAACACAGGTGGTGTTTGGTACAGGGGCAACAAAATTATGATTGAGCTGTTCTTCAGACTCTATGCCAGGTGCTGACAGTAAACAAAAAACAATCTACAAAAAAAATCTAATGAATGACTACCTGTTGAAAACATTCTCTATCCTATGCAGCTATGTGATTCTGTAGCGTTTCTGCTTTAAGAAAATTGTTTGCTAATTTAGCACAGTAATTGCCATTAACAGCAGACATCAACAGAGCAAGCTTGTACCTTAGTATGCCATGATGCTGAACCACATGACTGGGTTAATACTGACCTGGTAAGGTTTTAACTTTTAAAAATATTTCCTTAGTCATTGTTTCTAGGTAAATACGTTCCTGGCAATGCAGATTTGTAGCAGAAGACTTCAGTACTGAACCATGCTGTGCTCAAGAGGGCTTCTCTGCTTCCTTTGAAAAAGTGAGGAGAAGGGTTCCACACCTCCAAGGAATGTGAGAACATATGCAGGGGTTTTTTTGAGGTAGAGGGTGATATGTGTGGTTCTCATTCTCATATATTCATCTTAGATGTCGTTGGCCTAATCCAAGATGCTTTAGCTGTTCCTTTAACAGTTACAGTTCAGAGATTTCCCAAAGAAAATAAGATAATGATTTTCATATTAACTGCGCTGTTGCTGATATCTGCAACCCTCTAGACCTATTCTTTCAGACACTCATTATAGGCAAGGGTACCCAAACTGACTGCAGACTGGCAGATTGCACTGTTGGCTCAGCAAGTTAAATTGTAAAAGAGCAACATGGCCACACAGTGTGTCTACCTGAGTCAGAATGGACCATGTTTAAGACCTGACTATCAGAAGCTGTGTTTTGATGGCAGTTGTTGCCTCCCATGGCAGTAAACCCTCTGAACTGGGAAACTGGGGTGGTGGTCCTTTATGTTTAAGAAAGGCAATTAGATGAAATGCTACTGGAAAGGAGCCTGCACCTGACAGTTAAGATTCAGAAGGAAAAATGCTGATTTATTCCTGGTTCTTGAATACTGGACCAGAAGGAGCATAAATTAAAGATACATCATTCCATTGTACATGTTTTTTGGAATTGGAATGGGCAATATGGCCTTGTCTTTTGGCATGTGTTGTGGACATGAGCTTTGAGTAAAGGATAAGATCATGGATACAAGCGATCATAAGGTTTCTCTGTGGGATCACTGGGTTTACTCTTTGCAACAGGGTGAGTAGGTGAGTGATCCAAGAGAACCTCAGAGTAAAGCTGCTGCTGCTCCTAATCGAGAGGAGTCTGTCGAGGTGGTTAGAGCATGTCATAGAAATGTCCCATCGTCAGCTCCCACTTCAGTTATACGGGCATCCCACTGGGACGATGCCCTGCATCAGACCCAAGAACATGTTGGAAAGATGATTTTTCTCAGCTGGTCTGGGAACACCTGGGAATCCCACAAGAGGAGCTGAACATTGTTGTGAGTAAGGGTAAGGAGGAGTAAAATGTCTATCCCACACATTTACTTGTCACACAGTGGCAGGCCTTCCAAAAATGACAGCCAGAGTACAGGTAGTCCTAAGGTATCCTGGGGACAGGGCTCACATCACAAGTGAATCTTCAACCATTTCTGTCTTCCTCAGCTGAGTCTTCTGGAGAGGTGTTGGGTGCAGGGTCAAGGGTCAGTAGGCAAGGGACAAGATTAGGTATGATGCTTATTGTGATCCTCAAATGAGACTTGGCCAGTTAATGATTATCCCCGTCTTATGATCTGAGTAAAAAGTAAACTGGGACAAACTGCAGAGAAACAATTTTCCTTCCAGTCAAACCTTAATTTTTTGCACACTCTGCTCTCTCTCAGGTACAATAAACCTAAAACCATTTAGCTTTTGTCAATAATGTACATTTTCATTCTTGTTGCACAGCCCGGTGTACCATTTTGTACTAAGAGGACAGAAACGTAATTCTAATACAAAACCTGCACCCCTTCTCACACAGAATACATCCTTGCCAGTTGTACTTAAACCATGTTGACTAAAGAAAATTAGACATTTGTTTGATTAGAGCTCAATTGCAAGCCAGAGGTTGGATCAGTATCTCTGCATAACTGTTACTGCCGTCCTCCTCTCAGCAAGAAGCGGTGTATTTAGCGATGTTTGCCTGGATGACCAGATGACACATCATGTTTAGCGAGATCAATGATTAGTGGAACATCTTTCTGCCCAGTTTGTCAGGGCTGTAGGGGCAAACAGGGGGCTGAGACAAATCAGCCAATGGGGAAGGGTTGGTAGGTCATGCCTGCTCCTCCACCCGGACAGTTGTTCCAATGGCTGTAGCCTCCAGGGCTGAGTGCGGAGATCAGTGGACTCTGTTACGCCGTACATCAGCCTTTTTCCCGTGTGCAACTTACTTCTGTAACCTTCCTTTCCTCATAGTCCTCCTAAAGATACAGCCTGAGGAATATTCTCACGCTCAATCTCACATCCGTCGCTCCCGTCTCCATTCCTTCTTGCATCGTCTGTGTCTCAGTTGTGCCTGGAAACGAGATGTCTACGTTGAAGGAGCTGTGTGCGGGGTTACCCCTGAACCCTCTGCCCGTCAACAGAGGTCGAGACCCCAAAGTCCCTCATGCTCCAGTCCGCACTCCTGCTCTTTCGCCACAAGAGGAGAAGGTAAATGCGCTTTTGGGATCTTGCAATGTGAAGTAGCGAACATGTTAGCTTCCTATAATAAAGTAACATGTCTACCTAAAATGTCATCCTGGCTCTCACACACACACATATATATACTGTATATATCAGGTATTTCCTTCTGTGGATGTGATGCAGTCATTGTATTTTTCTCTGAGACGTGCGTCGCTTTGGAGGGAAGTGTCTGTTAAATGAATAAATGTCAATGTAAGCTATAGTCTTACTGAGCCTTCTTGTGTCCCGTTCTTTTCCGACGTAAAAAACATGGGCATAACGTGAACTCTCCAGGTTCTGTTGTGAATAAGTTTTAAAACTACAGATCCTTTGTATTAATTTGAAATTACTGAAACATGAAACATTCTCAGTTTCACTACTGAAATTTTAATTATGCAGTATGTTCCAGAAAATCTATCCATTGCCACTGTTTTATTTGTCAGATACTCTTTTGCTGTAAATGTTAAGACGCATAGCTATGAACAAGTTTTGATTATTCAAGAGGGAGTCGAATATTTTTGACTCGGGTTGCACGATGGTGCAGTGGGTAGTACTGCTGCTTCTCAGCTGTGGGTTCAAGCCGGACTCGGTCCGCTTGGAGTTTGCGCGTTCTCCCAATCTTCCTATGGTTCTGCTCCAGGTGCTCCTAAGGGGATTTTCTCAGACTTTGAGTTTGTTGAAGTTTTACTTTGTAAAGCACCGAAAATGAGCACCTTCTGGAAGTTTCTCCTAGTTACTTTCTAGCATGGAAAGCAGACAGGTCTGGTCAATCATTAGGGAGAGATTAGAGCTGTAAGCGATACCGGGGACAGTAGAGAGGCAGAGGTGGTGTTGACGTTGCGATGTGTCTTACGTGGGAGGTGCGTTTTCATGTTGCTTCGCTGTGAGAGCAGCACGGGGCCGTGTGCTGCCAAGAGCATGGACTCGGTGAAACGCACAAAGAAGGGATGGCACAGATGCTTGTAGACAAAGATGCAAAGATCATCATCTTGGTTCTTGTCCGTCAGCTGGCCCTCAGAAATGCACTGCGCTACTTCCCTCCTTCACTCCACGCCACCCTTGCCGCAGAGTTTGCCCAGGAGCTGCGCCAGTATGGCCACATTTACATGTACCGCTTTTGCCCCCCCATCAGCATGAGGTAAGGACATGTCTCCGAGATCCGTTCTGGCTGCGTGCGCTGCCCGGTGGAAGTGGGGCCGATGACTGGAGACTGATAGTTTGACTCCGACAGTCAGTCTACGCCGATCATGGTGTCGGTGCCTCTTTTTTGCCGAAAGAGAAACAAAGGAAAACGAGGAAGATTTCACTTTCTTGTCCCCTTGTTCAGTCAAATGGAAGTTATGAATCACAAATAAGAGGCGTTAAATGTCATTAATAAGGGAAAAGAAATACACTAAATAGCCGTTTTATGATCAGCACAACAAAAGTAATAAAGGGTTTAGACTCTTCCCACCCTGATCTTAGATCCTAAACACCAAAACTTAGTGTCTTCTTCAATACAGAAGCTACCAGTTCCTATGCCTTTTCTAATCTTCCATCCCCTTATACTTTTTGCATGGCTTTTATTGCTTTGGTTATATTTTGTTCCACTCCCACTTCATAACTCCCATTCTTAAATCATCTACCCTTCACCAGACCACCCCTCCTCCATCCATGTGCTATAACAGCCCACTCTCTCTGTTCACTCATGGGCTTCTCCTCTCCGTTAGGCTCATGCAGTAATATAGTCCCTCTGTGGTTGCAGTCCTGCATTTAAAACGTGTGACTTCTAAATTAGTTGTCTGTTCTTCAGCTAACTGGGAGCTTTTCAGAGTTTGTGTGTGAAGGTGTGTCCATACAGTGTTTGTAGGCAATAATGCGTGTGTGTCTGTTCAAGGGCATACCCCATTGATCAGTACCCCTGTCGCATGAGGCAGGCAGCTGCCATCATGCACATGATCATGAACAACTTGGATCCTGCAGTGGCACAGGTAAGCCCTCCAGCCCACTCCTCCTACGACTGCTTTCCCTGGGATCGGTGCCACAGAGTAATGTGGACAGTGTCATTCATGGGGCATGTGCACATCACTCCAAGACAGAACGTATGAAACTCTAAAATAGATAGCGTAAACATGATTGTTCTGATAAATAAGCATCACCCATCATAATCCACCTAAAGAGTTTTATTTGTGAAAATAATCATGTGACCTTCCTATATTGTGACTATTGCAAATTTACTCCAGTTTTACTCTCGTCTCCTTGCTCCTCGTACTTTCCTCAGCTGGTTCTCCAGCACTTGCCAGGTTTTCATCCATAATAATGTGTAACGGTTCTGTATCCCAGTTTCCTCAGGAGCTGGTGACCTATGGGGGCAATGGGCAGGTATTCAGCAATTGGGCCCAGGTAAGATGGGGCAAGGCACTTTGGTACCCGACCCATTTCCCTGACCCTCCTGATCCAGTGATGAATGAATATTGGGGTTCTGTGCTCACAGTTCTGGCTTGTGCTGCACTACCTTAGTGAGATGTCAGAGGAACAGACCCTAGTACTCTACAGTGGACATCCACTGGGCCTGTTCCCCAGCACCCCCTCCTCACCCCGTGCTGTCATCACCAATGGCATGGTGAGTGTTCACCTCCACTCCTTCCCTCTATGTGTCAATGTCCTTCTGTCCATCTGTTTGTTGAGTTCACTGCAGTTTTCATCAACTGACTTGTAATCTCTCTATGTACATGTTGTTTTATCTGTCATCCAAGGTCATCCCTAATTACTCTTCCAGAGATGAATATGAAAAAATGTTTGCTCTAGGAAATACAATGTGAGTAATTTCCCTCTGTTCATTGTTATCTGAGTTGGAAATAAAGTGATATGCATATACTTGTGTGTTTTATACCTTGTCTATCTGTGTGTATCTACTCAGGTATGGCCAGATGACAGCAGGAAGCTATTGCTACATCGGGCCTCAGGGGATTGTTCACGGCACCACAGTGAGACTCTCCAACCAGCTGTCCCTCTCATCTTTTCTGTGCAAAAAAGGCTGCTGTTTGATTCTTCTTATTATCATACCCTCTGCAAATGCAAGGATAAAAATGTTTTGGCTATTTCCCGTTTATTACCTAAAACTTTGTTTACTCCAGAAGGACAAACGATCCTTAAGGTGAAATTCTAGTGGTCTTGGATACAATGACAGCCTTCTCATCTATGGCCCCTGCGCGTTCTTTCTTGCAGCTGACGATCTTGAATGCTGGTCGCCGATACCTTGGCTCCGGGGACCTGCGTGGAAAAGTGTTTGTGACGTCTGGCCTGGGAGGGATGAGCGGAGCACAGGCCAAGGCTTCCGTCATTGCTGGCTGCGTGGGAGTCATTGCTGAGGTCAGGGAACTGTTGCTGCTAAAAAGTGCTAGAGGAGAGGGTGGGTTGTTTGTGGTCATTTCAAATGCACGTTTGTTTAACAGTCCGCTGAGGTCTGATGTAGCTCGGTCTCCTGCTACTCTACTGCACGTGTGTGAATGTGTGGCTCTTGCAAGGTCAGCCCAAGTACATTAAGCGGAATTCCACTTTTTTGCTCAGCGGCTTTGTATGCGCTCCCCTCATCTGAATCGTATGCTGCCCTGTGCGATGCGTGTGGCCTGCGATGTTGTCAAACCCTGTTCCGTGTAGGTGGATGAAGCTCCTTTGAAAAAGAGACATGCACAGGGCTGGCTTATGGAAGTCACAAGTGATCTGGATCGCTGTATCAGTCGCATCAGGTCAGACTTGCCACTAGTTCGCCCTGAAGGCCAACTGAACCTAATATCTGAAAAAGGTGTATCTAAGCAACATACACATAGCTCTCAGTTGTCAACGATGAGAATGCTTTCTAATGCTGCAGAGAGAAGTGATGGGTTCACACAGCCTTACTGATTTGGTTTCACAGGGAAGCCAAGAGGTGCAAGATTCCACTCAGTTTGGGTTATCACGGTAACGTTGTTGATCTCTGGTAAGCTTTAAAGGTGTTCTTTTAATTTATTACATTTAAAGCAATTTATTAAAATCTTACAGAGATGAGATAATGTACTTCACCCTTATTGGAGCAGAGAATAACCATCAAATTTTGGTTATTATTACATGGTACTTTGCTATCTTCATAATTATGGTCATGTGACTTTAGCGCAATTACAACATGAATTGGGAGGATTCGGTGTTGCAGCATATTTTCTTCAACTACTTTATACATTACATATATACAAACGCAGCGTAAGCGACTCGTGGAGTTGCGACCATCATCTCAAGCAGATCTGCCCACAGTGAGCACACAGAGATTTGTGGTACATCTGGAGCTGGAGGTGATGCTGTCACATAAGAGTTCTGTGTCATTCAGGGAGAGACTAGTGAAAGAGTATGAGGCCACCGGGGACTTGCTGGCAGACCTGGGATCGGACCAGACTTCCCTCCACAACCCCTTCAGTGGAGGGTACTACCCAGCACAACTCGCACTGCACCAAGCGAACCGGCTCATGTCCGCTGATCCGATCCGTTTTCGCTCCATTGTGCAGGACAGGCGAGTTCCTCCATCACCACCAGAACATCACTCAAAAGAAGACATGACATAAAGACTAGTTTTGTTCAGACTGAGACATTGATCTTTCTGTCTGCTGAAGCAATGTGCCTCTTTTTTGGGAGGGACTCTAAACTTGTGCGCTCCCCCACAGTCTACGCAGGCAGGTGAGAGCTATCAACAAGCTGGCTGAGGCTGGGATGTTCTTCTGGGATTATGGCAATGCTTTTCTCCTGGAGGCCCAGAGAGCAGGTGAGCCCCAGGCCACACTCCATACTGCCCCTGTACTCTCAGTGCACGTGTCAGTTTGTCAGGCACTCGGGAGCATCTGTGCAACTACAGACAGAGCAAAAAAACAAGGACCATCTGGTAGAAAACCAGACCGCTGCGCTCTTCCACATTTGCCCGCTTGGCGGTCCCGCGCAAGAAAGGTAAAGTACGGAGGTTCTCGGTTCTGGCTCCGTTGTAGTGGAACGACCTCCCCCTTTCACTCAGAACTGCTGAATTTCTGTCCACGTTTAAAAAGGGTCCGAAAACCCCCCTTTTCCAGACTCACTTTGCCCATGATCTCTTGAGCTCATGTAAGGTGTACATGTTCATGTACCATAACTTTAAGATCATCCCTGGATAAGACTTTATGCAGCTACTCCTGTAATGTACATAAATGTTTGTGTATCTCAAAAAAAAATTAGTAGGAAGGTGATCAGGAATTGTCGATATTCTGAGTTTTATGCAGCTACTCGTGTGATGAACGTTGATTCATATGGTGGGGGGAAAAAAAAAACTACTTAATCACATGCCTGCTACTATGTCTCTCTTTCTCCTAATGTAATGCAAAAATTGTATTTTCTCTGAAATGTACATCGCTTTGGAGAAAAGTGTCTGCTAAGTGAATACATGTAAATGTAAAACTCCAAAACTCTATAAATGTGTTCAGACACAAGCGTATTAATAAACTGTCACAGGCCTCATTTGAAACTGTTGCTTCATTTGCTGTCCTTGAGTTTAGGACTAAGATGAACTCACTACATCTTGCTCAATCTCTATTCTCTGTTAGGTGCGGAGGTGAATAAGGGCGGTGCTGGGAAGACGGAGTTCCGATACCCCTCATACGTTCAGCACATCATGGGGTAGGTGTGCGTTGCCCGCTGCTACCAGCTGTTACTACTGAATGTAGAGCTCTTCTCCTAACACACTATGTGATTTATAATACTGTAGGGATATTTTCTCCCTGGGTTTTGGCCCCTTCCGCTGGGTCTGTACATCTGGCGACCCACATGATTTGGCAGAAACTGATGACATCGCTACCACTGTGTTGGAGGACATCAGTACTTCAGGTGGGGAACTTCAGCTTGCTTGACAACACAACCACAGGTCTATACTGAACAATACTACACTTATATGCGATGTCACCGAAAATGATCGGAGGCAATTACACCTCTTTCGATAAACATGGCACTTTCTATATATTTCGGCATAATTCATAACCATTATTTTGTGTTTTCATATGTATGAAGACCTCGCTGAGCAAATCCAGTGGTGTAGTCTGTACCCAGACACAATGGCTGTTGGGCAGTATCACAGAGTGCTTTCCTGTTTCAGTCTCTGAGAGCGTAAGACAGCAGTACAATGACAACATCTGCTGGATACGCCAAGCAGGGAAGCACGACATGGTAAGCATCGATGCGTCCTGCTGCAAACCGAAACGTCACCCTGTCCTTTCCAAAAAAAGCACAATTCTCAAACTTTGCATTGGCTTAAAATACCATACAGCGAGCTTCACCGTGCTCTGGGACATATCTCTCTGAATAGCTGTGCCCTGTGTGCAGGTGGTGGGTTCTCAGGCTAGGATCCTCTATTCAGATCAGAAAGGACGTGTTTCCATTGCCTTGGCCATCAACAGAGCGATTGCAGAAGGAAGGGTCTCGGTAAGTACCGCAACTTTTTTTTGCGTTTGTTTTGTGTACTTGGCACGTGTACACCAATGACAATGGCGTGTTTTTTGGTCAGGCCCCTGTAGTCATCAGCAGGGATCACCATGATGTCAGTGGAACAGACAGCCCCTTCAGAGAGACGTCCAATGTTTATGACGGTTCAGCCTTCTGTGCGGGTACATAGCCTCGCGATCACGGTGCTGAGTGCATGGGCCGTATTGTAAGCGCACAAATGCATTTATAAACCTCATGCTCAATCCTAATCTCTCAGCGCGCATACGTTTCAACAAACAAGCATGCATATTCCCACAGACGCAATACGGCTTCAGGAGAGAAAGGTGCAGCATATAGCTGGTAAACAATGCAGTGATACCCTGGTACACCACTATGAAGGACTCTCCTGTCCCTTCCAGACATGGCGGTGCAGAACTTTGTGGGAGATGCCTTTCGGGGGGCCACCTGGGTGGCTCTGCACAATGGAGGAGGGGTGGGCTGGTGAGAGCAATAGGAATATTTTTCTCCATAACATTTTGTCGCGAAAAAGCCACACATTACCAATAAATTAAATTTTTGGCTGAAATTTACGAACACCCTGAAAAACAGTTAAACACACCAATATGGAGTCTAATAATGTAGATGAGTACACATATTCAAAAATTCTTAATTTTTTTTTTTTCCCTCAAGATTGCTTATCCATTCCTGACATACACAATTGTCCATAGACAGTTTGGGGTCTGAGGGTTGAATTAAATGCTCCAAGGCAACAATTTTGAGAACACTATAAAAACAAATTGAATTTAATTACATTTGAGGAATTCCCACTCTTCCCAGGTAAAAGTGGCCATCTAGCTTATTAGGAAAATGTATATGAGTTACCTGTACAAAGGAATTCAACACTTACTTCGTCCCACTCTGTTGGATCAATGAGGTTTTTTCTACCTTAAGGGGCGAGGTCATAAACGGAGGATTTGGGCTGGTTCTGGATGGGTCCGAGGAAGCAGGCCGTCGTGCCCGGATGATGCTTAACTGGGATGTCTCCAATGGGGTGAGAGCGCAGGCTGGTTCTTGGGGGATTTTGTTCAGACACACCCATTAATTGCATGAGGGCCTGTTTATACTGTTGTTTCCTTTCAGGTGGCAAGGCGCTGCTGGTCTGGCAACAAGAATGCCTACGACACCATCCAGCGTACCATGGAGGAGCAGAGCCAGCTGCGGGTCACCATGCCATTCCACGTGCAGGATGAACAACTGCTGGATGGAGCTTTGCAGGGCTAAATCACATCACATCACACTAATTATGTGGACCTTCTCACTACTTTATTATCTGCAACAGCATGACTGTGTATTCAGTACTGGTACACCTGCAAGGGGTAGTTAGAACGCATAATCATCGGAAGCATTTTACGAGGAAAAAGTATCAATTTAAGCCAGATGTGATGGTAAAAATTAGAAATGCTGAACTGTAAACTTCAGGATTTAGTAACTCATTAATAAACTGTTAAAAAGATGTCTGTTTCAGCTGCATGACTTAGATTTACATTCATTCATTTTGCTGATGCTTTTCTCCGAAGCGACTTACATTAAGGTAATTATTACAGTTACAAGCTTACAATTATTTACCCATTTATACAGAGCTGGGTAATTATACTGGAGCAATTCAAGCCAGGTTAAGTACCTTGCTCAAGGGTACTAGAGCTTCAGGTGTGGATCGAACCTGACTTCGATATGAGTATAAAAAAGGAGTGCGTAAGTGTCGAATTCCGTTTTTTTGGTGATCAAATGACAGTGGGACGAGAAGGTGCAGCGCAGACACGTGCAATGAATGCCGCACGCGCTTGACAAAGCGTTGCCATAGGGGCGCGTCAACACCAGAGCGTCGCGCGCACCCGGCTCACGGAAATGGACACTGCGACTGTTCGTATATTTCACATTTTTTGTCGTGCTGTCACTTGGTTTCTTTCTCTCGGCCATGCAAAATATTTTTGTGTCCCTTTCTCCAGGCGGTTCGCTCGGCGCTCCACACAGTGACGCTACACTTTAAGACTTAGTCACTTAGTCGGTACTTTTCGCCGAAGCGATTTACAAATTATGAATTTACAGTGTGTAAGATGCGTACAAGAATTATTATTATTGGCGCATTAGCACCGCTGGGTCATTTTTACTGAAGCGATTCATTCACGGTGAGTGAGGAGCGGCAGCAGTAGGTGGTGGGATTCAACCGAACAACCTCCGGGGCCCATGGGGGGGCAGCACTGACCGCCACCCCACACGCTGGAAGAAGGAGAGTGGTCATGATCATGGCCCCTCCGATGAGCGCGGCTGCCGGAGCTCAGCCCGGCCCAGAATGTGCGGAAGTGTCTCCGGGAAGCGCTGCGAGGGGGCGCTATGAGGCCGAGCGGGTCGAGCGGTACCGCGTGTGGCTCCGCGACAGGATCGCGCTCCGAAAAGCGCTCGACGGCATGGCGGACCTGGCCAGGTGGGTGGAGGGCAAACCCACGCTCACAGAAATGGAGTGTTCGGTTCTGGAACGACTGAAGAAGTCCAAACACGCAGCTTGTGGTTCTGACCGGACTGCCGATCCTGCACGGGTAAATGAGTCTTCAAAGACTTTTTTTTATTCACAGAATTAATGAACAAAAATGCCTTCGTAGAATGGGGTCCGACGGCCGGGTTGTGCGCTGCCTCACGCCCCAGGGAGAGCCTGCATTGGGCAAACACACACAGAGTTTGAAACCACTTGACTTGTCCCGAGTGGGGTCCGTGGTGAACCAGAGCCTAACCCAGCAACACAGGGTGACGGGGCTGGAGGGAGAGGAAACGCCCTGGACGGGACGCCAGTCCATCGCAAGGAACCCCAAGCGGGGCTCGAACCACAGACCCCCCAGAGAGTGGGACCCTGCCAAGTCCACTGTGCCGCCGCACGTTGGGCAAACACAGTTATTCATAATAAATGCACATAGATGGATATATACAATATCCATTCTTTATGTTGTTTACGAACAAACGTTGACTTTTCCGTTTGATTTTAATGAGTAAAATTGTGTTTTTATAGCTTTCATCTTCTGGTCTATTCAGCTACTTTGAAGTTTGATACAATGTTCTGAACTGCTGTTCCTCCCTAGCATTTATATCCTTTTTCTTTTCAAGGTTTCTGAACCATATTCCAAAAATCTAGCCCATTTCACACCAGTGACTTTTTTTCACGCCAGACGTTGTGAGGGAGCCTCACCGCCGTGCTACCCCTAGTTAAAAACACACAAGTGATACTGTATTGCTCTGGATTTCCTTGGTATAATGCTGTTAATTTCCCCTTCATATCCCTTAATTTTACCAACACTTGACAAATTATTTCTTCACTTTGTGTTAACCTCAGCTCGCTTAGATTTCCACAGAGAACTGTAAAATGTTACATTAACTCTCAACATGAATTGATTATCCATCGAAAACTGTAGCACACCCCAGGCTGGTCGGACTTGCTGGTTCTGAAGATGAGGGATGGTACCCGGTCGGAGCCAAGTGCCAGGGCTGATGGGAAGTCTCTGCTCCACCTGCAGAGAGGGGAAAAACTCACAATTCACCAACAGCACAGGACGAAGGTGGGCATCAGGCTCTGATGCCTGTTTTTATATGGCTTAATATTGATTTGCATAAGTTGACCCCAAACCTGTGACCTCCCCATCTATGTTGGCAATGTGGTATACCACAGCAGGAAGTGCTGGCGAGCATGCACATGGTGCAGCGGGGGAACATGGCGCTGAGCTCCCACTGCCTCCCGTCCACCTTGGGAGGGGACAACGCAGCAGCACTGGACGCATACCGGCAACGGTGCATGAAGGAGCACCTGGATGTCCTGGATGAGTGTCAGGCCCAGGGGATTGTGGTCGACCGGGCAGTACTGGAAAGAGGTATGTTTCTGGATGCAAACACACACACACACACACACACACTCATATTCAGCCAAAAAGTACACACTGGGCAGGAAAGTACACCTTGTTCGACATAGAACTACACGTGGTCTGGTGGTGGCCCAAAAAATTAACAGCTTGATTAACATGAGTTTAGGACCGCCTTTATTTTTAAACATTTTGAGTGCTTGACATTGAATTGGGGAGGCGCGGTGGCGCAGTGGGTTGGACCACAGTCCTGCTCTCCGGTGGGTCTATGGTTCGAGTCCTGCTTGGGGTGCCTTGCGACGGACTGGCGTCCCGTCCTGGGTGTGTCCCCTCCCCTTCCGGCCTTACGCCCTGTGTTGCCGGGTAAGCTCCGGTTCCCCGTGACCCCGTAAGGGACAAGCGGTTCTGAAAATGTGTGTGTGTGTGTGTGTGTGTGTGTGTGTGAGACATTGAATTGTGTGTGTGGGTGGGTGATGAGGGGCGTGGTGGTGCAGTGGGTTTGACCAGGTCCTGTTCTCCGGTGGGTCTGGGGTCTGCGTTCCGCTTGGGGTGCCTTGCGACAGACTGGCGTCCCGTCCTGGGTGTGTCCCCTCCCCATCCAGCCTTGTGTCCTGTGTTGCTGGGTTAGGCTCCAGCTCTCCGTGACCCCTGCCATGGGACAACGTGTGTGTGTGTGTGTGTGTGTGTGTGTGTGTGTGTGTGTGTGTGTGTGTGGTCACAATGGAATAGGGGAGAGGAAGGAATACTCCAAATACAGTGGACCTGCAACTTGCGAACTGATGTGTTACAACATTTCTGAAATAGAAATGTTATTTAATTGTATTTATTCTTATGTCAGTGAAGCACATCCAAACAGAACAGGACAGTGGTACTAACTTAATTCAGGGCATTTCCAATGTTTGTAACACGCATGTATAATGAAGACCAAACTGGATATGAGAAATTTGAAACGTGGTGATAGATGGTTTAAACCTTATTTGAACTTTGTTATAATTCTGACAATATTCTATTGGGAAAATGTTCATTCCTTCTTGCCCTTTCTCTTTTTCCTCATTCTGCGCTTCTCAAAATTTCCCTGCAGTCCTTCTACACCCCGGGGACCGTGATCTGAGCTCTTGGTCAAGGCTGAGACAGCCTGGAACAAGCCCAGTGCCCAACTGGGGGGGCTGGCCCCAGGGCTGGCTTTGGAGGAGCCCTGGGAACAAGAGGGCAGGCAGGGTGGAGGAGGAGATGGATGCTATGAAGGTGACCGGCCAACATAACGTTCAGAAAGTCAGGTGAGCTCGGAGCTGTGTGTAAATAGCAAATAGACAATGATAACATCTTAGGTACAGTACATTCGCACCGTCACGGTACCTTCCACACAGGTCAGTGCACAGAGAGACAAAGCATATGCCCCTTTACACTGGCTGTGCCAGAAATGGACACTGCACTGAGTTCTGGCTCACATTGGAATGCTCAGATGATCGGATCTGGAAATAGTAGCGAAAGAATGAAAATTTAGATTTTTATATTTACGGTGCCGTGAAAAAGTATTTGCCCCCTTCCTGATTTTTTTAAAAATTTTTTGGCATATTTGTCACAGTTAAATGATTGAGATCATCAAACAAATTCTAATATGACACAAAGATAACCAGAGGAAATACAAAATGCAGTTTTTAAATGATGATTTCATGTTTTAAGGGAAAAAAAGCTGTCCAAATCTACCTGGCCCTATGTGAAAAAGTAATTGAACCCCCCCCCCCCCCCCCTTTTTTTTTTTTTTTTTTTTTTTTTTTGGTTAAATCATGAATGAACTGTGATTAACCACATTTTTTGGAAAGCTGAGTTAAATTTCACTTGCCACACCCAGGCCTGATTACTGCCAGACCTGTTGAATCAAGAAATTGCTTAAACAGAACCTGTCTGACAAAGTGAAGCACATTAAAAGATCTCAAAAAGCAACACATCATGCCGCAATCTACAGAAATTCAAGAACAGATGAGAAACAAAGTAATTGACATGTATCAGTCTGGAAAGGGTTACAAAGCCATTTCTAAAGCTTTGGGACTCCAGCGAACCAAGGTGTGAGCCATTATCCACAAATGGAGAAAACTTGGAACAGTGGTGAACCGTCCCAGGAGTGGCCGGCCTACCAAAATTACTCCAAGAGCATAATGACGACTCATCCAGGATCTCATAAAAGAACCCAGAACAACATCTAAAGAACCGCAGGCCTCACTTGCCTCAGTTAAGGTCAGTGTTCATGATTCAACAATAAGAAAGAGACTGGGCAAAAATGGCATCCATGGGAGAGTTCCAAGGCGAAAGCCACTGCTGACCAAAAAGAACACAAAGGCTCATCTCACATTTGCCAAAAAACATCTTGATTATCCCCAAGACTTTTTTGGCAAATATTCTGTGGATTGATGAGACAAAAGTCAAACTTTTTGGGCGGTGTGTGTCCTGTTACATCTGGTGTAAAACTAACACTGCATTTCATAAAAAGAACATTATACCAACAGTCAAACATGGTGGTGGTAGTGTGATGGTCTGGGGCTGCTTTGCAGCTTCAGGACCTGGGCGACTTGCCATAGTTGATGGAACCATGAATTCTGCGCTCTACCAGAAAATCCTGAAGGAGAATGTCCGGCCATCAGTTCGTGACCTCAAGCTCAAGCGCACTTGGGTTATGCAGCAGGACAATGATCCGAAACACACCAGCAAGTCCACCTCTGAATGGCTAAAAAAAACAAAATTAAGGTTTTGGAGTGGCCTAGTCAAAGTCCGGACTTAAATCCAATTGAGATGCTGTGGCATGACCTTAAACAGGCCGTTCATGCTCGAAAACCCTCCAATGTGGCTGAATTAAAACAATTCTGCAAAGAAGAGTGGGCCAAAATTGCTCCACAGCGATGTGAAAGACTCATTGCCAGTTATCGCAAATGCTTGATTGCAGTTGTTGCCGCCAAGGGTGGCACAACCAGTTATTAGGTTTAGGGGGCAATTACTTTTTCGCATAGGGCCAGGTAGGTTTGGACAGCTTTTTTCCCTTAATAAATGAAATCATCGTTTAAAAATTGCATTTTGTATTTACTTGGGTTATCTTTGTGTAATATTAAAATTTGTTTGATGATCTCAATCATTTAACTCTGACAAATATGCAAAAAAAATAATCAGGAAGGGGGCAAATACTTTTTCACAGCACTGTATGTTGGCATGATCTCCTGCTCTTTATTGTATAATTTCTGCCTTAGCTGTGAGGTGCACCTGAGTGCATCACTTTTGTGTTTACTTGACTTTGAACCTGTTTGAATGATGTGTGTGGGACCATGCATTAGGAAGAAGAGGCATCCCGTGACTCATGGAGCTGACTCTAATGCCTTCTGGCCAGGCCATGAGGATCATGTCAGACTTTACCTGCCCCGGGTTGGCATCTCTTCTGAGCATGTGTTGTTCCAGCCCATACGTCACAACCCTGTCCCTTGCCCTGCTTGCTGGCCCATAAACGAAAAAGGTTACTATACTTCTGGCAACATTGATGGCAACAAGACTTACACACTGTTCTAGGACCTTTACCAAAACCTGTAGGAAGAATGTCCAAATTTTAGGTGAGTAGCAATGCTGACTACACCAATAAAAATTATTCCAAAAAGTACCTTAGGTTCTTTAACTCTGTTGGATACAAATTAATAAGACTTTTCTTTTGTGTGCTATTTATATGTTATTCAACTTGACTACCAGCAGGTGGCGCAGGCCATAAGTCATTGCAGAGACAAAATAAACAGAAATACTTACCTTGGTATCTGTTATTATTACTCTGTTGTTTATTTGTTTACCTGGAAGTTTTCTGCAAAGCAGCTTACAATTATTTGCCCACTAATAAACTGGGTCACTTTTTTACTGGAGCGTGTCAGGGTAGGTTGATTGATCAAGGGTGGCACAGCAGGAGTGGGATTCAAACCTGAGCCCTTTAGCTGGTAGACAACAGGGAACCACTATGAGGCTCAGATCAGCGCTATTAACAGAAGGAAGATGTTGCTGTAGCAGTTTATTGTTACTTTCTTATGCTTACAACCCTCAGCACCGTTCCATAATTTCTTTAATTTAATATTGATTATGATACCTGTGCACTGTTTTTTAGGTACAAGGGGAAAATACAAGCAACAGTGACCCTTTTTACTGCAAATTTCCATCTAAGATAAAAGCAGGCTTCTCATCAAGAACAGGTTACTATATAAATCAGGGAAGTGCACAAATCAAGAACAGCCAATTAAGGACTTGAGGAAGAGTTACTGCGTTTAGTCTGTGATGCATCCATCCATCTTCCTCCGCTATCCGGGGCCGGGTCGCGGGGGCAGCAGTCCGAGCAGAGTCCTCCAGACTTCCCTCTCCCCGCACACCTCCTCCAGTTTCTCTGGGGGAACCCCAAGGCGTTCCCAGGCCAGCCGGGAGACATAGTCTCTCCAACGTGTCCTGGGTCTGCCCCGAGGCCTCCTCCCAGTGGGACAAGCCCGGAACACCTCCCCAGGGAGGCGTCCAGGAGGCATCCGGAACAGATGCCCGAGCCACCTCAACTGGCTCCTCTCGATGCGGAGGAGCAGCGGCTCTACTCCGAGCTCCTCCCGGGTGACTGAGCTCCTCACCCTATCCCTAAGGGTGCGCCCAGCCACTCTGCGGAGGAAACTCATTTCTGCCGCTTGTATCCGCGATCTCATTCTTTCGGTCATGATCCAGAGCTCATGACCATAGGTGAGGGTAGGAACGTAGATCGACCGGTAAATTGAGAGCTTCGCCTTACGGCTCAGCTCCCTCTTCACCACAACAGGCCGGTGCAATGACTGCATTACTGCAGACGCCGCACCGATCCGTCCGTCAACCTGCCGCTCCATTTTTCCCTCACTCGTGAACAAGACCCCGAGATACTTAAACTCCTCCACTTGAGGGAGCGACTCCCCCCTAACCCGGAGGGGGCAATCCACCTTTTTCCGACTGAGAACCATGGCCTCGGATTTGGAGGTGCTGATTCTCATCCCCGCCGCTTCGCACTCGGCTGCAAACCTCCCCAGTGCACGCTGCAAGTCTTGATTTGATGAAGCCAACAGGACCACATCATCCGCAAAAAGCAGAGACGAGATCCTGCAGCCACCAAAACAGACACCCTCTGTTCCCTGGCTGCGCCTAGAAATTCTGTCCATGAAGATAATGAACAGAATCGGTGACAAACGGCAGCCCTGGCAGAGTCCAACATGCACCGGGAACAGGTCTGACGTACTGCCGGCAATGCGAACCAAGCTCCTGCTCCGGTCATACAGGGAACGAACACCTCGTAGCAGCGAGCCCCGAACCCCATAATCCCGAAGTACCCCCCACAGGATGCCACGAGGGACACGGTCGAATGTCTTCTCCAGGTCCACAAAATACATATGGACTGGTTGGGCAAACTCCCACAAACCCTCCAACACCCTAGTGAGGGCATAGAGCTGGTCCTGTGTTCCACGGCCAGGGCGAAAACCGCATTGCTCCTCCTGAATCCGAGGTTCGACTATCGGTCGGATTCTCCTTTCCAGTACCCTGGCATAGACTTTCCCAGGGAGGCTAAGGAGTGTGATCCCCCTATAGTTGGAACACAATCTCCGGTCCCCCTTCTTAAAAAGAGGGACCACCACCCCGATCTGCCAGTCCAGAGGCACCGTTCCCGAGCTCCACGCAATGCTGCAGAGGCGTGTCAGCCAAGACAGCCCCACAACATCCAGAGACTTGAGAAACTCGGGGCGGATCTCATCCACCCCCAGAGCCTTGCCACCGAGGAGTTTTTTGACTACCTCAGTAACTTCAGCCAGGGTAATGGACGAGTCCCCCTCCTAGTCTCCAGCCTCAGCTTCCTCTATGGAAGACATGTCGGAGGGATTAAGGAGATCCTCGAAGTACTCCTTCCACCGCCCAAGGACATCCTCAGCTGAGGTCAGCAACGCACCACTTCCACTGTAAACAGTGTTTGTGGAACACCGCTTCCCCCCTCTGAGTCGCCGGATGGTTTGCCAGAATCTCTTTGAGGCCGACCAAAAGTCTTCTTCCATGGCCTCACCGAACTCCTCCCAAGCCCGAGTTTTTGCTGCGGCGACTGCCAGAGCCGCGTTCCGTTTGGCCCGTCGGTACCCGTCAGCTGCTTCAGGGGTCCCATGAGCCAGCCAGGCCCGATAGAACTCCTTCTTCAGCTTGACGGCATCCCTTACCTCCGGTGTCCACCACCGTGTTCGGGGATTGCCGCCGCGACAGGCGCCGGAGACCTTATGGCCGCAGCTCCGAACTGCCGCCCCGACAATGGAGGCGTGGAACATAGTCCATTCGGACTCAATGTCCCCCGCCTCCCTCGGGACCTGGTTGAAGCTCTGTCGGAGGTGGGAGTTGAAGACCTCTCTGACAGGGGCCTCTGCCAAACTTTCCCAACAGACCCTCACTATGCGTTTGGGCCTGCCAGGTCTGTCCAGCTTTTTCCCCCGCCATCGAATCCAACTCACCACCAGGTGGTGATCAGTTGACAGCTCAGCCTCTCTCTTCACCCGAGTGTCCAAGACATATGGCCGAAGGTCAGAAGAAACGAATACAAAGTCGATTATCGACCTCCGACCTAGGGTGTCCTGGTGTCAAGTGCACTGATGGACACCCTTATGCATGAACATGGTGTTCGTTATGGATAAACCGTGACTAGCACAGAAATCCAATAACAACTCACTGCTCGGGTTCAGATCAGGGAGGCCGTTCCTCCCAATCACGCCCCTCCAGATGTCACTGTCACTGCCCACGTGGGCGTTAAAGTCCCCCAGTAGAACGACAGAGTCCCCAGTGGGAGCGCTTTCCAGCACGCCCTCCAGGGATTCCAAAAAGGCCGGGTACTCTACACTGCCGCTAGGCGCATAAGCACAAATGACTGAGAGAGACCGTTCCCTGACCCGAAGGCGCAGGGAGATGACCCTCTCATTCACCGGGGTAGACTCCAACACATAGCGGCTAAACTGGGGGGCTATTAATAAGCCCACACCTGCCCGCCGCCTCTCACCCTGGGCAACGCCAGAATAGTGGAGAGTCCACCCTTGGTCGAGAAGAGTGGTTCCAGAACCCAAGCTGTGAGTGGAAGTGAGCCCGACTATATCTAGACGGTATCTCTCAACCTCCCGCACCAGCTCAGGCTCCTTCCCCGCCAGTGAAGTGACATTCCAAGTCCCAAAAACCAGAGTTGGCGCCCGAGGTTTGGGTCGGCCAGGCACTCGGCCCCGACCACCGCCCAAATCACAATGCACCAGCCCCTTACGGTCTCTCCGGCAGGTGGTGAGCCCACCAAAGAGCGGCTCCACGTCATGGCTTCGGGCTGAACCCGGCCAGGCCCCATGGACATAGACCTGGCCACCAGGCGATCCCATGCGAGCCCCCCCCCCAGGCCTGGCTCCAGGGTGGGGCCCCGGTGACCCCATACCGGGCGGGGTAAACAAAAGCCTTGGTTTTAGTTTCTTCATAAGGGGCTTTTCTGTGATGCATGAACCCCTTAATACACATGTCAATTCACCTTTGTGGACAAAGTGTCGGTGAAACAAGAAATTGTCAACTGAGTCGTGGAAAACATGATGGGTGTTTTATTTTTTGGCAGTTGCATCCAGGTTATTAAGCTCTGGAAAAATACTTCACAAGGTATTCTAAGTGAAAACGTTGTAGTGAATTATTAAAATTCCCCTCTTACAGTGTGTCGTCAGAAAAATCCACATGGTCCACTTGGCAGGCGTGGTTAAGAATTGACTGTTCTCCACGTCATTGTTTAAAAATGTTTAATTTGTCTCGACGTCTGTGTGTCCTATCCAGTCACACTGAGTAAAGAGGTCAGTGCACCTGTATATTAATAGTCTTGCGTTGCTGAAACCATATGAAAATATGTCACCCTCGGAAGGGGTGGTATCTCTGTGTAACACTTCAACAAGAACACCTGCCTTTTTTTAGATTCTCTTAAGGTATGGAAAACCACTATGGTGAAGTAATGGAACCATGAAACACTTATCTGATGCTGCAGTAGTTCAGTGTGTCTGTATTTTCTGTTTCTCTGCTCATCAGCTTTATCACAGTTGGGGGATTTGCACTCATGGCACTGATGCGTTACAAAGTTTCAGAGATACAAATGTTATTTATTATGTCAGTAAAGCGCATCCAAACAGAACTAACTTAACTCAGCACATTCCCAGTGTTTGTAACTTACATTTATTTATTTAGCAGGCAGTGACTTCCAATGATCTCTGTGTAGAGTCATGAGCCCACACACCTTATTCACCATGGTGAGTTACACTGCTAGATACACTACTTACAATGGGTCACTCATCCATACATCAATATAACACACTCTGTGTCACTCACACACTATGCATGAACCTTAACAGCATATCTTTGGACTGTGGGAGGAAACCCATACAGACACAAGGAGAACAAGCAAACTCCATACTGACTGAGCAGGGATTGAACCCATGTCCTCCCACACCATCCAGGCACTGTGAGACAGTAACACTACTTGCTGTGCCACCCATGCTGTAACTTGCACTGTGGTTCTGGATCTATAAAACCCCTGTGGAAATCTCTGAAATTAGGGAACTGTACCAAGAAACTTAATGATTAATTTTTGATTTGCAATTCACTTATGGATTGCGACAAAATCCCTTCTTCAACACATAAACAAATTACATTTAAATTGTGATGTACGCTGTTTCCGAAAAACAAGCCCAAAACGTTATGAACGAGATGAATTTATCTGCTATATTGTCTTTAATAAATACTTGTATCTTATGTAACCTACCTTGAATTAAGCAGAAAATAAAGCAATATTTTTTGTAGGTTCATGGTAATATGTTTAAGCCAGTGTTTCTGCACTGCCTGGTACTTGTAGGGCTTTATTTGACACATTTAGAAAGGAGATTTAAAAAAGGCCTCTAATAAAAGCCGACCATCATTGTGAAATACTGTCACACACGTGTGTACAACGTTTCAACCACTTTAAAACGTAGTAGCCTGTACCCGAGAAAACACTACTGTGTTTTCCGAGAAAATAAGAGGAATTGGCGGGACTGAGACAACGGGTGCGGGCAGTGTCCAAGGTTCGGCTGTTTCGTGGCAGCATGGTATCTGTTCGAATCCCACTTCCGCACCCTTACTCAAGGTACTTAACCTTGAATTAACACGACAGGCATACGTTGACCTATGAATGGGCAAATGATCACGAAGTCTATATTTATGTGACGCTCAGCTGCCTCGGTCGAACGGGTGAACTGCTGAAACTAAGGTTTGCGGAGGAGATTCTCACGAGTTCCCTCCTCCCCTGCAGCGGCCCCTTTAAGAGAGAAGACAATGAAGTCGAGCGAATGAACGAACGGTGCGGACGGGCTCGAGGGGAGCTCGTGCGACACCCGGGCGGACGCGGTCTAAGCAGGGGCGCACGGACCGGGCTCGATACCCTCCTCTCTACCTTTCACATCGGTCTCTAGAGCTGGAACGAGTTTAGCTGTAGGTTCAAAACACAGGATTTCATTTGATTTTATTGACACCGCCGGTCATACTGAGCGTCTCGGCAGTGCTATTGGTCAGGACAGGACGGTTATTAGGATCATATAAGTACTATGGACCGAGTGCGACTGTCTTACTCCATTCACGATACTAACAACACAGCTGTAATAATAATGGCGATTGCGATATTAAGACGGTAGGCTGCCTTATTATAGCGTTTTAATAACTATTTTATTCGTACGCTTCCAGTTTTATTCAGCAGTTTATCTGAGTCGTGTGACGTCGTTCATTTATGCTATTAATTTAAGTGTCATGTTTTGGTATCACTGAAGATTTAATAATGTACGGAAATGGACGTTGGCTTTAGTGTTGCGGGTTCTAGTATCGACGCCGTTGCGTTTCTCTCTGTGAGAGCTCGGTGTCCTTAGCACTTCGGCGGTGAGCTGTCCCCTCTACTAGGTGGACCGCGCCGGGGGGTGGTGGCTGGGGGGCTGGGGGCTGGTCCCTGGTCCCCGCGTCTGCCCCACGCCTCCTTCCTCCGCCGCGATCCTTTCGCTTCATTATATACGCCGGACGGACGGAGGGACGCGGAGTGGGAGCGCCGCGGACACGATGCTGCACAATGACAACGGCGTGGTCGTGGAGGTGAAGCCAGAGCCCGCACCGCAGTCCGCACCGCAGTCCGCACCGCAGCCCGCCGTCGCTCCCGATGAACCGGCGGCCCCGAGCCGAGGCGGTGACAGCGGCTCTTCCGGCTTCGCGGGGGTCCCGCTGCCCGCCTGCCAGAGACTCGAGATCAAGCGCTACACCGTGAGCGACGACTACAAGGTTTCGAGCCAGGTGCTGGGGCTCGGCATCAACGGCAAGGTGCTCGAGTGCTACAGCAAGAAGACCGGCGAGAAGTGCGCGCTGAAGGTAAACCGCAGCGGCGGCAGCCTCTAGTCTACACTAGTTTTACCACGCTTACAAGCCTCTCGAGGCCAGATGGAACTCCCAGCTTCCTTTCACATTTATTCATTTAGCTGAAGCTTTTCTCCAAACTGACTTATGATGATCTCCCTACAGTAACCCATCAGACTAGTACAGCTGGGTAATTATTAGGGTAAGTACCTCACTCAAGGGTACTACAGCAGGAGGTGAGGCTCAAACCTGCAACCTTAAGGTCCAAAGGCAGCAGCTCGACCACTACACTATCAGCTGTCCAACTTTCGATCGCTTATAACCTTATTATTGGTCTCGTACTTCTCCGACCACTATATCCAAGCTGGGTTGGACATGTTGTATCATCAGCTTTTACACTGATTTGCTCATTTATACAGTAGGGTTTCCTTGAAAGGTGCCTTTATCAAGAGTGGGATTCAAACCCAGGACTTTCACACTGCAAGGCCACAGCACTCTGTTTACACTACTTCGTTTAGCTGACGCTTTTCTCCAAAGAGACTTCCAACAAACTCTATGTAGTGTTATGAGCCCACACACCTTATTCAGCCAAGGTGACTTACACTGCTAGATACACTACTTACCATGAGTTACTCATCCGTGCATCAATGAAACACACTCTCTGTCACTCACACACTATGGGTGGCTTAGATTCACCAATCTACCTGAACAGCTTGAATTTGTGGGAGGAAACCACAGGGCCACACAGAGACAGGGAGAATATGCAAACTCCACACAGACTGAGCAGGGCTTGAACCCATGTCCTCTCACACTCTCCAGGTGCTATGAGACAACAACACTACACACCATGCTATACTGCCTCTGGCTGTCTCATTTTTTTTCTCACTGATCTGAAGAAACTTTAGGTACAGACAAAGGATGACTTACATCACAGGTCCTTCCATTCATGAACAACTTCTCTTATAAGGTTTTTAGCCATCACTTGATACCATAGTAACCACAAAGCATCAGGCCTTGAAAACAGGCTCCTTATAACAGCAGGTACATTAGATTTTTCCTCCCAATGTGTACTGAGTCTGAGTCACTGTCAGTGAGGTCATACTTTTACACGGGGACAAAGCTCTTGACCTCAGGTATTTGCCAGTCTTGACCTACGTCACAAGATACATGTGTCAGGTCTATTTTAAATAGCTTTTTGTTAACTTTTGGGATGACTGATAGTGTAATGGTTAGCACTACTACCTTTGGACCCAGTGATTATAGGTTCACTTCCTACCACTTCCTGTAGTAGCCTTGAGTCAGGGTTCTATCCTAAATTGCTCCACTTAAAAAAGGAGAAAAAAAATCCAGTTGTATAAACTGATAAACAATTGTAAGAGTCTTTGGAGAGAAGTATCAGTGAAATTAGTAAATGAATATGCTTTGTGTGTGTTTATCAGTAATAGTTGTATAAGTGGGCAGGATGTCTGCTCAAATAGAATGAGCAGGATTTTGCCATTTGTACATATTACTATTCCTCAGACCATATGACCACCAAAGACAGCCAGTGATTAGACTATGAAGCTGCTTATCTGGTGTCTCTCAAGCAGAAAGAGGTAACCACACAGCTGCTTCCTTGCATCCATTGCTTTTAATCAAAGTACAGGCACTTCAGTAAACATTTTTTGGGAGGTGAAATCACTACTTATAGCAAAACTTGTGGGTTCAAGAAGGACTTCATCTTGTAACCTAAAGATTGCCGGTCTAAGTTCCCATGGGGTGTTACTAGAGTATTACCCTTGTGCAAAGTACCTCTTTATTTGCCCTGGTAAGAATAACCAGCTATATAAAGGGGTCAAACACTAAACTTTTTTGCATAAGAGTATAAACGAGGCATCTGTAATAATAATAAGAAGAATAATAGATGCCTCGTTTATACTCTTATGCAAAAAAGTTTAGTGTTTGACCCCTTTATATAAATGGTTATTCTTACTATTAATAATAATAATAATAATAATAATAATGGTCATCATCATCATTTGAGTCCGTGTTCAGCTTCACAAGGCATTTTGTGGCACAGAAGTTTGTGCTCTGTGTCTGCTGTGTGAGATTTGTCACTAAAACATTTTTAGAGAGCCTCGCAATGTCTTTAGAGAAAAAGCGTTGCTGTATTTACATATTGACTGGGCCCAGGATTCCGAGCGCTGCTCTGTGGAGCAGCGAGTTGATTACATTTCGTTTCGTATTTATTGCCCTCTGCTCCCTATGTTTTAATCAGTGCGCAAACAAGCGGCTAGAAGAACATGAGGAGCGGGAAGCCAGGCTGGATATTAATTAAATACATTGAGGACAGCTAACTGTAACAGATGAGCACATGTCCTGCTGGAGGGGCAGGTCACTATTTTAATCTAAATGAATTGCTCTTGTTTTTATTTTCCTTGCAGGTGCTTGAATGCTTGCCAGGCTGCATCTTTCTGAGAACAGCCGTGTTCCGTGCTGTGTGACCTTTTATTAGCTTGACAAATGTTGAATGCTGCCTGCCTGTGTTGGTGAACAATGAACTGAGGAGGATGGTGATAGATGTTCACTTATACTATATAAAATGTGTGAAGTCATAGACCATTAAATCAATGAATAAATCATGTTGCGTCAATCATACGCAACACGTGCAACTCCCTGTTATTGAGTCCGGCAACTTTGCACCTTCGGAAATGGTTTCGCGTTCGATGGTTTGAAAAACGTTGTGCGCAAGTTGTGTGTTCCATGTGTCAAAATTCCATTCCAAAGGTTTTGTGCTCTGACTGTGTGGATTCTGTTCCTTTTAATACTTTTTTTGTGTTTGTTGTGTTGTAGATGAAACTGCAGTTTTTATTACACAAAATATGACTGCGGCTCATAGACAGATACAAGTACTGCACGCTAGACAGGAACAACAGGGACCAGAACATATCAGTAATATTTTTATTATACAGCTGCTTCTAGTCATCCATCCAATTTCAATAGCCACTTGTCCTGCGCAGGGTCGTGGTGAGCTGGAGCCTATCCCGGACACTGGGTGTAAGACTGAGAGGGTACACCCTGGACGGGATGCCAGTCCATTGCAGAGCTGGTGATCTCGTTTACATTTACTCATTTAGCAGATGCTGTTCTGGGGGTGCGCGGTGACTCAGCAGGCTTGGCTGGGGCCTGCTTTCTGGTGGGTCTGGGGTTCGAGTCCTGCTTGGGGTGCTTTGCGATGGACTGGCGTCCCATCCTGGGTGTGTCTCCTCCCCCTCCGGCCTTGCGCCCTGTGTTGCCGGGTTGGGCTCTGGCCGGCCGCGACCTCACTCGGGACGAGCAGTTTCCAACTGTGTGTGTGAGAGAGAGAGATGCTGTTCTCCAAAACCCTGTACAATGGTGATATGTAGTATTCAGCTGACACCTTTATCTAGGGTGACTTACAGTGCTCTGAATTTAGAGTCATTAATCAACATGAAAGACTTGTCTTTGGACCACAGGAGTAGCGCCTGGAAGAAACCCACGCAAACATGGGGAGAACACGCAAATTCCACGGAGACTGGGCAGGGATCGAACCCATATCCAGTCACGTTATCCATGTACTGTGAAGGACCAGCACTATCTGCTGTACCACTGTACCACCATACCAAATGTGATACCTAAGTAAATTTAGTTCCTGGTTTGGGGGGGGGGGTGCAGTGGTGCAGCGGGTTTGGCCGGGGCCCGCTCTCCGGTGGCTCTAGGGCTCGAGTCCTGCATGGGGTACCTTGCGATGGACTGGCGTCCCATCCTGGGTGTGTCTCCTCCCCCTCCGGCCTTGCACCCTGCATTGCCGGGTTGAGCTCCGGTTCACCACGACCCCGCTCGGACAAGCGCTTTCAGCCAGTGTGTGCGAGTTCTTGGTTTGTTTACTTTTTAAAGCAGACTACTGAGTGACTGAAATATGTCTTTTTTTAAAAAAAACAGGATGGAAGAGCAGTGCAGAAAAGTGCAGCGTCAGTTTTGCTGTGGTTATATAAACAGTTGGCTCATTTGCTGTCTTTTGTCTGACGTACACGGCCTTTGCTGGAGAGCGGAGTTCAGTCACACCGGTTCCCTCGCTCTCCCGAGTTTGCACAGTCGGAAACGTGACTCGTGCCTAGTTGTTGCGCTATTGAAGCTCTCGGGGTTGGAGACGCACTAAACTCTTGCCGATGGCTGGAGCGCTCCGGCACGGAAAACGCACGCACGCAGCGCGCGTCCCTTTCCGTATTTCTCATTCCTCCTGCAAACAATTGGGGTTTGTGACAAACGCTCTCTAATGTATTTTTCTTGCTGTTTATTTTCCTAACCGGATCGTTGACAAACGTGTTTCCGATGTTTATTGCTGCATCCGGTCACTTTCACACTTATGTTATGTTCCACTGCCCTGTCTCACCCGCGCTCGCACTGTCACTGTGTCGCTGCCTCGTACCCCTTCCTGACCTGTGTGCTGTGCCGCGCCTTTGCCCACACGCCTCCTGCGGGGGCTCCGATGAAGGCCGCCGCCGGGCACTTAGGCTGTTTGTGAGACGCCGGAGGCGGCCGTGTCGCGGCTCGAGGGAGCGCCTGAGATGTCCCACCTAAGTGGGTTTGTTTCTCACGGGACGACGCAGGGCTTTCAGCCCGATTAAGCCCCCCCCCTCCTCATCGGTCCCAGGATTTGCGCGTCGCTGCCGCAGAGCCGATTGGGGGCAGATGAATCACTGCCAGGTGCACTTTGCTTTGTTTCTGTGTCCAGCAGTCGGTTCTGATTAACGGTGAGCCCGTCGGAGATTTACGTGCCGCTCTCACCATTCACAACCGGCTTAGAGCCGCCCTCTCCCTATCTCCTCTCTCACTTCTCGTCTCTCTCATCGCCCATCCCCCCCCCCCCCCCCCGTTGTCTGCCTGCTCCCGGTCTAAGTGCTTTTGCTTCCTCCAGCTCATCTCGCGATCATTGTTAATCAGTTTTGTCATTGCTTTGAGATGTTCGTGTCTTTGGATTACTCACAGTGAAGTGTGGGAAAATGAATCAGTCCTTTCGTGCAAGGCTACGTCGCAGAAGTTCGGTTTTAAAGTCGAAATGCATGATCAGCGCGTTATTTGATCACGCCGGGGAGGAGATTGACGGCTAATTTTTGTGTTCTTGGAGGGAATTAAATGTAAATTAATCAAGCCGGCTCGTATAGTTCGCAGAGAGATACGTCCATGAAGAGTGCGCTTGAGCGATTCGGGTGATGACACACGTTGCTATTTATCACCATGGGCTCTAAATCCTGACACTTCTGTGACTATGCTGGCATTCAGAAGGCCCCGCAAACCCTCGGAATTGCTCTGGCATTTGCTCATTCGATTAATATAATTATGTTTCTTAAAATGTGGGCGTCCAGCACTTAGTTTTCCTAATGGCACATAATCGTGTTGTTTCTCTTTTAAAAAATGCTGCGTGACTCAGATGTCGCCGTGAGATGCAGAACATGATGAGGGTGAAAGAGGAACCGAGGGGAGAGCGGTTCCGTGCGCCCCATGCCGCACCTCTCGGTTATGGGAAAGAGGATGTCGCTAGCGGACTGGAACATCTCAACGTCCACGTGCACTTCTGAGTTCCACATTGATGTGTTAAATGGTGCTCCTTTTTATGTAGAGCGTAAGTAAATAAAAGCCATGAGCGCACACAAACACGTGCTACGGACTGTTGAATCAAATGACTGTATAGGAGGGCAGTGGTCCTGCAGGGTGACGTCTACTGCGTAGATCGCTGGATGAAATCAGCTCCTGGGGTGCAGCTCTGGCCTTGCGCTCAGCTGGCTGTAGGCTGCTGCAGGTTCCTGAAATGCTCGGCGGTGTTGCTGTGCGCTGTCTCAAGGATGCGTGCCTGTTCCTGGATGTGCGATGCATTTTCTGTCTGACAGAGATTGAATGATGGGAGGGGGCAGAGCGGCGTAATGAAAAACACTCAAATATTTTGCTTCCTCGATGGAACCTAAAGTGGTTCTTCTGACACTTCTCCAGAGAGGTCTACATAGTTTGTGGTTATGTAATGATTGATTTTTTTTTTTTTTTTTTCTTCTCCTCATCGGCTTATAAAGCGAGGCAGAACTTGGAGCGATTCAGTTCATCCTCTTTCTCATAAATAGAAGTCATGAATAGACTGGTTTGTTTCAGTTGCTTTTTGGTTTGTTACAAAAAAAGACGTGATGCACCACACACACCATCTGAAACCACTTATCCCATATGGGGTCACAGGGAGCCGGAGCCTAACCCGGCAACTCAGGGTGTAGGGCTGGAGGGGGAGGGGACACACCCAGGATGGGACGCCAGTCCATTGCAAGGCACCCCAAGCAGGACTCGAGCCCTAGACCCACTGGGGAGCGGGCCCCGGCCAAACCCGCTGCACCACCGCACCCCTCCAGTCCACCACAAGGCACCCCAAGCAGGACTCGAACCCCAGACCCTCTAGAGAGCAGAACCTGGCCAAACCCACTGCGCCACTGCACCCCCCCCCCCACCCCCCTTGATGCACAATACAAATTTTAAAAATCAGCATTAAGAGATCTTTGACACAGCTGATACTGGTTCATCTTTTCATATCCAGCACATTGATTTCTGAGAAATAGTGGGCCCAAGGCAAACCGAACCTGATAACTTGCTCATTATTAAGACTTTTGTGAAGTGTATATAGCTTTTAAAAGATCCCCCAGTATATTTACCAATTATGTACACAGAGGTTGTTATCTGTATTTTATTATCATGAATTATTTTCTGACATAGTCCCTTCTTTGCTGGAAAACACATGGCGACCTTCAGCTTGAGTTTGTTCGGCTTCTGACGTGCGATCCCCATCTCTCCATCTACCTCTATGGGGCAGATCTTGTACGACACACCCAAGGCACGACGGGAAGTGGAACTCCACGGCCGGGCTTCGGGGGGACCCTACATCGTGCGGATCCTCGATGTGTACGAGAACATGCACCATGGCAAGAAGTGTCTCCTCATCGTCATGGAGTGGTAGGGCTCTTCCTCCTCCCAGTCCACACAGCCCAACTTCACTGTCACCAGAGACCTAGTATCACTCGAGAGTTTCCTTTCCGTGAAGACTTTGTGTCCCGATACTGAGTTCACACTTTTTCTCAGTATTATGCTCTTGCGATTGAACCACAGTCATGGCACAACAACGTACTATATATATTCCCCCTGTTATCTCTGCCACACTGCTACTTATTCATGATTTAAATAGGCAAGTGTTCATACAATTAGCCTAAAACATGTTCACATAAATTTAGGGTGACCCACAAGATGCAGTGTATCTTGCACATGTTGGTGTACTGTATGTGTTCTCTGTGCTTTAAGACCGCAAACTTGCTATGATGACACTATGTATCTATGATCTTTCATCATGCAGAGGTAACCATTACTTTAGATAAGTTCCATGTTTGCTTGGTTGATGAAACCTTTGTCAAAGCTGGCACTGGGAACCTTTGAGTTTTGTAGATAGCTGTGTATATGTTACTGTCAGTGTGCTCTATTGTAAATGGTGTTATCACCTGTCATGTAGAACGGCCGAATGAACCCGAAGCTCCGGTTGAGTCAGGCTGTCCTCGCACAGTCATTTCAGTAACGGAGATGGGTTACGTATGCGTACCGACAGCTATAACAAGGACGGATTGGTCACAAACGGGTCAAATTAACCACACAAGTTTTATTGCTATGGCAACCAGAGGAGAACAGCCACCCAATGAAATCAACAGTAAGAAAGCAGAGTTGAGTAGTTTTCTGTGCCGGGGATGAAAAGGTTTTCCAGGGAACTCTAATCTCGTTCACCCCCTTTCAGCTCTACAAATGAGGAGCGACATAGTAGCGGAGTACGCGAATGCATCACAGAGATGTGTGACCTCAGGAGCTGAGCCCTGAATCGGAGCGCGTTGTCGAAACAGGATGGGTACGCGGTATTAACGGGCACGTGGTGGCACAGCGGGTAGCTCTGGTGCCTCACTGCACTTGGGCTGCGGGTTTGAACATGGGTTTGAATCTGGTCCAGTCTCCGGGGGCTTTGCGCATTCTCTCCATGTCCACTTTACCTTTCTCTGAGTGTTCTGCTTTCCTCCAAAAGACCAAAGACACGTTTCTTATGAAGTGGCCACTCTAAACTGCCTTCGGTGTGTGTGAGTGTGAGTGCTGTATAAATGGGTAGATGAATACAGGTATTTTTGCACAGTACATCTATCACTGTAAGTTGCTTCAACAAGGGCATCGGCCAAGTGAGAGATAACATTAGCGAAAAGGAGCGTGTGCGATAGGTGGAATAAAACGGGAGAATAGCCAGAGAATGAGTGTACTTTTGAAAATCACGCAAGGTACGTATGCACTCGAGGTGGAAATGTAGAGCAGCGCGCAGCGTGACTAATTGAAAGAGACAGATACGCCGAAGCCGGTTCTACCCACGCAGTTTCCGTGTAGACAGGAGGCGTGCTGTGTGGTCCCCTGGTTTCCGTCTCGCTGGAGGCGCAGGGTAACGGTACATAGTACAGATGGCCTGTGCTGCCATGCGTGGGAGTGCAGGAGACACTATCCACTCTGAAGTTTCCACTACACACCTCCCTGCTCTTAAGTTTCACTTTAGGTCGAGATCAGCTGCGTCGCGGCTCTCTGTCTCCCTGCGACGCCTCTGTTTTCTCTCTAGTCCTCGAGCTCATTTAACGGTCATTAACTGCACGCTTCCATCATCTCTAATTGCTGATCGCACCGTACACTATAGGCTTTGTTTGCGAATGCCTGGCTACGGGGGATAGCCAGCTCTGCGCACACAAAGACCGAGAGGTCTGTGCATGTGCGCGTGTGTGTGTGTGTGTGTGTGTGTGTGTGTGTGTGTGTGTGTGTGTGTGTGTGTGTGTGTGTGTGTGTGTGGGCGCCCGAAAAAAGCCTGTGGTGTCTAATAGAGGTTTCGTTGGTTTTGTTTCTCAGCATGGAAGGCGGGGAGCTCTTCAGCCGCATTCAAGCACGGGGAGACCAAGCCTTTACGGAGAGAGGTAGAGCTGGGACGCGTGGGCTGCTGGTCCTGTGAATTCACTGTATGAGGGGTGCAAAGTTAGAATGCATGTGAGCATCTTCTAGATCAGGGTTTTTCGTCCCTGGTCCCGGGCAACCCCCTTTTGTTTCACACCACTCTGTAATTGTCATATCAATTAATGGTTATGAGATTTACGTCTTGAACAAAAAGAGTTGCACGTGCATTCGGTGGTACGCTAAGTACAATGTGGAATTGGGAAGCTCTGACTTTGACCGTGTTTGCCAATCCCCAAGCGCGCCGTTCTCCGTATGCCCCAAGCTGCATCTTCAGTGTCGTTGATGTTCTCGTGGTCTTCCTGTCCTCCGTGCCGTCCCTCCCCGTTTCCTTGGTTTCTTCCGCAGAAGCATCGGAGATCATGCATGACATCGGGACAGCTATTGAGCACCTCCATCACATGAACATCGCCCACAGGGACGTCAAGGTGAAGAGAACATTAAACAGTGCGCAGCTCTTGCAAAGGTCTAGCATGGAGAAACGTGCCGTCATCAGACGGTTACGTAGTTAATGATGAGAGAAGGTACCTTTGATAACAGTTAATTTAATGACAGCAAGGACTGTGACTGCGGGGAACACGGCGAAGATTTTGTCAGTTGGGGTGATGGTGGACACAGTTGCTTCAAAGATGACAGCGGGTGCGATGGTTAGGATCAGTAACAGCACATAAGACCTTGAGTGGGTGGTGGTGAGCTCAGTTGCAGTAAAGATAGAGTACTCAGAGTGTAATGATGGGGTTCCTAGTTACCAGTATATTGATTATTGCTGTGAGTGTGACTGTGACCAGTTTGTGATCAGTTTCCTCTCGTACATTACCTCTCCCAGCCTGAAAATCTGCTGTACACTACCAAAGAGAGCAATGCTGTGCTGAAGCTGACTGATTTCGGCTTTGCCAAGGAGACAACGCTGCAGAACTCCTTACAGACCCCGTGCTACACCCCGTATTATGTTGGTTAGTATCTTAAAAGGTAGGGGAGAACCAGGGCGGAAATCCGACGGAGCGAAAAGAGTCGTGAAAAGAATGATGGCCGAAATTAATTACGTCCGTGTTTCTAGGAAAAATAGAAGGCAGAAAGTTTCATTATGATTTTTAGACATTGTATGATTGTGTCTGTGAAGATACACGTTTAGTTTCTCCTCCCACTGGACTGGGGACCATGGTCAAAACCGTATTAGTTTTGACACAAGTGTTTTGCTATTAGGTGGTGTGATGGTAGGATGTCTAAGATGCGTGCGCATTCATTTTCCATCTGTCTCTGTCTATTTCTGTGTGTCTGTCAGCCCCCGAAGTGCTCGGCCCGGAGAAGTATGACAAATCATGTGACATGTGGTCTCTTGGTGTCATCATGTACATCCTGTGAGTATAGACTCCGTGTGTGCGTCTGGTTGTGAAAGCATTGTGTGTCTTGTGGTGTGGTTCCACTTTCTAGCAGTTCTCTTTACCCAGCCCCTGCTGTCCCTCCCCCTTCCCTCTCACTGTGGCTAGATGAACAAATATATGAATATAATAGAATATGAGCTAAGAACCGATTGACATAGCATGTCTTTGTCTGTGCCTTCTCGCCCAAAGGCTGTGTGGCTTCCCTCCCTTCTACTCCAACACGGGGCAGGCTATCTCTCCCGGGATGAAGCATCGCATTCGTATGGGCCAGTACGAGTTCCCCAACCCAGAGTGGTCTGACGTGTCGGAAGAAGGTGAGAGGGATGCGTCGTGAAGGCCTACTTTAATGTATATACCAGAAACTCTAGGGCGTTCTAACACTTTTTTTTTTTTTGTAGAGACAGAACAGCCCTAAAGGGCAAAATTAAATTGTAACTCATATAATTCACACACACTTTCTGAACCGCTTGTCCCATACGGGGTTGCGGGGAACCGGAGCCTAACCCGGCACTCAGGGCGTAAGGGGGACACACCCAGGACAGGACACCAGTCCGTCGCAAGGCACCCCAAGCGGGACTCGAACCCCAGACCCACCGGAGAGCAGGACCCGATCCAACCCACTGCACCACCGTGCCCCCCACTCATATAATTCACACACACACACACACACACACACACACACACACATTTTCAGAACCGCTTGTCCCATACGGGGTCACGGGGAACCGGAGCCAACCCGGCAACACAGGGCGTAAGGCCGGAGGGGGAGGGGACACACCCAGGAAAGTTTAGTCTCTTATTTGTCAGTCTCCCCGGGGTCAAAATGGTTTACAAGAAAGCGTAAAAGAGCAAACGTTCACTTATCAGCTCAAATGTTTCAAACAGTACTTTAATCCGCTGTATAGATTTCTGTAAGTTTAATACGTCGAACTTTGCGATGCATTTTAACGTTTGTAGTTGTACGCACATAGAGAATTGCCAATTATGTCAACCAGTGAGAATGGAAAATATGAAAACATTTAACGAATGTTTGTAAAATTTCCCGAAATTTCCGCCACGTGACTGACAAAGAGGCCCCTCTCACCTCTCTTTTTGTTTGCTCAGCCAAACAGCTCATCCACCAGCTGCTGAAAACTGACCCGAATGAGAGGATGACAATCACTCAGTTTATGAACCACCCTTGGATCAATGTCAGTCCTCCCTCCTCTCAGCACCATCATTCAACCTTCCTCTTGGGGTATCTTACCCCTGAGGTACCCTAGCCCCACATACCCTGGTGTAAATTTTGTGTGTGTGTGTGTGTTGTTGTCGCAGCAATCCATGGTGGTCCCTCCAACACCACTTCACACCACGCGAGTACTGACAGAGGACAGGGAGATGTGGGATGATGTAAAGGTATGCGAGCAGGTCATTTGCAGGCCTCTGCAATACTGACACTCAGTGGCTTTTAATGGAAGTATCACAGTGTTTTTTACCAGCTATAAATACTGTATTAACTTGTATTTAGCTGACACCTTTATCCAAGGCAACCTACAATGATCAAGTTCCAGTTTTCTTTGTCACATACACAACCATGCTTAGTACGACGTGCAGCGAAATGCTTTTCCGGCTGTCCCTAATACAGACTGATAGTAGAGATAATGTAAATAAGTCCATACGAATAAAGTAGAAATTAGAAACATACTACAGAAATATGAAGAATGTATAATGATGAAAATAGGATAGAATAAATAATAAATAACGAAAGATAAAAATAAGTGGAGTCCAATATTAAAGGTTAAATAAAAATTGCAGTGTGTGCAGTGTTGTGCGTAAAAAATCTGTGCAATATTCGGCTCAGATAGCGCTCCTTGTGCATACAGTCCAATCTCTACTCCATGGTGTTGTTCTGGTTAAGAGCCCGAATGACCTGTGAGAAGATAGATAGATAGAGTAGTTTGCGGTAATCTATCTTACTTATCAAGCAATCCACACAACTGCCGTTTCGCTCCAAGCACTGCAGGTCTAAATAATGCTGGAAAAGTGCCACCAGAGTCAAAACAGCTGTAGGATATTCATATAAACACAAATCATTTATGGAAAGTGTTACATTTAATCGGCAGCATTTTTCTGAAGTGCTTCACTAAATTTCTGTAATATCCATCTTACTTACTAATTTTTTTTTTTTTTTTTTAATTGAAACATTGACTTAATTAACTAAAGGTGAATGTACTGCAGAAGTCACATGGGCTCACTGTAAATTACAAGGTCAATATTAGAATCATTACACTTGTACAATATTTATTTATGACTTATGACTATGTAAAGTCCAGAGGAAAAATACCTTAAGATGCTTACCTAAACTATGCTCAAGGTAGAATACACATTATTAATGTCCTTTATCATCTATGATATGAATTTGATTTTTAAAAAGTTGATGTTAGCAGGAAACAGGAACTTATATGTGTACAGAATATGCATTTAGTATGACAAATACAGAAAGGGCTGATGTTTAGAATGTGCATTTGAATATTCATCACAAGCCAGTGCTTATGTTTGTGTGATTTGAAGGTACAGGCTCTGCTCTGTGTATGGTGCACATCCATCACATCGGTGTGTTTATGTTTGTGTGATCCGAGCATTCGGGATCTCATGTTCTCCTGGCTGTGTGAATGGTCCGTGGTGCAGGAGGAGATGACCAGCGCCCTGGCCACCATGCGCGTGGACTACGACCAAGTGAAGATCAAAGACCTGGACACCTCCAGCAACCCCCTGCTGAACAAGAGACGCAAGAAGGCAGCCACAGGAAGAGGAGGGGGAGGGGGTGGAAGCACTGTGTGCAACAGTCAGTGAGATTCTGGGTGTGTGTGTGTGTGTGTGTGTGTGTGTGTGTGTGTGTGTGTGTGTGTGTGTGTGTGTGTGTGTGTGTGTGTGTGTGTGGGTGGGTGTCTGGGTGTCTCTATATGCCAGTGGGGTTGTGTGTCACTGAATGGTATAAACGAGAAAATATAGTGTAAATGTTGTGCTCAACCTTAAAAGTATCTGTGGAAAATTTGGTAAAAAAACTTTTAGACTGACATTGTTCTGCGGCAAAATGTGTTTGAAGGAAAGTTTGTTTCTGTGCGGGCTTTTATGGGTGCAGCAGTTTCTTCGTGACCGTGTCTGTCCATAACTATGGGCTTCGCTCTTCCTTCCCACCATGTAAGAGTTCTTGTCAACAGACGAAAGAACTGTGGTAACCGTGTGTATAAAGGGAGAAGCAGTGATCTTCACATCAGCTGTCATCAACAACCTGAGATTCATCATGTCCATCTTCTAATCTGCCATGTGAACATTGATACCTGCTACTGTTCTTCTATTTCTGTTATTTCTTTCCAGTCGTGTTTTTCAATTATTAAAACTTGTAACTTTTTTTAATATATATCAGATTTTTTTTTAATATACACTGTGATGCTGGCACTGTGAATTTTTTTTGTAACTGGTTTCGTTCATTTATGCCACACTATTTCACATTCATGTGTTTGTAGAAATCTTGTGCTCGGTGCAAAAGTCTTACTGCACATTTGCATAAGGAAGTGTGACAGCAGTGATGTTATCTGTGGGCCTGATGGGTGGACAGGGAGTGGCACAGGGAAAAAAAACAAATGCGTGTATTGTGTAGGCTTGCCCAATGTATGAAAGTGTAAAATCGTGAAGAGGAATGGAGTGAGAGTGAAACTGGTGAGAAAGGTCAACGCTTTATGAAGAAGAATGACCGATCTCGAACGTCGGAGGTCCAGCTCAAATTCCGAGGTCTACAGCCAGCTGCTTTCTTCAAGGGAGAATGCAGTGCTTTTTGCTCTGCTGGGATCCACATGCTCGGTATGTCCAAACCCCTCTCACCTGGACCCGGACCAGTAAATGGAATTTGACTGGTAACAAGTGTCCTCCCTCCACAATCATTAATCATCGTTAACCAACAAGTGGCGATTGGAGCAAAAATTATGATGAAACTCGCAGGCACTTTTATGACTCACTTTCACCGAGTCCATAAATATTTGAACAAAAAGCACTGTACACCCGTGTAGCACAGTAAGTTTCTATTTTCAGCAGTGTGATGGATAAGGCTTTTAATGTTTGTCATTATTGCAGAACCTTCAGCGAGAGATTATGTAAGGCTGGCAATGTTTAGTTCAAGAGTCCGCAGCCTGTATTTATCCTCCTCCACACCTGGACTCCAGTGCTGAGGTGTTTCGGACAGTAACTCTACCTTGGTGCTATGAATTTTTTGTTCCTCTGAAAGACGGAACAGAAATGATTAACAGGGACTATGGATAATGACTTATTTTTTGGTGATTCTTGTTATTTTATTTTAAAGTCATCAACATATTTTGACAATGTTAGAGGTATATGTTAATACAAGTTAGATTATATTTAAAAATAAATAATGGAAAACTATAATCATGAACTAGATGTGTTTTTCATTATTAAAACAAAATGGTTTAAATAAAGGACTCAAAATAGAAGACTACATGGTAAATGTGTAATCAAATAAGAACTGGAGAAATTCTTAATGTGACTTTCAGTTAGAAAGAACAACAGTTTTGCGTTAAACAAAGAGTGTGCCAGTACCTTAAAGCGTGACAACTAAGATTTTTCGACGAAAAGAATTTGTATCTTGTAATGTCTTGATCTACAAAAGATATTATAAAAGCACTTCAACTGGACTTTAATAGACATTGTTTTTCACATGTTCCTATTGCATTATGATGATACGGATACATGATTTAAAAAGAGACAGCCTGCAGCCACACTGAATTAACTGGTCAAAGAGCTGGCTTTACAACCAACACTTCGTCAACTCAGACCCCAGGAGATGATGCAGCCATGTTCAAGTCTTGAATAAGGAGAGCACTTCTCTTGTACTTGGCCTATTTCCATCAGTCGGCTTCGTCTGAACCTATGAGTAAACCTGTTGTTTGGTTTGTGTATAAGCGTCATCGGTTGAAATTATTAAGTGATACATAATCATAGCTACTCTCGGTTATGACATGTGGAGGTATTTTATGGTGTCTTTTAAATTTCACTCAGAAAGAGAGATTAATTAAATTTCCTACCAATGAATTGTGAGATTATGTAGCCCTCTCTATTATCTATTATCTCTACACAGACTGGATGTCTGGGAATTATTTTATTATCTTTGACACCACCGGGAGGGAGAGCTGCATTCTCACTTTATTGGCTCTTTCTTTAAACCTCATACAAATCCCAAGTGACCTGACATACATATAGTACATAGAGTGTTATCAAAGGTGTGGTTCTCTACTCTATAATCTGTTTGTTCAGGGTGAAATAGTGTTTGTGTAACTGAATCAAATCTTGTTGCTACTGCTTTGCATACTGTTTCCAAGTCCATATTTAAAAAGCTGACTTCCATAGTGCCTTGCTTGCTGTATTTTAATATTAGAAATGTTCTTTTTTTTTTTTTTGGTTTTGCTTTTGGAGTTTTTTTAAATATTTAACTTTTCAAAATATATCTCCTTTCCACATCTCCATCTCCTAACATTCTTCTGTCCTTTTGTACACATAATGTGTACGTGAATTTGCAGTGGTTTCATGATGCCGTTGGTATAGTTAGGTGTGTAGTTCGGTATACGCTTGCCCTCTCAGCAGATGTTATGAATATTCAAATTAGCTGTCGAGCAAACAAATGCTCCACTATGCCAATATAAGTAACACATATTCTACCCTCAAAGTTATTTGCCTAAATCATGATGCAAAAACTGAGCTTCATTGTGTATATGTTGAGCAAACAAAGGTTCCATGTGCTTAAATCCTGTATGAGGATACAGGACATTGGACAGTTGACACTATAAAGCTGTGGTAAAACCACAGGACTCCACAACATGAGTGAATGTATATGAAAAAGCGAAGACATTGGTATTATACAAAGTGCAGAGTGCAACCTTGTCTATGAGTTTAATTTACTAATCACATTTTATGCGCTGAAGATATCATGACTCATACCTCAATACAAAATATTATGAGGTCATGACATGTCATATGCAAATCTAGTTTTCCATGTGATTGTCTTAGACTCTTTTTTTTTTTTTTTTACATTTTACTGGGCATTTCTTGCTTCCTTAGTTTTATATTTTCCATCATACAATATGATCTTGTTTAGAAAAATGTTTAATAATTAAACTTGATGCTTTCCTGTTCCTAGCAATAGCAATGCTAAATGACATACTCATGAGTGATATAGCTGCTTCTGACTGTGGTTTTGAGAAAAATGATTGCCAGAGTAGACATATATCTTGGATTGTTTAGTCCTCATTTATGTACCTTGTAAAATATTCACCTGTCGTTATTGTCATGAAAAAATAAGTATCTCCTTGTCAAGAATACTGGAATCTAAAACCTAGACTTCTAGTTTGACCCAATATTTTCTTAATGAAATTTAGTGTGATGCCATGTCCTATACTGTTCCAAGAAACGGTGTAAAAAGGTGTATTTAGTGAGTGATGCTGACTCTTAGGTGTTACTTATTGTTATTGCTGTGGATTTAAGAAATTGGATTTTATGTATGAAACTGAGCTCTGAGTGCAAAAAATAGGACTTATACTTGACTGAGATGTGACCCTCAAAGACAGAATTAGCAAAAAATATATGCCTCAAAACTTGTAAGTAGTTTTTAGTTGTATGATTTCAATAAATTACATTTATTTTTTAGCAGGCGCTTTTCTCCAAAGAGACTTTCAATGAACTGTATGTAGTGTTATCAGCCCACACACTTTATTCACCAAGGTGACTTACACTGCTAGATACACTAGGTCACTCATCCATACATCAGTGTAACACACACTCTCTCTGTCACTCCCACACTATGGGGGAACATGAACAGAATGTCTTTGGACTGTGGGAGGAAACCAGAGCACCCACAGGAAACCCACACAAACATGGGGAGAACATGCAAACTCCATACAGACTGAGCAGGGATCAAACCCATGTCCTTGCACACCACCCAGGTGCTGTGAGACAGCAGCACTACTTGCTGTGCCACCATATCCATTTAATGAGATTAATGAATAAATGTAAAAATGCAGCACATTGTAAGTCTTAATTCTTAATATATTCATAGATGTAATATGAAAAGCAGCTGAGATATGGAAAAAACATTGTGGATCTCACACCATATTCACAGGCAATATAGTACTCCCAAACCGTAAGAGTTTTAAGAATGTGTGAACATTATGACAGTACTGAAATGGTGGGAGTGCCTATGAAACTGGTAAGAAAATCCAAACGTATCTCCAACTGGTTCATAGAGTCTGTGTCTCCCTGGATAACCCATGGTTATGTATTCATTCCAGGCACTGGCATCAGCTGTCGTCCAGGTGTATGAGGGCACCGCAGAGCCAAGTGGCCAGAGCACAACCTGGAACCTGAAAGACAGTGGGGTAGTGTGCCTAGTTCAGGACAAGTGCATGCAATCCCACTTCCTTCGTCTTTACAGTGTCAAGGTCAGAATGACTTAATTGCTTTCAGCATTGTGCTTTCCACTTGTATTTTTCCTCGTTTTATCACAAGCACTCCAACATCTCCATCTACCACCAGCTGCTTGTATTATTTGTGTTGATGTCAACCATATTTATTCATCTGCTGATGTAATGCACTTTTGTTTTCTCTAAGTTGTTTGTCATTCTGGAGAAAGGTGTCTGCTAAATGAATAAATGCATAAATATAAATCTAAATGTAAATTTAAATGTTGTTGTCACCATGTTGTGTCTGTAATTCATTTTTCCTGTTTCCCTGTCTCCTGCCAGAGAGGAAAACTGCTGTGGGAACAGGAGCTGTACACCACATTCACATATTCTGCACGCCGGCCTTTTTTCCACACCTTCCCAGCAGATGTAGGCATCCACAACATCACACTCCTAGCCTGCACCAACATGTCAAACATCTTTCTCTTCATGAATCAGATGTTCATTGTGCTGTACAAGCCTCCCTCACATTCAGAGTATTGTTTGTTCCCGAAGATCTGCTCATAAAGTGATTTCTTGGAAAAAGAACTGTTAATTGCTATTAATTAAAAAAAAATTAATAATTCCTTCCTGTGTTACAAAAGGCTCACCCTTTTTTCACCAAATCTGCCAAATTCCTGCCTCGTCTTTCATGCATGAACAAAATATGATTCAAAGCCAAATCCAGAAAATCAGAACTGCCCTGGACACATTTAAATCCAGGCTTAGAACCTACATGGTCAAGATTCCTTATAAAAATTGCCTTTGTATGCTTGTCCTCTACTATTCCCACCTCCCTGTTCCTTGTCACTTGACTTACTATTATTTTCTTTTTCCTCTTTTTAGTTTTTCATTTTGTTGTTCTACCATTTTGTTCTTGGGGGGCATGGTGGCACAGTGGGTGTCTTACAGTGCTGAGGCTGTGGGTTTGAATCCAGCTCAGCCTGTGTAGAGATTGTATGCTCCCTGGTGTATATTCATTTAACAGGATATAAATAAGGTACCCTGAAACCATATTGTGGCATAGTGGTGCAGCAGGTAGCACAAAAACCTCACAACTCTTGGGCTGTGAGTTCAAATGTGGTCTTGATGCCCTCTCAGTTTGTGCAGAGTTTGCTTGTTTCTTCCACCGGATTTCCCCAGGGTGCTCATGTTTCCCACCACAGTCTAAAGCATATTTAAAGTAGGTCAGTAACTTGGGACTGGTGACCCATCCAAGGTGTACCCTGTCTCATCCCTTGTGCTTCTGATATAGGAGGCTGCATGCCTGGCATGGTATTTAATGTCATCAAGCTTAATATTTTTCAAGTGAAATTTCAGGGGGGCGCAGTGGGTTGGACCCAGTCCTACTCTCCAGTGGGTCTGAGGTTTGAGTCCCGCTTGGGATGCCTTGCGACGGACTGGCGTCCCGTCCTGGGTGTGTCCCTTCAGCCTTACGCCCTGTGTTGCCGGGTAGGCTCCGGTTCCCCGCGACCCCCTATGGGACAAGCGGTTCTGACAATGTGTGTGTGTAAAATTTCAGTTCTTCTGCGGTGCTTCCTGTAAGTGTGGGCTGACAGCTAAGTAGGCAAATTTTACCATAAAAACTGCATCAGCTCATAAGACGGAATTTTCATGAGAAGCCTTCATTATATGAGAGAAGCCTGTACTTAAAATGTATTGCTTACCCACTACAGTTCAATTGAACTTTATATATGTAATAACTAGATTTTTGGATTGGTGGTTAGAAAAGTCTGTAGTAATTTCAGAAGGAAATTTTGGAACTGCTTTAAAACTGTTTAATCTGACCTGCTTCAGCATATGCAATATTGAAAATTTCATCTAAAATTATGACAGTTGCTCAGAAATAAGTCTGGTAAGTAGTCCTGCAAGTGTATAAAAAATGAAATATATAATACCAGTCAATGGTCTGAGTAAATTTTCTAGAAACAATTTTTTTCCACAAGGAATTGGTTTGATCAGGAAATGAGCCCACACATCTTCTCAGCAGTTCTCAGAGACGTAGGACACTTGTGGCTTGATTTGCTTTCACTCTTATGTCCAATTCCTCTCATACAACTATTGGCCAATTTGCCCAGGTGAACTCATACTTTTGACTGGTAGTATATATGTGATTCAAATGGATTTACTCAACTATAATGGGTTAGAAATAAATGATACTGATAATAAATTTAAATGGTCTCAAAAGGACACTAAGGCAACGTGTACTGTACTTAGTGTACTGTCGTAGGTGTATTGATGCAAAGATCTGATTTTTTGCATTTTGGAGCTCTGAGGGTAGATCTGTCAGAGACTTGAGGGTGATCATATGCCCTGCATCCACAGGATTGCCAGGCGGCCCTGAACTTTGCGGACGAGGAGGAAGCCGAACGGTTCCGCTCTGCTGTGGAGAAGCAGCTGCAGCACATCAAGGATGCAAGACATGGTGCGCTCGTCACAGTTGTACCTTCTTTGAGGAAGCACGATAAATCAACGAGAAATATCCTGTTAAAATAACTGGTCCACTTCTTGCTGTACTTGTGTGTTGTTCACAATGAGATGGGTTTGGCCTTTCAACCTCCTGGAATATCTTCTCCTCTTCTTCTCAGGCACTAGGCAACACATGTTCCGGACAGAGAGCTTAGACTCCTCCTGCAGCAGGAAGTACAAACGAAAGTCAAACCCTTCCTTCCTTACCATTCAGAGCAGCTTCAGGTGAGCACGAAAGATAAAGTATTTTAAAGTATAGCATTTTAAATTAGCATTTTAAATTTTAAATTTAAATAAGTATATTACTATATTACCCACTTACACAGGCAAGGCTGAAGAGCACAGATGGGCCTCCCAACCAGAATGTGTGAGATTCTAGAGGCAAAAAGTACTGGTTAGGCATCAGCATACAGATCACTATCTACTTGTTTACTAAAAGGTAGTAACTTTATTTTCAGCTTTGAATGTGAATCACTTTCTACTTACAGCAAAGCAAGTACAGAAAGTTCTGAGAATAATCAGCACAGAACATGGCTCTGATATTTATTCAACTTGACCCAAACGGCAGTCAAAACAGCTATATAGATATAGATATTTCATGATAAATTTCTTTTGGTGATGGTCCATTTTAACTTTTTGTTTGTATTATATAAAAAATTCTTAGAAATCATGGAACAGGACAAGGCTGTTCTAGTTTGCATTTATGCCATAAATGGTGCCTTTCACTGTATTTTAATGATCCTCAGTATGTTGTTTATAGACAACCCACGAGTGGAGGCTTGGACCCAGATGTGAGTACTATTCATGAAAGATTACAATACATTACATTATTGGTACTTAAGCATAAAATAACACCATACCATTACATTTCATGTTCCAAAAAGCCACTGACCAGGTAAAATTACAGAAATGACATACAGCTAACACATCATAGCATTTCTTCTCCTTTTCTGTTATGAATCACTCATGCGTACATTGTGTAGTGTCACTTTTCAGTGTATGTGTGGCTTTCATGAACTCATTTGTACTGTTTGAGCAGCAAGTCGGACTGGAGGCCACGCAAAATGAAACACTGAAAACAGGTGTGTTCTACTCCCTCCCCTCACCTCCATACACACACCCAAATTCCTGATACATCTGTGTCTGCTTGTCTCTCTGTCCCTCTCTGCGAAGACATGATTAGGGCCTTTAGGCGATTGATTGTTTTTCTTATCTAACCTTAACCATAATAGTTTGGTGCCTCACCTCTCTTAGGCTGTGGGTTTGGACATGGGTTTGAATCCAACTCAGTCCGTACAAAGTTGTACGTTCTCCTCATGTTCTTGTGGGTTATCTCCAAGTGCTCCAGTGTCCTCCTACAGTGCAAAGACATGTTTTTCAGGTGAATTGGTGAGTCGAAATTGCCAGTAGTGAGTATGAATGAATGAGTGCAAAACCGCTTGCAATAGACTGTCCTGTCCAAGTTGTACCCTGTGTCATACCCTATGCCTATCGAATAGCCTCCAGGTCCCCACAACGCACAGAGGCAATTATTGGCGATGGGCAGATGGATGGAAAATGTAGTGTCTTCTCTTCTTTCTGAATCTCATGCAAGCTTATTATGTCTGACAGCAGCTTCAGCACAGACCCTGCCCCGGTCCAGAGATTCCCCCACAACAAGGGTCTCAAGAAAGGGGCCACTTCCCCCACTGCCCTCATTGGTGGGGCAGGATGGCAAAAACACCTCGGGGGGCCTGACACGTAATGTGAGCACTCAGGACTTTTCCAAGGGGCCTCACAGCAGCCCACCCTCACCTATTCCTTTCTCCATGGACAGCATACCCCCACCTCCACCCATTCCTGCACCCAAATTACAAACTGCTCAGTTACCACCTAATTGAACACTATTCTTCTTGATCCCTGAGCACTGCACCCACTCTTGTAGGTCCTGTGTAAGAAGTATGAAATGTCTTTTTGTTATATTTAGCATGCTATGAAATGTGTGCAATGTGGGTCAACAGGTAGTGTGGTGGTTAGTGCCACAGCCTTTAGCTGGGTTCCAGCCTTCAATAGCTAAAAATATAAATGGGTAAGTTTTCTCAAATAGCTTAGTACCTTTTGCTTAACACTGTAAGCAGTTATGAAGAAATTCATCAACTAAATAAAAGAATACACAAAAATGTTTGCGAGCTGTTGTCCATTTTTACTGATTCATAATTTGTCTTAAGTGAAAATCATATGACTAAATATATATTTTTGCAGTTCAGCTTCATTGTCTGTCTAAACTACATTTGCGTGTACTGTACTGCCATTACGGGGAGGTGCGGCTGCGCAGCAGGTTTGGCCGGGCCCTGCTCTCTGGTCGGTCTGGGGTTCGAGTCCCGCTTGGGGTGCCTTGCGGCGGACTGGTGTCCCATCCTGGGTGTGTTTCCTCTCCCTCCAGCCTTGCACCCTGTGTTGCCGGGCTAGGCTCCGGTTCCCCGCGATCCCGTATGGGACAAGCGGTTCAGACAGTGTGTATCTGTGTGTGTACTGCCATTATACAAAAAATGATATGTGATATGTACCCTGAATATCCCAGGCATAGGCTCCAGACTACTTAGACTGTGACTTGAATGAGCAGTTACAGATAGTGAATGACTGACTGACTGACTGACTGACTATGTAGCATGTTAATACAGACATGTCCATTGCAACTAGAGTCTAGTAGAGAAGTATCTAGATTTTAGCATTGTGAATGTTAGTATTTAATGAAAGTAGTGAGGAAGCTCTCCTGCCATCTCATCTTGAAAATTAAGTTTACTGTTTTGAACCAGACTCATTCCCCAGCAGTTGTGACAGAATTATATACTTTCTACTACTAGTATTTATGTTCTGTTTAGGTTTTACTGCATGGCTGCTTTGTTTTTTCCTAAAAAGGAACAGAACCTATTTCTAAAACTCTATACACTATAGTATAATTTGGACAACGGCTGCTGAATGAATACTAGCCTACATATCTAAAAGCAGTTTATTCCACAGTTCTCATCATCTCACTCTCATTCCTAACCATGGAACATTAACAAAACTGGAAGCAATCTCAATTTTATGGATGAAAACTGTGTGTATGTGTGTGTCCGTCCGTTGACCTATGTCCATTTTAGCTGTGTAACAACGCGTCAGACTTCTCACTGTGCACGCGCTGCTTGAAGGTGCCCTCGGAGGTGTGGCGCGAGACGTCGTGCGCCGTCAAGCCCTCTTTCAGTCCGCGAGCGCGCGCCCGCGCGTGTATCTGTGTATGTGCGCGCGCGCGCGCGCGTCACTGTCAGATTCTCGGTCAACGAAGAGCAGCGATCGTGTCGGGCACCGACCCCTTTTCTTCTTTCCCAAGAAACCCGGATGATGAGGGGCTCCGCTCGCTCCAGCAGCGCGCAGAACCTGAACAGGACGGGTAAGACTCTTGTTTCTTTGAATGTGGAGTGATGTTCGGGGATTTGTTTCTGGTTATTTCTGGGCGTTTTTTTTTTTTTTTTTTTTTTTTTACCTGCAGGAGATGCGCGAGCCTGTGTCGAGGCGGCGCGCGGAAGAGGGCGTAAGCCGCTCGGTCACGTAGGCAGCGCTCGCGCTGTGCGCGACGTGATGCGAAATGAATGGGAAGTGCGGGGAAGCTGCGCTTGGCCGCGCGCAGACGGCCAGCTCGTTTTCGCTGGATGTTCTCGAAGGCTCTGTGGCTCGTCCTGTTGCTGCTAAGTGGCTAACGCGGCTACACCGTGTCACCGAAACAGCTGTCCTCTCGCCTGTGTACAAACAGGAGGAATACATTATGTAATAATGCAGCCCGGCAGCCTCTCCCGTGTCGTGTGTCAGAGTGTGTACTTATACTTTCATTTTAGCCTTAGCTCCGGTGGTTTGCTCTTAGGGCAAAACTCAACGTTTTTTCCGTTAATCATCATGTCACCGTGAGCTGAAGCTGTGCGTGTGAAAGAAAGGTGTTTGTCAGCGGCAGCCTGCTAGGAACCTCACTCATCATCATGTGTCATCGTCGTGTCACACGCTTATGTCAAGGTGACTTACTTACTGCTTCTTACAGGCATTCGGACAGCAGGGTATTCTAATTCTTACTGTGTCCAATCAGGGTAAGTGTCTCGGCTGAGGGTGCAGCAGCAGGACAGAGTGGGATTTGAACCAGGGACCAGTAGTTGTACTAGTTGGCTGTCTTGGAGAATCGGTTTCCTTCCCGCCTGCTTCTGAGATTATAAGCTACTCTGTCTGTACTGATTTGAACCTCTGGAAGGAAGATGATTTTGAGGGATCTTGTCTTGGGTGGCTGAATGCATCCAGGCTGCTGCTGCCCTGGTCTGACCCCTATGAAGTGCTGGATGTCTCAGCCTCCGAGGCTCTTCCTTGGGAAGGTGGAAGAAGAGCTTTGCTCCTTGTGCAGGATTGGTGGTGTTTGTTCCTTACTAGTCCTCTGTTCTGCTTGGACAGTCGTCTGCACCTTGGAGTTCATTCCTCTTCCACACTTTTCTGGCTTCTTTGGCAGGGTTCTTGGTTACAAAGGGACTAGGGAAACATGATGATCCTGCTGGAGAAATGAGTGTTTGAAATCGCTGTGCTTAAATGCTTTCACTTGTAATGCTCTGTGGGCGGTGTCTCGAATGTTGACGTCCCTCATTCTATGACCCAGCTCTAAAAAAATCTTTCATATTATTGCAACTAACATTTTAACAATTATTTTCTACTTGTGCACATCTTTCAGCTTTAAGTAGCCCGAGTTGATGAATAAGATGGTTTTTCTTGTACAGGTGGTCCCCGACTTACAATGGAGTTCCGTTCCGATAAACCCATCGTAAGTCAAAAATGCATGTAATACACCTAACCTACTGAACATCGTAGACTAGCACACGTGTGATGGACATTACAGGCTTGCCGCCTTCATGCTGGGCAATTATCTTGAGTTTCTCCTCAGGAGTAATTGCCCTCCTGTTGTTCTTCCCACCAGTAGCAGGAGACACAGATGGGCATTCCTGTGACATTATGGATGCACAAAACACAATGTAGATACAGGGGGGTATTGGCATAGTGACCGTGTGGCAGGCTGGGAGATGTGGATCGCTGCCCAGCATCGCGAGAGTATCGCACCGCATATCGCTTGTCCGAGAGAAAAATCAAAATTCAAAGTGTCTACTGAATGTCCAACGCCAGCTGACTATCGTAAAGGTGAAAAAATCGTAAGTCGAACCATTGCAAGTCGCGGAGCATCTGTATTGTAAAAGCACAGAGATGGTCTTGGGTCTTGACAGCACTCTTCTCCCACACAGATGCAATTGTGTTCTCTGACAGCCAGTGGTTGTTTTAAAGATGAGAAGCGTTGTGGAAAGATGAAGATGACTAATGAGTATGGTTATAGCAGCAGATTTGTTTACACTCGAGTTTCGGTCTCCTTCTAGCTTCCGTGGAAACGTTTGTCCTGACTTCCTCCTCCCTTTGATAGAGGCTCACTGTGTGGTATCTGTGTCAAAGTTCAGCTTCGTGCTCCCTTGGCTAATTATGAGGGCCAGCGATGTGTTGCTGTGTGGTTGACTTGAAGCCATGTGGGTTTTAGTAAGGCCTCTTTAAGTGCCTCTGACTGTTCTCACTCTTGTGATTGTGCATGTGATCATTACTAGACACATAGGTATAAATACACATTTATGTAAGGTATGATTTCTCCCCCTAAAGCACTGATTTTCATCCTGCATATTCCTAAAATTGACAAACACTTAATGAGAGGATACTGTGTCAATCCCAAGGTCTGCATTGAAATGAGACTTCAAATGCTGGCCCAGTCCCTGTTGGACTTCTGACTTTTTCTTTTCCTTATGTACAACATGTGAAAGTACCTACCACTGATATACAGTATTTAGGCCTTTGTTCTTTTTTGCGTGCATGTGGTCATTCCAGAACTTCTGTGCAAGTTGATCCTTTGAGGAATGTTTTGGGTTCATCTGGGGAAACGGATGCCAGTGCAGATGTCTCCCGTGCAATTGCAATAAAATGATTCTTTATGTGATACAAAGAGTCAGTCTTCTCGTCAGTTGTTTTCATGTTGATACATTTTTCTTTTCTTTTTTTAAATTTAAAAGCGATAACAGTACATTAAATGGCATGTTAATTTCAGTAACTTTTGCTGAGTCTTTAATATGCAATACTTTATAGAATATAGATTTTAAGAATTTTATTAAGTATTTAAAAAAGTGATGTGGTCTGGATAGGGGTCCCCTGTGTGCATACTTGAACTGTGATCCTCCTTCATGTCTGTGCTTCACTCGTCTTGACCACAGGTTAATTGTACTACCCACTACGTACCTACAGACTGCGATTGCGCGGTGGAGTTCCAAATACTGCTGACGGGTATTCTGCAGAGGGTGGCCTGTTTTCCTACCGCCTGTCTCCATAGCTCGACGAAACTGTTTTATAAGTGGTTTGATTTCTTTGAAACCCGACTCTTTATCTTCAATTCAGAAATTTTTCTTCAGAAAAATCTTATTTTTGCATTGAAAGCTATGTTGTCTTCACTTAATTTCAACACAAGGCGGCAGCATTGTCACTGTTAGAACTGTACCAGTTAGTTTCCTTTTGCCCTGCTGTAGCCGCTTGACCGTCTTTGCACCACTCCTCAGACAGTTCAAAACTAATATGCAACACTGCCTTCATTTAAAACAGGGACATAGAATAGTCTGCAAGTTACTGGTCTTGTCCAGTACCTTCCTAACCCTTAAAGGATATTGCAGTATGTGGGCTTTTTTGAACTTTAACATTACAAGTCAACTTAGCTGGTAACCTGTTTCTCTCCAAGAAAGAGTTTGAATTAAATGTAAATGTGCATGTGGAGTTCACCTGTAACTGGGTAGTAACTTGGCAGTAAAAGGCAAACAAGTGGCATCTCTAAGACAGCTTTGAGATGAGTTCTCTCAGGCGGCAGGAAGTAGTATTCAAGCAATAGGAATTGTGTGGCCCTCATTATCTGGTGCCCAGAGATTCCGGGATGGGCTCAGCACTGCCACGACCCTGACAAGGACTTGTGCTTAATGAAAGTCTGTGAAAACTTAAGTTGGTTTAAAACCAACTTATCAGCGCAAAGGAGAGGGCTTGGTCGGGTCCTGCTCTCTAGTGGGTCTGAGGTTCGAGTCCTGCCTGGGGTGCCTTGTGATGGACTGGCGTCCCGTCCTGGGTGTGCCCCCTCCCCCTTCAGCCTTACGCCCTGTGTTGCCGGGTTAGACTCCGGCTCGCCGTGACCCCGCTCAGGACAAGCAGCTTTTCGCCAGTGTCGGCCGCCAGAGCAAAGGTTAGCAACAAAGCTTGTTTTGGACCGTTGTTATTGTTTTTGCCATTGTTAGTGTAAGAATCTTGACACTGGTACAATTCTGTAATCCAAAAACCTTATGAATATAGTTGATGTCATTGTCCAATGTACTAATCTTACAGTATGTGGAGATGAGAATTTTGAAGCAGTGTAGCAGTAAACTTTACAGAATCTGGACCAAAAAGTGGTTAATGTACAAACCAGGTGGCTTAAGGAAGTTGTAGTACAGTGTTCAAATTGCATAACAACACCTCCCCAATAATAATAAAAAAAAAAACCTGCAGAAATTTTCGATGCAAAGGAAGATATTCAATCTTTTTGAAGTGTGGGAAATGTAAGATTTAGATTACATTAAAACCTTGGGTAATGATTAAAAGACATCTGCTTTTCTCAGTCACAACACCTTCTATAAGCTTGATTCTTTGCCAGATGTAGAAAGTTAATGAGGCTGTGACTCTCTTGTTACCTCAGCTGTGGTTTAGCAGCAAGTTTAGCTGAGTTACAGGAAGAACTGCAGCTACATCCCATATACAGTCAAGTTACATAAGATTTGCCCAACACAAGGCAATGGCGCATAATAATTGCCTGTTTTATTTACAGACTACTTAACTGAACTTTCAGTTCTTGCATATATGGTGTGTGTGTATATATGTACGTATGTGTATATATATTTCAGTAAATATTTGCCTCCTCAAACTATTGACATTTTTCCCCCTATACTAAAATACAGAATAAAACGGAAAGTGGCCAAGCAGTACTCATGACGCATGAATATTTGAGGAAGGGCCTTATGGCGGAGTGCTTCTTGGAGAGTGCGGCTACCCTCTGCGCCAGTGCTTCGTGACAGGCCTACGAAGACCCGTTTCGTGCACGGAGGGACACTTGGAAAAAAGCCAGAGGAAAAACCTGCTCCTTTGTGGAGGGGGCATTTGGTGCATTAAAGAGCCACTAACCCTAACCCTCACTAAGCCTCACCACTGGCCTGTGAGCTACTCCACAGAGAGTGGGCAACAGCAGTGTCGCTTGTGCAGTCAGTCCTCTGTGGCCATCGATCGGCATAGCGAGCCGCCTCTCCCTTACGCGTGAGGAGCTGCACAGTGTGCTGACACCTGGTGACGTCGTGCCGTTCTGCTCGGCGCTTGTTGCCAATCATTTCAGTAGATGGATGTTGTCGTTAACCATTTAGTAGTGACTGTATATGCAGTTTGATGACTTAACTTTTTGATGCCGGGGGTGGGGTTGCTCCACTGAAAGAACATGAGATAAAAGAATGTTTTTGTCTGTTAAGGAGTGGTGTCTGGTATGGTTTGCCTTTAAACCAGTAAATGAAGAAAAATGTGCATCATCTTTACTACATGGCTGTTGGGTTGCTGTAAAGGGGCCTGTTCGCTGTGCTGAGATCAAAAATCCCAAATTAATAACGCAATGTAACATGTACATCGTCACATTACAAATATAAATGTAACTATATAACAGTCTCTGGCTTTAAAAATGGAAGCAGATGCTTTAATATTTTTTGAATGTTTCATTACACAATATTGCCTTTTTCAAACTCATGTCACAGTTGCGTACATAACGCCATGGATGGTGAAAGAGTTTAAAGCTTCGAATATGAAATATCTGAGACTACAGTGTCTCAAACCTCAGCTGAACCGTGTGTACTGCAGGTTTAAGTTTAAACCTCAGAAAAAGGGGCCTCTGCTGGCAGTCAGTGGGGTGATTTCTAAATGAGAGCAATTAGGACTGATTAAAACGCGATTCCTAGGACACATGGGGGGGGGGGGTGAGAAACCACGTGACTTGTTTAAACTCGACTTAAATTGTAACTCGCGGCCAAGAATGCAGACAATGGGAAAGACAAGATTCTCCTTAACACGTTCTGTTAACAGCGTGTTGAACTGGCCCGTTGTGTGTAGCGCTTTACACTCAGGCGTGTCTGCGCAAGTACTTTATTTATACGCCGGAAATATTTCAGCAAAAAGTTGCCATTCCAAGGACTATCTAAGAGACGCAAAGCAGTTCACGGGATGTTCTTCATCTGTCATAACAGATCTGTACGTGCAGAAATTCCGTGAAACGCTTAACATGCAGTTCACGCTGTTTATCAGCAGCGATCGAGCGCTTAACACGCCTTCCTAGGGTAGTCTTACTGGAACTTCATTGGTCAGTCTTTCTTCCCGTCTCTTCGATGATTGGTTGGGATCGTGTAAACATCCTCGCTCCATGTGTGTTGCATGTGAACAGCATGCGACCACTTGTTTTTGAGGAAATTGTGGCGGTGTGCTATTCCATGCATCTTTGTACATTTTGAAGGGTGCGCGGCACCGGTTTTACGGTAGACCCAGGCGTTACAACGAAGCGTTTTCCCTTCAGCGTTTTCTCTGTTTCTCTTCCCTTCTTTCTATAAAGCTTTTTTCTCTTGTGATATGGACTAAGTTAAACCAAACTGGAAAAATCCAGTGCCATGCTGATCAGACCATGATATATTTCAGTCGCTGTCTGAGACACATTGATTGATTCGTAAGACAAATGAAACTGAAAACGAACAAAACTAAGGAAGAGCCTTACTTTTGCCTTTTAAAAATATTTATTTTGCGTAGAATCCAGTGTGACACGAGTTGCCTTCTCAGAGCAAACTTTTTTCCAACATGCGGAGCCGGTATGAATATTATGCAATGTAAGCCAACATAGCTGGCAACAGGTAGCGTTGTTATTTAGAGCTGCTGTCTTTGGTTCCAGACTCAGTTTTACAGGTTCGAATCCCACCTTCAGCTGCAGTACCGTTGAGTAAAATACTTAACCTGAATTGCTCAAGTAAAATTACCCAGCTGTGTAAATGGGTGAATTACAGTAGGTAGATTAATACTGTAAGTCGCTTTAGCGAAAAACGTCAACTCAATGAATACATACTCATTCTTTAGTTCTTGCTACATGATAACCATTTTAAATGACTGTGCGCCTTTCAAGTGCGCCTTTTCCCGGGTCTTTACGGTAGTAGTGTTCTTACGAGGCTCCTCAGCCCAGATGACATCCACATCAGATCACGCACGGTCACAGAGCCGGTAGGTCCTCACAGCGCCGAGAGCATCGCCAGGTCTCATTACCTTTTTTTAAAAAGGCAAAAGCGGTCATGGTGCTGGATTTCATCTGAAGACGTCACGATGGCCTCGTCGCCCCGTGAGCTCACTCAGAACCCGCTGAAAAAAATTTGGGTGCCATGCAAGAACGGTCTTCCAGACAGACACATTTCTCAGAGGAGAGGTGAGTCACGATGCAGGAGGGTCCCACCGGCAAATCATGGAAGCGCCACGCAAAACGATGGATGCAGCTCTTTTTACTTGCAACATAGTCACTCACTCACTCTGTGCGTTGTTATATTATAATTTATAGGCGCCTACGTCTGATTTTTCGGATCATGAGTCTGTACCGCAGTGAGTGAGTAGCCCTCATCTGTACAGTTTAGTCCTCGGGTTACGAAAGTCGAAAGATGCCAAGACCCCCAGCCAGGTGGTACATTTTTTCCTTCTTTCTGTACTACTGTGACATGTCTTAGTGGAGCGGACGCGAGCCGTTTACCCGCCAAGCCGACAGATGTCAGTAAGCGGAGCAGGAGTGAGGGCTTGCTTTTTAAATTCAATTTGCAGAGCCGCTCACCGCCTTTCGTGAGGGTCCCCGACTCCGACAGCGCGGGTTACAAGGTGTACTGTTACCATGGGGACCAAAGCGGACACGAGTGAAGTGGCAAGAAGATGAGGAACACTGAGCGTGGAATGTCACGGGGCCTGAACAGAAGTTCGTATGGGTCACATTTTCAGTAATTTTAGTTTAGACTAGTTTTCATCATGTCGCTCGAAACGAAAGCAGTAAAATAAGCTTTAAAAATAGTCAGGAAGGACCTCACCTATTAAATCACGTGGTTTGTTGCGCTTTAATCAGCGGAGACTTTGAAGTTACGAACAGAACGAGTTACGTTCCGATTTGTGTTGCCAGTTGTGTTCCTAAGATGAGGAGTCGGTGTTTATGACTGAATGCAGCGATTCATCATATTTTTGACTGATATGTCCACAGAAGACAAGATTGAAGCAATTACATAAATATAGATATGAGTATATGTTCACTACTAGCCAACCTAGCAGAACTCAGTGATGGCTTTCCAAAAACAACAAATGATCACGTAGGTGAATAACTACACTTGAACTACACTACACTGAAAGAGGTCATCGAGTTAATTATAATGGTCTGTACCGTACATATCTGTTCTTACCATCTTGGTAGGAAGAAACTCTCCTTTGACTGAAAGAGGAACTTGCGGCTCTAAAACTAGAACTGCATCTATCTACTTCGTGACACAAAAGACAACTAATTGTGTGGTGAAACACTGTGCTTACTGTAATTACACAAACATCTGAAAACTACTGCATGGATAAGCTGCAAATTCAAATCTTAATACGCTTTTCTGGAACGCTTCACTCAAAAAGGGCATTTCCTAAGCATGCATTCAGAATTAAAGTGGTTTCTGTATGTGTCTACAGCTATTAGGGGGAGGTGAACTAGGTGTAGCGTAACAAATGCTGAACTGAAACCATCATGTTATCAGTCTGGCCATTTCTGTAGCCCTCCCCAGTCAGTCTAATTTTTTTATTATTAATTATTAATTTAATTAATTAATTTATTTAATTCTTTTTTTTCTTACCCCCCATCAAACTCTGCCTGGTAGTGTCACACAAAACACTCATGTTGAATCTTTTCATTCTCACTGCAGTGTCTTACTAGCAGTCTCAAGGACAAGGATCAGGCCGGCTGCTACATTAACCTCCACGTGATTTTTGTGTCAAGGCTTCTTTGGAACACAGTGCCTTTCACTCGCCGTAGTGTAATGTCTGCTGTTTCAGTCATGGACCGCAATGTGACATTGACCCTTCCCTTGTCACTGATTCCGGTGAATTTTGACCAATTACCTTTTCACACAAAAAGACTAGTTATTCAAAGGCATGTTGTTTTTTTTTTTTTTTTTTGTTTTTTTTTGTAAAAATTTCACAGAACACTAAGCAATTTCAGTTTGTGTGTGAATTTCCATCTCCACAGCCTCCAAGGTGTTGCTTTGCTTCATGTGCTGTTCATGGAACCAGCATTTGGAATCAGCAGTTTGATGAAGCTTTCCTGTTGTACTGTATTTTGAGTCATTGTTGAGTAAACCTCTAGTTTTGCAGGCACTTCCTTATTTGCTTGAGTGCAACTGGAATTAAGAAGCAGATGAAAGAAAGATCATCAAAAACCAAATGAAGAATTTATTAGTCAGTGGCCTTAATTTGAGTATAATTTTTGCTTGGCCACAACTGAAAGTCTGGGCATTTAGCCTTAGACATTTGACTATCCTGCTTAGTTTTTGCAGCTTGCAGGTAGAAAAGTGGAAGTGTTCCATTTCAAAGAGGCAGACAACTGGGTACCAGGTACAAGAAAGGCTTGGAGATCTTCCCCACAAGTGCCAGTCAGCAGAGCTTGTGTGCTTGAGTTAGTCCCTGATATGTGAGCAATTCCTGTAGAAACAATTGCACCATTCATGTCAGCTCCCAGTCTTGATCTGCTTTGTTCTTGCTCATCCTTCCCTTCCATCCAGTCCATACACACACACTCCCTGGTGTGGGATGCCTTCATCCTGGAATTCTTTTCCCAAATATAAGGAGGGGGGGTCTTTGTCAGCATTGTTGAGTAGTTCACCCACGTCTGGTGTCATGCTTGTTAAGAGTGCTTCACACGAGCCTCATTCTGTGTCAACACTCAAACTTTATGAATTATCCGTAATTATCAGATCAGTACACCTGGTTGTACTCTGTACCATGTTACATGAAGATAGGTGACGTGTACATGTTGATAAATTGATGTCAGTCAATGTTTATGTGGTACACCTTAACCTTCGATGCTGATGACCTATGATAATCTGAATGCTAAAACTTGGGACTGTGACAGTCTTCCATACATTTGGTTTACTCCCCAAGAGGGCAGAGTCTTGTTTCCACATTCTCTGACTTCTTTTCACTTGTCTGGAAATATTTTCCATTAAGTTTTTCCTTTCCTTGTCTGTTTTGAAACCACCTTCCCCAGTGTTAAGTGGTCTTTATCTTGGGTCATGCCTGCACACTTTAGTGAAGCTTGATGGGTTTTGTCCCTTCCCACAGTATGTATGACCAACTGCCCCACCCTCATTGTTACGGTGGGCCTCCCAGCCAGAGGGAAGACCTACATCTCCAAAAAGCTGACGCGGTACCTCAACTGGATTGGGGTCCCTACCAAAGGTATCAACCATCAGCTCTTGGTCAATGCCCATGCATGCTTGTCCACGCACATATCATTGTGACTGGAGAACCCAAGACCGGTGTTGGGCAGAGATCATAGACATGTTTCCTTGATATAGTATGCTGTGCAGTTATATATTCTTTACCGCTGTCCCTTCAGAGTTCAACGTGGGGCAGTACAGAAGAAAGTGTGTTAAGACCTACAAGTCCTTCGAGTTTTTCCGTCCGGACAATGAGGAAGGTCTGAAGATCAGGAGGTAAAATTGATGGCTTGCTCCATGCCCCAGGCCTCTAAACTTGACATTTCTTATGAATGAATATTACATTTCAATGGTAGTAATCAACCATTTTAGAGTGAGCTTGTATAAACTAGCTTCTTGATGTCAGTGTTTGAAAGCTTGCAATTAGAGGGCACCAGACTGTGTGTGAGTACTTTAAAATGTCGCTGTTACTGATGCTGTTGACCACTGAAAATTTCAGGCAGTGTGCTTTAGCAGCACTCGGTGATGTCCAGCGCTACCTTAGAGACGAGGGAGGGCAGGTTGCGGTGAGTTAATATGCTTAGTTACGATACAAAAATGCAGTCTTTGCAAGAAATGTATAAACTCATTAATTAGACTGAAATGACTAAAGCCGTGTATCTTTCCTCACATGACTGGGTTAATTCTTTCTATGAAATCACCCCATTAGGTAAAATCCCTTTGTGAGGGGGTTGAAATCCTTTTTTTTCTCGGGTAATTGGTTTCCAGATTATGAATGACATCAGAAATTGAAATACCAAAGTAAAGGGTATTTCTATGCATAACACTTTTTATATTTTAACAAAAGTTTTTTTAATTTCTGCCTTAATGTCAGTAATCTTGTGTTGTTGTTATCTGCTTGTTCTGCACGGGGGTGCAGGGGTCTACAATAAGTAACTGGTTTTTTTGCTATGCTTCTTAGCTATCTGTGTATGTAATGGTAGTTTGCCATTTATAAAATTTAAAGTTTTATTTTATTTTCTGAGTAGGTGTTTGATGCCACCAACACAACAAGGGAGAGAAGAGGGACCATTATGAGTTTTGCCCAGCAGAATGGCTACAAGGTAAAAGCAGTAGACTTCCAGAAGGTTTGGTTTCAGCCCTGCGATGGAGCTCATGTCCATATGCTGTTTGTCTCTTAGGATGTACAGTTACTAGTGTGAGTGACCTTTGTAGGACCTCTTGGTTTTAGGTCTTCTTTGTGGAATCAGTCTGTGAAGACCCTGATGTCATTGCAGAGAATATAGTGGTAGGTGAATGTTTTACTTTGCTGTAGCGTGTGTTTTAGATTAGACATACTTTTGTACAGTCTAAAGCTGCTAATGGGCAAAGTACATTGACTGAAATGTACTGTCTTTTCTTCTAGAGAGGAATACAATGGCAGTAGTGCACCTTATAGTAAATTTATTCATTTAGCAGATGCTTTTGTCCAAAGCGATGAACATCTCATAGATACAATGTGTGCTTTACATTAGCAAAAAGAGAGACTTAGATCCATGATTCTAAAGTGCGGTTAGTTTCTTGCCACCATGTGAATCGATGTTAATCACACAAGTAGCTGTATAAAACGTTATCTGAATATCAACGATTCTTCATCAGTAAATTTTTTTAATATACTGTATATAATATAAACATTTATGTTACATTACAGGAGTAGTTGCATTTTGTCCATTAACAGGCATGATCTAAAAGTTATAGTGCGTGAACATTTACACATTACATGAACTTAGTAGACCATGGTGATCTCCTGCAAAGGATTTTCTTTTACCAGCTCTGCCGATTCCTTGTTTTGCAGCAAGTGAAGCTTAGCAGCCCAGACTACATACACTGTGATACGGACAAAGCTGTAGAGGATTTCATGAAGAGGATCAAGTGTTACGAGAACTCGTATGAGCCATTGGACGAGATCCTTGACGGGTAAGTACATACTGCACATGGCTATTACTGATCTGGACTGACAGCATCATCTTGTCTGGTTTCATCTGAAGTGTTGTTAGAGTGGGGGGTTTTGAAAAGCCACTGTATCACAAAGACTGGACCTCCAGATTCTACTCTCTTGAGGGGTCTTGCTGCTAGTTCTACTGGGACTTCTGTGACTTATGTCTGCCCCTTTTGTCCCTACAGGGGACTCTCCTTCATCAAAATTATGGATGTTGGTCGTCGATACCTGGTGAACCGTGTCCAAGACCACATTCAGAGCCGTATTGTCTATTACCTCATGAACATCCACATCACACCCCGGTCCATTTACTTGTGCCGTCATGGCGAGAGCGATCTCAATGTCAAGGGCCGCATTGGTGGTGATTCTGGACTTTCAGTGCGGGGCAAAGAGGTGAGTTGTCAGTCATTTGTGGAGGCTCCAGTCCTCTGCTTATCAGGTGTTGCCTGATTTAACAGCTCCTCCAGTTATAACTGATTTGTCAGGTTACATTTACCCTTTTCCTTCCTTGGGCAGTTTGCCGAGTGTCTGGGTAAGTTTATCCGAGACCAGAGCATTAATGAGCTCAAGGTGTGGACCAGTCAAATGAAGAGGACCATTCAGACAGCTGAAGCTCTGAGTGTGCCTTATGAACAGTGGAAGGCGCTCAATGAGATTGATGCGGTAAGCAAAGAAATCCTTCCAGGTGTTCCTGTATGTGCAGCCGTGTGTGTTCTGACTGTACGTTAACACTTTTTCATTTAGCAAATGCTTTTCTTCAAAGCCTTGTACATCTCTGAGAACAATACGAAAGGTGTATTACGCCAGTAGGAATGACATGCATGCAGACACGTGATTCTTGAGCATAGTCAGTTTGTCACATACCACCATATGAACTAGTGTACATTACCTGAGTAGCTACATATAGGGGGTTTGTTTGTGTGTGTGTGTGTTTTTTTTTTTTTTTTTTTAATAATTTAAACAGGTAACCATACAGATTTATCAAGCACATAGGAGAATTGAGTCCAAAAGAGGTGAGTCTTGAGACCCTTCTTGACTGTCTTCGCTCATCTTAGGGAGTATGTGAAGAAATGACATATGAGGAGATCCAGGAGAACTATCCTCTGGAGTTTGCACTTCGAGACCAGGACAAGTACCGCTACCGATACCCAAAGGGGGAGGTCAGTGTCGTTGAGGAACTTGTGCATAACTTAAAATCTGTTTCCATTTACAACACCTAAACTGAGACTTTGCCATTGTTGAGTCCTTGTAACAAATTTACGATGACAAGTGATGTGACAATTATGTACTAGGAATGCTACTTCCCCCACCTCCCCTCCTTGGGTGTTATGGGGTTGCTGTGGTGTAGTATTAATCCATGATCTTTGGGAAGCAATAATTACATCTTTAGGCTGGACTGAAAAGGGAAACTTTACACACAATGAACTTGTCTAAAGGCCTCTTGCTTCATGTGCATATCCTGCCTTTCTGCAGACCTTTCGCACTGTTTTACCGTACTTGAATCCTGCTGGTTGTCACCTTTCACCGCATTACCCCTGTGTGTCACTTGCGTAGTCCTCATTATCAGCATTGCCAAGACACTGCTATCTGTCTTGCCAAGGCTTAACTGCTCATTGAGCAACATGATCTTCCTGACAGTGGTGCTTTATAATGCCATTTATTTTGGTGATTGCAACATATCTTTCCATGAAGGACATCTTTAGCAAGTGTTTAGTTTACCATTTGACACACTTTGAGCAAACAGACCATGTTCTCTCAGATAGCCCAGATGTCTCGGTGCTGTAGGTCTCCTGGTGTTGATTTGTGCAAGCTTTCACCTCACGGAAGCATTTCGCTGCAGTCGTACGAGGACCTGGTACAGCGGCTGGAGCCTGTCATCATGGAGCTGGAGCGACAGGAGAACGTACTGGTCATCTGCCACCAGGCTGTCATGCGTTGCCTGCTTGCCTACTTCCTGGACAAGCCTGCAGGTCAGTTCTCTGATCACCACTTTGCGTGGGGTTTGTTTCACTCACTGCTACGATTAAACTTTCATTCCTTTTCTCTCCCTCCCAGAGGAATTGCCTTACCTTAAGTGCCCTTTGCACACAGTATTGAAACTCACCCCTGTGGCCTATGGTAAGTCTAAGTTCTCACTTCCTCCAGTGAAAAGAGATTTTAAGGAAGAGGTGTAAAATGGCAAACTAGGCCTTTGCACTGGAGTACAGGTTAATGTAGCTCTATTATAAAGAGAAACGGCAATAGTTTTGAGTCTGTACTTAAAAGTATTGAAAAAGAAACCTGGATAACTGCAGTACTGTGAAGGCTGTGATGGGCACCTGCCCCCTACTGGTCAGATGAGGCACTGTAGAAAATGTTGAGAAGACCACACACACACACTTTTGACCAGTGAAAGTTTATAGCATGAAGATAAAGATGACCAAACTGGAACATGACCAGCACGTCGCTCTTCAGTTTCTAGAACAGAATACATGTCGGTAGAGCAGCATTTTTCATGTTTCAGGCAACAGTAACTTGAATAAAGTAGTTTAACTTTCCGCAGGCTGCAAGATTGAGTACATTTCCCTGAATGTAGAGGCAGTGGACACCCACAGGGCCAAACCAGAGGTGGGTACCTTTCGTGTGTCTTCTGGAATGTTGAACCTCTCATGGTGCCTTCAAGCCAGCCATTTGTGGTGACTGTTGGTATATAGCAGTGGTACAAGAGGTGTGAGCTGTGTCACTACACGGTTGCAGGAGGTGGTGTCCTCTTCTGTTTTGAATGAATCAGATCATGCTTTCAATTCTAAATCAGCCACAGATCAAAAAGATGAGCTCAAGGCCATTGGTGGTAGATCTTTGCCATTACTAGATCGCTCCTGAAAGCTACAAGTTTGAGTGCTACCATTAAAAGCCTACTTCATTGGTGTCAAAGTGTCATAGAACTGACTTACCCAGCATTGCTGGCAATTCTGTTCCTGCAAACAAGTTTTTGAAAGTCCTAGCAGGAAACATTTACACTCTTGGTAATATATAAAGTTCTGTATCCTCATTATTCTTCATAAGCAGAGAATGTGCTGCTGTATTTTGAGAAATCAGTCGAAGTACTAGTCAGATATGGTTTTGTGTTAGCCCAGTATGTGGACCTTTTGAGAAGAGAACTGTGGTGCCCTCCAGTTGGGTAAGAATAATCCTTTGGGATTTGTGTTCTGATGAAACAATAGAAATGTGTGAGCTTCTGTAAGTGGCGGTTATACCCATGCTACTGGAAACCTCGAACTCAGCACTAACCTGATCCTTCAAACTGAACCTGTGAGTAAGTCTGTTCAAAATTGGTGTGTGGTTATCACCGAACTGGTGGCGGCTTCAGTGGCAAAAGAAGCTGTCAGGACTTCATTTGTACCTTGACACCAAGCATCCGTTTTGACTGCGACACAAGCTAGTTTTGATGTGACGCTTCAAGGCTTACACATGTCCTGAATCTGAACCGTTTCTCGAAACATGCGTTGAACACGTGTCAAAGCAGATGCTGTCAAATGGGTCGTTCTGTTTAACGACGGATAGATATTTCTGCTTAATCGCTCCTCGTTACCAGATGTGCTTAACCCGACAGTTCCAGTTGGAGCCACACTAAGCTGTTTGTGGGCTGCATGAACATGTGATAAAATGACAAAACTGCCACTCTTGTGTTCAGATCAACAAAGCCACGAGAGAAGAAACCCAGAGTGCTGCTCTCTCCTGAAGGCCCAGCAAACCACTGTCTAAACTTGACCCACCTCTCTTCTCGTTGTGCAGAATGTTGACATTTCTCGGCTGGCCGAGGAGGCTCTGCTCACAGTCCCCGCCCACCAGTGAGTCGGCGTGGATTTGGTCGCTAAGCACCACCTCTCTGTAGAGCTGCTCATCCACTCGATCTGTTTTTCTGTTGCAACCAGAGAAAACGCAGCCTGGCTTTTCTTGAGCTCTGGCATCAAGTGAACCTTTTACTTTCTACGAGTTTTAACTTACCTCAGCAATGGAATCCAGTTGACGTGGACTGTTCTTGGGCTGTGTGTCCATGCATTCATGCGCACATACCTTATTGTGAGATGCCATTGTGCACATGTGCTCAGTGCCTGTGAACGACTCATCTGGGTTTTAATGCTCCGTCCGCATGTAAGGCGGACTTACGTTTTACAGCGCGCTCAAAGCTCTTAACACAATCTTCCTCTTTGCTGTTCGATTTACCCTAACCGTAGTATTGCACAAATTGTTTATTCCTTAAAGTAATGTAAAGTATTTTGTACTCTAAACCAAATGCAATCATCAGAAGTTCAAGTGTAGCAAATCAGGGATTTTTCTCGCTCGGTGCAATTAATGTGAAATTCAGCACTTTGTAGATTTTATAAGTGGAATTTAGTATGACTCTGATTTTTCTATGTTCATATAACACTGTGGTCCTTTTGCAGTTATTCGTGTGCAAAATTTGTGACTGAATAAACAAACACTTTTTATGGTAATTCAAAGTAGAATGGATACCGTGGTGATGAGTTAAAACCATCTGTGTGTGTGTGTGTGTGTATGTGTGTATATATATATATATATATATATATATATATATATATATTTATATTATATATTTCCCCCCCAATAAAGCATGGCAAAGTCCCACATATCTAGACTCCATGAGGAGCGGCTACAGGTGACAGGTCACCCAGTGACCACGCAAGTGTGTTTACTTCTGCTGTGTGAGGAAGCTGCTCTCGTTCCCTCAAAAACCTCAAAGTTCTGACAGCGCTGGAATATCACAGTTACCACAGTTATTGTCGCCCTGGCTTTTTCCCAGCACAAGAGGAGAGTGACTGGATCACACTGGTTCATCTGGAAGATTCGCAGTAATGCGAGAGCATAGTTTCTAACCACAGTTCGAAATGTGTGAAATATTTTTAATTTCTCTTTAAAATTATTCACCAAAAGAAATTTCTTTGTTGCCGTGTTGGTAACAAAGGTAATAAGCTGGTTCAGATATAGTGCTCTTATCATAAGAGTAACGTCAAGGTTGCGCTTCTCTACATTTTGGGTGAGAAATCATTAATGTGAAACTTGTATGGGTAGAATTTTTTTGCTTTAGTTGTTGGTGATTAATGCGGAGGTGTTCAGGGCAGTGTAGTGTACATGTGGATTTTCATCCTCAAGTCAAACTTGGCACTAAGATGCTCTGCATTATTAGGCTTCGTTTACAGCCTGACAGCCGGGGCATGAGTTTAAACCAGGGGATAAAATAGTTGTGAAAATGCATGCGTGAGGGAGGATATAACTGCAGAAATCTTTGATAAGCAAATTTTGGAGATTGAAAATGTGCTGACTGGTTGCTGGCAGCGTCGACCGTTTGGTCACTGGAGACGATTCGTGTTTGTCTACAGTCACTTTGACTCATTTGTGCAGAAGAAAGGTGTCTGCCGATGGTGTTGTTTACAGCTGTCATAAGTGCTTCTAAGACACTTTTTTTTTTTTTTTTTTAAAAAAAAGACAGTAAATGGCTGTATTGTAATAAGTAAACAGTAATCTGAGGGTATTTCTTACTACAAACATGATCAGTGTTGTTTTTTGATTTTGTACATTTATATCAATGTGTGAACAATTCTTTTTGATTTTTTTTCATGGCTTTTAAAGAATGAAATAAATCTGAGCTGTTTATCACGCTGTTCTTTCTTACTGTCGGACTGGGAAGTTTTTGAATTTTCCATTCTGGTCTCTGGAGGAGCCCTGACTTTCACCTGTGGAAGATTTTGAGAGAGATGCACAAGCACTCGGGTGGGGTGCGGTGCGTCAGGCATGATGCACGGTGTCGATTTCAGTTCAAGTTCATCTCCGAAACAGCAGAGGATTTACTTTTAACCTTGGGTATGGGCTGGAACCCTTTGCAGTCCTACAGAGGGAGAAGTTCACTAATTTTCCAGTGTTCATCAACCCTTCATTATTTCTCATACAACTTTTTTGTCCTCACCTTAGCTTAAACATATATAATTTTTACACCCATTTCTGGTCATGTCTTTGCCATCCAGTGGTTTGCTCTATTTTTTGAAAGCGGAGAGGTTTGTATTTTCCTTCACCTCTACGAGAACTCAGTGTCTCATACGCTGAGTGAGAAGGTTCCAGAAGAAGAACTTCACTGAAATACTGAAGGTATGAATGGTAAAATGCAGATACGTGGCAAGACCTTTGCTTAAATACTTCCCATCATGGTCTGGAATAAGGCCTAAAAACCACCAATTTTAATGTCCCAGGTAGAACTGAACTAGTCATGTACAGGTACAGCTGTTTGTCAGCTGGGGCTTGTTTTTTCCATCAGCGCGTCCCAAACTGAGGGCATGACGTCCATCTGCTTGATCACGCTGTTCCTCTCTGCCATGTGAACTCTCAAGGTGTTTTCCTGTTTTGTTCTGTTGAAGGTATAAAATTTCATACGTTAGGTACCGGTGGTCATGTTCTCCTGACCAGTTTCCTGTTGGCTTGTGATGAAAAAAAATGTTTTTGAATGATAGTGTCTATACGGTATGCTTGAAAATCATGCTCGTGCTATAGTTAGTATGTAAGCTTGAAACATTGACCCATTTTTCCAAAGTTATTTGGCCTTTCTTACTGCATATGACGATGCTGCTTGGCTGTGCTGGAAAAAATAAACTATTTGGACAAGAGATTTGTGGAGTTTTCCTCCCACAGTAGTACTATGGTAATGGTTGGGCTCAACTGATTAAGAACCTGTGGCCAGAACTGACTGGTCATACAGCACACGTTGAATCAGCACCTTTTTACCCTGAAATGTGTGTGTGCTGAATGTCTTTGTTACAGAAAGTGGCATGTTCTTCACTGGGCATCTTCTTGGATACACCGCATTTTTAGTACCTTTTCTGGACTGCTTCGCTAAGGGTGTAGTAATGTGATGGGACATGGGAAGTATGTGTGTGCGCTCTTGGGTTTACAGCTGAGATGAGCTCTACGGGTTCATCCAGACATCTAACTGGATTTAGCAGAGTGAGGAGTCTCGACGAGGACGTTCAAAACTGCACTAGAACCAACGAATACAGCCGAGTCCTTCCGCCAGGGCTTTGAGAAGCGTCGCCAATGGTTTAGAGCGTGACTCACTCCCCGCTCTACCTGTTGTTCCAAGCGGCTGCTGCTGCACAACATTTACAAGGTATATTGAAGGTGTGGGAGTGTGAGCCTTAAGGAATGAAGCTGACCAATCCTGCTCTAGGAAGACTGGTTAAATTAGCTGATATTTCACCACCACTCCTTGGTCATTTGTGTCAATATTTACCGATTGTCGGTTTTTGATACCAGCACATAACTAATGCCTTGGTGTTCAGGTTTTTTTCTCTTCCTACCTTGGATCGGTGCTGCACGGTGCTTATTTGCTGCTGTCCATCCATGTCGTCGTCTTTCCCCAGAATGTACATTGGCGGTGGGAGAAAAGGAAACGGCTCATGTTGCCTCAGTTGATATTTCATAATAATTTCAAGTCTTTGAAATCACTTTGTGTAAAAACACTCGTTCGAGTTCCCTTTTGTCCGCGGCGTTCACCGACTTTTGGACGTGGCGTGACTCCTCGGCTGTTGTGACTCACCGTGTCCTCTTCTGTGACCCCCTCTTCTCTGGCTCTTCGGTCTTTCAGAACGTGAACGTCCAGCGCAGCAGAGAAGATGCTTTGAAGACTGTCCCTCCTCACTTTTAACATGCTCGCCGTACTTTAATCCCGACATGTGTTTGAGCCTCCCCGACCCCCAGCTCGTTCCAAAATGCCGGTGGACCTCGCTCAGGAACGTCAAGCCATGTGGTAGGACGACTCAGCCCTCCTGTGACCCTTCCGCACTCGCTTCTCTATACATGTCATTTGTTAACTTTTAAAGAACAGTCTCCTGCCCAGTGCTGCTATTTATATCTCTGTGCATTTGTCACAGCTCTGGTGTGAATGTGGTGGAAATAGGCATAGTGTTTTAAATCACCAAGTGTATTTGTATGTAAAATACTGTATTCTCTGTGTCCTGTGATCCTGGAGAAAATTCTTTTTAGCACTTTTCAAGCTGTTGAGGAAATTCTGTCATTGTGCACATAATCTTTAAGAAATCCTTATACTGTTGTAAAAAAACGGTGACTTCCCCATAGGGACTAGTTGCCCTGTGTAAGACGACGATTGGCTCTCCAGCAGAAAGTTCTTAGGAGTTCTCTGAGGGAGAACTGAGCTTCCAGTCTGCAGAGGGCTAGAAGGGGACAGATCTGAACTGTAACCCTAGTAACTGCACACATGATGAAGCCAGACATCCGTGAAGCACGTAACTAGCGTCAGACACCTGTCCTGTGGATCGTGCGCTGCCTGTTAGCAGCCTCTCACCTCTCTCTTGCAGTGTATGGAATAAGCAGACTGACAGGATTGTGAATCCGTTCTCCTCGTTTCCTGGAGCTCGTGGAGAATTCTAAAGACGCCGTAAACGCACACGCTTTACACCTGAAACGGTACTTGCGTTAAAACGGAAAGAGAACCCGAGCAAAGACTATCTTTAGTTTTAATTAATATGCTGTACATAAGTGCACAAACACTGTTTAACTAAGTGCTTTAGTATGTACATATGTTTTTATTTGTAAATAAATCCTTGCTGAGTGGGATTTCTGCTAAGTACTGTATGTGCATATGAGGAACTGCTCTGTGAACCCCTCCTGTCGAGTTTCTTATAACGTGCTCTTTATTTAAAGGGCTCGTCTTTGGGTATATTTACATTGCCAAACTTAAAGGAAGCGTACACTATGACATGTTCGTGCAAACTCCTGCCCACAAAGGGAAACGTGTGGCTGGAAATTTGTGTTGGTGCTCAAGCGTGTTTTGAGGACAGCTGTTCCTCTCACTAAATAACATGTTACAAATCATTTATGGTGACCATTTATTGTAGTATTTCTATGAATGTAAGGGAGTGTATAGAGCCTTAAATGTGAGTACTGATACTCTTATAAATTGTTCCATGAATAAACTTTTAATAAGCTGCAACAAATTGAACTGTTCATCTTTAAGTTTTGTCTCGCAGAACTGCCAGTGGTGCTACAACTGGGGGGGGGCTCTGCAGTGCTGTGCATTCACTCAGTTGTATAATTCTAGGCTCAAATCCCCACTGTGTCGTACTGGCCATCTGAACCGACGAGCCCCGAATTCCAAATAGGCCTGGTTCCTTGGATGGGAGAGATCCCTGAGTCCTTCTCTCCCTTTGGAGAAAGGATGGCAAAGAAGAAGTGGCCAAACAGCCCTATACTTAACGCATTTGAAAGCCCATACAGTGGACAGAAGCATACACTCTCTAGTGGTAGTAGGAAGGGGGAGCTTAAATTTAGCTACAACTAAATGAGTATTACCTTAAATTTGGTAACACTAAAAATATCAGACAGCATCTGTAGCAGCTCCATACAGCACTGAGAATTCGCACAATGCGTTTTGTGTTTTAAGCCATGTCGTCAGTTATACTACCAAAAATCTTGCCCGCTTGTACTAGAAATGTTTGACCCTTTTCGGTGACAGCCATTCCCCTGTGAGCAGGCTGTACCTAGATTCTGCTTATACAGCAAACTCATCACAACCTTTGCTACAGCCATAGGTGCCATTGGTTTTTGGTTTCTGTGCCTTAGTTTTCATCTTGTATATGAGATGTTATAAAACAATGGGGTAATGCTGCCAGCTATAATCCAAGGATACACTTTCAAAATATTTTAATGAAATGTCAACTGATATAATAGTGAAAGTCCAGCCTATTAAGTTTTCTTCCACTAAATGACTGTCCCTTTGCATCCCTAGACTGTATATTGAAACATCTGATGTACAAGGAGAGTGGAAACTCACTGGAAAAAAAGCACTACAAATGAGGGGTAATGGGCTTTAATTGTCAACAACATATCTAAGATTGTTTCCATCAGCAATTGCTAGGTCTGTTCAATATTGTGTCAAAATGCAAGCATAAGCATTGTCCTCACTGTAGTCTGAAGGGTGGTTGTAACAAAAAGTATATTGTATATTATATATAAAAAACACATTAAATTACCAGAAGAAAAAACATGTTTCCCTGCCCTCATGAATATTGATTCAGGTTTAACTAAAAGGACCCGCCTGATTTAAAGTTTTGTTCTGAAGGCAGAAATTAACATAGCTGAGAATATTTATGTACAAAACATCAATATTCATTAGATCAGGGAAGCCTATTAAGAGAGGACCATGGCACCCTCTTTTGGATTGGTCTCTTTTCAATGGGTCTCCTTGCTGACTGGTGTTCATGCGCTCCTTCCTCTTCATTTGGCCCCTAAAAACTTTTCCTCGCCATCCACAAATCCAGTTACAGCCACGTCATGAGGTCAGCACAAGGACTGGAAATCCTTCCTCAGAACTGCAACAGTGCAAACAAATCACTTATCTGGTGCATTGTCTGAACTATCCTGTTTAAATTTGTTACCATAACCTCAAATGTGATTGAGTTAGCACAAGTATGAAACAAAAGTATCTGAAATATTACTAATACTTTGTTTCATACTCATGAAGACTCCAAATCACATTTGAGGTTACAGTAATGCAGAGTGAGAACAGAAATGAGGGGTGAAACTCACATTTTTGAGGAATTCTTCTGCTACAATACGGGCACGGGCATTGACGGACAGTTTCATCTCACTTATCTCCTTGTCAATCTCCTCCATGAAATGGATGACAAAATCCACCAACTTGTGCTTATACATCTGCTCCGTGTGGAAGTTGGTGATGAGGAAGCTGATGTCATAGCCCTGGCACCAGGAACAAGAAATGGTCAGATAAGAGGACATTCTTCTCTCATGGTGCCCATCCCTCATCCCATGCTGCCAAACTTTTCATAGCACTACTCAGCATGCAAATCCTCAGAACAGTTCCCTCCATCCCATCATCTTCACCCAACTTCCACCCATTTATCCCTCTTCACCTCCACAGGTTTCCTCCTCAAGATGAAGAAGTTCTCTGCTCTCATCATCATGAAGCGCATGAATTTATGGCACAAGATCTTCTCAATCTCATCAGCCTGTTGGGAATCACATTTAAATCGCAATGTTAACTCTCACTACTCAGCCAGTCATAAAACCCGCAAGCTGTAACAATGTGAGGAAGAGTAAGAAATAAGATGCATTGTGCTGATTTTAAAATGTAGCTGTTGAGTGTTGATGCATAAAGCACCATCATGTGACGCTATGCTTTAAACTGCACAAATGATAAACAATGTGAGTTTTATAAGAAAAGGTAATAGTTTACTTATTTTGCGATATTTGCTCCAGGCTGAGAACTTTTGTGGGAGAGAATTACAGCTTTAAGGCTAACCTGCTTCACAGCAATGCTGACACGGACAGAATTGATGGATCCCTCTATGAGAACCTTCTCCTTTTCATTGCGGCTGATAATCACGGGCTGCAGCAGCAACTCCTTGCTGCTCCTGCGGGTTGGGAAACGGACGTTTTATTTGCAACGGACACAAGAAATACAGACTGAAGTTTACAGATATGAGAAAGAGAACGTACCGGACCTCCACCTCCGGCTTGTTGTGACGCTCCACCACCTGAGAGGAGAAGTTCTCCAGGCAGAGTGCGGCCTGCAGCGTGGCTCGCACGGCGTTCAGATATGGGCGCAGAGTCGCCGTCTTGCAACAAAAGGGGGACACACATAAGTGCACAGGCACCAACTAATCGTCCATTCAACTGAGAAATCAAAGTTTATTCAAGTATGATCGTATGAAAATTCCGAGATGATTTCCCAGATCCTCGTCTCTCCGCTGGCTTCCTGCAGGTGCCCGTATCGAGTTCAAGACTCTGGCCGTGACCTAGAAGAGCACCAATGAATCTGCTCCACTCACTACCCCGTTCTACCTCCGCAAAAGGCCGTGCCGCACTAAAGGCATCTCGTACCCCTCCCGGCAGCAGCGCCGGCAAGCAGACGCACAGGTCCCAACCTGTAACTAGAATTCCAGGGACCCTGCGCTGCTGCAAAGCAACACACAAAGTCTGAGACCAGCTGCCTTCACACTGACATCTCGCCGCCCACTTCATCCTCTTGAATTATACTAAAATAGCCTTTCAGCACCACTACTCTAAATAATTGGGTGCGTGCAGTAAATTATCGATGCTAACAAAGTTACAAACAAAGGCCTGTTCAAACAAGTCATACTTATTTAAGGAGCTGCAGCTCTGGATTATGCTTCTCCGGAGTTCTCAAAAGAGGAAGTAGTTTAGTCACGAAATGAGAGAAGAAGGTCATCTTATCTGGTAATCATCATGATGTTGCTACAACTTAATAGTAGGAGGACAGAAGGAGAAAAATAAACTTCTATTGCTATTAATACTACTGGCCACTTCTGGTTTTGTTTGCAGTGACAGACAGTGTGTATCATGTAGCGCAGCGCCGTCGGCCGGTGGCCGCGGGGGAAGCGCGCGCCGTGTGAAGCGCTCGCGCAGCTCCGCCAAACGCTGTGGGCTCGCAACTCGAACACCTGCCGCCTGTGCCTCAGACTGGGGCGGTTAAAACGAGTCCGTGTAACGCGTGAAGATGGACAGGTCAGAACGAAATACTATTAAAAATATATTCGGCTATCCTCAGTCGTGGGCCGAGGGAAAGCTTTTAAACCAGAACCAAGAAGAAGAGTCGAGAGACAGGGCGGACTGTGTGACAACCACATTTCAGCGTTGTACATCCTCCTGCCATTCTGCCACTGACTGAAAACACTTCTGTTCTGGCTAAAAATAAAGCTCAAAATGTATCGATATAATGGCAGAAATTAATATATCCCGCTGAATGTCAGCGGCAGTATATTCTTTCTTGGCATTCAGAAGTAACTTCCTGTGCTCGCTGTGAGCTTGAGAGCCGTAGCCAGCTTCCTAAAAAGGGACCGAGGCGATCGGAGACTCTCAGGAAGCTAAGAGCAGCTAGCAGCAGAGCTTCCACCAATGAACAGCAGACGGCTCAATTGCTGAATGCTCACGGCTAACGCCGCCAACAGCTAACGACAATGACGTCAGCAAGGCAGATGCAACGCGATTACGTGCACATCAACAGCGATTCAGTTTGGATTTTTCAGGTAACACGTCCGCGTCCACCTGAAAACACCTGGAGACAACAATGCACGTCGCTGGTGAATCGAGATCTGGGTGCGGATCCACACTGAGAACGCTGCTCTACCCGAGCAGTTAGTCCGGACTGGGGTCAGCAATTAAAAACCAACCACCGTATCCGCTGAACTTGGCATAGTCAAGATATTGTCAGTGCACGCAGTCGACCATCTATGTAATGTCATCGTAAGGCGATATATTAAGTTTGAATTTCATACGGAAGAAAATGATTGAGCGCTCTTACCATTTCAGCGTCTTGGTAGAGGAAGAAGACGGAGTGCCCTCGCCACGCCCGCTCTTCCGCGAACCTCTCCCTCGCTGGGACGTACCACTTACGACACACTGTGGGGAGGATTCCTCATGAGTACAATACAGAGCAAGTGTGCTTTAAAACATGATTATGTCGGTCACTATTTCTGTAATAATTTAAGTGAAACACAGAAGTATCTAAATTGATATTAATATCGTAGCGATGCCAAAATAGCACAATGTTTAAACATTCATTATGTGTGCCCTTACCTCCCCCCCCAATATTTTTTCTAAATACAATGTTCATATACATGAAAGTGGCTTTTCTAATTAAAGAGCATCTTTTACTTTTTACACCATGGGTTCCTTCTTACTTGTGCACTGTACTCAATTCATAATCAGTCCCTTCACTTTAGTGTGTTATATTTATGGAATATTATTTGCGTTCATATTACGTTTTAGCCCCTACTTTCTTCCTTATAAGGTGAAACGGGTCGCCGAATTACACAGAGCAGTGTAGGGGACGCCTGCTCAATCAAACACGAAAAATGTCTCTGTACAGTGTAAAAAGTTGAGCAAGTCATTGAAAATGTGTAAAACGCACTTTAAAAAATATAACCAGTCTTAACCGTAGCCATTGTTTGTTGTTTCTACATTTGTGAAGCATACGTAACGCATCCACTATATTCAATATTGCTATTTGAATGTCGGAAGTAGACACGGTTTCGCCGGGTTATTTGTACCAGCGTGTTCGGAAGACATTTGGTTTTTGACATTATTTACCTGTTAAAACATAACAGGCATAGCAAACAGCTGAAGAGAACTTGTTTTAAGGACATACTGAATGCGTAAAGCTGTCCGCGCACTCGTTGAAAGCAAACCGGCGACTGGTGCTTGGACCCCCCCCTCTCAGCACATGGTTCAGTCCGTAATGGACCCCGCAGTCTGAAGGCCCCTCGCTACGCCATTGTTTTTCAGTTTCATCTGTGTGATTCAACAGAGCGACGGCCTCACTGAATTCAATCAATTTCTGCTGAATAAGAGTTCCCACTTCTGAGGTAGTGCGTTTTCCACGACTCGCTGACACCAGAACCCAGCGGGAAACGCCACAGAGTTACCTGTCTAGCGAGCTGGTTGAGTGCAGCCTGCAGTGTCAGTGTGTGTGCGTGTGGTGTAACGAAACGATCCATGCTGTTACTACTGCTGCATATATATATGTTAATTAAAATGTGTATTACACCTTAATAACATCTAGTGCATCTCGCGTGCCAGTGAGGGTTGAACGATGACCCTGATGAGTTATGAGACTGTCGGCGAGGTAACGTTAGTGATGCTGTGCTGAAGAGTGTGTATCATCATGTGTGTGTTCTCCGTTCACACAGGTCAGGTGCGCTTAAAATTAAGCATGAGCGAACTGAAGGACTGCCCCCCGCTGAAATACTACGATTTCAAACCTGTTGAGCATGTTAAGGTTTGCCCCCGCTACACTGCCGTGCTCAGTCGCTCCGACGACGACGGCATCGGGATCGAGGAGCTGGACACCCTGCAGCTGGAGCTTGAGACCCTGCTGTCCTCGGCCATCCGGCGCCTTCGAGCGCTGGAGGAGCAGAGACAGGTGCGAGTGTCACGCAGGGCTCAACCGGTCACTCACACAGATGCCATGGTCATCACGCCACGGACACTGATGGTCACTTGGACGCTCACCGGCCTGATGGTCATCTGCTGGTGGTCAATGGGTCGCTGTGATCTTCGTCCGCTTCCTTACAGGGATGGCCGATGTGGCGCTTAACGTCAACGATCGACGGGTCGTACCTAGTGATGTTGGAGAGCCCTTATTTTTTAAACCACGTACCGGTCCATTCCCGTCGTAGTGGAGACACGGTGTGGAAATGAACACGCTGCTTTCTGTGGGTGTCTGTTAAGAGGTCTTTCTGACGGTGTGCATTGGTTGTGCTGTTTTAGATCCTCACAGACTGGCAGGATAAAAAAGGGGATAAGCGTTTCCTGAAGCCAGGCAAGGAGGCGGATCTCATGGCCACGCCGCGGCACTCCAAGCCGAAGAAGCAGAAACTGGATGGCAAAGGAAGCCATGGCCCAGGACCTGGTCCTGGACGACCCAAGTCCAAGAACCTTCAGCCAAAGATCCAGGAGTATGAGTTTAATGAAGATCCACAGGATATCCCCCGCAATCCCAAGAACGACACTCCCAACAGGTGAGTGACATACACAACTGTTCAGCGATGAAAAATTGCATGAACTGAAATGATGTTGGGCCTTATTTTAAATTTTTGTTTGTAAACTCGAGCGCTTATCAGCTTAGTTGACATGCTGAAATAATTCTATTTCACTTATTTTTTGCAAAAGTTTTAGACTGTCAGTTACAAATTATATCTGAATTGAAAACTTTTTAATCCTGATGGAAATTGCTCCTGGCTACTGCAACGTACACAGAGCAGTGACAAAAGCAAGTGCGCAACACACTTTTTTTTTTAATTAAAATTTGTATCTAGGATGTATGTAGTATTTAACATTTATTGTAAGCTTTCTGGAACCCCTGACTTTATATACTTAATTTTTGTGCAGTTTTCTTCAGGATCAATAAGTTTTTATCTGTTTGTTATTGATGTAATTACTGGACACAGAGCTTGTAGAGCAAAGGACAATGTTGGTGTAGTAGATACAGGGTGACCATGTGTCCCATTTGGCTGTGTAACTGTTTCAGCTTGTTAGGCTCACTGCACGTGTGTGCCCTAGGTTTTGGGCCTCAGTGGAGCCGTATTGTGCCGATATTACCAACGAGGAGATCCGAGTGCTTGAGGAGCTGCTGAAGGTCCCAGAAGATGAGGCAGAGTACTACAAGGTGCATTGCAAGAGCAATGTGGTCTGTGCCTTTGAAATTTAAACATTGTATGTTCTGTTATGTTGTCCAGACAATGTGCACAAGTTATATTAAGCCTGTTAAAGGCATAAACACCTCTGAGAAATACAGGAGTACCATGTCTTGCATAAAAATGGGGCGTTTGTCAGTGCGTGATTGAGCAAGCATGTTGTGTTGCAGGTACCAGCCTTAGGAAAGCATTACTCACAGCGCTGGGCTCAGGAAGACCTGCTAGAGGAGCAGAGAGATGGAGCCAGAGCAAATGAAAAGAAGAAAGGCGTGATGGGCCCTCTCTCTGAGCTGGATGCTAAGGGTAAGGGGTGCAACAGAATACAGGGCACAAAAAAAGGTCAAACACAACAAATAAGAAGGTAGTGAGTGGTTGGATTTTTAATTCTTTGGTATTTTACTTATTCACACCACTTTCTGTTGTAGACAATAACACCCATTAAGGCACTGAAATCTTGTTTTAGAAAAATAATGGATAATGAAAAATACGATTCCGTAATGTGTGTCTTTTTTTCCCAGATGTGGACGCCCTGTTAAAGAAGTCAGAGTCCCAACATGACCCACCCGAGGATGGCTGCCCCTTTGGCCCCCTCACGCAGCGTCTCCTTCAGGCTCTGGTGGAGGTAAGGGAACACTCCTACAAATAAAAGAATAACTCTGAAACAAACCGTAGTATTTACTGCTGTTTGATCAGAGTTTACTGTCCCACTGGTTGTCCAGATGTTAATTATTTGTTAGACAGGACTTAACTTATCCTGTTTCTATGGCTACATTTGTCATTTGTTTTGTCTCCCACCTGCCAGGAGAATATTATCTCCCCTATGGAGGACTCACCAATTCCCGATGTGTCAGGGAAGGATGTGGGGAATGATGGTGCTAGCACGTCCCCTCGCAGTCAAGGAAAGCCTTTCAGGTAAAAAAAAAAAAAAAAAAAAAAAATCCTGTACATCATCTTATATTAGAACTCTTAATTAGGTTTAGATTTGCTTATGATTGCAAATATCCTGTGTCAACAAACCAAAAGTGTGAAATTCTACGAACTGATAAGTGCAAGCATAAGGGGGTAGCTTGTACTGTAGAGGTTAGTGGTGTTTTCTTGCAACCTGAGTGTTTCTTGTTTGAATCCCTCTATCCTGCTGCCTGCTGTTGTACCACTGATAAAGGTACTTATCCTGAATTGATAGTAACGCCACCATGCCGTGTAAAAGGGTCAGTCGTCGTAAAGTTGATTCTTCGGTGCATGCATGACTGAGTGGTTTATTTGCTGACGTTTCAGTCAAGATGCCATAAGCAGCACATAATAAGTGACAAGGGGTGGGTGCTGTAAACAGTGTGTTTATATTTTGTCAAATGACCCCGATATCCAGGCGGTCCTGGTTGAATGATTTGTTTGTTACTGACCTTGACCTTTTGTCCTTCAGTTCCAAGATGCCTTGATTTCGCCTCCACCCTGACCTAGATCCTGCTACGCACGCTCCTTATCGCTGATAGACAATGTTTACGAGCTAAAGCCCACGTGAAGGTTTACCGAGTCTAGCTAGGGAGCTCCTATGGTTTTCCAAACTTGTGTACAGGTGGAACGGTCCAGAATCTTCACAGTGTCCCAACTGAAGGTATGTCTTGTGGTTTCTCCATAAGCTGAAATGAAGAGAGAGATGGAATATACTAGTAGCCCTGGTTTATAGAAGGTGGATTACCATGATTATGGACAAAGAGCATTACAATAACCAATCAAAACAACTGTTGAATGATACTACTACTCATACATCACTAGCATCCGACAACAAAAATAGCAAGCAAGATCAGGTAGATGCTAAAAAAAAAAAAAAAAAAACTGTTGGATCAAGGGCAGCTCTCACATGCAACCTGTCTAAGGTATTGCTTAAATGCTCCAACATTTGGTTTTGGATTCGCCACATTCTCTCACTTCTTTGACCTAGTTCCTGTCCAAACAAGAGAGCGTACTGGTTGAAGAAGACAAGATAGTGGTGTTATTTGATGTACATTTTCAATTATTTGTTTTAATAGACTCTTTTCTCCAAATCACTTGCAATAAATACTATGTAGTATTTTGCTGAAACAAAGTTTTATCCAAGTTGACATACAGTGCTAGCTACACACACTACAGCATATGACCAAGTCACTCATTTATACACCAGAGCAACACACAATTTGGACCATTTAGTCACTGAGTCACTTGACATATGTTTTTGGGAGGAAACCAGAGCACCTAAAGGAAACCCATACAAACCACACAGGTTGAGGGGAGAGCAAAACCATCATACATGTTCCAGGCATGCTTTAGATTCTGTATGTGGAGGATATGTTTGTGATCGTGTTCATAAAAGATGCAGACTTGGAGAAAGCTGTTGAGACACTGATGGGGGGAGAAAAGCATAACAGCCTACCCTCCCTGGATGTTTTTGTGAAACAGACATTGGGGGAAAGTTAGAAACATTAGTCTAAAGAAAAATAACACCACATAGAACAGGTGCTCCACTATAACAGCAATCACCTACATGCCATAAGAAATGTTGTTTGTGAACTCTATTTAATCACATCAGAACACCTTACCATGCAGGTGCCTTGTGTGAAGCCAAAGAGAAACAACCACATGAAATACTCAAGCTGAACGGGTACCCATGCAACTTCAGGAGACGCATTCACACCAGCTACGTATGTGTCAGAACATACATGCAAAACACAACAATACATTAGAGACGTCTTCTAGATCCTGGCTACTGCCCCCACATGGTGGCTCACAAAGAAGAGGTGGTCTGTGGACCCCAAGCAGATAACATTCTGCTTTTCTAGGCCCCCAGTTATTTACAGGATACAGTGCTGGAAGTGAGTGTCACTCGGTGGGACAGACTAGCAGAAAAGTGTCAGCGCGAGTACGTGAACATCAGGGGATGGTGAGAACACAATCCACTCTCACTCATTTACATTTAGATTTATTCAGTTAGCTGATGAAACCACCTCAGGATGATGAATTTCAGCTCATGATGAAACCACAGGACATACCTTCACTTGGGGTTGCCTGAAGCTTTTGGCCCAATCCAGCTGTACACAAGATTGGGAGACTAGTCCAGACCAGAGTAAATAAACCAGCATGTGGCTTAGATATAGTTTTCGAGCTAATGAGGTAAGAAGCATGTCCAGAAGGGTCTCAGCTAGGGCTGATGAGATCAAGGCATCCAGGAATTCAGCAAAGTCAAGGTCAGCAACAAACCAATCAGCCAGTCATGACCGGCCACCTGTTAGGATCACCTGATAGTGTATATAAAATTATTGTTTATACAGCCTCTTTTTCTCGCTTTCTTGGTGCTGATGTTGACATCTTGATTGATGCTGAAACGTCCACCAATAAATGACTCAGCCCTACGTGCACTTAAGAATAAAAGTAATTCTTCAGGGGTTCCAATCTTCTTTCATACTGTGAAATTGTGAAAAGCGTCTTCTAAATGAAGTAATAACTAACTCACTCACTCACACATTTTCTGAACCGCTTGTCCCATACGGGGTCGCGGGGAACCAGAGCCTAATCCGGCAATTGAGGGCGTAAGGCTGGAGGGGGAGGGGACACACCCAGGACGGGATGCCAGTCCGTCACAAGGCACCCCAAGTGGGACTCAAACCCCAGACCCACTTGGAGAGCAGGACCCGGTCCAACCCACTGCGCCACCGCGCCCCCCAAAGTAACTTTTCAAAAAAAAAATAAAGAACTTTGGATAAAGGTGTCGGTTATTTCATATTTTCTTAAGCTGATGCCTTTTAGATTTTATATGTCAAGTCCACTTACAGTTTTAGGTTTGTATAATAGCCTGTATACAACAATTTACGTATTTATATAGCAGGGCTTATGTAGCTAACTGGGGCTTTTCAGGGTAAGTGGTGCAGCAGGAGTACGATTCCAAGGAGATGGGTTACCACTGTGCTACCTGCTGCCCCAAGTAGCACAGTGGTAACTCAGTATGACCACAAGTCCAAAATATTTCTTGGTATGCCACTCATTTGTAGTTCAAATGTTAATAGTTAATAGCTAAAACTGATTATAGCCCAAATGCAAACAAAAAATCAGTACTGTGAAACTTTAATGTACTTTCTCAGTACTTCTAAACCAGATGATGTGATTTGAATTTGCTCCCTTGCTTCCATTGCAAGTCTGAGACTTTAATGGCTGCATTACTCTCATTTTCCAGTATGATGTTGTTCATATATATTTGCCCCCCTCTCTTAGTGTGCCTCACACACGATCCCTGGAGATGCGAATCAAGGAGGAACTGGTGTCGCAGGGGCTGCTGGATGCAGAGGAACGGCAGGGAGCAGGTGGGGACTCGGAGGACGAAGTGCTGGCTGAACTGCACAAGCGTCAAGCAGAACTTAAAGCCCTCAGTATGCATAATCGCACACGCAAGCAAGAGCTGCTTCGGTAAGGAAGAAAGTAAAACTTACTATGTAACCACTGTGTGGTTCTGTTGTCACTTAAATTATGTACACAATTTAGAATAATGTTTCTGATGGCTGTCTAGTAAGGACAATTAAAAACCAAAAAAAGTATAATTGTCTACATTGGTATTGGATTTCATGCTAGGGAGTGAAATTCTGTAGTGACAAATTTTTTATGATAGAAATAAAATTAGCAAAAGTAGATCAGTAAATATAACTAATCATAAGGTCCGAGTTCTTTCATTTTTCTGTTCCGTCAGAAAGAACCTGAGTGCAGATGGATAAGTAAAGAGAATAAGATGATCACCTGTATTGCTTCTTACAGTCTGGCCAAGGAGGAGATGAGAAAACAGGAACTTCGACAGCGGGTTCGAGTGTCTGACAATGAAGTGATGGAAGCGTTCCGCCGTATCATGGCTGCACGGCAGAAGAAACGCACACCTACTAAGAAGGAGAAAGACCAGGCCTGGAAGGCACTGAGGGAAAGGGAGAGCATCCTGAAATTATTGGATGGGTAGAAAAGTAAGGAAGGGATGGAATGGGACCAGGGGGTCAGAGGGTAGAGATGACTTTCAGGACATGGATAGATTTATGTATAGTGCATGGTTGTGCCCTTTCACAGTGATTTTGTTTCTCCACACTGACTCATCTTAGTTCAAATGTGATCCAGTTGTTGGGGTAATGATTATAATACTAAAGTCCATGAAAGTTGTTTTGGTCTTTACTGTCAGTTTGTCATTTTTATATTTATGTACAAAGATGTATGTTTTAATAAACAGAACTTTGTTATAAATAATGTAGCGCTACTTTATAAAATTAGCTTAACTTTGCATCACATGGGTACATATTATGTAGTAGGTTTGTCACTTTTCTGACTTAGGCAATAATGCTCATATGAGCAATACTGCAGTACCAATTGGATATTAAAATTTACACGTGGTAGAGGATGATAGTTGAGCGTATATTGCATCCACAATATTACATTAAAATATTGAATGATTGTCAGGATCTGCCGTAAATGAAGAGTGAAATTGTGGGGGAAGTTCCGCTTTAGAGAAGTTGGAACGAGCATAAACCGACGTTTATAACCTAATTTAAATTGGAAGGTCTTTTATAACTGGTTTGCACAGGTTTCGGCAAAGCGTTAGTATGATGTGATTGGTTACTGTTGGTACAACGTGTAAACGGCGCAGCCAATAAAAACACGCCCTGGTTTTCATAACGTGACAGCACTCCCTTGAGGAATAGTAGTAACAAACTAGCATAGAAAGTACCTGCCGCAGAAATTATAAAATGAAACGGACACAACACATTTTAAACTTTACACGTCTTTATTAAGTTAACATAGATGAACATAACAGCTGCAGAAATTTTTTTTTATTTTTTTATTATTTTAAAACTAAGTTGATAGGAGAGCATGCGGGTTATGGTTTGGTACAACACAAAATGCTTAAGGTCACACAGGTCTTATTGCTGGTTACAGTTTGTTTTTTTTCTTTTTTCTTTTTTCCATTAATGACTTTTCCAAAGTAAGTGACGCGATATTTAGACTCAATTGATCCCGAAAAGGGGCGTTGCCCGCCCATCAAGTCACAACACAAACTGCGTAGTGTGACTAAATGGAAAACAACAACAAAAAGTCACTGACACACAATAACTGGCCAACTGTCACACAAAAGGACAGCGCTTTTGTGTACAGTTGCCCCCTGACAACCCCCTCCCCATAACCCAACAATTGTTATCGCAACGTTTTGAGCACAGAAAAACGTTTACCTTATAAAAATAAAAAGCCTTCGAAAAATAAAAAATATACGAATGTCCAAAAGAAGCATATTATTCATCTTTATCCGCGTTCAGTGCAAATGAGAAGAGAGTTAAGCGCCGCGGTGTCTATGAAGCTGCTGGGCCGCCGGACGCCTTCTTGCCTTTGGGCACTTTGGCGCCCGATGTCTTGGTCTTCTTGGGCTTCTTCACCTTTTTGGCAGGCGCCGCAGCGGGCTTCTTCTTGGCTGCTTTCTTGGGCTTCTTGGCCGCCTTCTTGGCTGCCTCTGGCTTTTTCTTCTTCGGACTGCTCTTCGCCTTGCTCTTCCTCTCCGCCGCCTTCTTGGCTTTCTTGGGGGCGGCGGCGGCGGCAGCGGAGGCGGTGGCAGGGGCGCCCGGCGGGGCGGCGGCGGCTGCGGTGCCGGTGGCGCCCGAGCTCTTTGCGGCTTTGGAGGAGCTCTTCTTGGCTGCGGATTTCTCCAGCTTCTTCTTGTTGAGCTTGAAGGAGCCGTTGGCCCCGGTGCCCTTCACCTGCACCAGGGAGTCGTTGAGCAGCAGCGCCTTGATGGAGTAGCGCAGGTAGGTGCGCCCGTTCTGCTGGTCGAACCAAGACACCTTCTTGGCTTCGTTGTAAATCTTGGCCAGAGAAGAGCCGTTCTTCTCGCCCAGCTTGCGGATCGTATCTATCACCAGCATGCTGTATTTACCGGGCTGATTCTTCTTCTTCTTGCCAGACTTCTTCTTGGCAGCAGGTGTTCCAGAAGCCGCGGTCGCCTTCGCTTTGCTCTTGCTGGCGGAGCTTTTCTTTTTGGCGTCTGCGGAGGCATCGGAAACGGCGACCGGCGCAGTCTCCTGGAGATCAGTAGCCATGGCTGAAACTGTCACTGGGACTCAAGAAGCAGACAAAATATGCGCCGCTGCTGCTGCTGCTGCTGCAGGATGCCTGTTATGCGTTTCAAGTTGTGGTGGGACGTTGTGGAGGCAACGGGGATTTATAACTGACGCGCGGACGTGATTGAGACCAACAACACTGCGCGCCACAGCGGGCGCGAGGTTGTGTTTTTTGACGTTTGTTTACACCCGTTTTTACGCCGCACGGAACGTCTTTCGTGCGCTTTTCACACACAAACACGCAAACCGGACGACACAGTGCTCGTTTCGGCGCCGGGCGAAACATCCCGTGGAAAGGGGACAGTGGCAACAGCGAAAGAAAAGCGCTCTCCCCCGCTCCGCCTCTGAGGACAGGATGGGGGCACCCACTTCACGGGCGAAAAGCGTGAGAACCGTCAAATATCCACTCGTGCCTCTGGCTGCTCTTCCTAAACACAAGGACGAGCGACGTATTGCCGCGGCGCTTCTTCTTAAACAGCGACGCGTTGTCAAAATACGCGCACTTTAATTTATTTTAACTAACACAGCAGACGCCCTCGCGTGGCAGCATGTTGAATATTGATTGATTTTTTTTTTTCTCCCCCCTGCTCCGAGTCCCGCCTTTTTTTTTTTCTTTTTTACGAATGTAATTTCGAAAGCGTTCGCGTGTATAATTAAAATCCAACAGCAGAGTGAAGCTTTTATCTCGTCACAACTTCTTGCACAAACGCGTCAGTCGTGACGATTTCACTAGTAGCCACTACGCCTTTTGCGGACACGGCGCGGCACCAGCGAACCTGCGCCTCTACGCGGCCCTACAGTCTCACAGCCTCGGTCACCCCGATCTCTCTCCGTTTCTCCTCGCCTAATGCTGCACCTGGGACGCAAATAGCGGACAGCAACAGGCTCGTACTGAACTGTGTCCCGGCGGCGACAATGACTGCTGGCACGGTGACCACATACACTCACTGGGTCCCTCGGAATAAAAGTATACACGTGGACAAAGTAAAGCAGAATGGAAACCAGACTACTGCTATAAAACTGTTCTAAAATACGCACTAGTAATAAGTCGTTGGCTATAGTTCGCAAACCCCAGACACATTCAGGTGCATAAACAACATGGACTCATTTCTGATTTTCAACATACAAAGGAAATGAAAAAAGAAAAGCTGGTTTACCTTCCTGAAGGCTAATGGCTGTTAGGGCATTTCAAATGATGGCAGAGGGTAGGGTGGTGTACCTCACTTCACCTGTCCACGTGGATCTTGTGAGGGTGGCGGGGCGCCGGCCTTGCAGGAGGAGGAGACGGACTTGGCGTGCAGCAGCAGAGGGAAGGTGGACTCCGGGACACTTCTGCGAGACACTTGAAGGGGAAGATGAGAGCTAGCGAGCACGCGGGAATAGGGGGTCGAGGCATCGGGGAGGGAACGAGCAGCAGACGGGAACAAGGTGCGAGTTGAGAAAGTCAGACAAGGCCGCATGCTGAGGGACACACGTAAGAGGCAGAGGAGCGGGAGAGTGAGGGCAAAGACGAGTGTGGAGTAGAGACAAGAGCGAGAAAGGAGCAGGGACAGCAGAGAGATGCTGGAATCTCTCAAGTTATAACATCTTGCAATTTAATAATGTAACAAACTGCAAAACACACATTGACCTTGAGTTTTTTGTCTCAACTAAAAGTGATTCAAAGAACTGTGAACAGTATAAAACTGTAGCGCAAAAGTGTCATACAGGCAATGATGAGTGTCTGAAAAAGTACATTGAAATGTATTCAATGCCTCAAGAGAGACTTGTTTGAACATGTCTGTCACTGTGATCCATGTACCACTGGTGATATACTCTTCCTATTACTATTCATCACTTAATTTTAACTCAATTTATCATGTAAAGTAATACATTTCAAAAGGACACCTCAAAGACTAAACAGGCTACTTCTAATAATTGATAAAATGGTATCAGCTCACCATGACAACAAAACATTATCAGTTTGTTTTTATTGTACATTTTTATTCAGCTGAAAAATATGCTACTGTTTATTTTATCAAAATGGCAAAAATGCAAAGATTTCAGTAGAGAACTGTAATCCCACTGTTAGATATTAATGCTGCACCTGAAGTGCATAACACCACTTTCCTTCAGTTTTTGAGGAAAAAGTTACATAGTTATAACTGTTAAATACATTACCTTAGTAATTTTGAGGCTACTAAAACTCCTGCACACCATGGTTTCCCTGTGTTAAAGGACCGTTTCCTTAATGAATAAATTTGACAACCATTTTGTCCCATGGAATTCAGTACAATGAACTTTTATTCAATAACTTTATTATTACTTTGAGACCCAAATATTTGTTGAACACTTCAGTTGGTACTGTATTTATTTAAATAACACCAGGATGAGTACTTTACAGGAGGTTTTTTTGTGAGGATGAATATCCAGTCTTGATACAGCTGAGCCCTCCCCGCAATAAAATCAGATTGTGACTTGACTTTACCCCAACAGACTGAAAGAACGACTACCTAATATCAAGCACTTAATAAAGCATTTGCCAACCTGCCAAATGCATTTGCTGAAAGTGATTAACAAATATGTAAAGTGTGCCAATTTGTCATTTAAAACCTGATAGAACTCAAAAGTTGTAACGGTTGTAGTAATGTTCTTCGAACAATGAGATCAGTTGACATTTCCTGTCCATAACTTACTTGCCTTGTAACTGCAGGCTGCCCAACATGACGAATCATAACGGTGTTGAATCTGAGTATAAACACTGGACAGATAACACACTTAAGACTCCTGTGGGAGTGTGGAGCAGAGAAGGGAGCCTTGAAGTTCCTTGTAACTTGGACACATACCGTAGGTTGGCAAACTGACCAGATTTCAGGTCTAACACACAAATTAATTTCATGTTCTATCAGTACTGGCTGAAGTTGAAGTGCTTATCATACATATGTAAAGGCAGACATGTACAAAATGAAAGTGCAGAAGTAATCAAGTTTTTCCTCCGAGGCAAATTATTTTCTTCGATGGCTGTCTTGGCAATATATCATGTTAAATCAGATCACATGAGCTGCAGCTGCTTTGAAAAGCAAATTTGCAAAACAGCTAAACAAACAGGCTTAAAGTGAACATAATCAAAAGCTGTAAAGTGAAACATTCCTCTTTGTGATCCTAATCTTACCTGTTAGGAAATACAAGCTCACACATCCTAAATGTCAGGGGCAGAGAAGGAACTGGAGGTCTGCTTCAGCTTTTTGTGGAGGGGCTGAAGTAAAGGACTGACTGTGAATGTACCTTGAAGTAAGAGTTTAAATTGTCATGGAGGGAGCGCAATTCTCAAATTAGAGTAACTCTTCTAAGAGCACATGTTCTTGAGCCTAGGGCTGGGTACAAGGATGTGTGTTTCTAAGAGTGCCTGCGTGTAGAGTACACTGAAATGGAAAAAGCCAGCTCTTGTCTACCAACACACTGAACTACTTCTGCACACCAGTGATGATGGGGTCAGGTAAGAGGAGCATACAGCAGGGCAGAAGAGGGTAGGAGAGGCTTTTAGAAGGCAAGGGAGGATTTAAGAGGACCATTCAGGCCTCTAGAGGTCCCGGGTCCCCCTCAGCAGCTGCATGTTTCCGCTGAAGGTTTCACTCGATCATTCTTGTCCAGTTTGATTGGCTCTGGAAACTCATTGTACAGCTCTACTTCTGTCTCCTAAAATAAAGACACAAAAAGCAGGTGTGTGTCTGTGTATGTGAACCAAAGGGCACACACTGAAGTACATGTAATATAAATAAGCATTAAAAAAAAAATAAAAAAAAAATAACTTGGTAGGTAGTGTGATAGTTAAGGTCATTACTGGTAACCATAAGATTCCTACTTTGAGTCCCATTTACTGGTACTATTGGAGTACCTTTGATCAAGGTACTTACTCTGAATTACTCTACTAAAATACTCAGCTGTATAAGTGCATCAAATACTGTAAGCTGCTTTGGACACAGGTATCAGCTAAGCAAATAACCAGTAGTTTATTATCTACACAGACAGCAAACGGCATAGCTGTTAGATCTGCTGCTTTTGGACTTGGAGGCAGCAGTACCCTTGAGCAAGGTACTTACCCTAAATTGCCCCAGTAATAAATACCCAGCTGCATAAATGAGTAGTTAGATTGCTTAAAACTAAGTCACTTTGCAAAAATGTATCCTCTGAATGTAAAAAAAGACGTAGAGTCATTAAAAACTATAAAATCATAATGCTAAAACATACATCAGCGAATGAGAAAAAATGTTCATCAAAAAAAAAGAAAGAAAGGCAGATGTGTGAATAAAACGTGAACTTTCTCAGTACTTTTTCCATGCTGCTTCTTGATTCCCTCTGAACAACACCCTCACCTGCTTCAGAGCGTTGCGTGCAATGGTCTGGAAGGCCTGCTCCACGTTAATAGCCTCCTTGGCACTAGTCTCAAAGTATGGGATGTTGTTCTTACTCTGGCACCAGGCCTGTGCTCGCTTGGTTGTTACCTACATGTAAAGACGGGTCATTACAGTCAATGCACAGTAATATAATGTTTTAAGCAAAAGGTAATAAGTATTAAGTACATTCTGTGAGTAAAACAAGTTTTAAAGATGGTTCAGTGTTACATCAGAACTACAATGAGCCTGTATAGAAGGTACTGAAAGCTTTACAGCAAACTCAAAAAACAAAGAAAGGACAAATAAAATTACTACATACCTGCCTGTTCTCCAGGTCAATCTTGTTGCCTAGTACTACAAATGGGAAGTTCTCAGGGTCACGAGGACTGGCTTGGATGAGAAACTCGTCCCGCCAGCTGTCCAGGGTCTTAAAAGTGTTGGGTGCAGTCACATCGAAAACAAGCACGCAGCAGTCTGCTCCGCGGTAGAAGGCAACACCCAGTGACTGGAAGCGCTCCTGCCCTGCTGTATCCCATATCTGGGAGAGGTGTCGGGGAACATGACATAAGTTAGGGGTCCAACAGATTGTTTGGATCATCAGCACTAAATTCATATCGACTGAATAATCTGCTATTTTAATTGTAAAAACAACTTTGGCTGCAGACTACTGAGTCTCCTTATTCAAGCAGGCTTGCCAGAATTTGACAATGGACTATCTAATGATACCATAATCATTTATTCTGTTACAATGTAGAATGTGGAGCTATACCTGCATTGTGACAAGTCTGTCATCCACCATCACTTCTTTTGTAAGGAAGTCTGCTCCTATTGTAGCTTTGTACTGGTTGCTGAACTTTTTATTCACATACTGGTTCATCAGGGAAGTCTTGCCAACACTGTAAATTCAAGCAAAGGAGACAGAAGAACATCATTCCGTCACCATTCACTGTATGAACTCCACGTCACATTACCATTTTCTCTTAATGTAATGCATAAATTGTACTTTTGCTGAGATGTACGTCACTTTGGACAAAAGCATCTGCTAAATGAATAAATGTAAATGTACTAAAACACCAAACAGTTTCAACCAACATCAGGCTGTTTTCTATAGCACTAGTACTATTTCTACAGAAATAATGTTACTTCAAAGAACGTCAAATGGCTTTGCAATATTGTGTCCATGCTACATGACTAAATAATACAAAGGTAAACCATTTACCAAGTGTCTTAGTTATTTAAATTTATTTCATCATCATTTAACAGCTTCAGTGGAACATAAACGAAATACAGACTCCAATATTGCATTTTTGCAAGAGGTTTTTTACTGGCTTTATGGCAGAAGACACCAAGAGTCCCAAGACATCAGATGTGTTGGATACTACTACCAATTAGCATAAGAGAAAGGATACAGTCTAAATAATTTTCAGTAGAAAAAGAAATATACAGAACTTTTTGTTACTTCCTTACATGAGATAAAACTTTTTTTAGCTCCTGTAACTCAACTTATTCATACTCTTTTGTGATAAACTGCAGGTACTAAAATGACAACATACCATGTAAACAAAATCACATAACCACACAATTCCAAAATACTTGATAACTGAATGTTTATTACAGGTAATGTACCTGTAACTGAATTTAAACTGTATTTATAAAAACTATACTCTAATTAAATTATGATTTCATATATAACATTACAAAGAAGATAGATTTTATACACATTCTTACATCTGATGTTTTCAAAGATATAATATATATATATATAAATCCAAGTTGACAGTTAATATGTCATTAAGTAACCATCATTCACACCAGATGATCTCCTTGCAAATAAAATTAATAAATGAAATGACAACTGTGAGAATACAGCTACATTCTGACTCCTGTGGATGAGCAGCAAGCATGCTGATGTGTAAAACCACCCTACCAGGTTTCTTCCTACTGATAAAGCATGAGAACCAAATAAGCATGTTAAATATTCAGAAGGGATGCTGTTTTACAGCTGCAGTTTGTGGAGAAGTTAAGAACTGTGACAAACACCTGCCAATTTATATGAGGGCAAGTACTTTTGTAATTATATGCATTAATACATCTGCATTATGACAGGTCTGTCTCAGGCCACAACTAATGGAACTGCATGATAGCTGGCATGCACCATTCATCACACATTGAATATGATTAAATATGATCACAAGAAGTTAGAGCAGCAAAAGCACACTGCTTATTTTCTCAGTACATACAATAGTCTTCCACATACACCAAAGTGAAACTGTACAGAAATAAAAGGGTTTAAAGTTTTGAGGGCGTGGTTAGAGCTCTTCAATCTGTGGCAAATTATTTTCATATGTTGCACCTTACACATTAGACTCATCTCTTACTGGTGAAAGTCATGTGCTAAGACTTCAGCAATGACACATAAAAGACCTAAATTAGACTCTGACAATCAAAAGTGAAGGGAAATAGCAGAAATGCAGTACATTGCAAGAGAGAAAGGGCCAGTAGCAGGGATGGTCATTACTCACCCAGAATCTCCAAGAATGATGACTTTGAGTAGCACCTTCTTTCTGGATGTCATTCTATCAAGGCTAAGGAAATATTAAATATAAAAAAATAAAACTGTGTCAAAAATGGCAGCACATCCACTGAAAGGTAAACATCCAACTCCACAGATATCCATGCAAAATCTTAACTACAGGTAATAAAGCTGCCATTCATTCATTATCGGTAATCACTTGCCCAGTGTAGGGTCACTGTGATCCAGAGTGAATTAACACTCTGTGGCTCGCTGGCTTAGTTTATAACTTTACTATGTAGTATAGCTCTTGTAGTAACAATGTACAGTTAAAGTTTTATTTATGTTATGTCTCTTGATCCTTTGTTCAGTGGTCTCTGACACTGTGAGAGAAGAGTGCTCCATAAAAATAAATGGAATTGAACTTTTCAGGTGATGGTAATGCTATAACACTGCGTCTTACCTGCTGATGAAGACACACACAAGTGATGAAGAAAACAAACGCGATATAAAACATACACGACCGCAAATCACTTCCACAGTTCTGGGGGTCTGTCTCATTTATGCATGTTAACACTGATCTCACCAAGAGCATCAAACCTTTTCACCTTTCAACTTGTACTGTCATTACATTAAGCTTGCTTATTGTCAAGCATGGCCATGAGAGCTCTCCAGTGTCTAGGTCAGTGGAATCAGATTAGGCTTGCAGGTTGTTTTCTGTGACTATGTTGACTAAAACTAGTTCAGTACAGATGTTTTCAGAATTTATACAAGCGTCCAGATTTGATGTATTTTAAGCACACCTTCATACTACTCTAATTTTTCTTTTGTTCATCCATTATCAATAACCACTTGTTTACTGCAGGGTTATGGTGGTTCAGAGACTATTCCAGAAACATAGCACAAGAGGCAGGATATACCTTGAACAGGATGCAGGTTAGAGTGCACATTGTCAACTTTAATTTGAGTGTATTTACATCTATAACAGAGAACCTTGTAAGAATTACAGCTCTTCTAATACATAATACCCCATTTTAAAGGACCAAAAGTAATTGGACAATTAGGTGCTCTCTTGGCCAGTCGTGGATCACTGCATCACAAGTTCATGCACAAAAGACCTAAAAAGGTTTAGAGTTGATTGTTGATGCAGCACTGCTGTCAACAGCATTTGCTGCTGCCTCTCACCATGAGGACCAAAGAAGTGTAAATGCCAATATAGCAGGGCATTATGAGGCTGAAAAATCCAAATAAGTCATAGACATAGCAAAGATACTAAATTTGTCAAAACCAACTGTTTTGGTACATTGTTAAGAAGTAAAAACACACTGGTGAGCTTAGAAATAGTAAATGACCTGGCAGAGTATAGAAGACAACTGGAGTGAATGATCAAAGCATACTGTAAATCCTGAAGGAAAGCCCATTTTAAAAACTATTGAACAAATCAGTAGATGAACACTGTCCAGGATATAGGCATAGATGTGACAAAGACTACAATAAAGGGAAGAATTCCCCAGTATAACCTCAATGGGTTCACCTGAAAATGCACACTACCGGTAAGCTTCAAAAACAGAAAGGCCAGGCTATACAGTTTGCTAAAAAATACATTAAAAAGCATGTCGAGTGCTGTAACAAAGAACCTACGAACAGATGGCAGGATAAATTCTCAAGTATGAAGAGGCATCTTATCTCCTCAGGTCCAACCAAATGCCACCGAATGCACAGGACGATGCTTCATGCTATAGCAGGACAATGACCCAAAACACTGCTAATGCAATTACGCAAGTTTCTCAGGGGCAAAAAGTGGAATTCTCTTGACTGGCTGAGTCAATCACCTAACTTGAATCCCTAAGCAGCATTTGACTTAACCAAAGACAGGACTGAAGAAAAAAATAGTTGTTGAAACAAACCGGAAATGTAGGCCTGGCAGAGCATCAAGAGAGATACCCAGAGTCTGCTTTGGTCTATGGGTTGAAGACTTCAGGAAGTCATCAGATGCAAATATGACAATTTTGTTTAAGATTATGATAATCTGTCCAATTATTTCTGCTCCCCTAAAATGCAGTACTGTGTATAAAAAGGGCTGTAATCCCTACACTGTTAATCTCGTATAGATTTAAACGGTCTCAAATTAAATCTGATAGTCTGCACTTTAGCCTAATAGTTGATTTTTCATTTCAAAAACCAGTGTGCTGCAGTACAGAGCACACACACACACACACACACATTTTCAGAACCGCTTGTCCCATACGGGGTCACGGGGAACCAGAGCCTAACCCGGCAACTCAGGGCGCAAGGCTGGAGGGGGAGGGGACACACCCAGGACGGGACGCCAGTCCGTCGCAAGGCACCCCAAGCGGGACTCGAACCCCAGACCCACCGGAGAGCAGGACTGTGGGCCAACCCACTGCACCACCGCACCCCCTTCCAGTACAGAGCAAAAACATCAAACACTGTCACTGTCAAAATACTTACAGACCACAATATATAAGCACTCATCATAAATGTACAGCTTTTGACATCAGTTTCACATAAAACACAAGGTCAAACTGGACTATGAGAAGTACACGCTAGGAGAAAGGAGACAAGTGACTTCACTGACCTGTCTCAGAGTATTGCCACAATGGCTGCAGGAAAGAAAAAAAAAGGGGAACATGTGACCAAGTCAGTGATCACTGAGTCATGACCACACACACACACACACACACACAGTAAAACCCTACCAGCAGGCCGCATTGGGTGGATTCATTCAGCCTCTTTATCTGACTCTGGGGAAACTTAACCAATGCAGCAGCCTTACATTAAACACTTCCAGTCTATGTGACTTTTGCAATCAATAAAGAAAGCGTAATCATAGAAGATTTTTATTGTGAACACTGTAATTTTGGTCTTGTTTCTGTTAAACTTTCCTCGCAGTCATACCACTGTGGTGTTTTGCAAATAAGTTTGTTTTTCTTTTTAAAGAAATCAAACAGCGTGTGGACTCATTCTTACGCCTACCACCACATGAAATGTTTTCCATAATGTTCCGTACAGCTGTAGATCTGAAAGGACTCTGTATAGGAAGTGTTAGGTATAATGACAGCAAATATATGTACTCTGGTTTATCAGCATCATCTTTAGAAAATTAACTATAACGAATTCAAGTCGTCTCAAACATAGTCCATTTAAACTTTAATGATTCATAATTTTATTAACAGAGCCATTCACAGATTGTGTACAGTAATAATTTATGTTCACAGTTCCAGATGAATTATAAACTGTTCTTCCCCTTCTTATACACCCGAATTATACAACTAGCTACTCCTACACAAGACATCTTCCATTTCTGAGCTGCTAGACAGGCAGTAGGGGTACAACGAAGGAGCAGTGTAATATAAGAAACAGCTTAAAAAAAAAAAAAAATCAATGTATATGGGTGGGAATCTAGAAGAAAACCAAAGACGGTGACGATGCAAAAAAGGGGAGATCGGTATAGATGAGGGTTTTGACCCCAGTTTGGACTGCAGTGATAAAAGAGTCCAAAGTAAAAAAAAACAATGTGGTGTGACTTGTGCATATTCAGGAAAAAAAAGACACAGGACAACACGGTATGAGCTGAACTGAATGTGTGGTCAATAACCAGGAGTTACAGCAGTCAAGCCAAGAAAGTGCTAGGACCCAAGTAGAAGCAATTCCACAAATCTAAATCCACAAAGAAAGTAAAGCAATGTTCAGCTTTTGTTTCTAGGCAGCCAATTAAACAGAAATGCACTCAAGCCACCGACTGTTTTGATTTATGATGCATCCAAAATATGTCACAAAATATGCTTTATATGAAATGTTGCCATAAAATTTTGGCTAGTGTAATGATAATGTCTGCATCCAGCATAACCCTACACAGAAATGTCTTTGTTTCAGAATGTCAGCGATACAAGTTAGTACAACGGAACATTTTTGGAAACTGATTTTCATTCTCCCCTTCAACCAGTTCATTAGAATGCAATTCTTTGTCACGGGTCCTTTTGTCACCACACATACTTCATCTGCTTCCCACCCACAGTTTAGTCCAATACTACAGAGGTTCAGCAAATCATATTCCATTGCTGCACCTTTTAAACAATCTTAAAAACTATACTAGCACAACATTTTAAGAAATTCTTGCAATTTATACATTTTAGCAGTAATAACCAGTAGAGTGTCCTAAGCCTCTCCTAACTTTGCACCACTGGCTGGTGCAACTTCCACTCGTTCTTGGATGAGCTCATTCATTTGACCTCCTTCTACAGAAGTCACTCAAGTGTAGCTTTAGTTTTTTCCCGGGGGGTCACGACCCTCACGAAAAGCACTTGTGGACTCTTCATAAACTCTTCAATTCCCTGTGGTGCCTTTCTACAGCTTCACAGCAGAGAGCTTCTAACACAGCTGTAGTCTTCATGTTTAACATTTACTTTACACTGACCATTGTGCCCAAGAACCCTGTACTGACAATTGTTCCTCAGGAATCATGGGCATCATGATGGGCAGCGCGTAGTGTCCTGGTCAGAGCTGTAGCCTTGTGACCTGAAGATTCTTGGTTCCAATCCCTTCTCTGCTTTAAAACCCTTAATATGCTACAGCAAGAATGCAAAGTACATATAAACGGATAAATCATGGAAAAGTGAGAGGGGGCGCGGTGGCGCAGCGGGTTTGGCTGGGTCCTGCTCTCTGGTGGGTCTGGGGTTCGAGTCCCATTTGGAGTGCCTTGCGACGGCCTGGTGTCCCATCCTGCGCGTGTCCCCTCCCTCTCCAGCCTTGCACCCTGTGTCGCCGGGTTGGGCCCCGGCTTCCCACAATCCCACTCGGGACGAGCGACTGCAACCAGTGTGTGCGTGTGCGCGCGTGCACGGAAAGGTCAATTAATGTCGTAAGCCGACTTGGAGAAAGGAGGAAGCTACAGAAGGGTTAACTGTAAACATTAAATTAATATCCATAAGCAGTTGGAACCACCACTAATGAACACATACAGGAGTAGGTGCCATCTCTGGCTTCTAGTCATGTAACTGGGGGAAAACATGAATGGATTTTGTTTTGTCATCGTGCCTTAAGTACAGTATGTTCCCGTCACTTGTGCTTGTTTACCGGTTCTTTCACCCCTTCACTTCAGCACTCAAACGGTAAAATCAAGAAGTGAAAACTTTTGCAAACGTTAATATTTCTGTTACACAGGCGACCTCAATAATAATAATAAATAAATTATAATATATTATTAATAACAACAATGAATAGACAGCGAGTGAGTAGTAATCACACATCTCTGCTTTTCCTGGTGGTTGAAGACGGTAAAACAGACAGTGCTTAGAAGAGGGGGAAAAAAAAAAAAAAAAGTCTCATTTCACCCGGCAGGTTTGGACCGGAGCAGAACCGACGGGGCTCAAACCCGACCTGCTGTGTTTGTTTCCCCACCACCTGCAGCTCGGCTCCGGCGGCCTGTAACTCTTTCTTTCCTCCCGCCGGCGGAGCGCGGCTCTCTGGCTCCCGGTCTCACACGCGCACCGAGCGAGTCGCGATCCTGCGCCCACGAGCGGTGTTGCGAGAACTTACCGTTCACACACAGAGTCAGTCACACAGATCCGGAGCAGCAGTCAGTGTTCGTGTCGGGCGGCCCGCAGCAGCCAACGGCCGTCTTCTTTTTTTTCCGCTTCAGTACTGCAGCAGAGGGCTAAGCTAGGCTAACAGCACCAGTGCGTTAAAATGTTCTTTTCCTCACGCCGGCTCACCGGTTGCTTGAATCGCTTCGCTACCTTTCTGGTCACCTTCTACCTTTGTTCGAGTTTTCTTGCTTCTGCAGTACCTACAAAACGAGCTGCGCTACCGCTCGCCGCCGCTCCTTCTCTTCCTCTCCCACTTCCTCCAAAAACAACCGTGGCGTGTCAGTCCTGCGGTGACGTCATATGCACGCTTGCCGCGGCGTGCCTTAAACCCCGCCCACGCGTTGCTACAGCCTGCGATGATTGGCTCGTGTGTTGGCCGCGGATCTCATTTATCAGTCAGAACGTGGCAGCGGGGCTTCACGGTCGTGTGTTGGTCGTGAGGTTTGCTGTCGGCAGTATGTGGTGTATTGTGTGATGATCCACTTCTGCAGGTTGTGTAAGGGCTCATGTTTAACACTGTGTACTGAAAGCAGCTTTTCCTGCCCACGTGTAACGACATATCTGTCACCATCATCCCCATGGCATAGGCCCTCAGCAGCCCTCTGGGGACACGTGCCTTGGCTTTCAACAGTTACTTACTGCAATAAATAAACATGATGATGATATCCCGTTCGGAAATGTTTGCCTGCGTGTGATCATTTCATGTACGTAAGAAGAAGGTTGAAGTGTTGTTCAAGACCCCGGCCTCTGGTAACGCAGCAAAATGATATGTGTAGCATGTGTCATACTTACATTTACATTTATTCATTAGCAGACACTTCTCTAGCAACATACATCTCAGAGGAAATACAATGTGTGCATTACATTAGAGAAAGAGAGACATAGTAGCAATCATGATTCTTAAGTAAACCTAATTTGTTTTTTTCCACTTTATGCACCGGTGTTCATCGCACAAGTAGATGCATAAAACTCAGGATAGTAGACTAATAGACTAATCCTGATCACCTTCCTACAATTTTTTTTTTTTTTTGTAGGTACACAAACATTAATATACAATAAAAGAGTAGCGTCTGTGTAAATGCTTATCTGGGGCATGATCATAAAGTTACGGTGCATGAACATCTTGCATGAGCTGGAGAGCTCATGGGCAAAGTGAGTTCAGAATAGGTGAATTTTCAGGCCCTTCTTGAATGGAGGCAGAGTTTCAGCAGTTCTGAGTGAGAAGGGGAGGTCATTCCACCACAACAGAGCCAGAACTGAGAACCTTCAGGCTTCACATGCTGGTGGAGCAAATGGTGATGAGATCATGTGGCTAACCATGGATCATACTAGTATTCCTTATCACTTCAGTCTTAATCACATAAAAGTTGTCACCATCACTGTGCTCTGTGTGTGTGTGTGTATGTATGTGAGACATTATTGGAACAAATATTAGTCTTGTTCATTTTCATGTCAATGAAATTCCATTCCTTTCTTAAGAATGAATGGCATAAATTCACATTTAGGGAGTAAAAATTTAACAATGATTTGATATATTAAGGGAATGTGATAATATGGAGACCAAGGGGCTGATGATAATCGACTAAAGCCCCCTAATTTGTAGAATGTTGAGAAGAAAATAGTCACTCACATAACGTGTGAGTGACAGAGAGAGAGTGTTTCACTGATGTATGGATGAGTGACCCATTGTAAGTGGTGTATCTAGCAGTGTAAGTCACCTTGGTGAATAAGGTGTGTGGGCTGATAACGCTACATAGAGCTCATTGGAAGTTGCTTTGGAGAAAAGTGTCTGCTAAATAAATAAATGTAAATAAATATAAATGTAAAACAGGCCATAGCAGGGGGTGCGGTGGCGCAGTGGGTTGGCCCTCAGTCCTGCTCTCCGGTGGGTCTGGGGTTCGAGTCCCGCTTGGGGTGCCTTGCGACGGGCTGGCGTCCTGTCCTGGGTGTGTCCTCTCCCCCTCCGGCCTTACGCCCTGTGTTACCGGGTAGGCTCCGGTTCCCCGTGACCCTGTATGGGACAAGCGGTTCTGAAAATGTGTGTGTGTGTGTAAAACAGGCCCATTAGAACAATATCCTGGTTGAGGACAAGTGTACCAGTAGAGGGAGCTCCTTATTTAGCAATAGAAAATCATAAAAAAAATCTACACACACACCCAAAAGGTTTTTGTCCCTCAGTGGTGTCAATATAGTTATTACCTGGTTAACTATGGTATTAACCTTTAAATCACCCTGGGTTTGAATGGTGGTGGTTGGACCACTGTCTTTTATTATAGGCACTGGAAGGAGAGGGATATTCCCTCCAGCAGTTTATTATTACACTCACATTTCTTCCAAAGCAAAAGCAACTGTATACTTCCTCTCCTGCTTCCACTTTGACAGTCCCAGCCAATCACAACCATTGATTAAGGTAAGCATTATTAAAATGAGGATTGTGAAAGGGAAGGGGGAGGTTTTGAAAAAAGGGGGGCAAAAATAGCTATTCGGGGGGGGGGGGGTAATGATGAGTGTATGTGTGTATAATCGAGAGGGGGAACTGTAGGGTGTGTGTCTCTGGGTGAAGAAAGATGGGAGGACAAAAGTGTCTGTGCTGTGTCTCTATGTGAGAGGTGGAAAAGACAAATTACTGTGTAAATCTTGTCAACAAGTATCTGTGGAAATGGATGCAAAAGTTAAGAACCTGAGGAAGAGGCTTTAAAGTCCAAACTTTGATGCTTTAAAATATTTCCGTTCTTGTTTTTCTTACATATGCCTTATCATCACCCTGTTCTCTTGTGTGTGATCCTAATGGGTGAAGAGCTATGTAATTAAAATATTTGCGCATAAAGAGTGTAGGAGAGTAGGAGAGCAAGTCAGTCCTTTATAGGTTTTTGCTTTATGATGTTTGCGCATGTCTATATTTATTTGGATGTTTGAAAATGAATGTGCGTGTGTGCAGGGGGGGCGCACGGGGAGGGAGCATCGGTGTATGTCGGGAGGCACAGAGAGCAGCACTTATCTAGGAATCTGAACCAGAAGAAGCACCAGCAGAGACAGAGACAGAGACACCAAGGGTTGGCAGAGTGGAGTGAGCTCTCAGAAGTCCATCTCTGACCCCCCTCGGTGCCTGCCGCCCGGACCCAAGACACCAGGACAGGACTCAAAGAGGCACAGCAAGAGCAAGGACAAGTAAAAGGGAGAAGAGTTGAAGGAGAAAACTGTGGGAAAACGGAGGAAAGAATTCTCAGTAGCGTAAAGAGAACCCTAACTGAAGGAAGAGTGAAATTGGAGAACAGAAGTGAAGTGCAGAGTACCCTCACTAATAAGTTCCCAATGTTTCCAGTCACCCCCCTGTGCCTCATTCCTCTCATCTCCTTGTTCAGCAGAGCTTCGGCGTCCCCGGATGTGCCGGCGTGCTCTCGTCCACCCTGCAGGGACAGTTTGGTGGCTCTGGCAGGGAGGGTGGGGGGCTGCGAGGGCCGGTCAACAGCCTCGGGGTGCAGGGTGGTGGCCCTCAGCCCCTCTACACTAAACCTCGCGGTTAAGGAGGACAACAGACAGGGAACAAGACAGGGCCATCCAGAGGTGAGTGCCGCCTTGCCGTGTCATAGTGCGTCATGAGATATTCGGGGGCTCTCCAAAATGTGTAATAAATAGTACATAAAGTTCAGGTACTGTTAGGGGCGGGCACCACTTGAATTATGTTCAAGAATGCTTCTCAGAATTTGTTACCACATCTTATTGTGTGTGCACATTCTCTATTTTTAATTCATTTTGAATTTTTTTTCTTTGGAAAAAATGCATATCTGAATTATGTGTTCTGCCCAAAATCAACAGCATTTAAATTCCAACCAACCAACAAACCATGTAATTCAAATGCGCAATATATTATATTTACAAAAAATAATACTAATACTAAAAACATTTATTTTATATAGCACTTTTAAAAGCAGCTTCTCAAAGTGCTTTACTGTAAGAAGAATGATATGAAGAGATATATAGACAAGGTGTTTAAGATTTATTATAAATACATTTCTCATTTGTATTTTACGTTAAAATGTAACACTCATAATGTCCAGAATTTATTGAAAAATCAAAACATTCCCATTTAACCCAGAATAAGCACCTGTATTAATAATACTGGAATATTATGATGGTTAACACGGAATGTTATGATGATCGAACAATTTAAAACAATCAAGTAAGTATTCAAATAGTAATCTAAAGGTACCTGTTACTTTACACTAAGAGCTATTAATGAATTACTTAGAGAATTACACTATGACAATGTATCCTGCAGTGTGTATAGTTTGTCGGTGTGCTGTTTGAAATAACTTGCATTTGCTATTAATATCCAGGGTGTTTGAATGCGATGATGCCATATCAGTAATATTTCACTTCTGCTTGCTGTGAATGACAGTAACTTAGATGTGCATGGTGTACCAATGACATGAGCTGTAATACTGTAACAATAGTGTCCCAGCACTGAGAATGACACGTCGTTTCTTCGAGGTGAGCGATGTTTCTGAGCGACTAGCCCAACTGCAGCGCTGCATGGGAGTGCTGCAGGAGCCCGGAGGCCATCAGGGACGCTTAGGGGCCACGCTAAGGGCCACGCTGGCACTGATGGCCAGCATTCTGACCCAGTGTGATCTGCATTGTCACAGTCAGGCCCTCCGCTCAATGACCGAACAGCTAGGTGAGACCCGGATTCCCTTTCCTTCACCAGCACGTGGACAAACGTGCAAACAATTGCTCTCCCTTTTACACAAATGCACGGACAAGCTTACACGAACACATTCAGAAGAGGCTGAGAAAAGCTCCCACTGAGGTCTGCTCAATGTCGGTCAGAGGTGAGCGCTCAGGAATGCAAGTGAGCGCAACCAGATGACCTGTAACCCAAGTGTAGAACATTGGCAGCACTCAGCCAGTGCACAAGTACTACAAAGACTCACAACAGTACAAAACAGCCCCTGAACCTTACATTTATGCTTTTAGCTGACACTTCTCAAGGGGCGGTGTGGTGGGTTTGACCAGGTCCTGCTCTCCAGTGGGTCTGGGGTTCGACTCCCACTTGGGGTGCCTTGTGATGGACTGGCATCCCATCCTGGGTGTGTCCCCTCCCCCTCCAGCCTTACACCCTGGGTTGTTGGGTTAGACTCTGGCTACCTGAGAAGCATGGGACAAGCAGCTTCAGACAATGTGTGTGTGAGCTGATGCTTCTCTCCAAAGCAACTTACAACATTAGTCCATTTGTACAGCTGGATTATTTTACAGGAGCAACTGAGGGTAAATACCTTGCTCACAGGTACTACAGCGAGAGGTGGGGATCAAACCTGCATTTACATTTACGCATTTAGCTGACACTTTTCCCTAAAGCTACTTACAATGTTAAGGTTACAGTTATTTACCCTTTTATACAGCTGAGTAATTTTACTGGAGCAATTCAGGGTAAGTGCCTTGCTCAAGGGTACTACAGCTGGAGGTGAAGCTCAAACCTGCAACCTTTGGTTGGTAACTCTAACCACTACACCATCAGCTGTCCCTTCAGCTGTCCCTTCAACTTTCCCTTCAGCTGTCCCTCAGCTGTCCCTTCAGCTGTCCCTTCAACTGTTCCATCTTATATGAACCCTGCACACAGCTGAGCATTCACACATCAGCGACACAAACACACAACAGAGAATTACAACCTTGGATTTGTGTCACAATACGTCGAAAAATAACACGGTAAGCAAATGACACATTTTAAAATTATGTCACTTGGCTGATATAGCAAATGATTTCTAAAAGTATATTTACTACAACGGGGAGCCTAGTGGCGCAGTGGGTTGGGCCGGGTCCTGCTCTCCAGTGGGTCTGGGGTTCGAGTCCCGCTTGGGGTGCCTTGCGACAGACTGGCTGCGCTCCTGGGTGTGTCCCCTCCCCCTCCGGCCCTCCGCCCTGTGTTGCTGGGTAGGCTCCGGCCCCCTGTGACCCTGTATGGGACGAGTGGTTCAGAAAGTGTGTGTGTGTATTTACTACAACAAGTAGGGGTGCCAAGTATGTGCAGTTCTCTACATTAACTCTTTTTACCTGTTTCTTTTCTTGTGTACGTGTCTGTGTCCTGGTCTGTTTTCAGGCCCGTAATTCTATTTGTCTGTCCATCCGTATCTGCCATTTAGAAACTGCTGCAGTGGGCCGCGACGGCGAGAAGGACCTTTTAATGCTACTGGGGAGTATCGTACAAAACCCGCCAACAGGTGAGTTAATAGGATGTTCCAAGGATATAAAGAGTGCGCGTAGAAAGTTTCGAGAAGTAAGGAGGATGTAGAAGTAGGCAGAAGAAATGCAAGGAGATAAACATGCCTCTCCTTTACCATTTGCGTGCGTTTCTACGTCTGTCTTTCACCGTGTCCGTGTTTGTTTGCTCCAGTGGCTCCATCAGCAAGGTTGTACCCTCAGAGCTGTGCCGAGATCCATCATCTAGGAATCGAAGAGAACGGAATTTACACCATCCAGCCAGACCCACGTCGCCCTGCCCTCGAGGTCACAGTACACCTGGCCCCCCAAGGAGAGCTGCATGCATAAGAACACGATACACATTGCATACCACATTTGCATCACCGCATGATACGTATTGCGTAATCATGACATTAAGACAGTTTCTCACTTGGCATATAGGAAAAGGTTCAGGTCAGCTTTCCTGTGAAATTCGCATTGTACCAAGGAGATAACTGAGGTTGCACGCTGTGGCTAAGGTGAAACTTCTGTGTAGGTTTGACGCTGTGTAAGAGTGACTGATTCGTGGCACTTTGATTTACAGGGAGACAAAATGTTTGTTTTCACAAAGTGCTGTCACCTCCACAGGCTGCCTGTGACATGGAGACAGCAGGTGGGGGCTGGACCGTGTTTCAGCGGCGTCTTGATGGCTCGGCGGACTTCAACCGCACCTGGCAGGAGTACCGGGATGGCTTTGGCTCCCCTCAAGGGGAGCACTGGCTGGGCAACGGGGCCCTGCACGCCCTGGCGGGCTCTGGGCAGAACGTGCTGCGTATCCAGCTGGAGGATTGGCACCTGCAGAGGCGCCAGGCCACCTACAGCACCTTTCGGGTAGCATCTGAGGCCAGTAGGTCAGAATCAAACAAATCCAGTGGCACAGTGCAATGCCCTTGAGAAAAAGATCTATTCTGAATGTCTTTAAGGTTGATTAGTCTGGGCCTGCTCTGTGGTGGGTCTGGGGTTCAAGCCCTGCCTGGAGTGCCTTGTGGCGGACTGGAATCCCATCCAGGGTGTTCCTCAGCCCCACGCGCTGCGCTGCTGGGCTAGGCTCCAGCCCGCCGGGACAAGCGGCCCTAGACATCGTGTGTGTAGTTATAAGTCAAAGTCTTTCCAAATTTAATTGATTTTAGTTTCTTTTTTATTTCTGAAAATGATGTGATCATTAAGAGTCTCACCAAGTGAAGACCTAGCAGTAGCGCCCCTTTAGAGGTTTTTAAACCTTTTTTTTAAAACCATTTCCACATATCTTTTCTCGTATGTTTTGCTGTCCATAAACAGACTTAAATCAGTTCAGTTATGAAAAATGTCTGCAAGGTATAAAAAAATTCCTCTGTTCTAGGTACCGACTGACAGCACGGGACTACTCCGGTGACGCAGGAAATGCTCTCAGCTACAGTAAACGCTACAACCACGATGGGCGTCCGTTCAGCACCTCTGACAGGGACCACGACCGCTACACATCTGGGAACTGCGCACAGTACTATGGAGCTGGCTGGTGGTTCGATTCCTGCTTCGCAGCTAACTTGAACGGCAAGTACTACCGCGGGCGGTACAGCGGCCTCACCAATGGCATCTATTGGGGCACGTGGTACATCCTAACAGATGCGCGTACTGGGGAGAGGTACTCCTTCAAGACTGTTGAGATGAAGACTCGGCCACGAGGTTTCTGATAGATGAGAAGGTGGTTCGTGGAGCTCGTCTCACTACTAAGAAGCAAAATGAGACGCATACACTCAACATAACAAGCAAAGTGCAACCCAACCGATTCAGCGTATATAAAATATCTCTAAACTAAATTTAACAAGCATTCAAATGATCTTTCTCTTCTGACAAAATCTTTTTTTCACTGCTCCACTCTCTATAAGTGCATTTATTCTGAAACATCTGGCATTCGGGCCATGAATCTGTTTGTCTCAGTCAGGCTTGAGATTGCTCATTAAACGCTAACTGTGACCACTGGGGCTTGATGGCATTTTTATAAACGACAGGGAGTTTCCTGTCCTGGGTTACCTGTTGCTCTGCCCATTTTCATTCAAAATCATTATCTCCACGCTTTACTGGTTAACTCAGCAACGGATTATACAAAGACACAGTCATCCGCTGGGAACTCTGCCTCCTACATACTATTAAAGCCGTGCTCCAAAGACCCAGACAGACATAGGACACTGAATGCTTTGACAAGCCCCTGTAATAAGAAACCCATTGCTCCCCATGCAAGGCAGCGGCCTTTGTTCTTTTTCCAGGTGAATGACATTAATGTCAGGGCTATGAGAATTTTCATAGGCTATTTCAAGTGAATGGTGACTAATGCAGACAGTATGATTGTAAGCTATGCATCTCCTCTCCTGTCCTCCCCGCCCCTCTAACTTCATATTCTCCGTGGCTCTGCTTGCACCCTAGGGTGCTCAGAGCTCCGAGGGCACAAACTGACCCCAGATTATCCTTCGAGCCTCGCGTCGACTGGGCAGCTCAGTTGCTGGCACGAGTTCACGGGCAGACTTAGAAAGCGGCTGGATTTTTACTCACTTTAGAGTGGGACTGGGTGAAGGTGGGGAGAACTGGGCTCCGTTGTTTTAGCGTGGGCAGGCAGTGTTTGCAACAAGCTGCCAGCCTGTCCAACAACATCTAAGTCGCTATGAATACCACTTGGAGAGAAAAAAGAGCGTGTCAGCCTTGTGACGTGGACACGCAGATAGACAGCAGACAGGGTCCCAGCGAGCTGAAGAATTTCACACACACTCCTTACAGTAGAATGCACACACATTCATTATACCTTACACACCCGTGCAAAATTTCCTTTGCTGATACATCCAGTCCTTTGCAATCACACACTGCAGGGCCAAAGTCTGGAACCACTTTTCCAAAAGTGTGGTAACATATGGCTGAACTTCCACTATGATACTTATTACCTTTGATAGTTATTACCGGGAGATAGCTAAAAACTTGTACATACACGTATTAATATTTATTCATTTAGCCTGTGATGGACTGGTGTCCTGTCCACGGTGTGTTCTTCCTAGCCCAGCACCCAGTGAATTTGCAATAGGCTCCAGACTGCCAGGACCATGACAAGGATAAGGTGTTAACGAAAATGAGTGCGTGAACGATGTCATTCGTTTTGCAGTCACCTTTCTATAAAGCAGCACAAAATGAATATTAACAGTATTTAGCTGAAACCTTTGCCTAAGGCAACTTACAATGCTAGACATACTACACTAAACCCTATATAATCAGTCACTCGTGTAGGCCTATAGAGCGCAGTAATGAAACTGTGTGTTTCAAAGGGCCCCTCTGTGTATTTGCAAGTTTTTACATTTTGCTAACTTTGTGGTGACCCTTGTAACAACAGTTAAATTTAATAATATGCTTAAGGACTTGTATCACATGCGGTGCACCTGCAAAGCCCTCAGCATCACACCTGACCCCCATCCACCCCTCCCACAGTCTCTCGGTCCCCCTCCCGTCCAGCAGCAGATACCAAAGTATCCGTAGCACTTCCTCCAGACTGCGCAACAGCTTCTTCCCTCAGGCTGTGAGGATCCTGAAGAGCATGAACCCCGAGACCATCCCCATACTACATGCGGTATACAAAAGAAAAGACTGTGCAAGTCACTTGAACATGGCACATGTCACTGTGAAGCAAAAAGCATGTTGCGCAATAACTGAATCCTCCGTGCCTCTGCACCAAATTTGGGCATTACTCCCCAAAAATTTACTTGAACTGTTAAATTCTTAGCACACACGGTCCCTCTATTAATTTATTGTGCTTGTATAGTTCACGTCACTGTGTGTAGCACTGTCTCTGCTGTCTAGAGTTTTATGTAAATGATATCTCCTGTGTAGTTTTTGGTGGCATGGTGGCATGGCATGGCGTGGTGGGTTCAGCTGCTGCCTGTTCTGTGGTGGGTCTGGGATTTGAGCCCTGCTTAGTGTGCTTTGTGATGGACTGGCGTCCCGTCCTTGGTGTGTCCCGTCCCCCTTCAACCTTAAACCCTCTGTTCTGTCTTGGCTCGCAGCGACCCCACTTGGGACAAGCGGTTGTAGACATGTGTGAGTATATTGTATTTTTTTCTATATTGTCACCAGACTCTCACATGTGAACTGCACTGTCTCGTATTTGGACTTGTCTTGCACTATATGTCCTATGTGGCACAGAGGTCCAAAGAGAAACAAAATTTTCTTCCCCTGTACGTGTAACTCTATAGGTGGAATGACAATAAAGTTTACTTTAACTTTGACTATTATGCAGGGGGGCAGGGTGGCGCAGCAGGTTTGGCCGGGTCCCACTTTCTGGCAGGTCTGGTGTTCATGTCCTGCTTGGGGTGCCTTGCGATGGGCTGGCGTCCTGTCCTGAGTGTGTCCCCTCCCCCTCCAGCCTTGTGCCCTGTGTTGCCAGGTTAGGCTGCGGTTCGCCGTGACCCCACTTGGGACAAGCGGTTTCAGCCCGTGTGTGTGTGTGTGTGTGTGTGTGTGTGTGTGTGTGTGTGTGTGTGTGTGTGTGTATTATACAGGGGGAGACAGTTGAATATGTCATTTGTAAAACAGTGGCATCTGGTGGACATCGACAGGCAACGAAACACCAACAACATTGCCTGTTCACTAAGCAGAAAGGAAATAAAAAAGCGACACATCATTTAAAAAGGCAAAAGAAAAAGCTGTGATTATTAGGAACAGATATCACCATACGAATATTCTCCATTACCAACAGCCTGTTATACAGCTGTTAGGTAAAAAGTGTGTGAATCTTTGGAATAACCTGGATTTATGCATGGAAGGCTCCTAAAATGTGACGTGATCTGATCTTTGTCTGAGTTATAATAATAAATAAAGACAATCTTAACAAACACACACACCATTTTACATTTCCGTGTTTTTATTGAAGAGAATTATTTAAACAGTCAAGGTCATTGATGGAAAAGTAAACGAACCAAATAATACCATCTTGAAAAGAAGGTCATTAGAGTCATTTATGTCAATCCATTCCAGATGTTCCAATCAGTCCAGATATGTGTTTGACCTGCCCTACTGTATAAAAACCTACACAATGCTGTTTACTTGTTATCGCAACAGAATGCAGTTGAGGAGCAATATGACCCAATCAAAAGAGATTTCAGAGAACCTCAGAAGAGTGGTGGAAGCTCATAAGACCGGGAAGGGTTACAAAAGGGTTTCTAAAAGCTTGGGTGTCCATCAGTCCACAGCTTGGCAGACAGTAGAAATACAAATAAAAATGAAAGAAATTCAATACCGCTGCTAGTCTCCCTCAGACTGGGCATCTTACATAGACCAGTTCAAGGGCAAGCAGTACCATCCTAAAAAAACGGACAAATAAACCTAGGCTGACAGCCGTTGCAGGCATCTACTGCACTTGATAATAACTGTGTTCATAAGAAAAATACCAATCAAGAGTAATGTTCATGAGAGGTTACCATGGAGGAAACCACTGCTCTTCTTCTGATCTCTCCAGCTCATCTATGGTGTAACTGTTCACGCATCGTAACTCCAGAAGCATCCCCAGATACAACCTTTATTCAGCCATTACTCTGGTATTGTACTGCTCATTTGTGTATCTTATAATACACACACACACATTTTCAGAGCCGCTTGTCCCATACGGGGTCGCGGGAAACCGGAGCCAACCCGGTAGCACAGGGCGTAGGGCCGGAGGGGGAGGGGACACACCCAGGACGGGACGCCAGTCCGTCGCAAGGCACCCCAAGCGGGACTCGAACCCCAGACCCACCGGAGAGCAGGACTGTGGTCCAACCCACTGCGCCACCGCACCCCCCGTATCTTATAATATTTAACAAAAAAAAAAAAAAAATTGGTGTGGGTATCGGGATTTGTCTGTCCTGTGTCTTATGCACCTACTCGAATGATGAACCTTGGTGCAGCAAGTGGTAGGTAAACTAGGTTTGCTTGAGACTTTCATGTCTGCAGTTATGTCTCCTTCTCTCAATGTAATGCATAAATTGTACTTTTGCTGAGATGTACGTCGCTTTGGACAAAAGCGTCTGCTAAATGAATAAATGTAAATGTAAATGTCTTCATGGAAGAAAATGCTGCCTGCTGCAAGTTTGCTGAAGACTACTGTGATGATCCAGAGAACTACTGAAACGATGGTTTGAGGACAGATGAGACAAAAGTTTAACTTTTAAGTAAAATTACACAGTATTATGTTTGGAAAAAACAAAATACTGCATACCAACACCAAACTCTCTATGTGAACCCCCCACTATGAAGCAAGGTGGAGGGAGCACAATGTGGTGGGGTTGCTTTGTTGCCGCAGGGCCTGAACAGACTGTGATCATTGATGAACCAATGAATTCCAACCTCTATGAGAAAATTCCCTAACATAATATCCAGGTGTCTGTCTGTGATCTAAAACTCAAGAGTTAAGCAACATGACAATGGTCCAAATCACAGGTGTACATACATTGACAACGCAGTGGCTCAAACAGAAAAAAATGACATATTTTAGAATGGCCTAGTCAGAGTCCAGGCGTCAGTCCCATCGAAATGTTGTTGTGTGATCTAATACAGACAGTTAAGTGAGGCATCCAAAAAAATACATGAACTAAAACAGTATTGCACAGAGAAATGCCCCAGAATACCTCTTAACTATTGTGCAGATGTGATCAGCAGCTACAGAAAGTGTGTGGCTGAGGTTATTGCCAGTAAAAGAGGTTCCACGTAATTCTTCCTCCAATGACCTTGATTGTTTACACCATTTTTTCAATAAAGATATAGAAATGTAAAATGTGTGTTGTTTATTAAATAAGACTACCTTATTATTATGACTTAGGTGGAGATCAGATCACATTTCTGGAACCATTCATGCAGAAATCCAGATCATTCTAAAGGGGTCACAAACTTTTTCTTACTGTTGTGTACCAATCTGACTGTTGAAATCACTGCCAACATGAGTTTAAAAGAATTTCCAGATCAGTCTTAAGGTCAGCACTGAGTTCTCATAGCCAGGATGAATACTTTTACACTAGGTCACTAGAAAAGAGTAGAATGCACTTGATAAGGTTACGTTGAAATGCAGGGATATTATCATGCTCATTGATATAGTGACATCAATAGAGATACAAATAATTCCTCAAAAGCACTTCATCTAGAATAAGTAAGGATAATATACAGTTGTATTTTAGAACCAGGAAATTACCAACACTTTTTAAAAATATCAGTTTTCTCCCAAGAATTTCAAAGAATTTACCAGATTTTAATTAGAGTACCAGGTTACCATATTTTCATGCCACCCCACATCTGAAACGAAAGCAACAGCCTTACATTGAAACATCCCAATGATAACATAGAGAAGAAGAAAAACATCCTTTCTCCAGTTTCTTAAGAACATGTCTTATTTTTGGACACAGACGGCATTAACCAATGAAGAGATAAAGCTCTTAACGTACCAAAATCTGAATATCTCGCTTTGTTAACAAATATTCTGTGTTGGACGGCATAAGAACGACACACAAAACACCGGAAGACAAAGTGGTGCAGAACTTCTGACTCGAGAATTAGAGCGCTCACAAAGACTGTGAAACACTGGATGTTACCACGGGGTTTAACACACTGTGTATGTTACAGAGATTGGTACACAGGGTTTGCCATGATTGCATTCTATCTTCGCTCGTTCCCGCGTCACGATATACATTCTCTATCTGTCCTTGCCTTCCGTCTGTCTGCTTCTCTTCTCCTCCTATTCCTCCTCACTGTGCCATCAGTCTTACTGACACTAGGGGAACAGAAGCCTTGTTCACTGTCACCACAGTATCCTGGCACAGCATCTGGAGCACAGTGATAGAGGGGCTGCGGGAGGTCTCGGCCACCTCTGCTGTCCCCGGCCGGAAACCCAGGACTGGCAGCAGTTACCGAGCACATCCCCCTGAGAACAGACACATGCTCCTGGGGGAAGGAATTGAGTGACTGGGGCCCATGTGACCTGCCCTGTTAGAATTAGCAAATGTAACCACACACTGTCCTTGGGTTCTGGGAGTCACCCCTGAGCATCCCCTAGCACCGCCTGGACCAGCACTGCTGGTACAGTCATGGCGCTCCTCTGGCTGCTTTCCAGAGGCCTTTGGACCAGTAGACAGCTGCACTGCCTAGACAGAGACTACAAAATCACAGCTCCCCTCTCCATTTTTGTCCTGCCACCCACTTTAACTGCACAGTCTTCAAAAAAAAAAAAAAAAACACACATATTGTACAGAGCACCTGATGCTGCATTTCTGAGTAATAAAATCCCTTTCTGGAATAATACTCTTGATTTGTGACAATCTATTTACATTTCAGGCCTATTCGGTGGATCCAAAGTTAGACAAAGACAGTGTGAGTGGCTATGACACACTTTCACCAACAGATGACAGTGTTGGTTAATTAATGTCATTCACAGTGTAGGAGGGCAAGTTTTACAAAGTGCTCCTGCATAATCAGAGACCTATAGCGCATGATCAGACAGAACAAAAATCAAGCCTGATAAACATGCTTTGTTATGGCCCATTCGATTTGACTTCCTAACTAATCCAGAGAGTAGATATGAAGGAAATGAATGCCTCGGAGGAGATGTGAGGGAAAGGAGGGAAAAAAAAGACACAACTAAGTGAGAAGGAAGGAGGATGAGGTGTGGCAATTGCGATGATTTTCTTAGGTGGGTACAAAGGTGAGTCTCCTACAGTCTATGCAGTACTGTGGAAGAGGCTGCTGCTCTTTCACGGCAGATTGTTCAAGAAGAAGATATAAAATGCCATACGGGTTCAGCAACGTTTCCCAGTCGCCGCACATGGCAAATTGGTAACAAATCTGTCGCAAATTACATTTATTCTACCACAGTTTTACAATTGCTTCATGACACTGCACCACATCTGGTGTTGTAAAATTTGTATGCAGGAAAAACAAAATAGTACTAAATCCTTAAGGGAAAAATGTAACTGAACTTATGCTGGCATTTCCAGCCTTGTCAAGAAAGCTCTTCTTGGTAACTTTGCTGTCACATAATTCTACAGACCCGTGGAATTATATTCAGTGTTTGGGGATGCGTCTTCCGCACCGACTCTTCCGGATAACCGGCAGTCCTCTAATATTTTGCTTTACACCCAGGAGAGTGTTTGAAAAACAACTTTACGTTTAACTTAATTCCTTTCTCATTCATTAAGGAATTCAGGACATTTTTCACCACCTGTGACAGATTTCATAGTTCATTCCCCACACCTGCGGCAGGACTTCAAATCCCATTGCTGTCAGGATTTAGACCCTCTGTAATAAAAACAGGAGCATCTGCAAGTTTATCTCCTGCCCCAGCTTACACTAAAAACATCATTTGCTGTTGCTAGACATGCAAGGGTTGATCGAGGTGCGATTTTTCCACCAACATAAAGGTTTAGGCACCGCTGTGCCACAGTTATTGAAATGAGACATGAAGTTCACTGAGGCCCATCAACCGTAACTGAATATTGCTGTCCACCTTTCCCACGTAAAATGTACAATATTGTATCGGAACACAGATACTCGTATCATGCATCAGCATCACTCTTTCAGCACAGTTAATCTGCATAATAAAGATTCTATATTCTTTTCCGCATCAGCCCACACGAACACGCATGTACGCAGTCTGGTAGCGGAGCAAGCGACAGGGTTTGACAGGGACAAAAATGAAAGTTCGTTAGAGCCGTCCCTTTCGTTTACGAGCCTGCAGTGATCTATAGGATGTATCTGCTAATTATACCATAACTGCGGTTCAGCAGAGCTGAGAAAAATTCCGTTTAAACCGGAATTCATGAGCAGAAGTGTATCCTGATGTGGTGAAGAGTGTGAGCTAACACAAGACATGTGTTGGAGGGGAGGAGTCGAGGGGCCACTGTGTGGCTGGACTGAAACTCTAACTCCCTTCTGGGCAGAAATGGAGGAGATGATGGGTTTGGGGTAAGATCTGGCAGATTTGAGAAGCCACCGCCCTAACTCAGAGCTGTGTCAGAACCCGAGATCCGAATGCAGAGGTGAGTGAATGTGATGAGTCAATGCTGACAGAAAAATAACCACGAAAAAAACACCCACACACATATGCGCAAACAGGTGGACACACATCTGGACAAATGGTTTACCATTCCTTTCACATTCATAGACACACAAACACACACAAATTTATATTATGATCTCTAAGTAAAATCTTCAATAACCAGAAACTGTTTTACGTGAGTGGGGGTGCGGTGGCGCAGTGGCGCAGTGGGTTGGACCACGGTCCTGCTCTCCGGTGGGTCTGGGGTTTGAGTCCTGCTTAGGGTGCCTTGTGATGGACTGGCGTCCTGTCCTGGGTGTGTCCCCTCCAGCCTTATGTCCTGAGTTGACAGGTTAGGCTCTGGTTCCCTGTGACCCTGTATGGGACAAGTGGTTCTGAAAGTGTGTGTGTGTGTGTGTTTTACTTGACTTTGCGTTGTGTTGTTTAAAGCTTACATTATACATAGCCTTACTCAGCACGTGTACTCACACGATGCATGTGCCGTTGCCTATTTCTGGTCATATACTTGTTCAAGGGAACAACAAGACTCTCCCTTCTGGAACCTGCAACCTTTCAGTCACAGGATCAAGCTGAAGATGGAGCCATGTTCTGTCTTCTTTCTTTGCTGGTTTTTTGACACACTTTTTCAGAGACCAAAATAACAACGAGGTAATGGATTCCATACTGGCGTGGTTGATAAAACAACTGATTCTTAGCTTGTGTCACCAATTTGTCTCCAAAACACACACACACACACACAGAGTAATTACAACTAAAAAATATGAAATAAGCCTGCATTCCTTCTAATCAGCAGTTGTACTCAACATCAGTGTGGGTCTGAAAGGGTTAAGTCCACAGTGTATTTGCTGTTTGCTGCTCACTAATCCTGTGCTCAACTGTCATCCGTCACCTTTACAAGAAAGAGGCAAGAACAGAGGGAAGAAAGTAGAAGAAAACAGAAATGAAGGAGGGAGTGTGTGGATGAGGCAGAATCTAATCCTCATATCAAAGAGGTGCCTGGCTTTGATAGAGGCCAATCCCTGTACCCTAATCCACAGGCTTGCACGCACACTCACACACACACACACACACACACACACACACACACACACACACACACACGCACACTCACACCAAATGTACGCCAAAATGCAGGCACTGCTCAACCCACCCAAGAATACATTTTCAAACTGCTACATTTTCTCTTCTCCCAGAAACCTCAGCTTCCTGTACTGCCTCCCATCACCAGCAGAGGTCAGGAGTTCCTCAGCAGAGTGCACGTGAAACTGGGAATGACACCAACTGCAAATGGACAGCTTGAGCAAAAATCATGACTATGTGCAATGAAGAAGGCTGAGTGGACACGGCACATTTCCACGGACAACGCAACGCTGACACGTGACAAAAAACGCAAAATTATTATTTAATCACACAACAAGTTGATTTGGCATTTTCTGTTTCATATACGGGGGCGCCTTGCGGCGGACTGGCGTCCCGTCCTGGGTGTGTCCCCTCCCCCTCCGGCCTTACACCCTGTGTTGCCGGGTTAGGCTCCGGTTCCCCGCGATCCTGTATGGGACAAGCGGTTCCGACAATGTGTGTGTGTGTGTGTGTATACGGGGGCGCGGTGGCGCAGTGGGTTGGACCGGGTCCTGCTCTCCAGTGGGTCTGGTGTTCAAGTCCTGCTTGGGGTGCCTTGCGACGGACTGGCGTCCCATCCTGGGTGTGTCCCCTTACACCCTGTGTTGCCGGGTAGGCTCTGGTTCCCCGCGACCCCGTATGGGACAAGCGGTTCAGAAAGTGTGTGTGTGTTTCATATACAAAAGGCTTATGCTGGAGATTTTTTTCCCTGAATAAATGCAAACCATACACATAATAAATCAACATTTCTAAGCTGCTCACACCCCTGCAAAAACAAATCGCTGTGGCCCAACACCCCACTGTGTCCCCCACCCACTCGGAGCGACCCCACTGCCACCTCAGGAAACATTGGCACATTGCATGCTTTTTTGTGGGATGAAAGTCTGTCCCACCTTGTGTCATGTGCAGGTGTGTGTTGCAAAGAACTGACAGGGCAGGGTGGGTAAGGGGTGTGGGAGAAGAGCACAATGACTTTGACTGTCTCTGCCTCACAGCTGCAAAGTTAGGAATGGCCTGGGCTGACAAAACGACAGACACACAGGCATGTAGTAGGGCTCCGAGACTCAGTGATGAACGGATGGACAGATAATGCCCGCTGTCCTTGGAACTTCAGACGATGGAGAAGATCCCTTTGATGAGAGACACATTCCCCGCTGAGCTTAACCCACAAAGAAAGGGTGACAGCCAGATACAGAATGAGAGAAGGCAGAAGAAGTGGGAGCAAAGCATGAAGACATCTTACCAGGCAGCAGGTAGCATAACGGTTAAGGCCAAAGACAAATATCCTGAAGACTGCTGATTCTAGTGCCAAGGGGATCCTTCTCTGAGAAAGGTATGTAGTCTGAAGAGCTCCTGAAAAATATCCAGCTGTCAAAAAGTACATGTTGTATCTGCCAGTAGAATAATAATAATAATAATAATAATAATAATAATAATAAGAAATGAGTACATTAAGAAACAAGGCAAAGCAGTGTTCAAAATGTGTGCGCGGTAAAAGACTGGGAATTTCTGAATATGATTTTTTTTCTTTAACAGCATTCACAGATACTAATGCGATAGGGCATGAAGTGTTGAAGTGAAGCCTTTTTTTAATACCTATGCATCACTTAGGAAATTAATGTTGAAAAGATTATATGTATAATCTTTTATACGTCACTATATACAGTATATGCTGTACATATAATATATATGTGTATGTGTGCAATGACATGTACTGTATAAACATGCAAAGGAAGGCACTTTTTACCCCACATTATAAACATTGAGCTTATTTTCCCGAAAGCATGAAACACAGACACACATGCATACACACACCCTAAATCAGCTTGTTTACTTCTCCCTTTGATAGCTGAAGGAAGCACTCTGATCCACAGAAACTCCATCTGACAAGCACGACCAACCAGGCTTTGATGGAACGGCAGGCAGTGCGAATCAGGGGGTTTTAGTGGGAGCAACGGACTGTTTCACAAAAGCAAGAGGATTTGTGTCTCACCATCAGAGCAGATCTGCAGAGAGACGACACATGCAGATAAACAGACGGTCGCCGTAGACAAGTTTGTGCAACCTTACACACGTGCACATATGCCTACTCACATGTGCATGCACACACACACACACACACACACACACACACACACACACACACACACACACACTACAAACTCCACAAGCACTGCTATCTGATCTCTATGTCGATGCTAAGAATGGATTGCCCGCTGCTCTTCCCGCTGCCTGATGATTATGGCCTTGTATCACAGCAGTCAATTCTTGTACTCCATCACTGGTAAAAAAAAACCCTCTTTCTGTGTAAAGTGATGAAGAGAAGAACAAAACGAATGGGAAACTTGATAGCATCAGAAATGCCACTAAGTGTTTAATAAAAGTAGCATTTTATCCAGGTTTTTGAGGGTTTTTATGTCCAATTCTAATATCTTAGGCTTTTCCCACCCCACATATTACATTTGAAATACAGTATTGCATAAAATTTGCTCATTGGTGTCAGAAACAAATCATTACCATTAATATTAACTGCCATCTAAATAATTTATTCTGTAATTTGTCCCTGCATTTATATTCTCTTTCTCTTCAGTGTTTACATTAGTTCATATGTTCCTCTCCAGTTTTCGCAAAATTTCGCCTTTATTTCCTCTTTACATTTTGTATCCGGTACCGATGTGTCTCTTTGTTCTAATAATACTGGTTCACTTTTGAATTAGTGCCTATTTGGCCTCCTCCATCCATTTTATTTCTTCTTTTTTTTTTCCCAAAGCTGTATGTAGGTTGTGAAAAATTGCATGGAAGAGAGGAAAGAGTGACAAGAATGAATGAAAAAGAGATTGTGGGTTGCACAGCACCGCAGAAAGAAAGGGTGACGGAGGAGAGTTGGCATAATATTATCAGGAAGGCGTGCTGCTCTTTACACCCCACCCAGCGCTCACCCTCCTGGTACACACTTCCTGTAACGACTCCACACACTTCCTGTCCAGCCGCTGGGAGTCTGGGCTGGAACATTCCTGCCGGGTGTTTCACAGCGTCGACGCATACGCACACAAACGCTCACGGATGAACCTCTACTCTCCTGCTGAAACATACAGAAACTGAACACACAGACCTTTCTTTTATTCAGCACACATGACGCAGCCAAATTTTACTAGATACCTGAAAATCTGTAACATTTTTTCCCATTCGAATTAAATATATATGTGAATGTATATATATTTTACAAAGGAAAGTGCATTAGATGCGTCTTGTGAGTTGAAATATACGTATTTGCCTGGCTGCTGCTTTTATGGTGTTACCCTGAAAACTGCTGCTCTCAGCGTTACTCTTCTGAGCATCTGAAAGAAGCATCCTTTGGCAGAGCTAAATGAGAAGCCATTGGGGAATTAGAGGTTAAGAGACCTACAGACTCACCACTGACAGTGTTTATAATTCTACAGCCCTCAGGATATTTCCAGAAAAAAAGAGTGATTGACAGATTGTCAGAGGAGAAATGTTGTAAACTCCGACTTCCTGCTTTCACTAGCGGCACTTTGGGCAGGATGTGAACTTTTCAACTCCACAAAATTAGGACAGGCTCTTTCCAAGGAATTTATGGCTGTTTTTGGTGGTTGAGAGCAGAACAGGCTAAAGAAATTCACAAAGACAGCAAAAAATTCAGCATGAAGGTGGAAATGTGGAAGATCTATAGGAGAAAGACTATTTCAATAGCATCATATTTAATTTTGTTCTTTGAACAAAAAAGTGAAGGCTGTAATCTTCTTTGGCAAGTACCAAAAGACAAACAAACACCTGCTAAACAGATGTCAGACTAATGGACAAACCACACTGTGATGAGACTGAGCGAGGGCCTTATTTTTTTTGGGGGGAAAAAAAAAAGAATTAAATTTACAAAGTCGATGCACTTCCCATAAAATAAGCTTTGATTAAACTGATCAGGCTTTGATCAAATTTCATATGCAATCCAGTCCTGTAGGTTAGGTTACGTAGAAATTTTGCTGTGGGACTTTGAGTGAATATCTTAATCTTTCAGGGAGAATGGGAGGTAGAGGAGAGAGAGACAGTCTGGAGAAAAAAACGAGAAAGGAGGGAGCAACTTCCCCTCTGTCTGACCTCTGTAACCTTGTACAATAACAAACACTGAGCACATTACCTACAGTTCTAATGTGTGGACCCCCACGTAACTCCTTCTGCTCCTTGACCCCTTCTTAGCCAACCTGGGAACTCTCTGTTTATTTCCCTCACATTTAAGACATTTGTGTTAAAACCTTTGCCATTCGGAGTGACACTCGTGGGCCGAGTTAGGATGTGGGTGTGAGACACTCACAGCGAAGCCTGAGGTGTAAGGGGGCTCATTGGGGAAGAATAAGCTTTAAATGCAGGTTAAGTGAAAGGCTAAAAGACTGAATACAAGGCAACACCTCCTTTGACACTTTTTTCTTTCATCCATTTAAACCCTTATAAAAATAGTCTTGTCTACATACACACAGAACAGAAAACAAATAAACAATATGTAAGGACAAAAAAAAAAAAAAAATCTAATGAGATGGCAATTACATTCATCATATTCTTTATCACAGTATATTTATTTTAACCTTTAAGTTCTCTTCTTAGTCAAGGACATGAAGGTCATATATGTGCAAAAGGAGCATGAGCATAGTCTCGATGGTGGGCCTCTTGTTTGCCTTCAGGTTCGTATGGATTTATTTTATCACTCTTGTTCCCCATTCTTAGAGTATGATGGCAAATAATCCCTTTGTACGAGAAGTTCTTCGCCTTTCTTATGCCGCAGACCCTTTAATAATCCAGTGAAAGCCGGGGAGCCCTTCTAGAAAACTGTCCATAAATAAATTCAAAGACAAATATTGCATTCAATTTACATTACTGAAACTTGACTACCTTCACACAGAATCCTGTCATAGATAGTAATATCACAGTAATAATTGATTGTAACAAATTTCATCAGGCAATTTCATTTGCAAAGCAGCTTGTGCTTCCTGCACCGCCCAGAAGCCAGGAAAACCATAGACTGACCCTACTTTACACTAATAACCCTATATTTTAGACTAACAACCTATTTCTGACTAATACCCTGAACCTTTTTGTTTTAAAAATGTTGTGCCTGTATTAATCTCATCTGCACGAGCTGTATTGTGCAGTACGAGAGGTGAATTTCAAGACCTTTCATTTGTTCAGTTAAAATGTTATCCAAAGCATAATCATCTTTTTAAAATAAAATAGAAACACTTCTGCCATTTACAATCCATGAATACGTATATGATGAATACGAGCACCACCACAGTAGTACTTGTTCCTAAAACTAATTAAATTGGGGCAGGGTTCGAAAAGAAAACAGAGGGCCTCTTTTATATGAGTCAATGCGGAACTTCGATGCGAAGCATGGTACGAACAGCGTAAGCACCGCGAGGCAAAACAAGACTAAAATCGCGGCTGAAAAATTGCTTCAACGCGCGTCTCGGGAAACGACATCAAATTGGCCGCTAGGTGTCACTGTCCGTCAGCAAATCGGACTGTCCCCGCAGGCACTGACTCTGCCGCACAGACACTCACTCTAATAGTCTATAATCATGTAATCGGGCATAATACATTTCTCCATGCCGACATTAAAATAATTACACACTCCATGGCTCTGTGTTTGTATTTGTGAAGGTCTTTATTACATGCGAATGAATCGCGGGTTGCTCGGGACATGCCGATGTTTCTCTCAGAGGAACAAAACAAGGTCAGTGTAATGAAATTAAACGAAATGACACGAGATTCTATAAATACAAACATATACAATCACGGCGAGGGTGAATATTTCAGGATTCGTGACTTTGTGTTTGACCTTTCCGGAAAAAGAGCTAATCCCCGAATATAATAGACTCTGGCAGAGATATAGAAAATGGCTGCTCCGTTATCAGCGTTGCCTGGGCGACCATCAGAGCGCGAGGCCGGTGCTGATGCTTTGTTATTAAACAGCCAGTTTATGTTTATTGGAAAATACAGCTTTTTTGTCATAACTTGTCACTCAGACCCAATAATACATAATATTCCGCGCTCCATAATAAATAGAAGCCTGTTTCCATCTCTCGCACATGTTCTTTCGCTTTTAATGCCCCTACGAATACATTCCTTATGAAACGGAATATGAGAAGAAATTCACTGCAACGTTAGTTGCTCGCACATTTTTTTTCTGTTTGTTTTACAGAAGACTTTAAAAATATATGAGAAAATTATTCAAACAATTTTACATTTTAATTGGGTACACGGCGGTCACGTTGTGGAGCGCAACCTATGCTTCAAAAGAAACTCGAAAAGAATATATTTGAGGACCAACGCGGAGTATTGAGTGAAATGAAATATATGACAAAATTAAGTAGAGTAAATACGAAATAAGAAAATTAAAAAGCGCATCTACAATGAAAGGTGATGCCAAATAAATTATAGAATCACAGCACAGAGATTACACTTGTATTATTATTATTATTATTATTATTATTATTATTATTATTATTATCGTTGCTAAATGTACATGCACTGATTTTATGGAGGTCTCCAAGATAGCAAACTGTGACACGTCTGTAATCTTGTAGGCAGTGAATGGCAAAGCGCAAACCCATCAGTGATAAAACCTCGTCCCAGCTCGTTTTGCATATTTAGATAATAAAGCCGTACTTCGCGTCGATCAGTTATTAAAATGCTCCCCGGGATTCTGAATTAACCGGTTTGTAGCATTTCACCGTCACACACAAAAAGGCGTATCAAAAATAATTCGAAATTTATGCCAAAAACACACACTAAATATTTCAATGCACAACAGAAATCACCACAATTTAGTTGGAGACAGTCTATATATATATCTTATCATAGCATCAATGCAAGTACCTGAAAAATGCGTAAACAAATTATTAATTTTTTCCCTAACCTGAGATGACTTCTAAATGTAGGCTACTCAGCTGTAAAAATAATAATAATAATAATAATAATAATAATAATAATAATAATAATAATAATAATAATGGCACTTCAGTGTTATCACTTCTAAAAACGTGGCACAGGTGTATGGCTAGTGTTTCATAATCGTTTGTTCACCAGACTAATGTACCGCACACGAGCAAACAAATTCATTCCAGCCAGTAAAGTTGCACGCGGTTCGACGGCATACACCGAGTACATCTTCCTTACGTTGGCTGAAATGAAATATCGCAACATTTTGACCCATGTGACATTTTGCCTCGAGCCAGTGACCCCACCGGCGCGCGACAGCCGCGGCGCCCTCAGAAAGACGTCGACCGCCAATGGCTCGTCCCGACGTGGACTCCCAAAGCATCGTGGGCCCGAGAGGGTGAGACAGGCAGTGACAGACTGCTCTGTAATTACCTGATTATCTGTTAATTCGGTCAATTACACGTTTGAAGGGTCTGGCCCTCGTCAGAAGCCGGGGGTCCGTCGAGGGTGGGGTGCTGGTGCTGCTTCGGCGGCAGCGCGCGCGCGCACGCGCGTGCGCGCGGCCACCGCGAGCAAAGCAAGGGGACGGAACCGATGCGTGGCGCTGGCTGCGCTCCCACTCCAGCCGACACGGCAGCACCTCGCCAGCTCATTACCACAGAGCCCATAATTAATCTGTACAAATTACTCTGAGAATAGCGGACGCGCGTGTGTTGCAAGCGCGCTCATACACAACTGGAGCAGCAGCAGCAGCAGCAGCAGCAGCACCGCTTTGGACTAGAAGGCAAGGCGCACTGCGCTGGGCTGGCTGCAAGCTGGTGCCCCTCATAGCTCCATTGTGAATATTTCTTGAGACTAAGTGTCTCGTCCAGCCCGGCCAAATCGAACTCAAGTCAGACATTGAATATAGCAAGAAGTAAGTCGCGACCTCGTGAAAACTGAACATGAAGACTAGCTACAGCACAACAGCAGCAAGAAGATTAGCGCGTTGGATGTATGATAAGATCCAACAGATCCCAGTACTTTTCCAATGGACCCAGTTGCAGTGTGTGTGTGTGTGTGTGTGTGTGTGTGTGTGTGTTAACTCCTCCGCTTTAGCGGAACTTGGTGCACAAAATCTGCACAAAATCTGCTCAATCTTATCACGCGTCCATAATTCAGATGCAGTTGGGGAAGACGAAGCCATTAGACACGTGTTATTTATTATTTCATTCCACCAAACTGAATTATTTTATATCATCTTGCGCCACTGGATTCCCAACATTCAATTATCTAAGATCTGTGTAGCTATATTTTTCATCATTTTATTTATTCGACCGTCCTTTGGCAGGTACATATATCCTAAACGGTACGAAATGTAAACTGGTATGAGATCTTAAAGGTTTATCATCTATTCATCTGTATGTATTACATGGAGCCCACACATGGACATGGACGCACAAAATTTAAAATTATACCCTGTGCTAGAATGAATATCACCAGCCGATTTCTTTGTAACAACGAATTTTATGGAATAATTTTGAACGATTGTTTAAAGTGATTATTTTCTATTATTAATTGCCTAAATGCATGAGATAATAGCATAAATAAGATGAAGACTGAGGGCGCTTTTGTTGTTACAGCATTGGTTGGGATGGAAAATGTTTTAGATTTAATTTCAGCCCTCCTTAAAGACAACACAAGTTATAATAGTGTATTCCCAATTTAATTTTTCATTTATTTCATTGCTGTGTCTGTTCAAACGTGTTCGTCGTTTATAAAAGTCTATGAAGTTCGAATAAACTTTTCGGAACAACAATGCCGTAAAAATTGCATTCTGATAAAAAAATGACCTATATTGGCAGTTTTGTTATGCATCGTTCTGGTAAGGGAAACAAATCAGTTAGGATGACTAAAGTATCACGATTCCAGTATAATCGAAGTAATTAAGTCCAATAAAGCAAATCGACATAGTATATTCCCGATTAATCGACATCAGTACTGTATATTTGACAATGTGATTATCTGTACATACACGTACTGCATGTAAGTGTAAATAGACGGGGATATATCTATATATATATATATATATGTATGCGTTTATATAGAACGGAACCATATAAAAATAAACACATATAAGTCTACACATAAAACTTGTAAATATTATTCAGCCCCGTTACCTATCTGTCTATCATTCTGCGAGATCTCCTCTGGTAAATGATGCATTAGATGCATTGAATGTGTTTGTTGTGCGGGTTTGAAAAGGCGGCGATAATCTGGGAGTGAGAGATAAGAAATGCCATTTATTCGGCGGCACTTTGGAGCCCATTTCCAGTCCCGATCAGCCCCATTCTCCCGACACCTCCAGCAGCTCGCTGATAACGATTAGGCTATTTATTATCTTCACAAAGAACAAAGATTAGCTAGCACCGATGAAAAATTACCCCTGGATGGTAATAATCAGAGGAAGGAGGGACCGAAATCCGATGAGCATATTTTTAACACCCCCCGCCAACAGCACCTCGCAAGCCATTTCTCCCGTGCACAGACACAGAAAATCGGTATTGAAATTGCAGTTACTCCTTTCTGCTTAAACGAGTGATGCGCGCGGCCCCCTTTGCACGCGCGTGTCAAGCGCAAAAGCGCGGCCCCGCGGAAGGGCGATGTAGGCTACACCCGATAAAGCACTGCAACAATTAAAGCGTGCATAAATAAAGGGAAAACTGTTGCTGTCAGAAACGAGAATCCTCGTACCGCGGCGTTGTTGTATTCGTACATTTGTGTAAAAACTGCTACGTGTTAAAAAAAATATAGAAATAGAGCGATCGCAACGCAGTTGAACAGAACGACGTATGGAAGCACGTCACGTGGCTACGAGTTCTGTTATATTTTTTGTTTAAAATAAACATGTAAATAATACGTGTCATGTGTTCTGTACGACAGATGATGACGTGTAGCTGGGCCCGAAGACTAAATAAGCGCATTCCTCGCCGCACCTATAAACCACCGAAAACGCGACCGAGGCCAATTTCCTTCTGAATAACGTTATTACCGCTGTAATTAACTCCTTGATATTTAACACGAACATCTTTCTTTTCTGCTGTGAATGCGATTGCCAGAGCTGTCACAGTTGCAAAGGGCAGCAAACGTGTCTGTGTGCGAGAGAGAGAGAAAAGAGCACAAAACGGGCAGGGGAGGTGAGTAGCCGCGTGATTAATTAAAAGTGTTTTCTAATGCTGGCGCGAGATGGAAGTGGATGCGGGGCCGCGATAAGGCCTTATCTCGCGCTCATCGAGAGCGCGCCCGTTCTCCTTGCCACGCCGGATCAAAGGACCCTCGCTAAACACAGCTCCCACCAATATTGATCTTTGCGTATTATCATACTAATTGGTTTAATCTTCGGCGCACTTTAATATACATTCCGTATATTTGATTTCACTCAACTCAAAGCGCGACTTAAAATGTGCATCGTTTTATTTGAGCCAACCTCCTAATTACTTTTCTGTTTTATTCAGCGCGATTCTGCTTTAGTACGTATACCGTTTTGATTTCAGTAAACTGGTGTCAAATAGCAAGATTACATATACATCCATGACAATGCTTATCCGCTCTGATTAATGCTCTCGCAAAAGGCACATCCAACGCTACAAGTTAATGCAAGTCGCTTGTAATGCGCTCGCTTCTCGGTGACATCCAAGATGTGATTTAGTAGGGCCTATCATATTCCATATGAAATGTCAGCGAAAAAATAAGAGCTGAAGTGAAATCCGAATGTTAACAACAACAATAATAATAATAATACTAATAATAACAATAATTATAATTACAACCAAGCGTTCGCTGTGTTGTGCTGGCATCCTCAGAGCCTTTAAAAAAAAAAGAGGAAAAAATACTTAGAGAAACTTGACACTTATGGCCCAAGACACTGTAAAATACAAGATCCGTTTGTGGCCAGAATTACGAATTCGTTTGAAATTGGAAAGTCAAGTCGCGTGGACCACTGACAGCAGAAGGACACAAAAGATGCACGCGGCACACAATGGCACGCGCTTGTACACATATTGTAATGATGCAAATGAAGACGAAAGGACGAGCGGTGTTATTATGTTCATAAATACACCACTGGCTCATTGTGCCTATTTTACAATCCAAGCCCCTTCGAGAGATTGCTGCCACTTTGCACTAGAAAACCTTGGCAACACCCCCTCCCAGCTCATTCCCCCTCATCCCCCTCATTCATACGCGTCTCAGAACACACACACATACACACACACACACACAGTTTTTCAGTTCCCACAGTCCCTAGTGTAAAAAGTGGATTTTGTAAGGTATCACAGAAAGATGCTTTAAATTGCTTACTCAAAACTGCAATTGCATTTCTCATTCACAAAGGAAGGTAAAGAGGGCCGGACCCGCTGGTTTCCATCCTGGGTGGGAGAAGAATCCAGCAGAAATGAAGAGATTTTGTTCGGAAGCTACAGCTCATGAAACTACACTGTTGACGTTGTTCACTTTCTCAGAATACATCGTAGAGGCTTAATTTCATTCTTTTTTTTTTTTTTTTTTTACTTTTAACACTTTCTCATATGTACACATTTGAACACTTCTCTTAAGTTATTGATGTTCGGGGTAAGAAAGCAAAGACATCCAGAATATGATCTTCCTACCTTGTGGCCGGCTTTAATCTGCATGAATTTTCAGAATGATTATTCGGAAGGTAAATTACTCCAACATGCGGTAGCATCCCTGTTTGTCTACTCTGCTGTTCAGACACGGAGCGCAGGATCACATCCACATCCAGGTGAACAGATTCCACTGTATCGCGTAGAAAAGATACTTCACCATGCTGACTCCTACTTTTTCATGAAAAGTAAAACGAAAAAAGTCAATATTCCCGAAAGAATACATCGAATACCCGGCTTTCGATGAAATGCGGAGTTTCTCGTGTGAACACACGCAAATTTTCGGACCAGTTAAACTATTTAGTGACTATTTAGACGTACAAACAATGCACATAGTGGGCTAGCATCCACGCATATATCCTGTGTACTGTACGTGAAAAACAATCATTTTACTTGAGTGGTGCCGCTGTATCCTTTCCTGCTGCATATTATATGCCTTTGACTGGTCTATGTTTTTTAAATAATGAAAACTTAATTACAGTATTTTCTGTGCGAGTGGTGTATGACTACTGAAACCCGATTTCGGGTATTCTACTGACCCAGTGCCAGGCTGATCCTTACGCGGTCGAGTTTTCACCCCGACGTGACAAAAAAAAAAAAAAAAAAAAAAAAAAAAAAAAAAAAAGAAGGAGCTCCAAATAAAAACGAATTAACACTCTTCGCGAAAACTGTTAATTTCGAGAACAATGCAATTAATTCTGTCAGAGTTCACTTTTTGTTTCTTTTCTTTAGTGTCTTTCTTTCTTTTACCATTTGGACACTGGAGCGAAATGCAGGAGCCCTAAGTCGTTCTTGCACCTGCCCAGCTGCAGCGGGTGCGCGCGAGCCGCGGTCACGTGCAGGAGATTTAGCGAGGCTTTGCATGTTTTAAAAAGTAGCGTTCGTGCGTGGGGGAGCGAGAAAGAAGAACTGGTGCCTGGACGGCCATTGGCATTAAAAGACAAGAACTGGGCCTGGGTGGTGTTTTAACAAATCAAATGTGTTAATCGCGTAGATTCATGAAAGAGGTGAAAAAACACAAGGTCCACATACAAAACGAATCGAATGCTTTAAGCGCGATGGATTATTTCTGAAAAGATCGAGTCAAATACTTCGTTACATTTTTTATTGTTCTCGGTTCAGATTTGGCAAAATAATGAGTTATCCGCGTTGACAAGGATGCGTGGCCCGAAATGTCATAGGTGTTATGGTTTCGATTTGAAAAGTATTACGTTTATCATGTCAAAAGCTATGTAACCATTTTGCTGAAGGCAAGATCATAAAGCAGGCTGTTTCCCACAGCTACGACAGATACACTGTATAAAATTGCTCTGAACTCAAGCGTCATTTAGTAAAAAATAGTAAGAATCATAGGGAAGACTAGCATTCTGTAAACTGACATGCAAAGGGGTGTTCCTCTGAGAATCCATGCTGCTGCCGCATGTGTAAGCTATAAAAAACTTTCATGAGACTAAGATTTGATCTTGCTTTTGACAAAACTGTCTTCTTAGCAAGGGATATTATTATTATTATTATTATTATTATTATTATTATTATTGTACATTTAAATGCAATGCAGCCAATTCTCCTTTGTATATGTTGTGTGCTCCCATCTTGCAGTTTATTCAGTCCAGTCATGACCCGTGGAAGACACTTGAGTGGAGGTATCCCTCCTGGGCCCTCGGCTTCCAGGCCACAGTGACTGTTACCCGGAACACTTGGTATAGGGCGCAACTGTCATTTGACGTATTATTACGCTGATCTAGTTGAGTACCTGTAAGGAGGAGGGAAGGTACTCCCGCTATTTTGAGAGCGAGGGAACGACAGAAACAGAATCAGAGACAGAGTTTGGGAGGGAGCGCGCGCGCGAGAGAGAGAGAGAGAGAGAGAGAGGGAGGGAGAGCGAGCGAGAGAGAGAGAGAGAGAGAGAGAGAGAGATTCTCCAACCAAACCGCAGGCAGAGACACAGTGAATTTCTGCTGGTCGGTCTGCTTGCCGGTTTGTGAACGAACTCAGGGGCCGATGATCGAACCCTGTTCAGTAGCACCTGAATACCGAGGAGGAGAGGAGCGAGCGAGCGAGCGAGCGAAAGAGCGCAGCGACCTGACTCTCGTCTCCAGTCTCAGCGAACAGAACCGTCGTTCTCCGGATGAGCGCGTTCACTCCGGCGGCTCCGGCTCCAGGTGGACAGTATGACAGTGTAGGCACGCTGGCACAAGTTGTGCGAAACAACTGAAACACGCGTTGGACTTCTGGTAAGACTATTTTCACGTAATTTGCATAGATTTCACCTGCATTCTGACTCTTGACGTGGAATGTTCTGCATGTAGGAAAGCAAACGATTTTACATTTATAATTCTTGCAGTACAAGCTCTTTCAGGCTACTTGATCTCTCAGATAACCTGTATGTAATTACGGCCATTCTGTACGTTCCTTTTTCGAGCAGGGTACGCAGAATTGATGCACGCTACTATATGAAATATATATATATATATATATATATATGTAGAGTATCTATATATATAGATAGATATAATACTGGAGATTTAACGAGCACGTGACAATATAATGTCTGGTGTGAATTTTTCTAAATGTAGTAATTTAGACATTTTTCAATACGGTTATTATCTATTCAGTTTGAAAAGTTAGCCTTTGGCCCCGAAAAGAGAAAAGAAAGAATGAAGGTATGCAGCTTTGTGTGGAAATGAGGACAGGGACAGCCAGACTGCGCCAGGTGAGGGTGGCAGCTGTGTAGGGACGTGGAGTCCCACAGTGAAACGCGCCTGCAGCCCGGCTCTCCGAATCGTGGCCATCCGTGTGATTGCGCGTTTCGACAGTTAACTTGTTTTCTTCATGACTGGTAGCCTCCTGTTTTCACGAATGCATTCAGGCCATTTGAATAACAATATTACAATTTCTCGTATAAAAATATCACGGTAATAATACTATTAACATTGTTCATGTCAGATCTTTTCAACCAGTTAATAAGCTGAGGCCCAGGGGAGCGCTCGAGGCTCTCGCCGCCTACCCGGGCATGTGCGCGATCCGCCAGCGGTCTTTAGAGTCCACGCGGAGACCTTCTTTTCCCTGACATCGAAACGAGATTGACTCTGATTGATTAGACAACATCTGGACTACGCGACATTGCATTTTTTTTTTTTTTTTAAATTTAACGTAAGTGCAGAGAAACGGTGGACAACTTCAAGCGTTTTAGAACAACATGATTGCTACGGTCAAGAAATGTTTAATCCCGCTCCCGACAAAAAAGAAATTGTTTTACACCAGACTCTGACAGACTTTGGTGCAAATCGTTGGACTACATTTTAGAGTCTTGGTTAACTGTTTATTCACAGTCTGAGACAGGCTTGTCTCTGACTCATTCAGAACCAGGGGTCAGTAACTGTTCATTTTAGGATGGTATGATCTCCTAAGGGCCGTACTTCAGCAAAACCTCAAATGCTGCGAGCAAGAAGTAGGTTAAAGGCTTGTTTTATCCACCTTGCAACAATTGTTACCTTTATGTTATGGTATCATTCCATATATTCTTGCCTTCCTGAGAATTCAGTTCTCTCTAAAATGCT